>NC_139513.1:187665392-188349975 GCF_947247035.1 Vipera ursinii | reverse complement strand
TGGAATTACATAACAGTTAACCCCGCATTGGTAATTAGAGGTTATTATTACATCCATCACACAGTGTGTGTGTGTTTTTTTGGGGGGGGGGTAGGAGTAAGCAATGTGCAATAAAAGAAAAGATGTTAATAGATTAAATTAAAGAGATGGTCATTCATTCTCTGCTTGTGACCAAATCATCTAAATGTATTTATTTCATTTGGGCAGTGTTAGACTTCAGGGTTTATGTGTGTGTGTGTGTGTGTGTGTGTGTGTGTGTGTGTGTATACCTGTTTGTGCATGTACACATATATGTATGTTTGTAAACATATGTAAACCCTGAAGTCTGCCCAAATGAAAGAAATATATATTTCATTTATATTCTTTAAGTATATTAAGTATATTTCTTTTACACCTATCACTTACTTTTGCATTCAGTCCAGTTCATTCATTCTTGACTCTTTTTTACCACATTTATTATTTATTATTTATTTAATCCCATTTATATCCCGCCCTTCTCCGAAGACTCAGGGCGGCTTACAATTTTAAGCACAAACCAATGTGCTTAGCAATAGCCTTCATTCTATGTACCGTATATGCCTGCTTATTAGGGCTTTCGCCCCCATACCCATAAAGTAACCCATTTCCTTTGCATTCAATAGTTTCTTCTGATATAAGTTCTATATAAGAAAGAAGGCAAAATACACAGTATGTTTGCTTATTTTGATACACATTCAATCTTTACAATAATCTCCATATTACCCACTATCTTTTTATCAGCAAGGAAAGTATACAACTACCTGGAAATGTGAAAAGAACAAATCCTTCTCTGAACTAAAAAAATAAAAATAACAAAGCAAAACATGTAAATATTTATCTTGCCAACCTTATAGGCAAGTTAATGTATGTATATGGACAAATTTAATAATTTTTCATTCTCTACACGGTTATTCCAAATTGCTTGAATATTATTCAAAATTATTTTTGAAAATTGTTAAAAGTTATTGATTCAGTTTCCATAAACACTGGAGGCCACCCCACCAATTTCAAAACCTCTGGTGTTTCTGAGGGTGCAAGTAATGTAATGCCAAATCACATACATAGCAAGTATTTTATCTGTACGTGTTGCCATTCAACCTTTCTAGGTAAATTCTATTCTTTACATAGATTTTGAAAAGTGTTAAAAGTATCCTTATTTAATAACTTCATGGAACCATAAGCTTCCATTATGACCCTATGTTTTCTAGAAATACAACTCCAAAATGTGCAAAATGTGGTAAGGAATCTGATCTCCTTTTGTTCCTATAAAATAGTGGCAGAAATCAAATTTCTTGCTTCCTTCTGTATTTGAGACGGAGAGCAATTGTTCTAGAACAGGATTTTTTAAATGCTAGGCTTCTTTTCTGAGACAGCTGATTCTGAGCAGAGGGCAGAAATTCTAAAGTGGATCATGAATCACATCATGCTTACTGGCTAAGATACCATCCCTTACACACAAGTGAATCCTTAATTTGAACAGACCAAGCAGGGTTATGGTGTTTCCATTATTCCCATGTCTCCATTTAGCATTATGTCCTCCTGGTGACATTAAAGCATTTGCATAAACTTTTGCTGTGAGCTATATGTAGGCTAATGGCAGCTAAGCCCCACTCCCTCAGTGAAAAGGATAGCCTCCTGGAAGAAGATGAACTCTTTTGAATGAGATGCACTGACTGTCAGGCTACACCTGAGCAAAATGTCTATGGTGAAGTATGCTGCCTATACAGGTAGTCTTCGACTTTTGACCATATTTGAGCCCAAACTTTCAGTTGCTAAGTGAGATAGTTAAGTGAGTTTTGCCCCATTTTACAACCTTTCTTGCCACCGTTGTTAAGTGAATCATTGCAGTTAAGTTAGTAACATGGTTGTTAAGTGAATCTGACTTCCCCATTGACTTTGCATGTCAGAAGCTCGCAAAAGCTGATCACATGACCCCGGGACACTGTAACCGTCATAAATATGAGTCACCCGCCAAGCATATGAATTCTAATCACATGACCATAGGGATGCCACAACAGTCATAAGTGTGAAAAACAATCATACATCACTTTTTCCAGTGACTTGTAACTTCGAATGGTCACTAAGTGCACTGTTGTAAGTCAAGGACTACCTGTACTCACTGAGGATCTATGTCTTTGGGGGAGTATCTTCCATCTCACATAGAACCATAGAATCATGGGGCTAGAAGGGATCTTGGAGGTCTTCCAGTCCAACCTCCTTCCCAAGGCAGGAGTCCTTCTTCATTCCAGACAAATGGCTCTCCAATCTTGTCTTGAAAACTTTCAGTGACCAAACATTCACAACTGCAGAGGAAAGCTGTTCCATTGATCAATTGTTCTCATTTTCAGGAAATTTCTCATTAGTTCCAAATTAGATATCTCTTTAATGTGTTTCCACTAATTGTTTCTTGTCCTGCCTACTGGTGGTTTAGAGAACAAGTCTCTCCCCTGTGACAGCCCCTCAAGTATCAGAAGACAGCTATCAGGTCACCCCTAATTCTTCTCTCCATTAAGCTAGCCATACTTACTTTCCTTAACTGTTCATTATCTCATTTTTCAGGGTTTCCCAGGCATATGGAATTGTTTTTCCTTTTAGGATTTCCACCCATGAAATCCTTTCTAATCTTTCTCTTAGTTTGTTAAAGCCAGCTCTCTTAAAGTCTAAAACAGTAGTCTGACTTTGTTCAGTCACTTTTTCCTGCACTATGGTGAATTGTAGTATGACACGGTCACTTTCTCCCAAGCTTCCTACCATTTCCATTTCTTCAACCATCTTATCCCTATTAGGATTAAATCCAGGGCAGCTGATCTTCTAGTTCCCTCTCCACTATTTGGGTGACAAAGTCGTCAATTAGGCACATCAGAAATCTGTTGTTATTGTTTCTTTTTACTTTTTTACTTATTGATTGGGAAATATAAAAGCATGAGAGGGTTTGCATGGAAAAAAAAACAGAATGAAATCCACCAATGTAAATATAGTTAAGTGCTAAAAAAGATTGTCACTTGTAAAAGTATTTAGAATTTGGGGGGAGAAATAAGCTGAAATAAATATGGTGACAGGATTTATGATAAGGCAACTAAAACGATACACAGGAGTACCGAAACTATATATTTAACTGTTGTTAAGCAAACAAAACTGTCTTAATCTAATGTTTTGCAAAGAAAGATATGTTGGGGAAAGGGGAAATCAAGTGAAATTAACATATGAAACATAGATTATAGAATTTAATTGTTAAGGACTGTTTTATAAATGTTACCCAGACAGCATTCTGTTTTATAATGATTTATGTTATGTTAAAAAATATTTACACACAAAAAAAATTGAGAAATCTGTTAGATATTCCATTCACTGCAGAATTTGTTTGCCAGTTGATTTCAGGGAAGTTACTACTACGTGCCTTTCCTGCACACCTTGGCTAATAGATTAGCAAAAGGTTTGTCTTTTTCCTCTGCTTGGTTAAATGGCCTATAGTACACACCCAGTGGTGGGATTCAGCCAGTTCGCACCACTTTGGCAGAACCGGTAGCTAATTTTTTGTTGCCCAGGCCCAGAATGGACTTCCAGAAGCGACATCCACACAGGGAACTGGTTATTCACATATTTGAATCCCACCACTGTACACTCCTATAACAATGCCATTTCTTTTTCCTCTAATATTCACTCAAATACCTTCAAGAAAGTTTTTATCCCTAGTATTGTGTATTTCTATAAAGGTGTAGTAATTTTTTACATACAAAGGAACTCCTCCCCCTCTTTTTTAGCTTTATATTCAAATCACAGGTTTCATCCCACCAAGTTTCAGAAATTACAGCAATATTGTACCTGCCCTCATGTATTAGGACTTCATGTTATCCCTGTCTGAGCATGTGTAATGTCTTCATAAGTCTGCATCCTCTCTTTGTGGGCCGCATCCTAATTTACTCCCATCAGAAAAGGATTAAAGTGGAAATACCATCGGGGTTACTCTGAATAGAACAGGCTAAAGTAGGCATTGACTGATGGAGTATCCCTGCTGTCTTTGTCTCTGTGCAGGTGGATGCCCTCCGTGTTACCGTGAAGAGTGACTCCGAAGACGATCAGTACCCTGTCTTGTTTGTAGTTCGGCAGCAAAAGGGGGTGCTGTCCTGGCAGCTCCCTCTCATTTTTCATGGGCTGTAAGTAATCGCTCCCTATGATAAGATATTTATCTCTATCCTATTTAGTTTTTCTCATTCCAACGTCTTCCCTCAAATTCCTTCTAAAAGATTTTTTTAAAGGGAGTTTTTTTTACTCTTTGCCTGCTAGAGAAGAAGCTTCCTTCATTTTTTTTTTTGCAACATTGCATTTTACTTTGTGGCACATTTATTTTTTATTGTACAGAGAATTTACACTGAATTAAAGTGTAGAGATAAGGACAGATGGTAAATTTAAAAAATAATTCAGTATTGCTGGTTAAATCTGTTCTTTAATATTTAATTGAATCCCAATAGCTATTCAAAGTAAGTAGTAATTTCCTATCGAACACCTTTTTTTTTACAATATTGGTTTTCATATAATTTTGTGCATTACTTTAAGCTATCTTTTGTTTTTGGAGTTTTGTAAAATAGACATGCACAACTCAAAATGGTTTGAAATATATATTTATTATGAATTAACCTCTTTTATGTTATACTTGTTAAATTTATACATTAAAACTGGCTTGTAATAAAGTACAGATATAATGTGGTAGGAACAATGGGAGTAATGAAACAGATGGGAGCACAATATAATTGTTTCAACAGAGTCAAGATAAGAGCCTGTTGTCTGGCCCCACTCAGTAATTAACAAACTCTTCTGAATAGTTTTCAGACTAACATCCTGTGATAACCCAGTTTGGAGGTTGTTGTTAGTTGTGAAGTCGTGTCTGACCCATCGCGACCCTATGGACAATGTTCCTCCAGGCCTTCCTGTCCTCTACCATCTTCTGGAGTCCATCTAAGCTCACGCCTACTGCTTCAATGACTCCATCCAGCCACCTCATTCTCTGTCGTCCCCTTCTTCTCTTGCCCTCAATCTTTCCCAGGTTTGGAGGTTAGCAGAACATTAATTCTTGGGGTTTCCGTGCCAAACATAGAAATATGACCTTCTCAATATAGAATACCCAATTTTCCCAACATTTTATATTTGATCTGTCAGGGTAATTTTGTTCTTGTCAAAAATGTCACCTCTAGGGCAAAGAAACCTCTAACTAGCAGCTTCCATTTAATAACCTTCTACAACTGCTTTCATATTTCTACTCTTCACTTTGGAAATAAAAGAAATGGGTGTCAGTGGTTAGCACTTAATTCAAAATGATTAATAATAATAATAATAATAATAATAATAATAATAATAATAATAATAATAATAAAGTTGGAAGGGACCTTGGAGGTCATCTAGTCCAACCCCCTGCTCAGGCAGGAAACCTTATACCATTTCAGACAAATGGCTGTCCAGTCTCTTCTTAAAAACTTTCAGTGTTCGCCACTTCTGGAGGCAGGTTGTTCCACTGGTTAATTATTCTAACTGTCAGGAAGTTTCTCTTTAATTCTCCTTGACTAGTTTCCATCCGTTGCTTCTTGTCCTGCCTTCAGGTGCTTTGGAGAATAGCTTGACTCCCTCTTCTTTCTGGCAGCCCCTGAGATATTGAAACACTGCTATCATGTCACCCCTCACCCTTCTCTTCGTTAAACTACACATACCCAATTCCAGCAACCATTCCTTATATGTTTTAGCCTTCAGTCCCCTAATCATCTTTGTTCTCTTCTCTGTACTTTTTCTAGTCTCAACATCTTTTTTACATCGTGGTGCCCAAAACTGGATGCAGTATTCCAAGTGTGGCCTTACCAAGGCATTGTAAAGTGGTATTAATACTTCACTTGATCTTGATTCTATCCCTCTGTTAATGCAGCCTAGTACTGTGTTGGCTTTTTTGGCAGCTGGAGCACACTGCTGGCTCATATTTAAGTGATTGTCCACTAGGACTCCGAGATCTCTCTCGCAGTTACTACTGTTGAGCAAGGTACCACCTATACTATACCTGTGCGTTTGGTTTTTCCTGCCTAAATGTAGAACCTTACTTTTTTCAACATTGAATTTCATTTTGTTAGATAGTGCCCAGTGTTCAAGTCTGTCTAGATCCTCCTGTATCTTAAGCCTGTCTTCTGGAGTATTAGCTATTCCTGCCAGCTTGGTGTCATCTGCAAATTTGATGAATTCCCCATCTATCCCCTCGTCCAAATCATTGATGAAGATGTTGAAGAGCACTGGGCCCAGAACAGAGCCCTGGGGCACCCCACTATACACTTCCTTCCATGTAGATGCAGTTCCATTGAGGACCACATGCTGAGTATGGCCGGTCAGCCAACTATGAATCCATCTGGTGGTGATGCTATCTAACCCACATTTTTCTATCTTATCAAGTAGTAGGTTGTGATCTACTTTATCAAATGCCTTACTGATGTCCAAGTAAATTATATCTACAGCATTCCTCTGGTCCTCTAATTTTGTCACTTGGTCAAAGAATGCAATAAGATTTGTCTGGCATGATCTGGTTTGGACAAACCCATGTTGGCTTTTGATAATGACTTTGTTTGCCTCTAGGTGTTCGCTGATTCATTGCTTGATTATCTTTTCCAGAATCTTCTCAGGTATTGAGATCAGGCTGATAGGTCTGTAGTTTCCTGGATCCATTTTTTCCCTTTCTTGAAGATGGGAACTATATCAGCTCTTTTCCAGTCCTCTGGTAGTTCCCCAGTGCTCCAGGATCCTTGAAAAATATAGTTCAGTGGTTCTGAGATCACGTCTGCCAGTTCCATGAGAACCTTGGGGTGTAATCCATTTGGTCCTGGTGATTTGAACTCGTCTAGGCTGGACAGGTGCTCACTTACCATTTTCTTGGCTATCTTAATGTGTTTCTATTCTGTTTTTTATGGCACTGGTTTTGGTAGGTTGGACTGATTTTTCCCTTTGTGTAAAGACAGATGCAAAAAATGAGTTAAATAGTTCTGCTTTCTCCCTGTTGCTTGTCACCTTCTTGCCACTTTCCCCCACTAATGGACCAAACATTTCCTTAACTTTTTTCTTGTTTTTTACATGTTGAAAGAAGCTTTTTTGTTATTTTTGACTTTGGTTGTAAGCCTTAGTTCATTTTGAGCCTTAGCTTTCCTCACTTCATCTTTGCAGGCTCAGGCTATTTGCTGATATTCTGCCTTAGTTATGTGCCCCTCTTTCCACTTCTTTTACTTGTCCTTTTTATCTTTCATTTTATCAGAGAGTTCTTTATGCAGCCATGCTAGTTTCTTCCGAGAGCTGTTATTTTTCTTCTTTGTTGGTATTGTGCTAGACTAGGCCTTTATTATCTCACTTTTCAAAATTTCCCAAGCTTCTTGAGTTGTTTTCCCCTTTAGGATTCTCATCCAAGGAATTCCTTCCCAAGATCTTTCTAAGTTTATTGAAATTAGTTCTTTTAAAGTCCAAGACTCTAGTTTGACTGTGTTCTATTGCTTGTGCTTCCAGAATGTTGAATTCCAATATTGCATGATCACTTCCCCCCAAGGTTCCTGTGGCTTCAACACCTTCTATCATTTCAATTCTGTTAGTGAGGATTAGATCCAATATGGCTGATTACCTATTTCCCTTTTCTACTTTTTGGGAGACAAAGTTGTCTGCTAGAATTGTCAGGAATCTGTTTGACTTCCACTTGGTGCAGAGTTTGTCTCTCAGTTGATGTCAGGGTAATTAAAAGTCCCCCATTACTATTGTGATGTGCTTCTTACATACTTTAGTTAGCTGACTAGCAAAAAGTTCACCTATTTCCTCTGTTTGGTTGGGCGGCCTATAGTATACATCTATGGCAATGTCATTTTCCCCACCTTTTATATTGACCCAAATTCATTCAGGACAATTTTCATCATTGTTGTGCTCTATTTCTGTAGAGATATAGCTATTTCTTATATAGAGAGCAACTCCACCTCCTCTTTTGTTAGATCTGTTTCTTTTAAATAATTTAAATCCCTCTAGCTGTGTGTTCCATTTGTGGGTTTCGTCCCACAATGTTTCTGTAATGGCAACAATATCATATCCGCCCTCATTTACCTGAATTTCTAGTTTACCCTGCTTACTGTTCATACTCTGTGCCTTGGTGTTCAAGTCCTTTATGACTGACCCTGTGTTTACTTTCTACATAACTTGTGTGGTGCCTGTGTTCCCCTATTTTCTTAGATTGCTGGGGACAGGGATGTTCTGTATCAGTTAACTCACTGCCACCGTTGTTTAGTTTAAATATTCCTCCAGAAAAGCTGTGAATTTATTGCCAAGTAACTCAGTCCCTTTCTTGGATGGATGCAAACCATCTCTTTTGTACACTTTTTCATTGGACCAGCTACAGACATCATGACTAATACAACCAAAGCCTTTTCCTTTACACTACTTTTTTAGCCACATATTAAATTCTGCTGTATGCTGGCCTTTTCCATTTTTCTCCTTATACACTGGTAAAACCTCTGAAAAAGTGAGCCTACAGCCTATTCTGCTGAGTTCCTGCCCCAGGCTCTGGAAATCATTCTGCAAAGAGAGTACATCCTTTTGGGACATATCGTTAGTGCCAAGATGTATAATGGTATCCACACCACAGTCCTTGTTGGCATTCTTCGACTATTTTAAAAATGCGCTTCTTGTCCCAATTGGCAGTAGCACCTGGAAGACACCTCTGTATTCTTTCTTAAATTTACATCTCTTATAATTGAATCACCATCCAGAAGATGGCTTCTCTTTTTGGATACCTTTCTCTTCTTGCATGACTGATTTTTTAATACCTGATTCGCACTTCTCCCTGTCAAAAACAAGTTCTTCATCTCGGACCATGGTCCCCTGCTAATTTGAGTTATCATCACAACTTCTTTGACCTGTTTCCTTAATTAAGGTCAGCAAGGGCACTGTATCTGTTATGCAGGGACACAGGAAAAGCTTTGTGTTTATGGTTCACAGCTCTCACCCTGCCAGATCCCACAGTTGTCCACTTCTCCTGCAGGATCTTTGTGGTAGAGGGGGCTGATAGCGCAGAGGCTCAGTAGAGTAGAAGGGCTGAACTGAACACCTAATTTCTGCCTGAAGAGCACAGATTACAGACCCTAGATAAATAGTCTGTCCTTGTAGACCAGTGATTTGTGTACAGATTAGGACAGTTTCCCAGTTTGAAAAGAGTGCTGCGAAAGACAGCTGAAAAACAAGTGTTGCACTGAACTAAGCCAGACATTCTGAGATGAAAGGAATCTCAGATGCACTTGCCCTGAATGTACTGCCACTGTTTTTAATTTTTAGTTATATGATTCACGCGCCATTAGGCACGCAGGCTGCTACTTTGCTTCTCCACCCACCTCCTTCTTAACTCACAGTATTGTAGCTTTTCCCAGCAACCTCTGGCCAAATTCAAGTACAGGACATGGATCAGAGGCTGACTGGTGCTGGACAGATTTCAAAGAGAAAAGGTCACCAGCAATTAGGAATTGATGTGGAAAAATCAATAGGCAGATAATGTGATATAAACAGGATTAGTGGAGGTAGATAACAGAAGATAGGATGGTGAGACAAAAGGCATGTCAGGTGTTGTGTATGTAAATAGTTAGCAATAAGCCATAAAAGATATTGCAAACACTGTGCAGCTTTGCAAGGTTTAAAGCGGGAAAATAAGGTGCAATCATTGGACGCCACAACCAAGGAGCGGGAAAACAGACAGTTTGTATTGGTTACAGTTCAAACGCTTTCTCTATAAAAGGGTTGCAACATTTGACATTTGACAGTTGACTTTGTGTATTCAATAAACTCGTTCAGTGTTAACCACTCTGAGTCCTCGTCAATTCGAACCAAACAACTGGCGACGAAGGTGGGATTGACAGAAGACCAGAGATTAGGAAGAATTGTCGTGAAGGCGGCAAAGTCTGAGCGAGTCACAGTCAACCGAGCGGCCGCAGCAGAATAGGAAAAAAAATTCTCCGAATGGCGCAAATCGGGTCATTGAAGGAATTTGACCCTAACTTCCCCGAAGATTGGGAAGAATATATTGGTCAGGTCGAAGGATTCCTGTTAGTGAACGGAATCACCGACGACCGAAAAAAAGCGGCGGCACTTTTGACAATTTGCGGCACACCGGTCTACAGAGTCGCTGTCGGGCTGTGCCAGCCACAACCAGTCTCCAGCGTGCCCTATGCCGACCTCCTTGCAAAACTAAAGGTGCACTTTACTCCCCGAAGGTCCGAACTTTTTTGGCGGCGCATCTTCGAGAAGAGAAATCAGAGACCGGGGGAGTCCATACAGAAATTCGTCGCTGCCGTTAGGGAAGCCGCAGTTCGTTGCAAATACGATAATTTAGAAATCAGGATTCGGGACAGAGTTGTGCTAGGCTTACGCGATGAACAATTACAAAACAGAATAATCGCCAAACCTACTGGCGATTTACAGGAAGTGCTCGACGAACTCCTAACGTATGAGTCTACCGGGTATCGCGACCCCCCCCGCAGTAGCATGGCGACAGCTCCTGAAATTAACCAAGAGGGCTATGTGGACTGCGGGGAGGTGGATCAGCAGTGGGAGGAAGAGATCGCCGAAGTCTCCAGGCGATTTGGGAAGATGGCACCCAGACAACTTAGAAGCGAAGGGCCCGAACCCGGCCGCCGGCAACAACCCGCAACACCGCAGAGACCACCGACCGGGGCACAACGACCGTGGCGGGACACCGCAACCAGACCGCGCGACAACGACACCCAGAACCGATGCGGCAGCTGTGGCGGCAACCATCCCCGCGCTTCCTGCCGATTCCGCACCGCCAAGTGCAGGGCTTGTGGCAAGACCGGCCACATCCAGGCCATCTGCAGAAACCGCGTCCGGGACTCCCGTCTGAATGAAGTCGATGTGTGGCCAGAGGGTAAGGTAACCCCCAATGCCAGTGGCAAGGAGACCCCTAGATCCCGGGCGAAATTTTCAAACCCAGGGGAGGTGGCCCGAGTCAATCGGAAAAGGCAGGGTAGGGGGCACAATTTTCCGGACGGAAAATTAAAAATCACAGTCCTTCTGCAAGGGGTTCCTTGCAGAATGGAAATCGACTCTGGGGCTTCAGTGTCGATAATTTCCACTGAAACCCTGGAAAAAATTGAACAACTAAGTGGAAAAAGAATTCCACTTAGCCCAACAAATATTCAATTAATGGACTTCCAAAAAAGTCCAATAATCGTAAAGGGAAAGACCAGCCTTAGAGTTAATTTTAAGGGATTTAAGGGGGTCTTAGATGTGGTAGTTACGGAGGGGAATAGGACTAGCTTAATAGGGCTTAATTGGTTTCCTGCCCTGGGAATTTGGATAGGGGGAATAAATTCTGTGATTAGAAATAAGACCCTCGAATCCGTCTGCAAAGAATTTGCAGACGTATTCGATGGATCTCTAGGCAAGTACAAAGGGCCCCCCATTAATTTTAACCTAGACCCCTCAGTAAATCCCATCAGGCTAAAGGCCCGGAGGGTACCTTTTGCCTTAAAAGAAAAAATCGAGGCCGAGCTCGACCGGCTTGTAGGCCTCGGAGTTTTAGAACCCGTTGAGGGCGGTTTATGGGAGACGCCGATCGTCACACCCCTCAAACCCAATGGGGATGTGAGGATCTGCGCCGACTATAAAGCGACCCTCAACATTGGAATGAAAAAGCATGCTTACCCGGTCCCGACGGTGAAGCAGGTCCTCGCCACGATCCAGGACGCCGCCATCTTCGCCAAGCTCGACTTGGCGCATGCGTACTTACAGTTGACTGTTTCCAAAGAGGCTGCAGAGGCGCAAACAATTGTTACCCACAAGGGGGCGTTCCGAGTCCACAGACTGCAATTTGGGATTGCAGCTGCTCCAGGCATCTTCCAAGAAGTGATGGAGAGGACCTTAAAGGGCATACCTGGAGTATGCCCTTACTTTGATGATGTCCTAATAGCTGGAAAAGATGAAGGAATGTTAGTAGAGCGGCTGGAACAGGTACTGGGTAGATTTAGAAAGGCTGGATTAAAATTAAAAAAGGAAAAATGTAGCATAGGGGTTAAATCCACTGATTTTTTTGGGGTTCAGGATTGACAAAAGCGGAGTCCACCCTACCCCTGAAAAAATTAAAGCAATAAAAGGGGCTCCTGAACCAAGGAACAAGGCTGAGCTACAGGCCTTCCTAGGCTTGGTAAATTTTTATCACACTTTTGTGCCACATAAGGCTGCCATTGCAGAACCACTGCACAGGCTTTTAGATAAGAAGACCCCTTGGCATTGGCAAGACAAGCACAAAGTGAGTTTCCAGACCTTAAAAGATATCCTTTCCAGTAGCTCAACTGTAACCCACTTTATAGAAAATAGACCAATCTACCTGGCGTGCGATGCTTCGCCTTATGGCGTTGGGGCAGTAATCAGCCATTTAGACACCCAGGGAATGCAAAGACCCATTGCTTACTACTCCCGCACACTAACCAAGGCAGAGCGGAACTATGCTCAAATTGACCGGGAAGCTTTAGCCATAGTGGCAGGAGTTAAAAAGTTCCACGACTACCTGTATGGCAGGAACTTTACAATACTGACAGACCACAAACCCCTGCTGGGACTGTTTACCACAGATAAACAGACTCCCCAAATTATGTCTCCCAGGATGCTGAGATGGTCCATTTTCCTCTCAGCATATTCATTTTCCCTCCAATACCGACCAGGTAAAGACATGGGTCATGCAGACGCTCTTAGCAGATTGCCCCTTAGCACAACAGAGGAGGACCCTGCCCCAGTGGGACAAGTAATGTCCCTACAAGATATTCCTGATCTGCCCCTAACTGCTAAAGACATAGCTGAGGCAACCAATAAGGACCCCATCTTAAGGAGAGTAATGGCCTGGGTCATGAGCGGTTGGCCCAACGCCAACCCAGACGTAAAATACAGTCCATTTTTCCGAAGGAAGGATGAACTATCAGTTCATATGGGTTGCTTACTTTGGGGAACTCGTGTAGTAATCCCAGGAATCCACAAATCAGCTATTCTATTTGAATTGCATGAGGGACACCCTGGAATAGTAAGGATGAAGGCCTTAGCTAGGAGTCACTTGTGGTGGCCAGGATTGGACCAAGACATTGAGGAATGCGTTGCCAATTGCCATCTGTGCCAACGTTCCAGGCCTGAACAACAACACATCCGCACACATAAATGGGAGCTAGCTAGGAATCCTTGGTCCAGGATTCATATTGACTTCGCTGGACCTTTCCAGGGGTTAACGTTCCTTGTAGTGGTCGACAGCTACTCTAGATGGCTAGAAGTAGTACCGGTCAGTTCAGTAACGGCAGGCAGAACAATACAGGCATTAAGGGGCCTCTTTGCCACTCATGGGTTGCCGGATTTAATAGTGTCTGATAACGGGCCACAATTCACATCTATTGAATTTCAGGATTTCCTCAAGGCCAACTCGATTAAGCATAAGACTTCTGCACCCTTCCACCCCTCCACCAACGGATTGGCTGAAAGGAACGTGAGGACCACGAAGGACGCGCTTAAAAGAATCATTCGAGGTGACTGGCATCAGAGACTAGCTGAGTTCTTGTTGGCTCAACACACAACCCCTTGTTCGGCTACAGGGAAAAGTCCAGCTGAAATGAGGTGGGGAAGAAAAATCTTGACCAAGTTGGACAGACTACACCCCGACCGACTCCAACCAAACATTGAATTAGACATTCCTAACAGAACATTTGAAGTGGGGGACTTGATTTGGGCCAGGAACTACGCCCAAGGGGATAAATGGATTCCTGGGGTGGTAACTGAAATCTTAGGTCCCTTATCATACATCATTGAGGGGGAAGGGAATAGGGTCTGTAAAAGACACATAGACCAGCTGAGGAAAAGATCTAGTGGGTGTGTGCCAGCTGAGGGGGACCAAAGCTCAGTTAGGGCAAACAGTACAGATAACATTAGGCCTGAAAGTGGTGTAGTGGTGGGGCAAGATGACATATTTCCTGATGCCCATCAACAACAATTCAGTCCAATTGATTGGGAAATACCCCTGCGAAGTAGGCCAGTGACAACTGAATCCCAAACACAACCTAATACACGAGGCAGTACATCTGAAGCCAGTAACCCTGAGCCCAGGTCTAGTAGTAACCAGCATAGTAACCAGCAGCCAAGCAGTCAACCAGGAAAAAGGGTCCCTAGCAGCCAAAGTAACAGATACCCTTCTAGAATACATAGGCCACCAAAATACCTAATGGACTTTGTAAAGAAATGACACCAACTGGGGGGTAAGGGGTGTTGTGTATGTAAATAGTTAGCAATAAGCCATAAAAGATATTGCAAACACTGTGCAGCTTTGCAAGGTTTAAAGCGGGAAAATAAGGTGCAATCATTGGACGCCACAACCAAGGAGCGGGAAAACAGACAGTTTGTATTGGTTACAGTTCAAACGCTTTCTCTATAAAAGGGTTGCAACATTTGACATTTGACAGTTGACTTTGTGTATTCAATAAACTCGTTCAGTGTTAACCACTCTGAGTCCTCGTCAATTCGAACCAAACATCAGGTATATGCTATGGAAATTGCTCAGGTTAAAAAGGTAACTTGGATGTCAACAATGTGCGCTGATTATATTCAGGGTAGTACAAGGGTTACTCTTTACCCACAATGCTGGAACTGCTCAATGCCTGAAAGAATAGAGCACTTGTGATGCCGCTTATTGGCTCCGTGACATATTCCAGACACAGTAACACTTCTGCTCTTAGTGAAGGAGTTATTTTTATCTCCTCCCTTCTGTTTTAAATGGCAGTTTGTTTTATAACATATACATAAATATTTGTATGAAATCATCTTCATTTAGATAATATTATATGGCGTCTGAGTGCAGGCACCTATAGGACCCTCAAAGTTTTGTCTGGCCTCACCTTGCTGTCCTTTAGAAACGCTTTTTAAAAACCTGGGTTTTGAAGAATCCAGAGGCCAGGTTGATTCATGATCCCAGGTGGTAGAGGATAGATATCTAGTATTTTAAGTATATAGCTACATGTCTATGGCAGGGGTGTCAAACTCAATTTCATTGTGGGCCGCATCAGCATTGTGGTTGCTGTTGGGGTGGGGGTGGGGTTGGATAGCATGGGCATGGCCTACTGGTGGGCATGGACTACTGGATGGGCATGGCGAGCTCAATGTCACTCGCATCAGGGGCGCCTGTGCAGGCTTGGGCAGGCCTGGGGCAGATCCAAGGGTCTCTGGCGGAGGAGGGTGGGACCGGGGCGAGCACTGAGACATGGTCCACTGGAGGAGCCTCACCATCCCTCTCAGGCTGTGTGGGGGGCCGCCGGACGGTGGCATGGGCTGCCCAGAGCCTTGGACAGCAGAAGTCAAGTGCCCAGCCCTCGAATTCAGGGACCCTGCAGCCCAGCCTAGCCTAGCCCCATTTCCCCAAGGGGGCGTGCAACTGCGCTTACCTCCTCCTTGAGGCTGCTGCTGTGCTTGTTCTCCTTGGCCAAGTTGCTCATGGTGTTGCGGGAGGGCAAAATGTGTGGGTCAGAGGGAGGCCCACTCCCTTTCCATGCAAGGAGACCCTGCTTTGTAACTAAAGCATCCTCAGCAATAGGATGGGAGACCACCAGGAGAGGTCAGGAGGAGAGGACAAGCAGATGGTGAAAGAGCAACAGGGCTGTTCAGGGCCAAGTGCTAAGGCAGGACTTTCCTCAGACCCTTCCCCCCTCCCTCCCACCCTCCCACCCTTCCTTCCTCCATTCCTCCCTCCCTCTGTTCCTCCTTTTTTCCCCTCCCTCCCTTCCTTCCTCCTGCATTCCTCCCTCCCTCCCTCTCTCCCTTCCTTCCTCTGTTCCTTCCTCCCTCCCTCCCTCCCTCCCTTTTTTTCCTCCCTCCCACCCTCTGTTCCTTCCTCCCTCCATTCCTTCCTTCCTCTGTTTCTTCCTCCCTCTGTTCTTCCTTCCCTTTTCCCCTCTCCCTTCCTTCCTCCCTCCATTCCTCTCTCTCTTCCTTCCTCCCTCCGTTCCTCCCTCCCTCCATTCCTTCCTTCCTCCATTCGTTCCTTCACCTTCTCATCTCTTTCCTTCCTCCGTGCTCAGGAAGGGGTGATGGGAGGGGGAGAGATTGCCAGTGCTGCCATATTGCTGCCAGTCTTGCTATCCCACATGGGCGGGCGGGGGATGTCCCAATGAAAGGAAAGCCTTGTGGCTGCGAGGCTGGAGGTGCTGGTGGCAGTGGGGGTGGCTCTGATCTATAACCTGGTTGCATCCATCAAAGCCAGAATGCACTCAGCCTTAGATCCACGGGGCAGCCCCGCCCTGCCCCCTGGGCACGTGCACAAGCAGAGTCTGGCATCCCTGCTGGCTGTCTTGCCCCGCAGGTTGACTTCACCCAGGACACCAGCGCTGGCCACTTCCTATGCGCACACCTGGGGGGCAGGAACTTGCTGGTTCCAGGGCTGGTTCCAGGGCTGCCCCGCCACCTCTGCCCTTCCCCCCAGTTCTGAAGGAGAAGCTTCCTGGATGAGAAGCGAAATGTCTTCAGAGAAAAACAAGAAAGTCCAATTGCCTCATAAAAAGCACCTTTGGGATATTTAAGCATATGTTTTTCTCCAAAGCATTATACTCAACCATGTGGGGTTTTTTTAAAAACAGGTTTTATTTGAATGTCAGATTTTGCTTTTTTGTTGGCAGTTACCAGAGAAGTTACAACTACACGGAAGTCAGCCGTACCCTCTGCCCATCCGAGTCTGTACCTGAGAATAGATCTTCCGAGCAAATCATATTTATAAATGTAGCTTCCATGGCTCCCTATAACGCCCACTATCTGCTGCAAGTTACCAAGATTAAGAACTTCCAGCTTAGGTGAGTGGTCAGTTTCTGGATTTACCATTTCCAAAAATGGAAGACTAAAGTTTTGTTGTTGTTACTGTTGTCAGAATCAGCACTGGCTGAAAAATTAACACAACAAACCCATCCTTAAGCACCCTTTAGGTAAGGATTGTTCTATTCATATTTGATTACCATGTTTAATTAGATTGATTTATTTATTAATCAAATTCATAAGGATGCCTATCTCGTAGAAAGTGACTTTATAAATATATAACAATAATTCTCAATGGATTATTCCTATAAATATGTTTTGGGATATAAATATTAATTATCAGTATTTAAAGTGTTCTTTTGCCTTAAGATTATAAAGAATTTTTATATACCCCAACTGTTTATATATCATTTTGTTTTCGTTCTTAATACTGTTATTTTCAGCATTTGTTCATCTATTTAAATGGAAAAAAAATTTAAAAATTCCCATGGACAACATGGGAGGCCACAGTTAAAAAGCACACACTTTTTACTGATCACAAACAGCTTGAGTTGTTTGGATGCCTGCATGGAGATGTGCAAGCTGTGGGCCTACATCCCACTGATGCTGCAGACCAAAGTGGGGGGCAAAATGCCAAACTGAGGACCCCGCAACATGACAGGAATAACACAAAGAAAAAGAAGAGAAACAGACAGAGCCAAACCATCTGAAAAAACAGTAGCAGTAGATTTTATCACTCTAGGCTGTAAGCTATATTATAAGCAGCAAAGGCTTCTGGCAAAAAAAAGCCATCTATTAAATATGCTGCATATCCCCAGTTTTGTATGTCAAGCCAATGGATATGCAAAGCTGACCAGAAACAGCAAAGAAAGCAACATAGTGCTAACATATGGCATGTAAGCTAAAAATGTTTAGCCTGAGTCTCAGTAGCTTGCTGGCTGCATCACACAACTTTCCCTGTCCATCTGCATCTCTACCCAATGCTATATTTCCTGCCCATTCCTTCATTTTTGGATTCTCCATGGGCTCCAGTGGCGTAGCATGGGTTGTCAGCACCCGGGGCAAGGCAAGTAATTTGCGCCCCCTAACCCGTGGATTTTAGCACTCGAGGCTGCCGCAGGGAGCCCCGCATCCTGGGCGTCCGCCGCACCCCCCACCCACGCCTCCCCCGGGAAAAGGGGGAAGGTCCGGCATCCCCTCCCTCACATGCGGCAGAAGCGCCGGGACCCGAGGCCGTGCCAGGAGGCGGGCGGCGCAGCGGAGGATATACAGAACATTGAAATAGAAGAAAAATATGTGTATCTATAAGACAAAACCTGATTTACATATATTATTCCCCTCCACTTGAATATTCATAAATATATTGGAGCAATATTACTTTCCTTCCCTTACGAAGTAGGCCCAAAATTTATGAAGTTCTACTTCTATTTACAACCAATTTGACCTTAATCTACTTGGTAGATAGAGAGGCAAAGTAGTTAACAGGTGAACCAACAGCAAAGTTAAAATGTCAAAGCACTTTGTTAATAATCTATATTCTATTTTACTTCTATAAAGCCTCAAACAGCTTCTTATTTACAGTAAGTTACACAGTGCCTGCTCATTTCTGTATCTGTCAACTGCCCCACTCTGATAGTCAACAAGAGAAACTCCTGGGTTTATTTTTTCCTCCAAGAGAATACGGTACTGAAAAGCCATGTGGGTACAGAAGTGGGAAATCCAGTTCTAACATTTTGCTTGTAAAAGTCATAAAACAAATTCCTCCTTTCTTCCCTGGATCTCCCACTGTCCTTTCAACATCAATCAGTTGCATTTGAGTTGTTTTGAGAATCATCTCAGAGAAGTGGAGGCAATTAGAGCTCCCAGACCTGTCACTTGACCTAAAATTATTTTATTTCCTCCGAACATGGGAACGGGGGTGCCCAACCTTCCGGGAAACACCAGGATCTCCCAGGCGGGGAGCCGGGCTGCGCCAAGAGGTGGGGCTGCGGGGCAGGAGGGGGTCTTGGGGGAAGGATCTGAAGGGGATCGGAGAGCCGTTCGTGGAAGCCGCAACCCAGGAGGAGGAGAAGCGAAGGCGCAGCGCTTCCCACGGAGCAGAAAAACTCGCGAGGAAAGGCGGAGACTCGGAAGGGGAGGGGGTGCAACTGGGGGAAACCCACCTGGCTCTCCCAGGAATCCCTCCTCCCCTTCCCGCCCCTCCTATTCCCTCCCCCTCTCGCGGCGTCCTTGCCCACCTGGCGCCCCTCCCCCGCCACAGGAATCCCTCCTCCCCTTCCCCCCCTGGGGATTCCCCCCTCCTGATTGCCCTCCCCCTCTCGGAGCCTCCTTGCCCACCTGGCGCCCCTCCCCCGCCAGGGGAACCTCCGCAGCCCTGGCGTAAGAGGCGTCGAGAGACCAGGAAGGGGAGATGGAGGGGCAGGAAGCTGGATTCCCAGCCCCCCTTTCTCCTCTCTAGGCGCAAAAACTCTGCGCTTAACTCCTCCGCTGAAGCGCCGCCGAGCAATGCTAAAGTGCTCCAAGCGGGAACAGCAAAGGACCGTCACCCTTCATGCAAAGCCCCAAGACCAAAAACTAGGATCCAGATTGAAAAGGAAAGTTGCGTGTGCCAATCTGCACCTCTAAATGCAAATTAGGAATTCGTCACTGAGCGCGCCCCCCCAGATGTTGCGCCCGGTGCGGCCGGCCCCCCCTGCACCCCCCACGCTACGCCACTGATGGGCTCACCTTACCTTTTAGCCTCACTTAATTCTCGGCACTGATTTGCATGCATCCAATACTCGGCACCATTCTTAAGAAGAATTTGGAGACAAGCTCAAGATCCAAAAAGATCTTGATAGACTTGAACACTTGGCCCTATTTAATAAAATGAAATTTAATGTAGATAAAAGTAGGTTTTACACTTAGACAAGAAAAACCAATTGTATAGGTACAAGATAAGTGAAACTTGGTTTATGCCAGTAACTGTGAGAGGGATCTTGGAGTCTTAATGGACAGTCACTTAAATATATGTGTGGCAGCAGCAAAAAAAAGCCAATGCAATCCTAGGCTGGATTAATAGAGGGATAGAATCAAGATCACGTGAAGTTCTAGCACTGCTTTACAGAGCTTTAGTAAGACCACACTTGGAATACTGTATCCAGTTCTGGTCATCTCAGTATAAAAATATATTGAGAAGAGCAACAAGAATGATTAGGGGGTTGGAGGCTAAAACATGTGAAGAATGGTTACAGGAATTGGGTATGTCTAGTCCACAGGTCTGCAACCTGCGGCTCCAGAGCTGCATGCGGCTCTCAGCCATCTCCTGCGGCTCTCAGTCCTTTGGCCATGTGCAGTCCAAAAAAAAAAGTGGGACTAAAAAAGTTCAACCAATCAATTCAAATATGCAGTGTAGGTGCATATCACGCCTTGGCTCCACTCTTCAGTCAAACCCTGTTCTGCGCATGCACGCATGTATGCACATGCGCACACATTTTTTGCGGCTCCCAGTTTTTCCTTTTATGAGGGAACCGGTTCTGAGTGGCTCTTTCACTGTTTCAGGTTGCTGATCCCTGGTTAGTCTAATGAAGAGAAGGACTAAAGGTGACATGATAGCAGTGTTCCAATTACTCAGGGGTTGCCATAAAAAAGAGAGAGTTGATCTATTCTCAAAAGCACCAGAAGGCAAGATGATAAACAATGGATGAAAACTAACCAAGGAGACAAGTAACCCAGGACTAAGGAGAAATTGCCTAACAGTGAGAGCAATCAATCAATGGAACAGCTTACCTTGAGAAGTTGTGGGTGCTCCATCACCAGAGGCTCTCAGAAAGGATCTGGATAACCATTTGTCTGAAATGGTATAGGGTCTCCTGCTTGAGCAGGGGGTTGGACTAGAAGACCTCTAAGTTTTCTTCCAATTATGTTATTCTATGTTCGATGTGCTTTGTTTTCAACAACTTAATATTCAGAACAATGGAAGAAGACATTATCAACAGAGGAGAAACTTGTTTTGTATCAGATAAATATGATATAAATCTTTTAAAATTAATGTATTCCTTGTAGCTTTAAAGCAGGCATGTCAAACTGCCGGTCCACAGGCCAGATGTGTCACGCCGAAACCGTGCCCACCCACCCCATTGCCAGCAATGGGGAAAAAGTCCCGATACGTCACACAACATCATGTGACATCGCGAGTTTGACATGCCTGCTTTAAAGGAACACCATCCAGAGTCCCTCTAAGAGTGAGATGAAAGCTCTAAAATATGACAAATCAATCACTCAATAAATAAACACAGATTATTTTTTTTCACTCTATGACTTCCTTTTTACTGTTGTAAATAGGCAGAAGAATTTTCTCAGAATAGTTTGATACTATGCTACTGTTTCGCAAGTTTTTGAAGAATGGGTTTAAGACAAGTGTTGCTACTTAATGCTTTATTTTTAGGTATTTATATTATTTTAATGCAGTTGAGAATTACTAGCTAAAACCCACAAGTGCAAGCAGCATAAATCTGTTTCATGGCTAAAGTCATCTTCCCTGTGAATTTTTGAGCCTAGGAAGATAAAGATGTTACTGCTTCAGCTTTCCTTATTTGCATTGAATTAAATATTTCTTCTATCATCTACTTCTGTTGGTATCAGAATAGCACATGTGCATATCCGATGTTGTTGAATTTTGTCCCAGAGTTTTAATTCCTATTTCTTCTAGTCTAACATTTCTCATGGTATGTTCTGCAAATAAGCTAATAAATAAACAACATACAACCTAGACATGCTACTTTTCCATTTTTGCCTGTTAATTGCTCTGTATTCTCTTCTGTTACTTCCTGTTCATCATACTTCAATAGACATAGAAAGTAGCCCAGTTCACAGTTGTTTTCAAAGACTGTCCATATTTGTTGTGGTCTACACAATCAAAAGCCTTAGTCTCATCGATAAGGCAAAAACAGATGTCCTTTTGGAACTTCACTGCAGTTTCTTTATAAATACACACACAGGAGAGAACCAGATATTGAACTCTACAATATGTACAGGATATTCATCAGTAGAGTTTTTGTTCATTCAAAAATGATCTATATGTTCATTTGTCACATGGGTGAAGGTAATTTGGAAAAATGAAGCCAGCTGTGGATATATAATGAGTTTCTTACCCCACCTCTAACAGTTTCTAACTGCTATCTTATGTGTATGTTTCATATTTTATCTTAATATCTGGACAAATTTCCGCAGCATGGACACTACTTTTGCCTTCACTGCCAGCCCTTCCCAACCACAGGTAAGTGATAATAATTATGTATGATAATGATAAAAACATCTTTTGAAAGTTTAGTTAAAATCCAAGGTATTAGAATATTATTTTTGGCTACTTATTGAAATAGGATACATTTGCCCTATATTATAAATCTTAGGGCAGAATGGAGCCAACAGACAGATTAAGCAGCTATTAATAAAAAAGCCTCAACATTATACAATCAATGCTTATATATAGGGTAAAGCCTCCAGTAAGACACAAATGTTTGTATACATAGCTAGATCTTCACTTCACACTGGAAGGAAATCACTATTGCTGCCAGCTGTACATTTTTTTCATTGGCACTGAAATGAAATTGCATCGTGTGCCAGCTGTACATTCCTATATACAATAATGGGCCACACTTAATGACAGGATGAAGAGAAGCATCCAAGAAAGTAAAAGAACAGCTCTTCTTCACCTAAGTCAATATCTTAGACTGTGTTTTATTGATTTTATAGTTTTACATTTAAATATTTAAAAAGCAATGTGGCTGCTGAGTTAATCAATAATTCAATAACATACAAATATCTTTAGTACAAGTTTCAGACTACTACATTAAATATTTCCTCTCTTTTCCCCTTAGTGTTTACTGTCTCATGTTTAAACTAATACAATTCTTATTATATCAATTAAATAAAAATAACTTTCTTACGTTTATCAATTTTTATTTTATACATATCCTGGTTATTTTATCATTCAATCTTTATGGATTATCAATGTCCTAATTAGTTTTTCCCAATTTTTAGTTTCCCATTAATATTTAAATTTAACATTTAATATTTATAAATTCCAAGTTTTAAATAACCACAGTTCCCTTTATCCCAATTCATCACAAAATCTAATGTTCAGGGTACACATCTTATCTATTTAAATATTTATTTATTATTGGGACTTATATGCTGCCCTATCTCACCATCTTATATCAACCAATAATACAATATAACTTTCTTATTTTCTATTAATTTCCGAATGTCTTAAATTTCTCTTATTTCAACATTAAATACTTCCTCTCTTTTTCTCTTGATGTCTACTTTCTCATATTTAAGCTAGTAATTTTTAGTATAGCAGCTAAGTAAAAACATATTTATTACATTTATCAATAGATTTTTAGCTTATATATATCTTAATTACTTTTACATTTAACCTTTATAAGCTAATCAATATTCAAATTTAAAGTTTAATATTTATACTTCCAAGTTTTAAATGACCAAATTTTTCTTTATCTCAGCTCATAACAAAATCTAATATTCAAAGTACACATCTTGCCTATTTGAGTATGTTCTATTTTAATTCTCACTAATAAGTCAAAACCCCAATTTTCTTCAGCCTTATTGTAGCTTTCTTTCTTTGCCAACTCGCCTTCCATGTCCGTGCTTTTAAGTCATCAAATAGATCTCCCTGTGTTGTTATATATATTGTTTGGAGTAGAAAAGGCTATCTGGTCACCATTTTTTTGGAAGGACTAACAAATCGCCTCTCTATTTTTCCATCTCGACGTAGTTGTCCTGAACTGTTTATCTTCCCTTCAGTCTGTTCTTCTTGATCCTCAGGTTTCTTCTGGTTTATATAGAAAGTCTTTTCCCTTTTCCATGTTGTCAGTCTACCTGTATATAACGGGCAGAGAGGCAAATGTAGACTGATAAAATCTCTCTTCTTGGATTCTTGAGTCCAGACTGGTACCAAATCAGATAAATCTCCTCTGGAGGACATGGAATGCCTATATATAATGGCAACCTTAATACTCCAATCTAGATGAATGCTATACTAGTACCTGGATATCAAGTGCTGGATGACATCTAACTCAACAAGTTCCTCTATTTGGGTGTGGATATTTATGACTGGAAAGAACAAGGTTCATTGGTATGATCTTGTAGTGTCAGTATTAGAAGCTGCATCAGCCTGATAATAAAATGGAATAAAAATTGACATCTCTTTAAGTTCCAGGTTATATTGCCAATCAATCTCCATCTGGGGTTGATCGCTATATTAGTTGATAATAAAAGAGATGCCAGCAATGATTTCCTCAGGGATGAAGAAACCAACCTGGCATATATTATCCACATATAATTTATCCTATTATCCTTGTTTGTAGAATATCAAAAATATTAAAATAACAAAAATTTTAATTTCAAAATAACGCTCTTTAATAAAGCGAATCAGAAATATAAGACATAATGGAAATGTGGTTTCTATTACACTATTTCTTTCTTTAAACGCTATTTGTTTTTGAAAGAAAAGTCCTTTCTGCATGATGTCTTGCATGTATCCAGTGTAGCATTTGACCCACAACATCCCACTGAAACATAAAGGGAAAATCTAGTAGTGAAAATCAGCAACAATATATGTTTTCTAAATTTGCAATCCTGCAATTCCCTAAAAATAAATAAAAATAAAAATAAATAATAACTCAATAAATAGGTAAAACTGTTGTGAATGGGAGATGATTTTGACAGGATCCAGAGTCATTTAGCAGTGTGATTGTGTAGGAGGAGGGCAGTGGTAGTCTTGTAACAAATGGTCAGGGTAACCCAAATAAATGGACATTAGGATCAGGACTAGAGTAATCCAAATGGACGGAGTGGAAATCTGTAAAATATACCAAGAAACTGGCACAAACAGACATCATTTTTTTTAACCAAGATAAACAATACGAAATCTTTCTCAAAAAAAATAAATGAAGCACCTCTGTGCAATGTACATACTATGCAGACTACCACATAATAGAGGGTCTCAATAAAAATGTTTTAACACATCGCCCTAATTTAAACACTACTCTCTCTATACATCTGATGAAGTGAGTAGCCTCTTCTTTTAATAAAATTTAGTTAGTAAGAAAAGCTGCAACCAGATTCTTTTTTATTTTCAGCAATGTCATGTGGCTGAAAGATAAGCTGTATAGATAGTATACTGCATTTCCCCCCACCTTCCATTCAGTCACTTGCAATTCTGCCTGGACTAGTCCCTGCTGTTTTCTTGGCAAAGTTTTTCCCCGGAAGTGGTTTACCATTTTCCCCTTCCTGCGGCTGAGAGAAAGTGAGTGGCCCAGGATCACCCTACAGGTTTTGTGCCTAAGGCAGGATTAGAAGGAAATGGGTAAATTTAGCCTTAAAATAGGAAATGTAAGGGCAGAGATAACAGCACTCTTCATGTAAGTAAAATGTCTCTCAGAGGAAGGCCTTTGATGCATACCATGTAATCCCAGAATGCAAGGCAAAAAAGTGCAATCTACTTGATAGGGCAATCAATTACTCAGGCATAGAAGGGTTTCTCTTTTAGTGGTTCAGCAGAAGTAAAAGTTGGACAGACATCTGTCCATATTTTAATTTGAATTTCTGCATTGAGCATTGAGCATGGAGTTGAACTTGAACTAAATAATAACATCATAGTACACTTTCAAGTAAGAGCATTTTTGGCAAATAACTATTTCACCCCTGAAGATCTCCAGCAGAAAATAACTCTCCCTTATATGTGACATCTTCTTCCATTAGGTGGCAGCTGCTCTAATCAAGAAGTTCTTCCTCTGTCTGACCTCTATACTAACTTCCTTGTAATATTACTCTAATACAGGCATGTCAAACTGCCAGTCCGTGGGCCGGATGCATCACGCTGAAACCACGTCCACCCCATTGCCGGCAATGGGGAAAAAGTCCCGATACATCGTGTGATGTCACGTGATGTCATGAGTTTGACATGACTGCTCTAATAGATTCTGGTCCTGCCCAATATTTGCTCACAATAGCAGTGTGATAACCCTTCAAACATTTGCAAATGGATATCATTTTTCCTTCAGTTATTTCTTTTGAAGGTTAAATATAAATAGATTTTTTTTAACCATTTCTTAGTATATTGATTGATAGTTATCAAACCAGAAAGCTTCTAGAGGCAATGCTTATTGTGTAATTCCTTGACAATAAAAAGCAGAGGAGCAGTGTTTGGCCTGGCAGGGATCAACTATGGGCCTCTTTGTATTCATCCGCCATCTTACTCTTCTGCTCATCCTATGCTTATCCAGCTTCCAGCAATATCCTGCCCAACTGCCTGTTAAAAGGATGCTGCACTGCCATCCCTTCCAGAAAAAGGGGAAACTGAGTGTTTATTTTCCCCTTTGATAAAATAAACTGATTTTTTTCAAGAACCTCCTCATCACAAATAGTCCTCTACATATGAGCACAACTGGGACCAAAATTTCCATTGCTAAACAAGGTGGTTGTTAAATGAGTCATGCCCAGTTCTATGACCTTTTTTTGCCACAGTTGTAAAGCAGATCATTGCAGTTGATCATACGGTCATTAAGTGAGTCCAGCTTCCTCCATTGACTTTGCTTGTGGGAAGCCAGAGGGGAAGGTTGCAAATAGTGATAACTTAAGTATTTGCATGAATGGCCTTATGGGAATAGTAGGCTTGTAACTGTTAGTTATTTCTCCAAATAATATTTTAAAAATAAGAATAGTAAAATCCAATATGAACATAAAAATCAATAAAATGAAAGTGAACCATTCTGGGTCCTTAGGACGCTTTACAAGGCTGACTTGGCCCTTGATATCTTTTAATTGTACAGCAGTTAAAGGGGAAGGTGTAATAATTGTGTCGGGAAAAGCACTGAGCATTATAAAGGTATGGTGGAAAACAGGAAAACATTTCCTTAATTATCCCAAATATGCTTTTTCAAAAGGCAACTGACTTTGTTTTTCCTTGAAGATGTTTCGCTTCTTCAGTTCTGAAGTTCTTTAAATCTTTAAATATGGGTGAGCTCCATTTATCCAAGATAGTCATGCTGATACGACCATGCCTCTGAGTCTGTGTATGACTTGCCCTGTTGTCAGCCATGACCTATATGACTGAGGATCTCCATAGACATTTCCTTAATTAAATAAAAGTTTTATCATCTCTTCCAAGCCACTAGAGATACAATATTTTTATTTTATTTTTAACTTCCCTCTAGATTAAAATTAAGCAATTATATATTCCACAAACTGGAACTCTTCCAACTAGGCACTAACCAGCACAAAGCCTGCTTTACTGTGGTGAAATTGTTGTATTGTGTGGATATGACAGCAGTTCCCTGAGTGGCTAGTAGCTGAAAAACTTACTTCACTTAGCATCCTTCTTACATATATTACACACTTTCATAGGGCCTCTGGTGGCTGATAGTCACTCTGGAATTTGGGCTGCTTTTGGTTGAGGGATTATTTATTGATTGTATTTATGGGATTAATTTTTGGTTGAGGTTTGGGTTTTATATTTAACTATGTGGAGATCTCTACTCACCTTTAAATAAACCCAGGTAGAGCTCTACTTTAAATATTACCACTCAACAAGGCAAGTCAGGCATAAACTCAGAGGTGTGGTGGCGTCAGCATGACTGTCTCAGATAAATGGGGCTTACCCATATTTAAAGATTATCTTTATGGCAGAAAGAATTGTAAAAGTGTTTTCTTCCTTCATAGTACTTTTTGTACCAGTTCCCTCCCGATGTGGATTCTGTCATTGTCAGAGTGATTTCTAAGACAATCTATCCCTGCTCTGTGGTTTCCATCCAAGATATTGTGGTAAGTCCTGCTAGTTTATGATAGGCTACTTGAATATTGGCAGTTTGTCTTTGCTTACTGTACTATTGCTGTTCAATTATAATATTTATTATGAAGTGCAAATCAGATTTGGACCATTTCTACATTCTGAATCATATTGGGCTGATTCGGACAGATCTGAGCTGCCTTCAAAGCTGGTAGATTCCAAGTCTGCATCCTCACTTAGGACAGCGAGAGAAAAACAGTATCCCTGAAAACTGATTAATTTCTTGTGAACCTCTTCAAATATGACAAATATCTGGTTCAGAGAGGCGGCATGCAGAGATAACCCTGAAAGGAATTCAAGGAAGAATTACATTAACATTCACTTAGCCATGAAAGAAAGGAGATGTGAGAAAGAGGCTCAAGATTGTCCCACCTTGGTTCTCTTGGGTATAAAGAGGGGGACAGAGAGAAACCTTAGTCAGGCTTTCAAGATTCTGTTATCATACTTTGCAACAGGGTTTCAGTAGCCTTTATAGTGGCTGTTTCCTGACTCAACCTATCTCAGAGGACTGACAAAGTGGCTGGGAAGGAAGGGAGGACATTGTTTTTGTTAGTGACATTACCAACTTCCAGTAATAATAAGACTTAGCAAGCTGTGATGATAAAAAAGTGTTGTTTTATTTTTGAAGTACCTCACAAAGAAGAGGCAGGTGCTAATTAGGAGGAAAAGCTGTTTCTGCTTCACTGAGAGAGAAAGCTGTACAAACATGGGGTGGAGATACAGACTCTGCATGTCCCAAATTTGTATTGTCCTCTTTTTCCATAAGGCAGAAATGATAGTAGACTTTCCAAACTTATTACAGTCATCCCTTCTGTATAGAAAATATTTTTTTTCATTCCTCTCTTGCTAATTTCCTTCCCATTAGTTCCTCCATGTTTATTCCTTTTTCCCCCTTTCCCAGGTCAGATACCCCTTACCCTCAGCCCATCTCACTTTTTCTTTTTCCTGTTTCTGCTGCTTGGAGGGAGGGCAATGTTTTTGATTTACATGCATATTTGTGTGAGTATGCACGTACATTAATGTTATGCAGAGAGTTCCTTGTGTTGGTTAATTCAGATAAAATTAATTTTTTTGTCTTGGCTCAATCTTTTTCTAGAGTGTGGCTTTTATTCCCTCATTATGTGTTTGTGTGTATGTTCACTTACATGTGTAGAACATCTATTTTATTTATTTGTTTGTTTACTGTTACTTGTTTATAGGGATGGGTGGCATTTCTGCAGGTGGTTTTCCCTGGATTTGGCAACCTTAAGCTGATAAAGTGGGAAAGCTGCTCATTGCGCAGGGGTTTTGTCTGTGTTTGTCATTTGTTTCTACTATTCATTTTGGGAGAAGGGTTCTTTGAAATTCAGGGTCATCTTCATTTTAATAAAGGTGGTATACAATAGTATCATGTGTTCTTTAATAATTCTTTCTTCGAGGCAGAAACATAAAAAAGGTATACAAATTAAGCAAGCTCAAAGTGGCTCAAACTGGGAGCCACCGAATTGTTCTGTGATGTAATGAAACATGGGAATAAAGCTAAAGGTCTGGAACAGCTGGAATGGCCCTGTTCTGAACTGTGATCGAGAGAAGGAAAGAATCGGGAAGGTCTGCCAGGAATCTGTTAAAATAATCAGATATACAGAAGCAGAGGTAGCTCTCTAATCAGCTTCTTCATCTGTTGCAGTGTCCAGTTTATGATTTGGATTATAATGTGGAATTTAATGGAGTTTATCAATCCATGACAAAGCAGGCAGCCCTCACTGTGCAGGTGAGTGGATGGTGGTGTCTACTGTAGTCAGTCTGCTTTTGATGTACGGGAAAGTTGAGGGGGCAACTAAGCTGATCAGGATTTTCTGCAATCAATCATATGGATGGATAGAGACATTTTGGAAGGTAGAAACTCAGCTGGGAAAATCTGTCCATTTTTAGAGAGAAGAGCTTTGGGGAAGCTGGCAAACATAGGAGAGGGCAGGCAATACTGAGCCAGGAGAAGTTGACTGCAGGCAGATGAGAAGTCTGGGACAAATCCAAGAAAGGGAGAGAGAAGGAATCCATTTTAAGAAAAAACATATAAGAATGCTGTACGTTTTCTTGAGTTTGAATGCATCTACACTATGTGCACACAAAAACATACCTGCAAGCAGTTGAGAAGTGTCAAGCAGTTAATTTTCATTAGGAGTACTAGTGAGAGCATGGTCACTAAACCAGAGATAGCCGGTGATCTTGCATCAAGAGGCATATTTGGAGTTTTGAAAAAATGTTGATCGCTACAGAATCATGGCCCTCTTCACCCCTTTGGCAGCTCCAGAGGTCACCAAGTGTTCCAACTTTTGAAAGCCCAAATGGCCCTTTTCAGGGTCATGATGTCCTTCCTTAGAAAAGAATTAGGGTTGAAATAGATAACTTAAAGCTCTTGGAAGCTCAAGACCCTCTTTTCTGCAATAAGACCTTAACTCCAATTTTATTTTAAATGTTTAGTTATACAACATTTTATTATGGTCTTCAACTAGCATGAGGTAAAAACATAGAGATTATGAAATTAACAGCTTTGTCCTGAAAACAGCCTGTGGAGATAGTAAGTTAAAAGATAGAAGTTAGTATTAAAAGGTAAAGTTAAAAGATGGCAAAATAAAAGCTGCAAATGCTTATAAAATTAAGAAGTACAAAAAACCTCTAGGGTTAACTAGAATTAAAATTTAGTTAAATTAAGTGTGGAATACAATAAAATATACTATAATTGCAAAAACATATTAAAATTCAGTTGTGGTAAAAAACTATAGAACTGAATAACTAAGAAATAGCAAGATAATAATTATGACTGATTAGCTTAGCTGGCACACACTACCTGGCAAATTTTACAGACTATGCAATGCAAAACATGGCAGCATTATGTTAAGAGGGAATTACATTCAAAGAGCATATACAATAAGCCAGTATGGCCTGGGAGAATGCAGATGGCTGTGTAAAATGGGCAGGAAAGGAAGACATAGAATCATAGAGCTGGAAGGGACCTTGAAGGCAGAAGACTTTATTCCATCACATGGTTGGTGGCATCTTGAAAGTTACAGATTTTCTTGGAAGAGGATCTTTCTTTTATCTTCCATCTAGCACAGTAAAAAAAGGGCATTGTAGAGAGCTAGACCCAAAGATGCTTTTTCACGAGTCAACTAGACTTTCTTTTTTCTCTTTGAAGACGTTTTTGCTTTTTATCCAAGAAGCTTCTTCAGCTGTGACTGGATTGTGGGGAATGGAAGGATTTATACTCCCTGAAGACAGCTGCATTCTTTTAGAGAGTTGTTGATGCCACCTGGAGGCTTATCTGCGTCATCAGGTTGACCTGAGTAATGCAAATAAGTGTGGAGCCTTCTTGGAACTGCTGAAAGGACTGTCTTGTAGATAGAAGATAGATGGTGTCACATCCTTCCCCTTCTGTTGAGAGAGTGCTGTTCAGTTTTGACATAAATGGCCTCTTTGACTCCTCTTTCAGAGCCAGACCTTTCTATGGCTGAGTAAGATATGCAGCTGCTGTTACTATATATATTAGGAATCCTAACTGAAATAATGTTATTGATTTGCTTATGTTCCTAGAACAATCATAAATTCAAAATACAACAAATATTGTAATTTTTTTTGAAAATGCATTAAATTATATTAAAAAAAACCTGAAACAATAATGTGAAAGAGCACCAGCCATGACTATTGATAAGAATTTTGCAGTCTTCTTAGGCTTCTTTCCATTTTGCATATATTACAGGCAATTTAAAGAATGTACTATCCAAGAAAGAGAAATTTGTTAGAATTAAGGTCACTTGATTTCATATGGATCTAGTCAACTCTGCAAAGAATATTTGTGACACATGATTCTTGTGCCAGAATACATGGGCATAATAAATAATGGACACAGGATGATCTTGCATTTTTGTATAAGTCACAATATCTCATCTGTGGACCTGCTTTTGCAATGTGCATAATAATATATATTGATGTTGGATTATCTGTATATATTGGCAGGATTTTATTTTTCTCTAAAAAATACAGGAATACAGCTTAGAAATAGACTCCTTTTTACATCTTCTGTTGTTTTAGATTAACCCCTGGCCAATCATAGCTACTGTATGCGAAACCTTTGGAATTCTGAATAATTTCTATCTAAACATTTCCTCTTTCACAAGAAAAGACTTTTAAAAAAATAAATCAGGATTTTCTTTCTCTGGGCATTGTGTGTGTCAGTCACTGCTATTTATTCACTTATTGCCAAGATCTCTAAAAGAACCCCCTGACTTCACAACAGTGAAAGAGCAGAATAATTGCTTTTATTTTGATGGATTTTAGAAGAATTAAAATTTGCTCTATTTCAAGAAGATAAGTGGGCCTGTTAGGGCTTATTTAGGAGATCAACTGCCTCCCCCTTCACTTCTCCCTTACTGTCCAATTATCTTTCCTAACTATAGTTGTCTACCAGCATTAAAAGTTATTGTGTTTTTTATTGCACAGAAAAAGGACTTCCCAAGCAAACAGTTTTTTGTTGTATTTGTCATAAAGCCAGAGGACTATGCTTGTGGAGGTTCAAGGCCACCCTCCATTCAAGGTAGGTGATTTATGATCAAGAAGACCAAGATGAATACTATCTCTCAATGTTTCTGTTTTCGACATTGTTATTATTCTAGACTGTCATGGCAATCACAGTGAGACATGTACTATAATTGTTACATAAAATGTAATTTCCTTGAAAGAAGTCAAACTAGGTCCTGGGAAATGTAACCAAGAGTTTCCAGATGGGCACACTTCTATGAAGACACTTTGAGGACACACCGGCTGAAGTATGAAGTAGTGAGGCTACCCAAGCGGTCACTTTAAATGCAGTGTCTTCTGCTCTGACTACCTTTCATGCTGATCTGGACTTGTAAGATAGTGTGAGTCAAGATGCCTCCACGATACAAGGAGTTGCGGCTCAGATATTTATCTTTCTGATTCAGGAACAGAGTGTGCCCTATACAAATCACTATGGCAATAATAGCGAATCTTTGGGCCTACTAAGGCTGCTTCCTCTTATTTAGGATAGAGGAATGGCAGTTTAGTTGGGAACTCTTTCTTGAGGTACTTAGACCTCAATAGCAGCATCTAAAGCAGGGGTCTTCAAACTTGGCCCTGGCTGAGGAATTCTGGGAGTTGAAGTCCACAAGTCATAAAAGGGCCAACTTTGAAAACCCCTACTCTAAAGGCTTTCTTTCCAGAATTTAATTAGGTTTCTACTGGGTTTTAAATTGTCATGGTATCATTGTATCTACTAGTTTAATTCTTTTTAAATTTTCATTCTATGTTTGTTCTTTTTTAATTTTATTGTTGTGAGCCGTCCTGAGTCCTTAGGGAGAAGGGCGGCATATAAATTTAAGTAAATAAATAAATAAATAAATTGGAAGCTTAATGCACCACTTCTGCTGAAAAGATGGCCAACTGATGACACATACAGGGAGGGATCCCTGAAGGGTTTTTCCCTGGAATGTAGTTTTTTCAACTATCTACAGAAGGAACTGGGATTCCTTTAGTTTTTTTTTAAAACCAAGTTTTATTGATTTTTTAATATTTACATATACATGTATTTGTGAAGCAATATGGTGGTTGGGTAGTCAAAATAACAAATAACAAGTTGTAAATAGTTCAGGTTACATCAACAAGGATTCCCTCTCTGATTCCCTTAGTTATCACATAGTCAAAATAGTCAAGTTAATACACTTCTAGTTGTAACCTAGTCAATTAACAAAATTTTCAATATATTTTCACTAATACATATCAATATTCTGTTTAAAATTTTATCTAATTGCAATAGAATATTCTAGAATAGCCTATAGTATACAAAAGAAAGTTTAATTTTCAGGTAACCCACAATTCCCTATTTCAATAAAGAATAATTCTCTTGTCTACAAAACTTACATTGTTCGTTACAAAACATTCTTACGTTTTACCATTAAAGTCTAGTTTTCATCTTAACAAATCACCAATTATTAGAAGTATATTTTTTATCTTAAGCGTTCAACAATTATTAAAATAATATCTTTTATATATAAAATTCTAAATTCTATAATATAGTTCAAAAGTAACAACTAATATATTCTATAAGTCATCTTAACCGTACATCAATTGTTAAAATACTATCTTTTGATATATCATTCCAAATTCTATAATATAGTTCAGAATTATATTCTTACTTTTGTTTTCCCTTACAGATCTAAAAGCTAAATGTAGAATCAGTTATATTTTTAGAGATTCCCCTTAATCCATTGAAAGGTATTTTTATACTTTAGGAATCCCAAAAAAGAAACAAGTTCAGTTTTTTAAATCTAACTCTTGCCTTCCTTTTGTGCCAATCAGGCTTCCCTCTTGGCATCTTTAAATTCTCAAATGTATCTTCCTTTCTTCCTATACCCCTTATTTGAATCTAGGGAGTGTATCCAAATGTCAATTTTGCAAGGAAAATGTCCCCTTTGTAGCCATTGTAGTTTTGCTTTGATAGTTCAGTTTTTGATGATTGATGTAATATAGTTGTCATTAGATCAGTCAAGTCTTTTTGTTCTTCCAATTCTGTCTGGGTTAGGTAAAAAGTAGTAGCTGGTGTTATGGTTGTCATTTGAATAGTTGAATTCTCAATATAGTGTACTTGAAGGCCTTTAGTATCTTCACTCTTAGTATTGCTTTCTTCAGGTGCTGTTGCTTTTTGAGTTGTAAGTTTTGTAGTTGCCATTAAAGTTTGGACTTAAGGTTTTCTGTAGGTTGCTTTTGTTGTTCTTTGAAATCTCTTACTTTAGTGTTAGTTTCCACTTCTTCTATTTGGTTTTGGGTTATCTTTTCCTCATTTAAAGTCAGAATTTGATTTGGTGGCTTTGAGTTGTCAGATTTTTCTTGCAGTTTGGCTTTAGTTTGCTCTGTCATTGCCAAAATCGTGTCCAGTATCAGTTTATAGTCAAGTGGTGGGATATATTCATCCATTTCGGGGGTTTTTGCAGCTAAATCTTCCATGGAGGCTATTTTAATAAGAATCAAGGATTATCCACCTCCAAAAGAGTTGTTTCCAGTGCCAGGTGTTCCCACACTTATCTTTAAGAATAATGTCAAGGACAGCTCTGTTATTCAGTCAGCTGTCACAACAGGAGAAATTTACTTGCTGTACCAGGTTTCGCCACAAGATGTCATCAGTAACATAAAATGCAATGTAAAAACTTTCTTTTTTTTCCAAATTAATATAGAACTTTTGTAGCATTAGTCCAATTTTTTTCCTTAATTCACAGCTTAGAGAGAAAATAGGATAGTGGATCCCCATCCAAAAATAGGAGCTTTTTAGTAAATACAGATAAAATTGCTTAGATTCTTTGCTGAATTAATTAAATTTCTTTTAAAGCTTTAAGGCTTTAAGATTTGTTCCCAGAGTAGATATTTGCTGTTTTTTCAAAAAATGGGGAAAGAAATTTTCAGGAAAGTCCCACAGGAAGATGGTTAAGGGAATAGGAAAGGTAAAGGCTCACCCAGGTCCTCCAGATTGCTTCTTAGTGCTGGGTAGTGCTTTTGGCTTTCGGCAGGGAACGGCTTAGTGATCAGCCATCTTTATGGATGGTCTATTCTTCTTTGGGCCAAAAGAGACTGTCCCGGATTCAAGCAGAGGGCTGCTGCCCTTCTGCGATCGCAGGGAAGTCCTCCTCTCGGTAATTGCCCCTCCAGGGTGATTTTTGACCCTTTTCAGGGTCCTCCAAAAAAGAAAGAAATGGACGGCAGGAAGCGGACTGTTCCTATGCATCCGGAAGCATCACGTGCACAAACCGAAAGCATCGCACGCGTGAACCGGATGGCTTTACGGATGCAACGTATGATGTAAATATCCATGACAGAGGGAAGAGCAACCCCGATGATCTTCTCTGCCATCCTCAGTATTTGCTGTAAGGTTTTGCGATCCGAAACGGTGCAGTTTCCAAACCAGACAGTAATGCAGCTGCTCAGGATGCTCTCAATAGTCCCTCTGTAGAAGATTGTGAGGATGTGTGGTGGAAGCTGTGACTTCCTCAGTTTCCTCAGAAAGTAAAGACGCTGGTGGGCCTTCCTTGTTATGGAACAGGTGTTGAGGGACCAAGTGAGATTCTCCGCCAAGTGAACACCAAGAAATTTGGTGCTCCTTATGAACTCCACGAAGGAGCCATTGATGTTCACTGGAGAGCAGTCATATTTTGTCCTCCTGAAGTCAACAACCATCTCTTTTATCTACATTCAGAGACAGGTTGTTGGCCTTGCACCAGTCTATTAGCTTCTCCACCTCCTCTCTATATGCTGACTCATCGTTCTTGCTGATGAGACCCACCACGGTCGTGTCATCAGCGAACTTAATGATGTGGTTCGAACTGTGCATTGCTACACAGTCGTGTGTCAGTAAGGTGAACAACAGGGGACTAAGCACACAGCCCTGAGGGGCCCCAGTGTTCACTATGATGGTGTTAGAAATGTTATTCGCAATCCAGACTGATTGAGGTCTTCCAGTCAAAAAGTCCAGGATCCAGTTACAGAGGGAGCTTCCCCATCAGGTGTTGGGGAATAATAGTATTGAATGCTGAACTAAAGTCTATGAACAGCATACGTACATATGAGTCCTTGTTTTCTAGATGAGTGAGAGCTAGATGGAGTGTAGTAGAGATGGCGTCATCGGTGGAACGATTTGAGCGGTATGCAAACTGCAGTGGATCCAATGTTACGGGCAGCAGGGTTTTTATGTGCCTCATGACAAGCCTCTTGAAGCACTTCATGATGATGGGAGTAAGTGCAATGGGACGGTAGTCATTGAGGCAAGACACAGATGGTTTCTTCGGCATGGGAACGATGATCGTTGTCTTGAAGCACTTTGGGACAACAGTGGTGCTCAGAGAAATGTTAAAGATGTCGGTGAAAACATCTGCCAGTTGGTCTGCACATCCTCTGAGCACTCTGCCAGAAATATTGTCTGGTCCCGCAGCTTTCCATGGGTTGACTCTACTTAGGGTGAAACTGGAAGTCCGGAATGTTGTTATCTTCTATTGTGCTAAAAAGAGTCGGAAGTCAACGCCTTTTTCTTTCTTCCCTTGTACCGCATATTTTATTTCCCCCTTTCTTTTTTCTTCCTTTAATTTCCTATTTTTTATTTTTCTTTGTATTTTATACATTGATAAAACAATAAAAGTTATACAGAATAGGAAGCTCAATGCCAGAAGCAAATGTATGTTCTCCCTCTCCTTCTCCCTCCCTCTCCCTGCTCCCCTCTCTGCATTCAAGAATTCTCAACTATTTTGATTTCTCTCTTTCTGGAAGCCATGGTCTAGTACAGTTCTCATGATTTGCAAACTTTTTGCATGATCGAATCACATGTATGTACATGCATGTATGTATTATGTTACTCTTTTTCAGGAAAGGCTAACTACACATGGAACCTCAAACGAATGAAGCATTTTGAAGTGACAGTGTTGCCTTCAGTTAAAGGTCTTGAAACATAATTCTGTATTTTCTTTTGTTAACCTTAACAAAAATCAATGAACCCCTACTATCACTATACATATGGTTTTATTAAAATAGTACAAAATAATGCATAACATACTCAGGTGATATTATGAGTTTGCACACTTGCAAGTGCTAAGTGATCATTTGATTCTCTCATCCTTCAGTTTGCTGTAATTCCATTTGGCGCAGATTTTCACTCCCAGTACAAATACTGGATTTTGAAGACATGTTTTTCCTAAGAACCACAGAATAGAAGAGATGTCAAAGTCTTGATTGCAAATTAATTTACAAATCTGTCTTCCAAGTGGAGAATAATATTGAGGATTGCGCATAGTAAAAGGAAGAAGTGAGCATTTACCATTATTTCAAATGTTGGTCTACTGAGGAGAAAAAAGAATAAAAATACATGAAATTGGAGGAGTGAACAACATGGTAGCAGAGGAATGGGCTATAATTTCTTCATTTACTAATGGTACATCCTTGTGTTTTTTTCCTAGGCACTGTTTATATACATGCCATCCTTTTCAGTTTTCTGACTTTCTTCTCCTTCTATCTGGGTGCACTAGTGGTTGGATTTGTGCAGTACATCAGGTACAAAGAACATTAAGCACTGTTTAATAAACATGTGTCCATTTATTAAAATGTTTAGGCCTGCATGATGGCATAACATAGGGTCCAGGCAAAACACCTGCTTTGGACTATGAGAAGTTGCAATAGATTAATTAAAAAAACTCTTGTACTATATATAGATGAAAGGTTGTGATGACATTAGTAGAATAACAATATCAATAAATGTGACTGCTTTTATAATATAGCATAGAGACAAAATGGTTTTCTGATGGTCCTTCTTCCATATTTACAAGCATTCAAATTGCTTAATCTGTCACAGAAATAATAAACAAACTGTATATTTACCATATTGTTGAAAAATCTCTAAAAAATGATAAAGAATTTGATAATCATTTAAAAGACACAAAATATTCTGCATATAATAGATTACATTCATAAAATATCATATATTGTTCCATTAGAATGACTCACATTTTTTTTATTGAACGTATCGGCGGTTCCAAGAGCAAAGTAAATATAGATGAACATAAGTGGCACCCTTGACATGTACCCTTTTCCATTTCATAACAAGAGATAATCCTATTCATAATCACCCAAGCAAAGATAATTAAAATTAATATCTAACTAAAAATCATGTAACCAAAAATATCACTTCTATATGTTACTAAAGGCTTTTTACAATTACCTTTTTGTAAGGATAATAAATATTAACAATCAAAAGGCATCAGATGCTTGAAATCGTTTTATAAATCCAAATTGTGCAGGATATATTATTGAATAATAACCTTTGTACCAAAGTAGCTGTTGGTTTCTTAGCAACAGTATTTTACAATGAAAGTGGTCAATAGCTCTACCCAATTCAATGTGATCTTGCCAATTTTTAAAATAACTATTATATAAGCTTTATAGATTTTTATGATAAATACTTGCCTCTTACTATTTAGAGATATTGATGATATCTACATGGTTATATTTGTGTTTGATTTCAGATTTCATAGGAAAACATCTATTGGAGGACTTAATGATGGTAATTATGCTAATATATTGTGTTGCTGTTATAGAATTGGAAGACATGTCATGATTTATTAAGTCCTGTCTTCCAACTGGACTAAACATCAAAAAAATTTTGTGGGGGAAATTGTTGGGCTCTGTATAATCGTTGCTGTGGATTGATGCCCTGAAGGAGCCAACTTCCTAGAGAAAGTGCAAATAAGGGATAAGTGACTATATGATATGAATGTTTATCTTTAAATTCAGTTATTTCCTAATTTTCATACACTTTCTGCAATAGAATCTGGAATACTCATCAATTTGATTCTTTTTCCATCTTCTCTCTCCCTCTCCCCCTCCCTCCCTCTCTCTCTCTCTCTCTCTCATCATTAAGTGATGCGGTTGTAAAGTGCAAAGTCACTGACTACATCACTTAGTGATGGCAAGCCTGACCATCCCTGATCAGTTTTTAACCAAATCCCACCCAGTCATTAAGTGAGGACCCATCCAATTCCAAGCTATTCCCATCCTCCTTCCAGAGATTCCATCTGATTTATCAAAATCTTATGTTGAACTTCTTAATTTTCTTTGGTTGTATGCCAGTCAGGAGAAGTCCCATCTGATGTTTATTCATCAGATACAATATATATCCTGGATATCATTAAAATTTGCTGTTTTTTCCAGAAAAACAAATCAGCAGAATTTTAACATATAGGTCTGCTCAAAACTCTACATGGTGCAAAAATGTAGTGTACCGAGGGTGGTTACAATATCACTACACTTGAAATCTCTTCAATTTCATTCTATTTAGGCTTAGATTCTGCTGATTTTCATCTTAGGTCATTTCTAGTATAATGTAGCCAACTTACATGAATTATTCAAGGCGCCTTTTTCCATTTCCTTGCCCAATCCAACATGCTCGTCCAGAGGGCTGAGGAAGGTGTTTGTTGATACTTTTTCACCAAAGAACAAGCAGCCTCAGCTATCAAGGGATTTTTGTAATTTCAATGGCCCTGACTCTTTCTTCATTTTTCTTTTTGTACTGAGATGTATAGTTGTCCTTGGTATAGATGATAAAACTATGAAATTATATGAGCAAGAAAGTCATAATGTCTGTTTGAAATCTAGCCAATCCACAGGTGGCCTGGTGGGTGGCTGTCTGGCATGGTAGGCATGCATCTCAAGGTCTTCTCCAGCTTTCGTTTCTTTGTAACTGTCTCCTAGATAAGGAGACATATTCCATACTCAAAGAAGGAGGCCAGACAAAGGAAAAAGAAAATGAAAGTTAACACTATGAATGTACCCCCCCCAACAATAATGGCAGGCTCCAAAAAGACGGAAAAAAGGAGAGAGAAGATGAGCAGTTTTGGGGTCTGACAGAATTATGCATTCTGATTTCCCCAAAGTGGGAATTTTGTTCTCTGCTGTCTGGGTTAGGCCAAGAGACTGGAAAGGTGGAAATTAAGAGGTCTCCGCAGCCTGAAGGATCCATCCCTAAATCCTCCACTTTTTTTGTATTTGCTACTCATAAAGATGGGTTGTCATCATCTGATAGCAACAGAGGATAGGGCATACTGCTTGGTAATGCCTAAAGCCAAATGGAAGGAGACATCTCTTCTCAATTCTAAATAGTTGGTTATCGTGTCTGCTGGGCCATTTGGACAGTCAGAAGTTAAAAAAAAATATTCCTTGTTGGTTTACTTTGTAGGTCCTGGGACTTTGACTTCTTCTCATCCTATCACTGCCAGCACCCCTGAAGGAAGCAGCTATGGAGCTATAGGTATAGTAATTCTTCAGTTTCAGAGATGTTGTTTGGTATGTCTGTATCCTGTATTTAGCTAATAAAAATAGTGCATTTTTGTTTATGAGCTGCTGCTTGAAGTTGAGGGTGAGCTTGACATTTTCAGTTTTGTTTCTCATCTTTTCTGCTGTATTTTTGTTTTAGTCCATTTCTGTATCCATTTCTGTCCAGATTTTTATGTTCTTTTTCTCACATACACATATTTTTTTTACACTTTTTGTCTAATATGGAGGCAGTCAGCGTTTCACAGCTGGAAAGAATTGTTAGTCATGTAAAGAATCATGTAAAATGGGAAGGGCTGTGGTGCATGCTGTATATAACAAAGACAAGATTTTCAGCAGCAGTAGCTCTGATGATATTACCTAATTTGGTAATGAAATGTCTGCATGAACACATCTGTCTGTCTGTCTGTCTGTCTGTCTGTCTGTCTGTCTCTCTCTCTCTCTCTCTCTCTCTCTCTCTCTATCTATCTATCTATCTACATAGAGGCAGAGACAGAGATAGCAATAGAGGTATGCTGCAGCTGCCAAAAAAGTTAATGTAGTCCTAAACTGCATCAATAGAGGAATAGTATCAAGAGCACATGAAGTATCATGCAGAATAGTAGTACCAGTATATACTGCACTGTTAAAACCATACTTGGAATACTACATCCAGGTCTGGTCACCATGATACAAAAAAGATGTTGAGACTCTAGAAAGAGTGCAGAGAAGAGCAACATATGATGAACATTTGCAGGATCTGAGTATGTCTTGTCTAACAAAGAGAAAAAGACTAAGGGTAACATGATAGCAGTCTTCCAATATTTGAGAGGCTGCCACAAAGAAGAGGGAAGTCAACCTATTCTCCAAAGCACCTGAGGGCAAGACAAGATGTAACAGATGGAAACTTATCAAAGAGAAATTCCATCTAAGAACCTCAACAAGTTTTGTTCCTCTTAAATATAACTCAGATTTCTTTCCTTTCCTTACTCTTTTCTCACCCTTCTCTTTTTTCACTTTTCCTTAACAATTCTTGCCCATTTGGGGCTGTCATCACTGTTTCTGGTTGGCGATATCTTCTCAAAAGCAGAAAAATGCCTTTTACTAGGTGAAAAGTTCTCTGCAGCTTTTGTCCATTTTCTCTCCTTCTCTTTTCCTATATAAAAGGAATACTTCAACACCATCAGTGTTCCAATCCATGGTTAGAGGGAAAACTCATCCCTGCCTGCTTTCTGTATGGGGTGACAAAGCAACACATGATATTATGTGCTACAACTGGCCTTTGGCATTTGCCTTACTGAAATTTAAATTTTATTAATTAAAATTTATCTCCAAGATATAAATAAGTAAGCTAATTGTTAAAAATATTACTTCTTATGAGGAAAAAGGAAGTTCTCATACAAATTATTATTTCTGGGCAAAGGGATGGAGCAGAAAATGGAGACAAGGGCAGAATTCATACCCATGTAAAAAGCAGAAATGTAGATGGAAGTTAAAATTATGAAGATATGATCTGATGGGGCAGTAAAGACATTGAAGAGATACTCCTTGCCTGCTTGCATTTGTTGTTGTTTGGCAGTATTAAAAAGACCAATATTAAAAAGACCAATATTCACTATTCATGTCTTATGAGAAAGACTTTCAACACTACTATAATGTTGTGTACATGACTCACATAAAAATAAACAAAGCAACCAAATTTTGTACCACAATTTTCACTTTCAGATGAATCAAGCTCCAGTGGAGGTCAAGAATTATCAAATCTAGATCGTAGGCCTCCTTGTGGCAGTGATACAGACAGCTCAGTGGAAGAGGAGAGTGATTTTGACACTATGCCTGAAATTGAAAGCAACAAGAACGTAATCCGCACTAAGGTATCTCTTGCAAATGGTGTTTGCATTTTTGTAAGGAATTATTTTTAGGTATCCTTTCTCTACATTATTGCAGTTATCATTTGAAGTGCAACAATCTAAGATCTAAAACTTTGTTTGCCTCGGGAACATATCTACACATTATTGTATAGATTATTCTTTATGTTCAAAGAATAAAATATTCTGAAACATGATGGATTGTAAATATACTGCTCAAAAAATAAAGGGAACACAAGATAAGACATCCTACTATTAAATACGGTACATTGTGTTGTTTAAGTGTTCCCTTTATTTTTTTGAGCAGTATATTTAGCTCAGATGTATGTGAGGAAACACTGTGATTCTGACTTTTGTAGAATAGGCTATTCTCTAGTGAGAAAATGTGCCGAGAAATTGACACACTTTTAATCAAACCATAAAGAAACCACAGCGTATAACTTTTGATCAGAGTATTCCTGCAAAAAGATTTGTTGAAAAAAAGCTTCTCAGGTATAAATGTCTGGCTCCCAAAGAAGGTTTAATTAATCAGGTTCTCATTTGTTATTTATAATTAGCATTGAATAGTATTGCTTATTTTATTTTCATTGTATTTATCATTTTTATTAGTTTTTTTTAATTCCACCTTTATTATTCTATAAGTAACTCAAGACAGTGAATATACCTAATATGCCTTCATCCTTCTATCAAGGTCATCCAGCCAGCTTTCCTGCCTAAGGCAGGATTAGAGCTCACAGTCTGCTGGTTTTTAGGCCAGCACCATAAGCAGTACACCAAATTGGCCCTACATTTTCACATTTTATTGTTAATTGCTCCCAAAATCTTGTTATACAGTGTTATAACCTAAATAAAAATATCTTAACTATAGTTTTAGGATATAGGGTAGTTCAGACGGTTGTGTTTTACGCAAAGAGTAGTATCGGACAGGAGGTTCAAGGTTTAGGTCAGGGCTTTTCAACCTTTTCACCCATTGTACCACTTTTAGGATATGGCAACAATCAAGTACCACCAGTCGCCTAGAAAGGTGTCAAAAACTTGATGACCAAAAAAAAGAAAAGAAAAAAAAGATGAAGTACAGGTAGTCCTCAACTTACAACAGTTTGCTTAGTGACTGTTTGAAGTTACAATGGCACTGAAAAAAGTGCCCCCTAAGCCACAGCCAAGCAAGATACCTGCCTGCCCGCCCGGCAGCGCTCTTCCTCCTGTTCAAGGTTTTCATTGTTGTGAGCATTTCTGTTGAGGATTGGCAGCGGGGGTGGGGTAGGGGGTGTTTGGTTTTTATTCCCCCCCCCCGTCTGCTGGGTGGTTGCAGCAGGTTTTGGTCACTTCACATGACCTTGGGGCACTGTGACCATCATAAATATGAATCATTTGCCAAGCATCTGAATGTAAATCACAAGACCCTGGAGATGCTGCAACATTCCAGCTGATCGGCACTTCTTCTGGGTTCAAAAGCGCCAGGATCAGCGCCGAGCTCCAGCTGGAGCCTGGCGCTTCCACTGAGCCCTGACAGCCACAAAGAAGGGCTGATCCTGGCCCTGTTACTGAGCACTGACAGCCCTGCAGCTCCAGCCATCTCTTGCTCAGGCTTGTGCGGTGCTGCCACCGGTTCAGCTCATTCCCCTCCCCCGCTACCACTTTTCTAGGATGGCCGCATACCACCTGCCAGGTGCCAATGTACCACAGGTGGTACCCGTACCACTGGTTGAAAAGCCCTGGTTTAGGTGGATTCTTGCTGTTTTGAGTATAGATGGAATTAAAAACAATACGAAACTCCTTCTCATACCACTCCCCACACTCTTCTTTAGGGGCCACCGTAAGAGATGTTACAAACCAAATCATTGTGATCATTAAGCAGCATAGGAAGTTCCAAAATCTCCAACATCACCCCTCTCTCTCTCTCTCCCTCTCTCTCTCTCTCTCTCTCTCTCTCTCTCTCTCTCTCTCTCCTTCCCTCCCTCCCTCCCTCCCTCTCTCTTCTTCCCCTCCTTCCAGCAGCATCTTTGTCAAGCAGACTTTAGTTCAACATGGTAGTTGTGATTGCAAATCAGTCTCTGTTTAATCACAAACTGTGTGATTCAATCCTTTCCGTCAAAATGTTTATTGTCAAGAGCTGGAGTGAAATAAATCTTTTATTAACTTATATTGTGCACAGTTTTTGAATATGGTTCAGATCACACTGGTAAGACATTATGTTAAAATTCGGAAGATTGTGCTCAGATACCTTACTTTAAGGGAATATATTTGGTTTCGTATACTTGCCTTGACAGGTTGAAATGACATTCCTGATCTGAAAAGCTAGATTGTATTTTAATCCTTTTAAAGAACTGTGAAGATCTTGTCCTCTTTCTTTTTAGATGTTCCTTTATCTGTCAGACCTATCCAGAAAGGATCGGAGAATTGTCAGCAAAAAGTATAAAATTTATTTCTGGTAAGTTACTAACAAATTAACAGAACTCATTTTTTTATACTGAACTCATCTTTCTTTCTCTTCTCATAATTTAAACAGAATCCTTACAGGTGATTTTCTTGGTGAAATAAGAGCATAACACCAGTCTCAAACTGGTTAAACATGAATTTCCTGGTACAAAATTTCAGAATTTTGCACTGATGAATCTAAAAGAGAAGTAGCTTTCATTGTTAATTGTTTCTAGGGTGAGTGCCCAGAATAGGCAGACTTTATACTGAGATAACCGGGACCTGCACTTTAGAGACAATGACCATAGCACTCTGCATAGTAACCAGAAATCTAGTGGCAGCTAATGCAGCACCTCAATATGAATGTTATCCCTTAAGGCCTGGTCAGGAATGATTGAAACTCTGTTTTATTGATTTAGACCAATGTTTCTTAAATTGTAGCTCAAGGTCCCCTGAGCGTCTCACACGACATCTCAGAGATCTATGAAATCAAATTATTTGCCAGATATTGAAGATGTTAGCAAAAATTGAAAAAGTCACACTTCTCATCATTATATTTTATTTGTTAAAAATAGAGTATCTACATTACAAATATTTCAGTATTTTATGGGTTTAATATGTTATTTTTACACAATGTAAAATAAGGGTGACGGTTCATTCTCTGAGCTTGCAGGTTGGTTTCCAAACATTTCATTATTTATTTATTTTATTTATTTATTAATGGGATTTATATCACGCTCTATCTCCCGAGGGACTCAGGGCGGCTAACAACAACAAAACTTAAAGGTCTCTGTACAGTAAATTAAAAATAAAAATTTGAAATAAATTAAAATAAATTAAAGAATAGAGTTAAAATTGTAAATATAATTAAAATCCCTGTCAGTCTAGGTCAGCCAGGTGGAAAAGGAGTGTTTTGAGGCTGCGGCGAAAGGACTGGAGATCTTGGGCCATCCGAAGCTCAGGGGGGAGCTGGTTCCACAGGGCTGGCGCTCCCACAGAGAAGGCTCTTCCCCTGGGGGTCGCAAGCCGACACATTACCAGGCTAGGTAACATCTTCAGCAGAGTTTAGTGTTACTGTCAGTGTTCCTTTGTTTATAAGGGTTTCATGTGGTCAGTAGGTCTTGTGATGGGTCAGGTGTGGGTGTGTCTAGTGAGGGTCTTGTGATGGGGTCAGGTGGGAGTCATCAGTGGGAGTCTTATGATTGGGAGGTTACATCAGGTGAGGGTGTCATTGGGAGGTGAAGTGAGGGTTGGGGGGTCTTGTGTGGATTGGTTGAGGGTTGGTTCTGTCTCTGGTTAGCTGTGTGGTTGACTTGGATTTTGAGGGGTTCGTAGGCTAGTTGTAGGTCAGTGTGTCTGTTGATGGAATTGCTTGCGGAGTGCCAGGCTTCAATGAATTCCCAAGCGTAGTGGGTGGTAGCGTAGCCAATGATTTTAGTGTTGCTCCAATTGAACTGGTGTTGTTTGTTGTTGGTGTGGATAAAGATTAAGGATTTGGGATCGTGCCAGTCAGTTTTCGTGGATCCTGGTTTTTAGTTGATTTAATGTTTGTAGAATTGGTTGCAACAGACAGCATCGACCCTCAGCCAACCCACGCAAGTCCCCCCAACCAGCACTTCACCTCCCAATGTCCCTCACTTGGTCCTCACCTAACACACCCACACCTGACCCATCGCAAGACCTACTGACCACTTGAAGCCCTTATAAACAGAAGAACACTGACATCCCCTAAACTCTGCTGAAGATGTTATCTAGCCTGGTAATGAAACATTTGGAAATAAACCCACAAGCTTGGAGAATGAACCTTCACCCTGATCCTACACAGAGCTACAGATATTTGCCACTATTGCAAACAATGCAAAATGATTAACAGCTATAGAAACGTGGGTGTTTTTTAAAAAAAAATTGTGTTTTTATGTATCTATCTTTTTCTGCACCCTTTTCCTATCGCTGAAGTGGCTCATCTTAAATTCTGGATCAGCTTGGCATTTGTAGTCATGTTAACTATGTTCAGTTTAAGAAATTAATTTTTGCTTTATTTACTCTAATGAGACCATTTATTAACCTTCAGTGGAAACATACACATTTAAATACAATGCATTGTATTCTGTAGGAACATCATCACAATTGCTGTTTTCTATGCCTTACCAGTGATCCAGTTGGTGATCACATACCAAACGGTGAGTTCCTGTGCCTTCTCAGCACAAATTAAGCCTCCAGGCTAATATCTTTTCCAATTTTTTCTCCTCCTCCCCCCAAGCCCTATTGCTTTGCAAACTGTTTTTAGATTCAGTTCCAATTATTTACTTTTTAGCTTTTATAGTGATGCCAGGTACTGCTAAGAGCGGTCATCTCACTCTTAGACAAACCGCACTAAAAGGAGATAACAAAGGGCAGGCACAATTCATCCAGGCCTGCGTGTGAATGCCTATTTCCTCAAGAGCATTTTACTTTAGTCTGTTTATTTTAGCGATTATAAAATCTGTCTTTTGTTTGACCTATTAACAAAAATGAAGTATCAAAACAAAATGAATTGAAAGCTGTAATACTACTGATGATCAAATCTGCAATGCTCCTTTCTCCTTTATTAATCCAGGTTTAATGTTAAGCAACCATCATCAGATTTCTTGGTAACCAATTTCTGTTTGATCCCCAACAGTCAGGAAAATCCTAGCAGAGGGCCCTATTATGGAGAGTTTCTGCTTCTTACTTATTGTTACAAGGGTTGAAAGTATAGCAGAGGGTTAGACTAGGAGATTCCAAGGTCACAAACAGCCCTGTGATTTTAGAAGAGGGTGATTACACTGTACCTGTGGGGGAATCTGATTTTGAGTTGAGGGAGGAGTGAAACGGCTGCATAGCCATGAGTCCCGGTGAGGAGGAAGAGGCCGAATGGTGACCCTCCCTAAAACTTCACAGTATTTTTCTAGTGGTTATGCAGTATGTGCTTTAGTCTGTCAAGATCTCTATCAGCTCATCATGTCATTTCCGGTTACTTGCACCTGACCCATGTCTTCCATGTGATCTCCTTGCTAGGGCCACTGGAACTGAAAAATATCAGCAATTTGACGTGTGATGCTTGGCTTCCTCCTAGCCTGAGTTCCAATTTCTCCCAGCAAATTCCTTCTGCCTCTGCTTCCCCTACTATTAAAGCTTTCTAATTGAAGCCTGATAGGGACATAAAAGGAGGGCGGAGAGGGGAAAGAAACCAACCATGCATCTCCTTTTTCTAGATGGAAAGGACACAGAGTAGTGGAGAGCATTGTGGCTCCAAATGAATATTCCCTATATGTAGATAATAGAAGGAAGAGAAACGAATGGAGCTAATCCCCAGTGGCGTAGCGTGGGGGGTGCAGGGGGGGCCAGCCGCACCGGGCGCAACATCTGGGGGGGCGCGCTCGGCGACAAATTCCTAATTTGCATTTAGAGGTGCAGATTGGCACACGCAACTTTCCTTTTCAATCTGGATCCTAGTTTTTGGTCTTGGGGCTTTGCATGAAGGGTGACGGTCCTTTGCTGTTCCCGCTTGGAGCACTTTAGCATTGCTCGGCGGCGCCCCAGTCGCCCCCTCCCCGCAGCGCTTCAGCAGAGGAGTTAAGTGCAGAGTTTTTGCGCCTAGAGAGGAGAAAGGGGGGCTGGGAATCCAGCTTCCTGCCCCTCCATCTCCCCTTCCTGGTCTCTCGACGCCTCTTACGCCAGGGCTGCGGAGGTTCCCCTGGCGGGGGAGGGGCGCCAGGTGGGCAAGGAGGCTCCGAGAGGGGGAGGGCAATCAGGAGGGGGGAATCCCTGGGGGGGAAGGGGAGGAGGGATTCCTGTGGCGGGGGAGGGGCGCCAGGTGGGCAAGGACGCCGCGAGAGGGGGAGGGAATAGGAGGGGCGGGAAGGGGAGGAGGGATTCCTGGGAGAGCCAGGTGGGTTTCCCCCAGTTGCGCCCCCTCCCCTTCCGAGTCTCCGCCTTTCCTCGCGAGTTTTTCTGCTCCGTGGGAAGCGCTGCGCCTTCGCTTCTCCTCCTCCTGGGTTGCGGCTTCCACGAACGGCTCTCCGATCCCCTTCAGATCCTTCCCCCAAGACCCCCTCCTGCCCCACAGCCCCCCCTCTTGGCGCAGCCCGGCTCCCCGCCTGGGGGATCCTGGTGTTTCCCGGAAGGTTGGGCACCCCCGTTCCCATGTTCGGAGGAAATAAAATAATTTTAGGTCAAGTGACAGGTCTGGGAGCTCTAATTGCCTCCACTTCTCTGAGATCGTTCTCAAAACAACTCAAATGCAACTGATTGATGTTGAAAGGACAGTGGGAGATCCAGGGAAGAAAGGAGGAATTTGTTTTATGACTTTTACAAGCAAAATGTTAGAACTGGATTTCCCACTTCTGTACCCACATGGCTTTTCAGTACCGTATTCTCTTGGAGGAAAAAATAAACCCAGGAGTTTCTCTTGTTGACTATCAGAGTGGGGCAGTTGACAGATACAGAAATGAGCAGGCACTGTGTAACTTACTGTAAATAAGAAGCTGTTTGAGGCTTTATAGAAGTAAAATAGAATATAGATTATTAACAAAGTGCTTTGACATTTTAACTTTGCTGTTGGTTCACCTGTTAACTACTTTGCCTCTCTATCTACCAAGTAGATTAAGGTCAAATTGGTTGTAAATAGAAGTAGAACTTCATAAATTTTGGGCCTACTTCGTAAGGGAAGGAAAGTAATATTGCTCCAATATATTTATGAATATTCAAGTGGAGGGGAATAATATATGTAAATCTGGTTTTGTCTTATTGATGCACATATTTTCCTTCTATTTGAATGTTCTGTATATCCTCCGCTGCGCCGCCTGCCTCCTGGCACGGCCTCGGGTCCCGGTGCTTCTGCCGCACGTGAGGGAGGGGATGCCGGACCTTCCCCCTTTTCCCGGAGGAGGCGTGGGTGGGGGGTGCGGCGGACGCCCAGGATGCGGGGCTCCCTGCGGCAGACTCGAGTGCTAAAATCCACGGGTTAGGGGGCGCAAATTACTTGCCTTGCCCCGGGTGCTGACAACCCATGCTACGCCACTGCTAATCCCCCAGTTAAGACCTATAGTGTCTGTTCCATATTTATGTTTCTTCATGAAAAAAATAGAATGGATGTGCATAGGAAATGAAAATACATTGCAGTGCTGAAAGAAAAAAAACTAAGATGGAGCAGCAAATAACACTGGACAACAAAGATTGCTTCCCCAACACTTTTGTTTGTATCTTACAGATTTCTGGCTGCTAATTGTGAAAATAATCTGTAATCTAATCTATCACATAACGTTCTACAGAAATCTTCTGTTTCTACATAATAGCAATGTATAACTTCAGTACCTGTTGTACTTATTTGAAAGAAACATAACAAACCATGGGACTATGGTTGAAGTACATCCAGTACACCAAATACAACTGGAATATCTGTGGAGAACTAAAAGTAGTGGCTCTGCTGCTTGGAATGCAATTCAGATATACCAAATATTGCTTGTTTTTCCTCTCTTGGCTGTTGACCATCTTTGCTGACATGTTGCAATGAATACAAGCAAAACTTTATGCTGGGTTTTTGTTTTTTTTCCCCTCCCACTTTTTAGGTGGTGAATGTGACTGGAAATCAAGATATCTGCTATTATAACTTCCTTTGTGCTCATCCACTAGGAGTCCTGAGGTGTGCATGAGGATAATTCCCAATTTGTGGCTTGGGTTTTAATTTGAGTTTCTTTCTGTGTATTTGGGAAATGGGGATGGATATTTTCTGTCGGGTAAGTGGTTTGCAATGAATATAATTTTTTGCATGAAGTTTAATTTTCATAGATTTGTAGAATACCAGGATAGGAATGCATCTCTAGTCCAACTCCGCTCAGTCCAGAATCCATTACTGCAGCAATATTGGTTGCAGACTAATAATATCATTTAATAAAAGAATAAAATCCCATAAAAGGAATGCTGTCAAAACCAAAAGCCAAGCAAAAGGAAGTTCTGACTTTACTATTTTTTAATTTGAATCAAAGTAATTTGACACATATAAGTAAAGGCAAGTTACATGCACAGTTACATGCATAGGTAAGGGCAAAATTTCCAGGACTGGTAGCAGTCACAGATGGCAAGAATAGAACTGAGTTCCATTCCCCCAAGGTATCCCAGATAGTAATCTTTTGGGGAAAATACTGGAAATTAGAACAGAGGACAACTATATTTCTTCCCCCAGCTCTAATCATGAAAAATATTTCAAATGGCTGCACTTGGGACTGCAGTTCTGGGGTGACAGATTATTTCATTTTCCTCACAATGTTAGCCAAGCAAAGCTAGTGTTATCAGTGCCATCTCCACACCCTTGCAAAAGACAGCTTTGCACATAGGATTAAGATGACTCTTGGAAATAAACAGAAAAAATACTTTTTTATATAGCTGTATTCCCTTACAATTATTTTATATGCTCAGTTCCAGAGACAAAAATATTATATGGCTTTTTTGCTTTTCTGCAGTGCTTTCAACAACATCCTCAGCAACATTGGCCACATGCTGCTGGGTGTCCTTTTCCTGTTGATTGTGTTGTGCAGAGACCTTCTCCATCGACGTTCCTTGCAAATGAAAGACATCTGTGCAACGGTATACTCTCTGCCTTCTTGCTGGGTAAAAATATGGCATTGTGGACACTAGTATAAAGTGCCTCTATCTTTCTGGTTCTTACAATGCCAGTGAAGCTAAGGATTTTGCTAAAGCAGGGGTGTCAAACTCAATTTCATTGAGGGCCGCATCAGCACTGCGGTTGCCCTCAGGGGGCCGGGTGGGTATGGCCAGGGTGGGTGTGGCCTACTGGGTGGGCGTGGCTAGAGTGCGTATGGCCTACTGGGTGGGCGTGGCCAGCTCTACATCGTTGGCATCAAGGGTGCCTATGGGGGCCTGGGCAGGAGTGGGACAGATCTGAGGGTCTCTGGCGGAAGGAGGGTCTCTGGGCCAGGGCCAAGGCAGTGGGGGCCGTTCCCTCACTGTTTCCAGGATGGCTTCGCAGGCCGCATGAAACCACTTCGCGGGCCGGATCCGGCCCCCGGGCCTTGTGTTTGACATGTCTGTGCTAAAGGAAAGGACCTTTTCTGTTCTCTTTCCTTCACGGAGCTATGCCTTTGGGCAGACTGCACATCTCACGATTATTTTACGAAGCCTTTGTTTTAATACCAAGCAGCTTAATTTAAAAGACTTGCATTTGTGGCGGGGAAGATGTTTAACTTTCCTCTAGGAGCATCTCACTCAGAATTATTTTCCCTAAGTTCTTTTCTCTCAGGAGGAGATTTCTGATTGGCTTTCTCTGCACTTCAGTTTCCTTCAAACTGTTCAGCCCTCTAGACAGTTTGTGTGGGGAAAAGGCTGAGCATGAAGACAGCTAGCGAGAATTTGGGGTGGGGGGGGGGCAAGGCTGAGAGTTGCAAAGAAACCCCAGAGAGGAAAGAGAGGCTGAATATGGAGGGGGAGGGGATGACTACAGTGAGGTGTGAGGGAGGGGGAGCATGGGAGGAGGTAAGCAAGAATGCAAGAAGTACACTGACCATATTTTCTTAGAAAATATAAAGGACAAAGCTGAAAATGTAGCAAATCTGAAAGATGTTCTTAAGGATAAATGACTTATGTTCATAATTTTGCTTTATATAGGAGAATTCAAGGGCAAAATCAAGAAAATCTTTACAAAAATGTATATTCGAATAAAAATATCAACAGTCAAACAGTAAATTTATTTTAACAAGGCAATTCACCTTTCATATTTTTCACATGGAAGTAAAAGACCACATCAAGTGGTAACATTTATATGGTAAAGTGTGGTCCACCTTCTTCAGTTCTTTGCTAATAATTTTAGCTGCTGTTAATTGGGCTTTAATTGTTTTATCTATTCATTTAATTAACTGCTTTACCTATTCTGAATGAAAAAACAGAATGATAATTTAGTGCTTGGTTATTCCTCTATCTTATCTTCAAGGAATATGGGATCCCTAAGCATTTTGGCCTCTTCTATGCCATGGGTGTTGCTTTAATGATGGAAGGCGTCCTCAGTGCTTGCTACCATGTCTGTCCAAACTACACTAATTTCCAGTTTGGTAAGTGGAGGGCTTTCTACAGTAAAGATCTGTCAAAGCCTTCTGGCCTTTTGAGCAGGCTGGGTTTAGTGGCATTTAAAGATTTTAGAAAGAGTAAAGCAAAACAGTTAAGCAAGCAGGAGGGAGTCAGTTTCTAACATTTCATCCCTGTGTTATGTTTGCATGCCCTGAGCCTGAAAAAACAGCTTTTCTGTTGTTGTTTTTTCTGAGAACTAGTATCACAAGAGATACTCAGTTGACAGAGCAATGTTGAATAAGTGACTGCATTCACAGAACAGACTGTAACACACACAAGCCCTCTCTATTTTACATTTATATATTGTGCAAACACAACTCATGTATGTAATTTTCTTCTGGGGAAAGAGAGGAGTGGGATCTTTATACATGTAATCCTCAACTTACAACCCTAATGGAGACCAGAATTCCATCATAAATCATGATGGTCATAAGTCAAGGCACCCATGTGACCAGACCTGATTTTACAACTTTTTTATGGAGGTCTTTAAGCAAATACCTCAATCATTAAGTAAATGTGTCAGTTATTAAGTGAACATTGTGGTTGTTAAGCGAACCAGTGTATTCCTAGGGGTGCTTTCTGCCACAAACTGACCAAAAAGCCCAAAAAACAGCAAACAACTGATGTAAGTCATGAAATGCTGCAACTGGCAGTAAAGATGAGCTGGTTGCTAAGTGCCCAAATGCAGTCATATGATGTGTATGTGTTGTGTGTGTACATGTGTTGAACCAGCAGAACTCCAGAACTAGACCATAACTAACTGCTGGTGGGTCTGGTCATTACCTGTCTTTTAAAATTGCTAAAATTGATTTTAACAGACTAATTGAGTAAGAAACATATAATTGTGTTCTTACCAATTCTACAAAAACAATTATAAATATACAAAAGCAAAATGTGTTTTTATTTAGTACTCAGAAGTACTAAATAAACTAAGAGATCTTGAGGTTGCTCTGCTGGCTCTTGGTTTGAAAAATTAGTTCCCCATACCTTTGGGCATTAGTTCCCATGGTCTTCTGTTGGCTTTTGATGCCACAGTCAAAAGGGCTTAGAAGTCTTGCTCTGAAATTAACATTGCAATCTGGAGAATGAGTTTTATTTCATTATCTGGCCTGATTCTAGCAATCTCAGCCTTCTACAACAACAGTAAATAGTTGGTCTAGAGTAGTAGTTATCTCTTTAATGTTACCAGAAGTGTAAGAACTGTTCTGTTTTCTCTTCTTTTGGCAGACACCTCTTTCATGTATATGATTGCAGGATTGTGTATGCTAAAACTATATCAGACTCGCCACCCCGACATCAACGCCAGTGCTTACTCAGCCTATGCATCCTTTGCAGTGGTTATTTGCCTTGCTGTACTTGGAGTGGTAGGATTGTGTTTTATGCATTGGTGCTATTGTACATAGAGTCATGGGCAAGGAAGGCAGAACTTCTGAAAAAAAAATCATAAAAAACTTCTGTGGATTCTCATGAACTTAAACTTAAATTCCACTGATGCCAAATAGCAAAAAATCAGCAGCTGTCGGTGCTCAAGTGGGGGGGCATGATGGCTCAGCAGTTAAGGACACTGAGCTCTGGGTTTGAGACCCAAGCACTGCACAACAGGGTGCATACCTGTTGCTTGCTCCAGGTCCTGCCCAATAGTGGGATTCAAATATGTGAACAACCGGTTCTCTGTGTGGATGCCCCTTCTGGAAGTCCATTCTGGGCCTGGGCAATAAAAAATTAGCTACCGGTTCTGCCAAACAAGTGCGAACTGGCTGAATCCCACCACTGGTCCTGCCCTCTTGGCAGTTTGAAAGCATGCAAATGCAAGTACATAAATAAGGTACCACATTGGTGGGAAGGTAACAGCGTTCTTTGTGCTTCTGTGTATAGTCATGTTAGCCACATGACCATGGACCAGGTGTTTTTGGACAATCCTGGCTCCCTTGACTAAGAATCAGAGATGAGCACTATCCCCTAGAGTCAGACACATCTAGACAGGGGAAACCTTTACCTTTACCTTTATAAGTGCTCAACCCCATCCATTTGAAAATTTGGGGCTATCCTTGAAGAATATCCAGAAGCTGCAGCTGGTACAGAATGTGGCTGGACGAACAGTTCTAGGCTCCCCAAGGATTGTTCATGTAACTTCTGTAGCTGAATGAACTTCATTGGATGCCAGTTTGCTTCTGGGTCCAATTTAAGGTGTTGGTTATCACCTTTAAAAACCTTTATGGCATGGGACCAAGTTACCTGAGAGATCAGCTTGTCCCAATTACATCGACCTTCCCACCTGGTCAGATAGACAGGATATGTTATAGACGCATCAGTTAAAGAATTCTGACTTTACATGATTTTATGACTTTTTATCTACAAATTGCGCAGAGTCACTTAAATAGTAAGATGGGCAGTCCCTAAATTTGATAAATTATATAAAATGAAAGACAGAACTATTAAATAACAATGCCAGAAGTTCTTGTAGAAAGTATTTCACACCCTAGAGAGTGTCCTTTTCTCAGAATCCAGGTTCGGTGCCTGATTTAATGAAATTATCAAAGCAATAAGTAAAAACAGTTAAAAAGTAAAAATAATAAACTGTAATAATAAACTCAATATTACACTAATAAAAATCAGTACAACATGTTACCTTAATAATCAAAAGCTGTCTCTATATTTAGTCTGTATTTAGATTTTTGAAAATGCAATTTGAGTATGATCACATTAAAATATAAATCAGATAATTATCTATTCCCATCTCTATAGCTACATTATTAAATTACTATTAGATTTTATTGATTACATTATTTATTTATTGGTGTATCTCACCATACCTTTCTGATCACCAAACTTAGTTTAAGTTAGAAAAAAGCTCAGGATAAAGGATTTATTTTTTATTTGAGAGGCAGGATATAGTATGCCTTGGGGATAACTGTTTATTTATTCTTTCCAAGGTTTTTGGGAAAAATGTGTGGTTTTGGGTCCTCTTCTCCATCATCCATGTTGTGGCCTCTCTTGGTCTTAGCACCCAAATTTACTACATGGGTCGTTTTAAGATAGGTAAGTTTCACTTGGAAGTAAGTCTAATTAAAATCCAATTATTTTTCTGTTGGACAGAAAAAGTGGTTTTATATTTTGGAAAGTCTGCTGGAGAAGTGCTATACTTAGTATACATTTTGTAAGAAATTAGAGATTTGCCAAATTGATTAATATAGTCATCCACGGATATATGTTGGTTTTTATACACACACACACACACACATGTATGTGTGTGTGTGTGTGTGTGTGTGTGTAGACTCAAAGATAACACAATCAATGAAGAAGCAATCAATGAAGAAGCAAACCCTTGAAGTTTGAACCAAAATAAAATGAATATGTGCTGCTGACAGGTAAACTAGGAAAATTAAAACATGAAAACTGAGGGCCAGCTTACCTCTGGATGGGCTTATCCATGAGTATATGTAGTATTTTTTTCTTTATTTAGTTAATTAAAAAACTCTTTAAAAAGAAATTATTCTGAAGACTGCTGCTTACGTGAAAGAAAAATAGATTAGCTTTATTTAGTGATTTGTTGTTATTTGCAAAGTCGTGTCCGACCCATCGTGACCCTATGGACAACGTTCCTCCAGGCCTTCCTGTCCTCTACCATCTTCTGGAGTCCATTTAAGCTCACGCCTACCGCTTCAGTGACTCCATCCAGCCACCTCATTCTCTGTCGTCCCCTTCTTCTATTGCCCTCAACCTTTCCCAGCATTAGGCTCTTCTCCAGTGAGTCCTTCCTTCTCATTAGGTGGCCAGAGTATTTGAGTTTTAGCTTCAGGATCTGGCCTTCTAAAGAGCAGTCAGGGTTGATCTCCTCTAGGACTGACCGGTTTGATCGCCTTGCAGTCCAAGGGACTCGCAGGAGTCTTCTCCAGCACCATAGTTCAAAGGCCTCAATTCTTTGGCGCTCAGCCTTTCTTATGGTCCAACTTTCACAGCCATACATTGCAACTGGGAAGACCATAGCCTTGACTATATGCACTTTTGTTGACAGGGTGATGTCTCTGCTTTTTAATGTGTTGTCTAGATTTGCCATTGCTTTCCTCCCGAGGAGCAAGCATCTTTTAATTTCTTGGCTACAGTCCCCATCTGCAGTGATCTTGGAGCGCAGGAAAATAAAATCTGTCACTACCTCCATTTCTTCCCCATCTACTTGCCAGGAATTGAGAGGGCCAGATGCCATTATCTTGGTTTTCTTAATGTTTAGTTTCAACCCAAGTTTTGCACTCTCCTTCTTCACCCGCAACAAGAGGCTCTTTAGTTCCTCTTCACTTTCTGCCATTAGAGTGGTATCATCTGCATATCTTAGGTTGTTGATATTTCTCCTGGCAATCCTAATTCCAACTTTTGATTCATCTAGCCCTGCCTTTCTCATGATGTGCTCTGCATATAAGTTCAGTAGGCAGGGCGACAGTATACAGCCTTGCCGGACTCCTTTTCCAATTTCTTCACTTTCTGCCATTAGAGTGGTATCATCTGCATATCGTAGGTTGTTGGGACCCCAAATTACTTAAGTCCATATAATGTGCTGTCTTTCAATCAGCTACTGAATGGCTTAGTTCAGAATTAGAAGAAAAATGTAGATGAACTGAGAGGAAGAAAGTGATAAAACCTTGAGAATATCAGCCTAGTAAATAAGATGTATGTTACATAAGACATGCTAAGTAAAAAAAAAGCTTTTGGGATTAAAAAAGCAGAAAGAAATGCAGAGTCCTTCTGCTAACTAGGTCTACATCTGTTGTCCTGGAGGTCAGTACATTTATAGGCACAGAAAGCTGGTGTATGCATCCCCTTCACAATGGCCATCGCACCAGTTAATCATTCCCACTGCCTCACAAAAGCCTGTAAACCTATCTCTTGACCATGACTTGGTGAGTATGTTAACTGCTGTCTCCCCTATAGGTTAATACTTGTCCTCAACAAGCCATAGTGGAATGCATCTTGTACGTGATGGTACTTGGCATCATTGTGCTTTGTACATGAGGTAGCTTTTTTGTTTTGGAAATCAAAATGCAATTTTGGTTGTCCTCAACTATAATTCAGCTTATCTGTCTCAAAGTCCAATATTAGTTTTTTGGCAAAGTAGTGCTGCAGATACACATACGTATTGAGATAAAATGTTACAGAGGCAGATACATATTCTGTGATTGAGAGAACAACTATTAACTGCTTTTTGCTAATCCAGCTTTCCACATAGTAAAACAAGTTTTTGGATAGATTTTCCTTCCTTTACATCTCCATCTGAGCTGCTAGTCTGGAATTATTGTCCGTAGGTAAAATTAATTTTCAATCTGCAGTACTCCTTAAGTATCTTTCTATTATCTTGACTCCATCTAGTTTTAACTTTCTTGATGCATTTACCTTCCTGCATGGTATCCCTATTGCTGATGTAGTTTCTGGCATAGTGACTGTTTAATAGCTAACTACTAAAAGCCTGGAGGTCCATTATGAAGAGAAAGTGAGCCAAGAGAAAGTGAGCCAAAGTGAGCCAAGTAACTGAAGTGCACAGGTCAGAGTCAGAAATGAAGAAGGAAAAAGGTGAAAGCCTTGAGAATATCTGTCTAACCAATAGAAAGCCTGTAATATAGAGACATGCAGAGTAAGTCTTTTTGACAGGAAAAGCATAGAATACCTAACTATCTCTATGTCTACTACCTCTAATTATTAACAGGTTATAAGTTCAGAAAGCCAATGCATTCAACTAGACAATATATGAGAATGAGCTTTACTCTTACTGATTTTTCCCCCCCAATGGGTTACATTTGTTTCTCAATCTTTAAGATGCATGTACTTTAACTCCCAGGATTCTCATGCCAGCCAAGTTGAGAAATAGACCTAAGAATCCGTGTTCACTTTTTTATACCTAATATTGACCCATTAAGGGATTACATATTTATTTATTTATTTGTGTTGTGTGTTGAAAGCAACAGTTATTTTTCAGCAAGTAGTGCTTTTCACAGGGAGCATAGAGCTGGTAATTGTGTATGTGTGCACATTTTGATTAGCAAGCATTTGAGAACACCTCCTAGCTATCTTATACTTCCTTTGCTTTATTAGTATATTCTTCTGACAACATTTTCCCCCTTTCTTTTCTGCTTCACGTGGAGCCAGATGTCTCTGATCCAGGTAACTAGCATTTGGGGTTAAACCTTCCCCCTTCTCACTAAGCAAAAAAGGACTTTGGTAGCAAGACTAAGAAACATGCTCATTTTTCTGGATTTTTATGGAAAAGTCAGTAACCTGAATCCCCAGTGCCTTCTGAATAGATATTGTAAAACAAACCAGATGGCATAACTATTATTTCTCAAGAATGTTGGTGGTTGGAGATGGTATAAGTGGCCACTTTTCAGCAAAATTACTGGCAGATTTTATCAAATGCTTCTATAGGGGCTGATTTTTAAAAGCAATCTAGCTAAAAAAATGATAGGGATGATATCTCTAGTTAAACATTAGAAAGACCTGGGAAAATAGGTTGAAGTTAGGAACTTGGAGCATGAAATAGTGAAGACACTACAGCTGACACAGCACATCTATTCTGAGACTTGGGTAATGGCAGCAAAGATTCTTAGAGGAAAAGATAGCCTTTCAGATACACACGTCTTTAGTGCATGAAACTTTTAAGTACAGTATTAAAGCAAGTATCTGCATTCAAAAATGTGTTGGGAGCTATTGAAATATTTCCATTCTCCCTGTCTTGGTCAAGATACTGGCTAGTAGCTCTGTTTTTGATAAAACTGTACTTTTCCATTACATGAATTGTGGTACGGTATCCAGATATTCCATGTTATCTATGTCCCAGAAGAGTCAATATTAATGTATCAGCCAGAGCTGGTAGAAAGCAGTCCATGCCTCAAAATGTATCTTAAGAGATAAGTCACATTCAAATTATTGCTCTACTATAGGAGAAATGAACAGTTTACAGGAAAGGGTAGGATTAACTTTCTTTTTCTGTTTCTTCAGCCTCATAGAGTGTAAAACACCAAGCTGATAGTATGATAATTTTAGGTGGGACTGAAATGTTAGTTAGAAGTACCTACTTCTAATTTTTAGAGGATTAAGGGGTGAAATGAGTAAATACAATGGCAAACAAATTTGGAAAAGCTACGGTATATTCCTTGAAAATTGGTATTTTTGCTGCTAATTTTTGGCTACATATTCTGGAAGTGCTCTGGAAGCTGTAAATGAATGTTAGGTTTATAGCCTGTGGTTACCAATCCATAATTGAGATTACAATCAACTCCTATAAAAATCTATTCTTAATTACCTCAATATTTACTAGTTTTCAGCTGCCTAATAATAGTATAAAAAGTCATATTTTTATCACTAGTGTTAAAATAACTGGTCCGTTGTAACTTTTCGGAAAATCAAACATTTTTCAATAGATTCCAATCTACTTTATGCCAACTCTTGCTTCTCAGCCCCGGGTTATATATTTGCTTCAACATGATCTTAGTCAAATGCTGATTGCCATATTTTAAATCCTTTTGTTGTTTTCTGCCATAGATCTTGGGATTTTTCGACGTATAGCTATAGTATTGTACACAGATTATATACAACAATGCAGCCGACCCATGTACATGGTAAGTACTTCCGTCAGTCCGTGGAAGCTATCTCTGATGGATTATGAAAATGCTTTTCTTTTTCATTTGAAAACATATACATTGGTTTAAATAAACACAATGGTCTTATTTGACATTGCAGTAGTAATCTATTTTTTGAAAATACTTTGACGAGACAAACTACAGATGAATTCCCCTTGAGAGGTGGAGAGATGTGCCCTAAAGAGATGGAGGAGATGGAAAGATTCATAAATAAAAACCTAGAAAGGGGATTTATTGAACCTGCCAAACCCAAAGTGGCTGCCCCGGTCCTCTTTAGGGAGAAGGATGGCACTTTGCGTTTGTGCGTGGATTACTGCACCCTGAATGCAATTAGTGAAAGTAACCTGTATCCTCTACCCCTCATGAAGGACATGTTATCCCACCTATCAAAAGGAAGGATTTTTACCAAACTAGACCTTAGAGAAGTGTACTACCACATTAGGATCAAGGAAGGGGATGAATGGAAGACCGCATTTAATTGTCCAATGGGGTGCTACCAATTCAAAGTTTTGCTGTTCGGACTACAAGGGTCCTCCGCAGTATTTATGCAATTAATCAATGAAGTGCTAAGGGAGCACCTATTTAAGGGGGTCCTGGTTTATTTGGATGACATCCTTATCTAAAGAGGAGCATATCAACCTAGTCAGAGTGGTTGTAAAAAAATTGCAGGCTGCCCACCTATATATCAAGTTATCAAAATGCGAATTCCACCAGGAAAGAATAGACTACCTGGGGTATCACATATCCCCAAAGGGCATAGAAATGGACCCCGAGAAACTCAGGACAGTACTAGAATGGGCTCCACCTTGCACAAGGAAGCAGTTGCAAATTTTCCTGAGTTTCGCAAACTTACTGCCAATTCATCCCCTCATTTGCCCAAATAGCCCTGCACCTCACGAACTTACTAAAAATGAAGGGAGAATCCTCAGTGAAACCTAGCCAGCCACCAAAACGGACAATGGAATGCCAAGCAGTGTTTGAGAGGTTAAAGAGACTTTTTTGCCGAACCAGTACTGAGGCACCCAGACATGGATAAACCTTTTGTAATACAGGCAGACGCAAGCAATGTGGCAGTGGGGGCTGTACTATTACAAGAAAACAATGAAGGGGTATTGCAACCATGTGCATACACGTCTAAGAAACTCATTGAAACGGAACAGCACTGGGCCATGCGGGAAAAAGAGACATATGGGGTGCGCTGGTCATTACTTACGTGGCACCATTTCCTTAAAGGAAATAAAATCCCTTTTCAGGTATGGACAGTCCACAAAAACCTGGAAGCCTTAAAAACACTCAGGAAGCTCATTCCCAAGCAAGCCCGCTGGTCCCAACATTTTCACCAATTCCATTTTACGCTCAAGCACTTGCCGGGGGGGGGGGGAGAATTTCCTGGCAGATGTACTGTCTCGCATGCCCCAATATAACAGCACATGAGCCACCGATTCTAAACCACTCATGCCTGAAACACAACTGGCAGCACCAGTAACCACCAGAGCCCTAGCTAAATTAAAGCCAGAGCTGGGTAGCCAAACCAAAGTTGAATTCTGGAAAACTTTGGAAACAGATGAGTGGTTTCAAAAGAATACACACATGTGCACCATCAAGGATGGACTGCCATGGGTGGGAGAGAAGTTATATATACCATCTACCCAGAGGGTCATTTTCATGCAACTATGTCATGATACAAAATCAGCAGGGCATTTTGGATTTGTAAAAACATTACATTTAATTGAAAGGCAATTTTGGTGGCCGTCCATGAAAAAGGATATAGAAAGTTACGTGGCCAGCTGCCCAATATGCGCAATGGCTAAGAGGTTGCAAGGGAAGTCGCCCGGACTGTTACAACCAGTGGTGAACCCCTCAGCCCCCTGGAAAGAAATATCCATGGATTTTATAGTGGAATTACCAGAAAGCAACGGAAACACTGTCATCTGTGGAGTTACGGACTTGTTTTCCAAACAAGTGTACTTTATCCCCTGCCAAAAGATTCCCAGCGCAAAAACCTTAGCAAAACTATTAATGCAGCACATCTACAGACTGCACGGGGCACCCCAACACTTCATATCTGATAGGGGAGTGCAATTTATGTAAAAATTTTGGAAGGAATTTTTATCCCTCTTAGGAACCACTCAGGGACTGTCATCTAGTCATCATCCTCAAGGGAACAGCCAATCAGAACGTTCTAACTCAGTACTTGAGCAATACGTAAGATGCTTTATTAATTTCCAGCAGACAAATTGGACATACCTACTCCCTTTAGCAGAAGTTGCTTACAATAATGCAGTCCACTCAAGCACAGGCTATACTCCCTTTCAAATAGCCACCGGTCAAAGTTTCAACCCTATGCCAGAACTAATCCCAAACGAACCGGAAATTCCACTGCTGAAAGAATGGATTGCACAATTACAAAACACCTGGCCAATCATTAGGAAAGCCTTAGACGAAGCTAGGCAAGCATACAAAGCACAAGCAGACAAAAAGAGAGTTGAACCCTTACCATTCAGTGTAGGAGAAATGGTATATTTATCTACAAAATACCTAAAATCCCTACAGCCCTGTAAAAAACTTGGACCAAAATATATAGGACCTTTTCCAATTAAAAGAATCATAAACCCATTAACAGTAGAATTAGAACTACCCAAAAATTTTAGGCAAATCCTCCGGGATCTGGTTTATTTCTCCATCCTCAAAAGGTGTGAAGAGCTGTGGAATGATCATGCTGCAAACAGAACTGGATTGGTTTTATCTTCCCTTTCTCATGATGGACTTATCACCTGGGAATTGGCCGGTCTGAACCGCCTGGATGAACTGTGGGGTGGGGTTTGCTTAGGGACACTTTAAAATATCGATCTGTAAGGGAATCCCTCAGATCCTGTCTATTATGCCTGCTATCTCCTATTCTTAATAAAAGTTCCTGCTTGGAAGAAACTGTTTCCAAGAGTTCTGCTTTCTTAGGATGTGGGCTTGAAGTAGGTCCTGACACTTGGTCAAACTAATGAATGCCTTTCCCAATGTGGGATTTTAATTGCATAATACAGTCGAGGACCATGAAGAAGAAGAGTGGTGATAGAATACAGTCTTGTCTAAGTAGTAATTTCTAAGAAGTCCATAACGCAGCAGCTTGATAGTTGGTATAAATCCTTAAATATAGTAATGAAGTCTGCCAGTAAACCATATAAATGTAGGATCTGCCATAGAGATTCTCAGTGGACAAAGTTAAATGCTTTCTTAAAATCAATAAAGCTGATGCCCAGTGGTTGTCAATACTCAGTGCACTGTTTTCATAAGGTGAAGATTTGTTCGCAGCAGTACCTTCCACAGCAAAATCCAGCTTGTTCTTCTTTCAGACATTGGTATATGGCACTTTGCAGCTGCCTAAGGAGAATTATGCAGAGTCTTTCTAGGCACCGAGGAGGGTAATGTCCCGCCAGTTGGTGCCTTCTTATCCTTGATCACAACATTGGAGCTATTCCTTATTCCAGTCAGTTCATTAGCAATGTAATGAAAGTGCTTTGGAATCATTCTGATTGGCCGCTTCTTGCACTTCAGTGCCTTTCTGTTCCAATCATTCTTTCTTGTCTTCCCAGCAATTTCTCTTCACCATCCAGTTGAGCTCTATACATTTCCATTTTGATTTTTTTCATTTCATCCGCATAACTTTTAAGTATGCTGTTAATTATTTCCTGTTGAAAGCATTGGAATAAAACAGGAAAATGTTGATGTGACTTGATGACTGCATTCCTGTCAGTTGTTCATTTTTGGTTATTCTTTCTCTTCTCTAGGACAGAATGATTTTGCTTGTTGTTGGGAACCTGGTTAATTGGTCTTTGTAAGTAGCAAATGTATGCTTATATGTTTGTAGATTTATTTTGTACAATCAAGAGATACAAGTGTCTGTTGGAGAAGCTCTGTCTCTGAAATAGTGCTGCCTGCTATTTTTAAAACTTTTTCAAGTTGACAAATTATCTGATACTTAACAATTTCTTCCCATTTTCCTTGTTCCCCACCCTGGAAATTCCAGAATTCTTAATGTGATTATTGCAGCATAGGAATCAGACTTTGTTATGGAATTAGTTTAGCAAACTATTGGAATGCAAACTAGTTCCTTCTTTTCCTCATCCCCCCCCCTTAAGCTTGATTTAGATTTCTGCATCAGGGAGCATATGTGTCTGTTGTTTGGAGATGGTTGCATTGTTATTGCATTTATATTTATACCAAGAAGAGGGGGTCACATTATTCACCAAAGCACCAGAGGGCAGAACAAGAAACAATGATTGGAAAATGATCAAAGAGAGAAGCAATCTGGAATTAAGGAGAAACTGACAATGAGGACAATTAACCAGTGGAACAGCTTGCCTCCAGGAATCGTTGGCACTCCATCACTGGAGATTTTTAAAAGAGGCTAGACAGTCACTTGTCTGTGATGGTATAGGCCCTCCTTCTTGAGCAGGGGGCTTGACTAGAAGACCTCCAAGGTCCTTTCCAGCTCTATTGTAGTCTAGTCTACTTCTGTGAATATTAATATCCTGGATAAGGGGTACTCAAACAACGTGTCTTACCTTTTGCCTGCCTCCCAACAGGAAGTTAGATCAACCAGTAAGTATGTAGGGCACACATCTCGTTATGATCTGGGAGATGTGTGTGCCTCAGCCCAATCTGCAACCTACACTTACCCATCAACCCCTTCACAGCGTAAGTATGTGTTCACAACTATGCACAGTTGTGGGCAAGTCTTAATCAAGCCTAAAGGCATTCCTATCCCCAGCAGAGAATCAGGAACAGCCTCTGCTTGAATGAGTATAGTGACTCTGACTTAAGCTTGATTTAGACTTGCTTCTACAGTGCATGGGAGTCATGGTCAAAATCATTTATATATATATTTATTATGGGAATAAAATACAAATCAGAAAAAAACAAAAATATACATCCAACAGTAAGAACAACAAAAAGAAAAGAAAAAATGTGTACAAAAAGGTGGGGGGGAACAACTCAAACATCCAACATTAAACATAAAAAAAATTTCCAAACTAGCTGGATGCTGGAAAAAATAATTTAAAAAACATGATAAATTCTCCTCCCCCTGCATGCAAATAGTTATAAACTTACAAATGAAGGCAAAGTGAAAGTTATAAACTTTTTCATCCTCATTTAACAAGAAAAATATAACAAATATTTCAGATGAGATCTCTATCTAATAATTGAATCGACCCAACATCTTATATAAAAAGTGAAAGAAAAAAATATGAAAAGCAGTCAACACATTAGCCCAAATATTATACTAGTCTTCAAATCCCTCTGTTAACCATCTGTTATTGTATTTAATACGTAGAAAGTCCACAAATGGCTTCCAGTGTCTTATAAAGCTGTCTAGTCCATTATCTCTAATCAAGGCAGTTAATTTCATCATCTCTGCTAATTCAATCAATTTTAAAATCTAATCTTCAACAGTCGACATCGCCTTTCCACGGCTTAGCAAGCACAATCCTTGCAGTGGTCACCATGTAAAGAAACAGGGTTCCAAAATTGTTTTTAGATTGATTTATCCATAATACCTAAAAGAAAAGCTTCAGGTTTTATTAATATTTGTTTCTTAAGTATTTTCTCTATTATCATTATAACATTTATTCAGGATGTTTTCACATACTTGCAGGACCACCGTATATGATTAACTGTATCTGGATTTTGATTACATTTCCAACACTTGTTAGAAGTGTTGACTCAAAGGACTCAAATGTCTGTACACCAATGCGCAGAGTATGAACAGTAAGCAGGGTGAACTAGAAATTCAGGTAAATGAGGGCGGATATGATATTGTTGCCATTACGGAAACATGGTGGGACGAAACCCACAAATGGAACACACAGCCAGAGGGATTTAAATTATTTAAAAGAAACAGACTAAACAAAAGAGGAGTTGCTCTATATATAAGAAATAACTTTATCTCTACAGAAATAGAGCACAACAATGATGAAAACTATAAACTTGAATGTATTTGGGTCAATATAAAAGGGGGAAAAATGACATTGCCATAGGTGTATACTATAGGCCGCCCAACCAAGCAGAGGAAATAGATGAACTTTTTGCTAGTCAGTTAACTAAGGTATGTAGGAAGCGCATCACAATAGTAATGGGGGACTTTAATTATCCTGATATCAACTGGGAGACAAATTCTGCACCAAGTGGAAGATCTAACAGATTCCTGACAAACCTAGCAGACAACTTTCTCTCCCAAAAAGTAGAGAAGGGAACTAGGGGATTAGCCATATTAGATTTAATTCATACTAACAGAGATGAAATGATAGAAAGTGTCGAAACCACAGGAACCTTGGGGAGAAGTGATCATGCAATATTGGAATTCAACATTATGGAAACACAAGCAATAGAATACAGCCAAACTAGAGTCTTGGACTTTAAAAGAGCTAATTTCAATAAACTTAGAGAGACCTTGGGAAGAATTCCATGGATGAGAATCCTAAAGGGGAAAACAACTCAAGAAGCTTGGGAAATATTGAAAAGTGAGATAATAAAGGCCCAGTCTAGCACAATACCAACAAAGAAAAATAACAGCTTTCAAAAGAAACCAGCATGGCTGCATAAAAAACTCTCTGATAAACTGAAAGATAAAAAGGACAAGTATAAGAAGTGGAAAGAGGGGTACATAACTAAGGCAGAATATTGGCAAACAGCCCGTGCCTGCAAAGATGAAGTGAGGGAAGCTAAGGCTCAAAATGAACTAAGGCTTGCGACCAAAGTCAAAAATAACAAAAAAAGCTTCTTTCAACATATAAGAAACAAGAAAAAGTTAAGGAAATGATTGGTCCATTAGTGGGGGAAAGTGGCAAGAAGGTGACAAGCAACAGGGAGAAAGCAGAATTATTTAACTCATTTTTTGCATCTGTCTTTACACAAAGGGAAAAAACAGTCCAACCTACCCAAACCAGTGCCATAAAAAACAGAATAGAAACGCAAGTTAAGATAGGCAAGAAAATGGTAAGTGAGCACCTGTCCAGCCTAGACGAGTTCAAATCACCAGGACCAGATGGATTACACCCCAAGGTTCTCAAGGAACTGGCAGACGTGATCTCAGAACCACTGAACTATATTTTTCAAGGATCCTGGAGCACTGGGGAACTACCAGAGGAATGGAAGAGAGCTGATGTAGTTCCCATATTCAAAAAAGGGAAAAAAATAGATCCAGGAAACTACAGACCTATCAGCCTGATCTCAATACCTGGGAAGATTCTGGAAAAGATAATCAAACAACGAATCAGCGAACACCTAGAGGCAAACAAAGTCATTACTAAAAGCCAACATGGGTTTGTCAAAAACAGATCATGCCAGACAAATCTTATTGCATTCTTTGACCAAGTGACAAAATTAGAGGACCAGAGGAATGCTGTGGATATAATTTACTTGGACTTCAGTAAGGCATTTGATAAAGTAGATCACAACCTACTACTTGATAAGATAGAAAAATGTGGGTTAGACAGCATCATCACCAGATGGATTCATAGCTGGCTGACCGGCCATACTCAGCATGTGGTCCTCAATGGAACTGCATCTACATGGAAGGAAGTGTGTAGTGGGGTGCCCCAAGGCTCTGTTCTGGGCCCAGTGCTCTTCAACATCTTCACCGATGATTTGGACGAAGGGATAAATGGGGAACTCATCAAATTTGCAGACGACATCAAGCTGGCAGGAATAGCCAATACTCCAGAAGACAGGCTTAAGATACAGGAGGATCTGGACAGACTCGAACACTGGGCACTATCTAACAAAATGAAATTCAATTGTGAAAAAGTAAGGTTCTACATTTAGGCAGGAAAAATCAAATGCACAGGTATAGTATAGGTGGTATCTTGCTCAATAATAGTAACTGTGAGAGAGATCTCAAGAGTCCTAGTGGACAATCACTTAAATATGAGCTAGCAGTGTGCTGCAGCTGCCAAAAAAGCCAACACAGTGCTAGGCTGCATTAACAGAGGGATAGAATCAAGATCACGTGAAGTACTAATACCACTTTACAATGCCTTGGTAAGGCCACACCTGGAATACTGCATCCAGTTTTGGTCACCACGATGTAAAAAAGATGTCGAGACTCTAGAAAGAGTACAGAGAAGAGCAACAAAGATGATTGGGGGACTGGAGGCTAAAACATATAGGGAACGGTTGCTGAAATTGGGTATGTGTAGTTTAATGAAGAGAAGGGTGAGGGGTGACATGATAGCAGTGTTCCAATATCTCAGGGGCTGCCAGAAAGAAGAGGGAGCCAAGCTATTCTCCAAAGCACCTGAAAGCAGGACAAGAAGCATCAGATGGAAACTAGTCAAGGAGAGAAGCAACCTAGAACTAAGGAACAACTTCCTGACAGTTAGAACAACTAACCAGTGGAACAACCTGCCTCCAGAAGTGGTGAATGCTCCAACACTGGAAGTTTTTAAAAAGAGACTGGCCAGCCATTTGTCTGAAATGGTATAGGGTTTCCTGCCTGAGCAGGGGGTTGGACTAGATGACCTCCAAGGTCCCTTCCAACTTATTATTAAGTCCCTCTATACATTTTTGCTAATCTATCTGTAGTCAAATACCAATGATACATTTTATAAAATAATTCCTTCAAAATATAATTCCAAGTAAATTTTAATCGATTAGTCCATACATTCTCCCATTTATCTATATTATACCCAAAATATTTTGCCCATTTTACCAAGCAGTCTTTTACATATTCATCTTGCAGTAACATCATCTTCATCTTGAGTAACATTTTATATATTTTAGCAATCAAGTGGTCATCTCCAGAACATAAATTGATATCCAATTCAGTGAAAACAAAACTTTTTTATCATGTTTAAACCTTTCAAAAATTCTATAATTAAACAAAACCATCACTTACTAATTGTTCTCTTGAGAACATCTCTGGAGCCATATTTAATTAAACTAGTGGATTTACGGCAAGAGGTTTTGACAAATGGACGATCTTTATTTGGTTTTCAGGTAGATCAAGATGCTTTACAATTATAAGTAAAACCATTAAAACATAGTTATTTTTCTGACTACAAAATCAGTTATTCTAAATAAATTGATCTGGATCAGCTTTGCATAGTTTTGTGCAACCATCTTGGATTATATTGCCTTTATTTTTCCCTTTTAGTGCAATTTTTGGACTAGTATATCGGCCAAGGGATTTTGCTTCTTACATGCTGGGCATTTTTATCTGCAATCTTTTGCTATATCTTGCCTTTTATGTCATCATGAAGGTAAGTGGTTCTTATTATTAGTTAATATCCTTTATATTGCCAAACTTAGACTGCTTTGAAGGGGAAATTAGATTGTTGTATGGTAGAATATGTTTGCTCAGTGCTCATCTTTCAGATCTGCCCTTCAAGAGTTGACTGTAACTTTTTAAGCCTTTGGATAAGAGATCTCAGCGAATATTAATTTATGATGAAGTTATTCTTAAGAGAAAGGGAGTACACATTTTGTATATTTGATAGACTTAAGATACAGAAGGATCTTAACAGACTTAACTTTGGGCGCTATCTAACAAAATGAAATTCAATGGTGAAAAAAGTAAGGTTCTATATTTAGGCAAGAAAAACTCAATGCACAGGTATAGTATAGGTGGTACCCTGCTCAATAGTAGTAACTGTGAGAGGGATCTTGGAGTCCTAGTGGACAATCACTTAAATATGAGCCAGCATGTGCTGCAGCTACCAAAAAAGCCAACACAGTTGGGCTGCATTAACAGAGGGATAAAGATCACGTGAAGTGTTAATACCACTGGTAAGGCCACACTTGGAATACTGCATCCAGTTTTGGTCACCACAATGTAAAAGATACTGAGAACCTAGAAAGAGTACAGAGAAGAGCAAAAAAGATGATCAGGGGCTTGGAGGCTAAAACATAGAAGGAACGGTTGCTGGAAATGGGTATGTGTAGTTTAATGAAGAGAAGGAGAGGAGACATGACAGCAGAGTTCCAATATCTCAGGGGCTGCCACAAAGAAAAGGGAGTCAAGAGGGAGTTCTCCAAAACACCTGAAGGCAGGACAAGAAACAACGGATGGAAACTAACCAGAGAAGCAACCTAGAACTAAGGAAAGATTTCCTGACAGTAAGATAAGAATTAATCAGTGGAACAACCTACCTCCAGAAGCTGTGAATAGCCATTTGTCTGAAATGGTATAGGCCAGGGTTTTCTGCCTTAGCAGGGGGTTGTACTAGATGACCCAAAGTCCCTTCCAACTTTACTACTACTACTACTACTACTACTACTACTATTATTATTGGAATACATATGATCTATCTAAACTTGGAAAGCACAATTCAACTATTAATTTAAAGACAGGTATTAACTACATTCCACAACCTCAAACTTAAAGGGGAAAACACAATTTAACAAAGTTTACAATTATCATCAGGCTCCTTATATGGAAATGCCAGGTGAAAAGAAGGAAGAGGAAGGGCCCCATACTGTCAGTCAAAGTTGAGATTAGCCCCCTTCCTGAAGGACCTAGGACCAGGTGTGAACTATTATTTTAGGATAGCTGCACATTTTAGATTTCTAGGAATGCTAAGAACATGGTAATTTGGAACAAATTCAGGCAGATTCCTCTTAATTTTCAATTAGGGTTGGGGTTGAAAACTCTTGAAAAGAAAGCTCTTTAAAGTTAGAGAAAGCTAGATTGGCTTGAAGAGAAAAAGCTAGCTTTTCTAAAAATTTGATTAGTTCTCCCTTACATCCTTTTTGAGCCTCTTTTGTGCATCTCATAGGAAATGCCAAATATTATACTTTTTGTCTTTCCAGCTCCGCAGTTCAGAGAAGCTGTTGCCTTTCCCCCTCTTCTGTATTGTGGCCACAGCTGTGGTTTGGGCTGCAGCTCTTTATTTCTTTTTCCAGAACCCCAGTAGCTGGGAGGTAGGTTCCTTCCCTTTTTTCTTGTTTCTGTTGCACTTCAGGAGTATTTGAAGTGACCAAAAGTTACCAGAAGGAAAGAAGCATTAGAGAACATGTGGACAAAATTTCATTTGTTTCGATTTAAAACTCAGCTTTGGCTTCCTTCACTGTGATCTAATTTCTTATGCTAAGATCTATATAATATTAATATAAAACCAGTGTGATACTTTCTTATTGTTGAATGTAGGTCATATAGAAACACATTATTCCATTTTCTCCTTCCCTTTTTTATAATATACATTTCAAAGAACATTTATAAAGAACGCATCTCTTGAAACTATTCCTTAACATCAAGGGTGTAAATTTCTACCTATATAAGGACCAATCTATTTGCCTAAATACCAGGTTTGGTAAAGCCAGAGCAAGCCATTAAAAAAGCAAAATCATATTTTTGATGTGTAATTCAGTTTCACCAATTACTTATAAAACCTTTTTATTAATGTTGCTTAAGAAATTTATTTGACATTTTAGCATGTGAAATTCATGGGCATTACATAGTTGGTACTATCAGGCACATTTTAATTATATTTGATATTTTATTACATAGCTACTTAATTAAATGCCCTCTAAAAATCTCAGCAGTTTGCATAGAAAGCCTTAATAGATTCATTCATCCGTTTTATCCTCTTCACCACTCGTTTCCTCCTTAGATTGGATTAGTGAGTTTTCTTACTGTGCTTTTCATAGTAGAGAAGAGCATTTAATAATTGAGATGTAAGGCTAGATCAGACATAAGGTTATATTTTCTATTGGAGAACATCTAGAATTCACTGGTTTTATCATTTCCTCCAGGAAACTCCAGCACAGTCTCGTGAAAAAAACCGACCATGTATCCTTCTGGGATTCTTTGATGACCATGATATCTGGCACTTCCTTTCAGCTGCTGCCTTGTTCTTTTCATTCTTGGTGAGATTTTTCTTAATAACAAAATAATGCCCTAAAGTAAATCATGTTAGGTATATTCTTAGCCCTACTGAACAGTATAAACATTGTATAGTTTATAGTATTTCCTTTGTTGCAATGAAAATGGTTTATCTTTCGTAATGAAAATAGATGCTATCCCTAAATAAGTCCTCACTTATCAAACACTCATTAAGTGACCATTTGAAATTCCAATGGCACTGAAAAATGAGATTTACAACTGCTCCTTGAAGTTACACTTGTTGCAGCATCCTTGCAGTCATGTGATCACAATTTAGGCACTTGGCAACCAGCACACATTTAAGTGGTTGCAGTACCCCACAGTCACATGATCACCATTTGCAACCTTCACCTCTGGCTTCCAAAAAGCAAATCAATGGGGAAGCAAGCAGGAGATTACGAGTCACGGTCACAACATTGTGTTTAATTACTTGTTTGGAGGTCATTGACAATGTAAGTCAAGTGCAATCATGTGATTTTTCATTTTATGACTACATTTAGCAACAAAGTTGCCAATCTCAATGGTGCTATCTTCTTTGCTGGAATGTGCTTGGCTCACTAGATCATGAGGGTGTTGTATTTTAAGTATATGTCCATTCATTCAGCACGCTTAATCAGATCACTTAAGGAAACAGCTTATTATTCAGACCTGTTCATGTTAGGGTCAGAATCAAGTCCCAGTTATTTTTAAAATACACTGGGCCAGGTTTTACAAACTCAGAAAGAGTTACGGTAACTCTCTGTTCAGGCCTTAAGTCATAGAAACAATTATTTAGATCATTCTAAAGAAATGAGTTTCCAATTTTAAGAAAAGGCTGGTATTCCTTTTTAATTATCTTTATTAAATTGGAAAGGGAAGAACCAATATTTTTTGGATAGTACCTGGAACTGTTTTAAATTATGTTGAATACTATCCCTAAGTGTGTTTTAGATAATTTTTGTGAATATTATTTATGTTGTAATATTTTATTATTTTATTGCATAATGCTTAGATATTGTTAAATTAACATACAACTGCTAGAAAATCCAACCAGCAAAACAGAGGTCTTTTGCTGGAGGGAAATGGTTTTCTTTTAAAAATAATTTACCCTATAGGCCTATCTAAAAATAACATACTATTTGAGTCAGACACAAACAACTTCCTGTTATATTCCACTTAAACCCGTGTTAAGAAGGAAAGGCATGGAGAAATAACCTCCAACAAAAATGGTCAAAATAGAAAAACATCTTATTGCAAAACATCAGTAGTTGGGTTAACATCTGGGACAGCTGAATACCTTAATCTGATGGAAATAGTTCATTTGGCTCTTGATAACCATGTACCAGGATGGAAACAATTGCCCTAAGATCCCCCATCTAAACAAGTGCCCAATACACAGTGTATTAATGTATCCAGCCTTTCTTGGGCCAGCATGGCTGTCTTGCCTAAAATGTGTCCCTTCTACTACTGTTAATTTTAGAAGCCAGAGGATGCTTCTGATGGTTTGAAAAGATCCTGTCTCTCTCTCCTATTTAGCCAGCTTGCTTTTTGTTGTTGTTATTCTTGGCTTGGAGAAATATCCTTGGAAGGAGCACTTCCAGAACGTATTTGGGCTGTATTTAAAGGTTACTGATTTAAACAACTCCCACATGAGAAAATTTGAGCACAGTATAAATAATGTTCCCTTTGTCACCAGTTGGACCAGATGGTATCTCAGATTCTTTACAGAACTGAAGTAACAAGGATGTCCACCAGGGAAGGGAAAATGACAAAATATTATTGAACTCATCACATTAATTGCTATGAATTACATACTTGCATTAGACATCAGAATGCAAGTACTATAATTTTATTGATATATTAAATTTGGAGACCACCCATCTCCCTCATGGAGCACCTCTGGGCAATGTACAATACAAGACATCAAAGTTTTTATGGTATTTGCATTGTGTCACTACACGATTCTTGGACCTATCAGTTTGCTGTAGAATAGATAATTACATCTTACAATATGGTATTTGTATCACCAAATCCTAAAATAAATATTATGTGCAGGGAGAAAAGCAACTACTATTCAGATTTCTAGGAGGAAGATGTCAGAACTATCCTGACTACAAAACTGATGTCATTTCTGCCTATTCTTCCATTTTGTACCAAGAAAAAAAAATACAAATGTCTTGATGCGCCTGTGATACATTCTTGCTCTAGGGCCTGCTTACCCTGGATGATGATTTGGATTCTGTGCCAAGGAACAAGATTCCTGTCTTCTGAGCTACAGGATAAGAACAGCGTACGATGCTTCACAGTGAAATTTGCTGTGTGGAGCAGTCAGAACAGAGCACCAAGTACACATTGGAAAGAAGCATCTTTGAAACAATTCCCATAGAGAGAAAACTGAACACTGCAAAAATCATGTCCTCAACATTAGATCTATAGTATAATGCATTACATTGAAACTAATCAAACTGGGGTATTCATAGGCTCTCTGTGGCCTTTCTTCACTTTTTTCACTTCACTTTCTTATAATGGATAAGGTTTATACCCAGCACTGTAGTTTCTTAGTTTGTAATTTACCAAATGCACATGGAATGATTCCCCTTTTGGCTACAGTGGAACCTTGGTATTCAATTGCTTTGAAACCCATTGAATTTGGTACTCAATGCATTTTGACACAAATTTTTTGTCCCAGTACTCATGTCTGTTTGGTATTCAATGCACAAGCTAGAACTTGTCGGGGTCAGTTGCCTTGTGACTCACTATATTATTCCTTATGGCAGAGGTCCCCAATCATTTGGGCACCAGGGACCCAAAAGGAGAGAGGTTTTTCCACAGACTACAGGGGGCAAGGTTTTGTGTGCTGCCTGCATCCTGTGGATGGGGTTTTCCTTGTTTGTACGGACCAGTTGCTGGCATGCCACCGCCTGGTACTGGTCCACGGACCTGGGGTTGGGGACCCCTGCCTTATGGGAGAAATTTGTTTGGTACTTGTGTTTGATACACATCATGCCCCCCAGAACCAATAAACAATGAGCACCAAGGTTCTACTGTACTTGTGTTGTGTTGCTTGATTAGTCAGAAATACTTTATACAGTACTGAAATATTGCAGAGATTCTTATATAAAACATTTTGCAACTGTTGCATTTACTACATAAAATGATAGTAACTCATTCTTTTTGTACTGAAGACACCATCCCGTTTTTCCCTATAGTTCTTTAGACAATGTGAACAGTGCAACCTGCCTCGTTTTCAGAGGGAGGATGGTACACTTCTTTGTACAAAACATACTTTCCCTGCTCAGCTGGAAGGTGCTTTTCCTGTCCATGAGACTGTCATATGCATTATAACATTTCTTTATACTTAGATGTTTGGTTCTCCGACAGGTAATCCAGTATTACAATGTTATTTACCTTGCTAATCATCTATCACTATTGCCAGTGGTGAATTATCTTCTGATAATCTACAATCTCTTCATCTGCTGTTAATTTAAGCTTGTGCAAAATAACTGTTACGTGGCCAAGACGGAAAAGATCCAATCTTCTACCCTATTGTTTAATCCCAGAACTATGTTCAGAGGATGCTGTGTAGATATTTGTGCCATCCTTTGCTAAATTTAAAGCATGTCTCAGTATTATCAATATGAATTGCTTAAAGATGTTTGTTAACCTTTAACTATATTTGGACTTTCTCCTAATGATTATTTGGCAGCTAATAACACAGCCCAATTGTCTTCACTTTGGTTAAAAAAATACTAAACACTGGAATTCTGCATCTGCTTTTCCAGGGTCTCTAGGTTAAACCTGCTGTATATTTAAAGGAAATCTAAGAATAAAGGAGACTTTTTTTTCCATCCAGAGATCTTTTATGCATGCCTGATTGAGATCTGGGTGGTGCTTTGCATCTGATTCCAAAAGGGTGTGAGTGTCCTAATGTAGCATTTCAGCAAAGGAAACATCTCTCTTCCAAAGCATGCTTTGGGTTAGTGTTTTTCAAACCTAACAACTTTTAAATGTCTAAACGTCAACTCCCAGAATTTCCAGTTAGGATCTTAAAGTTGCCATATTTGAAAAACACTGCTCTAGGTCTCTTTTTGGAATCAAGCCAAAGCATTACACAGCCCAAATACACTGTACTCCAAGTCATTTTCTAAAAATGTAGCAGCCCCAAATGTATTTTCCTATCCCTAAACTAGTTGCTGATCAATAGATCTGAAAATTACCAGCAAACTACTGTCTTTGCATAGCAATCAAAGCGATGCTCTGACCCACGATTTACAACATTCTATGTTGTGTCCAAGAATCAGCCTGGCTATTTTTTATTTTTTTTATTTTAATTCCATTTATATCCCGCCCTTCTCCGAAGACTCAGGGCGGCTTACAAGTTTCTCACTATGGCTGAGCAGGTGGACAAACGAAATTGGAACAAATTAGTGGGAAACCACAGACAGAATTGCTGGACATTTTAGTTGTTTGCCTTCTTAAAAATTACAATCTTAAATTTGGGTATTTAAATGTAAGATAATTTGTTTTGCTTTTTGTTTTTCCTGCAGGGGAAGAATTACAAAACACAAGCAGAACACAAAATGATAATGCACAAACTGTACATGTTTAAAAATAAAATACTATTTTGTTTATATCTATACAATGTTTACAATCAATATAATTTTACATTTAATAAAAATCTGAGAATTTTTTTAAAAATCAATGTTGCAGGTATTTACATACAAATGCATTCAACTTGTAAAAAGATGTCCAAATAAAAAAACCTTATTTACAATAATAAACTTTCCTTACAAGTTTATCTTCAAGATCTTGAAAATTTCTGGGGGACCTTAAGTAGTGGATGGAATATTATAGAATGCACAACAACATACATTCTTAATTTGCTGAAAAATGTAGCACAATCATCATACATTTCTTAATTTCAAAACAAGAGGGAGTTTAGATCATTCTTCTAGGTGCACAAGGAAACTGCCACGAGGGACAGCAGCAAAAGAAGAAAGGTATGACAGTAGGATATACACCTGTAGGCTACTGTGCTGTGTGACAGCAAGTTTTCTTTATCTGTTCCCATTAAGAGAGAAAGGTTTGACTACCTACACCCAACAGAAACTCTAAGGTATTATATACATACATCCCACATGATCTATACCTTCCATGTTTTCAACTGGTTCAGCCACTATTGCGCCCTATAGCATCTTGGCAATAAGAAAAGATCAATTACTCATACATCCAAAAATTGGCATCCAATGCTTTATGTGCTTCTCTAGCATATGAGAAGCTTCAAATCACATCAGTGTCAATAAGATAATTTGTATTAAAGTTAGAATCCTGGAATAGTTTAAGATAAGATTCTTCAAAGTAAAGTTTTCTTCATTCCCCCTTTTTTAACTGAAGGGCACTATTACCTGAAATAAGAAAAAAAAATAGGATTTGCAGAGTGCATGGAATCTCATTAGGGAGCTGATGCTCTTTTGCTAAGCACAATCCGTTAATAATCAAAACTAAGGTAATTTATCTGCAATAGCACTTTTACCACTGTAAGCAATATATTGAAAATATATTTCCCCATGAAAATACACTTGAAAAATTGTAGAAATAAGTCTATGCTGACATCTACCAAAAATTCTAACAAGAAATACTGATAAATGCTCAGAAAGTAGCTATTGGTTTTTATGAATACATAGTGAAAGTCTGAATACTTTAATCTATTGTCATAAAGTTTTTACACAAACCAATATGCAGAATATCATATCCTTCAATCAAGGGTTCCTTTGTTGTACAATTGACTCAATGAAAGGGAATACAGGTTCTCCTATTAATTAAATACCCTGCCATTTACTTGCATTTTCTTTTCATCCGTGCATCAGACTCTTCCAATACATTTTCAGGAAAAACTTTAATACTGCACTCAGAAATCATAAACACTCATTATTGCATAGAAAAATTCTTCAAGAAACTGATTTCCTCTGCTGGTCAATATATTTTTGTCCAATTCTTCACTTCCGACTGTTTCACTACTTGTTATGCATTTAAATTGGTTAAGAAGAGCACCTGTTTTTTTCCCCAGTCCTTGGAGTATGATTATAGGAAATTGTTTTCTGTAAACAGCTGCATAGCCATCTAATAAGAGGGAGGAAAAGAAAGTAAAACAATCTGGCCCTTTTTGTATGAACTCTTTGATCTGTTAGCACGTTCTGCAAAATCTCTAACCCAGTAAAAACTGGAAATACAGGGGAATACATTTAAGAGCAAATATTTCTCGCCACTCATTGTAGGAAGACTTTCTTTATTCCTGCTATCAAAAACAAAGGTTCTGCCTCAAATTGGGCTGCTCTAGAAAAGTCATCTCTGTGTGGTTTCACATTACAAATAATACAGTAAGATAGTTGTAAGATACAACTATCAGATGGCCATACAGCTTATGAATATTCATCCTACTGTATTGTATTTATTCTTTTGGTTAACCCAGGGGTCTTCAAACTTGGCCCTTTGATGACTCGTGGACTTCAACTCCCAGAATTCCTCAGCCAGTCTGGCTGAGGAATTCTGGGAGTTGAAGTCCACGAGTCATCAAAGGGCCAAGTCTGAAGACTCCTGGGTTAACCAATTCAGAATTCTCTCAGCTTTTTCCCTCACAAGAGTTAGCGTGTCCTGGAACACTCAATACGCTGAAGACATTAAGTCAGAGCTTAATCCTAAAGCATAGCTATATATTTTCAGTTACTTCAGCTTAGTGCTTTGCTAAATTCTAAGAAATGATACTAATATCCCCATTTTAGAATCACGTTGTATGTTATCTCCCAAAGGAGACAGGCCAATGATTGAAACTCTTGCTTTGCAGGACCTTATAAAAAGAAACAGAAACAAAGAATTAGCAGTTTATCAGAATAATACCTTAGACAATGATGTACAGATTTTTGTCATCAGCTGTGTGGAGAAACAAATAGAAATAGTGTTTTAAAGAAATCAAAGTGGTGTACTAAAATGTATGTTTTGATCTTGACAGAAATATTCTCTCGTTCCCTGACTCAAGTGTTTTGGAATGCTAAATCAACTATGGGGTGTGTGTGACTATTTCCATTCTCATACCATCAAGACCACCATTCCACTAAACACCACGTGATTCTTTTTTTCCTCTCATCTTAATTCCTCTGACTTGACAAAAGTATGTTTATGTATGTAATCAGTTTGCCTACGGACTACTATAACTCCTGTTCATTTTTATAGCCTCATATATCGATATTACTAGTTTCCTATTACTAGAGGAAATTCAAAATAATAAATGTAAAAAAAGGGGAGGTGGGGAGAGAAAATCTCTTAAGAGGGTTTAAAAAAAACAATACCTGAGAAAGCACACAGTATATTAATCAGTGGTAAAAAGAATGAATTCTATACTGAGTGGGAAGAAATTACTATATTACTACTACTATTCCTGCCAACCAGAAATCTTGAAAATGAAGCAATGTTTCCATACAGTTTCATAGAGGTCATCAGAAACTAAGCATGGCATTAAGTTGAAACTGAAGAATTTATAGCATAGAGATGTTTATACCAATTTTTAAAAGCAATCTAAATTTTCTCCATGTATCTTGTGAAAAATGTTACTTTCCAAGGATTATAAATGCAGTTCTTCAGTTTGTTTCCCTAGTCCCATTTTTCATAGACATGGTAACAACAGAAGGGTGAAGAGTGTCACATTATCATAAGCTGCTGAAACAGGTTAAACTTTTAACAACTAGTTTGCATTTAGAGATGCATAATTTAGCAATCTTTTTATGTATAAGCCCAAGAATAACCTGCGAATAAACCATTCCAGAGTGATTGTTATAAATGGTCTTTTTACAAATGATAAATATGCATTACATATATAAAAATGGGCATTCAAAAAAATTCATTCCCTTCCCATTCTTTTCACACAGCTGAATTGCAGTCATGACCTAGAATATGGCTTATATTATGGGCAGGCCGGTTTGATGATTGTTTCAAAGAATCAGAACCAGATGTATTGGCTATTGAGAGCAGTGGTGAGATTGCTGATGCATCTGAAGGAAGAGCTGTAGCTATTTCTGGGAATAAAGAAGTCAAATTAAAATTGGACAAGTGTGATGAATTGGCCATGTGCATTGGAGGCATATCTGTCAAAAGGGGAAAGCTTGGCTGAGCAAAACCAACTGGTCTGGGGGGTGACAAAATAGAACCAAATCGATTGTTTAAACCTCCACCATTTGGCTTCTCTGTACTTGGATTAGAAAACATTTGGTTAGAAAAATAAGGAATTGAAATGTCATTAGACAGGGAGGGATGTGCAGGAGAATACGGTGGATAGAAAGATGGCAATGTATTTTGAGGGTCAACTGGAATCAGTGCTGCTGTTCGGGTAGCGTTGGCTTGAGTTACTGGTGGAATAAATGATGTGTTAGCGTTTACTGGGGGATTCATTCCACTTTCTGGAATAAAAGGAAATCCAAAATTTTGAGACAAAGTGTGCTGATCAGCAGCTGTGCTGTCATGAGACACATGTGGCCCTTCGGGCATGAATCGTACAATGCTGCCCCTTTTTTCAAGGGTAGGCTGCTGTCGTCCAAGGATCATTCCTCCACCAGCAGATAAAGGGAGCTGAGGAAGAGAAGGTTCAAACACGTTCCCATGTCTCTGATTTGCAGAACGATTCCTTTCAGACGGGCGAATTTTAGAGCCACTGTTATCCTGCAAAGGATGTCTCGATCGATCAGCGGCTGAAGAATTGGTTTGCCGAACAGATGGAGGAACCTGGTCAGCATTCCCACGAGAGACTGGTGCATAGTGAAGAGGACGTGTAGCTCCATGTACATTGCTAGAAGCTGAGGCATTTATGTGACCTTTTGTTCCATGGCTCTCTGTTATTCTCATGGAATTAGATTTCTGGATAGAAATATTGGGACTTGAGTTACGGCCCTGAATATCTCCAGAAGAACTTGAGAAGGGAATAGTTAAAGCATTGTTCCTACCATTAATAGTACCAAGAGACATATCACAACTTTCTCTGTTCTGGTCATCACCTTCTCTCCGAATATGAATAATTTCTCTTGCTGGGGCACAATTATAGTCCACATTTGAGGAACTGGCACACTGTGGATTTCTCTGATGATCTGAAATTGGTCTTTGGTTTCCATTAGCTTGATCTCCAAGATGAGGAATAAGTAAACTTTGCATGAATCCTTGGTGGCATGTATTCTCATTGTCTCTTCGGGGAGGGAGAGGATTTCCTGCTGAAAGGCTTTGAACTGGTTGATAAGACAACCTCTTTTGTCTGTCTATTGGTGGTCCAGCATTTTGGGCAAGTCGAAAACTCTGTGTCTGCATACCCCTGAGAGAGTTACTTATTTCATTACTTCTTGAAGATTGCACATCAAAATTACCTGTAGTCTGTTGATTAATGGCATTCATCTTGAATGTCTGACACTCAGGAAGCCTTTGAATATCTGATCCAAGTGGATGATCTACAGATACATGACTTTGTGTATTATGAATTACTAGTTCTTTATTCCTAGATACATCGGCATAGTTTCTCATCTCAAGATGATCTGAAACTTTGAAGCTCTGCATGGATACTCCAAGCCTGTGTTCTGAATTAGATGAAGACTTCCCAATAAGTGCCTCTGCAGAGTAACTACTAACTCTATTTCTTTCTTGCCTATGAGGGAGACAGGGAACATCTGGTCTGGTGACAATACTAGGTTGAGACACTATCTGCTGCTCCAAAGCCCTAGAGGTCAACAGTCTATGCATCTGACTATGTCCTGAGACATGTTCAGAAGGAACTCCAGAACCTGGTTGTCTGCTGCCCACATCTGTTGACTGCTGATGTAGAACGTCCTGACCTGGATGGGTCCGTGGATGGCTATGAGTTCTACTCAAAGCAGGATTCTCACAATTCTTCTCAGGCTGGGAAGAAGGGTAATGCTGCTGCAACTGTTGAATCTGAGAGTGATGGGGATGTGGCTGGCTACTCTTTGACCGTGGCTGGTCATTTCCATGATGCTTCTGTTGTAAAGTAAGTGTGGTGGGCTGAGTGGCTTGAATGAGGCTTCTCTTTTTCTGCAGCTGTGCCTCTTGATGCAATATTCGTTGCCGATGGGCAATATGGGCTTGAGAATGTATAGAGCTTTCTGCAGGAGAAATATAATGCTGAAGTTGATACAATTGATGCCTTTCTCTTAGCTGTCCAGCCTGCTGTTGCTGTGGTTTTATGTATGGGTGATTTGCCTGAAGATGAGCCATGCCTTGAGAGAGAGCATGTTGGATAGGCTGCAAATGTTGTCCTGCTTGATCTAAGATCAGCGGATGAGAATTACATTGAACTTCAGCTTGCCTTGAAGTAGGTGACACAAAATTGCTGGCTTGAAATAACCTGTTATGGCCATTGGTATGTCCTTGACTACTCACTGATACTGCAAGATTAGATGAGTTGGGGGGGATCTGATTCACACGGATTTGATTTTGATCCTCATCAGCTGTTTGATTCAACAGAGCCATGTCTTCGAGTTGTAGAGGTGCTGTCTGGCAATGTTTCTGCCTCTTTGATGCAGAAAGCATGTGATCATCTTGAACAGAACGCTTGGCTGATTCTTTGCGGCTTTCTTGTCTTTGCTGCTTTAAATGTGGTTCACATATCTGTGGACCTTGCATCGTGCTAGTCTGAAGAGCAGATAACTGTTCTGAAGGATACTCTGGCATCAACCTTGGAGAATGTCTTGGAGACTGAGTCATATATGAATTAGCAGACACAGATGGAGTCCCAGATACAGAAACAGCTGTTTGATCTGAAGATGATGGTACTCCTGAGCAGCTTACTGGAGGATGTATGATGCAGGTTGGATGTATGAGATTATTCACACTCAAGCTTGAGGTGCTTGAGGGTTGTGGACTAGGAATCTGCAAAGCTGTATCAGACATTTCCAGACCAATAGAACAACTTTTCTCTGTAGACAACTCAATGTTTATTTGCACTGAACTCTGGGTACTGAAATTGTTTGGCCCCGTTTCCATGTTTTTAATTGAATGGGCTTTGAATGGTTGGTCTCTTCCTAAAGATGCTACTTTACTACCCTTGGAAACAGAGCTTCCTGACACTGTTCCTGTATTTTTTGCAAGAGTCTCTTGGTCAAAAATTGCTCTTGCAGCCAGTGCTACAATATCTGTTTGCTCTGAAAATGTGCAGGTGCTATGTGTGTTCACCAAAGTGTTGCTAGAAACGTTTCCCCTACATGTATCTGGCAACATGGATGCAACAGAAAAGCCACAACTGCTAGCTGAACTAGTTGACATAGGGGAGTCTACTTGCCTATTAGCAGTGATCGCTTCCTGGTCAGAGGTGCAAGAATTAGACGGTGTGAGATTTTCTTCTTCAGCATTTATCAGCAAGAGTTCTTGTTTCCTTCCCAAATTATCATTTGAGTTAATATTTGATTTTGTGCTTTGGATACAAAAACTGGGGTGCTCTACTTGGACTGAAAAGGATTTTTGTACATCTCCTACTTTATTAAACTCTGAGAACATTTTGGTTAGGCCCTGTTCTTCTAATAAATCTGAGGCTTGCATTACTATGGAACAATTTTGTTCCATCCTGCAGATCTCTGAGACCTCTGTTCTGGGAACATTTTCCGCATCTGTTTCTCTATTTGACACTGACGTCTCAGAAATTTGAGAAATTGTCACGTGAGAATCCGAAGAAGGGGGCAGTAAAGGACTGGTGGATATACATTTGGACAATTCTGATAACTTAGAATTTGCTGTTGAGTTGGCTTGAGATTGACATATTTGAAGAGGTGGAGAAGCACAGACTTTGGAAATCCCAGGAACTACCTCAAATTGACCCAATAAGGATGATTCAAGGGACAATGATCTAGGCACTCCAGCTGTATTCAGGTCAGGTGTCAGGGTAGATTCCATGTTCTGTTCAGTTCTCAGTCTATCTTTGGGATGAGGATCAGAAGCATTTGGTGTTATTCTACAGTTTGCCTGTGGTACAGCTAAGCACTGCAAAACAACAGGCATATTTTCAAGCAATATGTCACTTCCTGAATGTTCAGAAGCAGGTACCACATTTCTATCATTTTTTTTGCATTCTTTGTCAGGATCTACTTGACACGCAAGGTTGTTGCTGGCTACTGAAGTTTTCTTAGTACTTGAATTTTTATTAGACCACTTTGAATCCAAACCAGCAACTTTGGGTGGAGAAATGTCTAGTGACGTTGAAGTACCGGTTAATCTAGAATTCTCAGCAGCTGAAGAGGAAGGTATTGTCACTGTTAGCAAAGCAGGAGTTATTGGTGTGGTTTGGCTACTCACAGTTTTGGGGTTGGTAGATTGATTGCCAGACACTTGTTGACAGCTTTGGCCAGCCATCTGTGATATACTTTGATTGAGGTTAGCTAAAGCACCAAATGCATTGAGGGCAATGTTGGTATTTGGATCTTCACTGGTAGTAGGTTGAATAATTTGCATAGGGTTTTGATCTGAATCTCCAGAACAGGATTTCATAGGCTTTAATGCAAACAACTGTCCATTTAAAGAAATGGTCTGTGGAAGCTTTGGGTTAGACATTGAAACAGAAAATGTTTGTGTCAGGCAAGAAGATGTTGAAGAGGAGGGCCTTGGTAAAATATGAACAAGATGTTTCCCACCAAACATATGAGGGCCAGAGGCACTTTGTATAAGATTGCCAGCATTTGTTCCATTCACAGGCATTTTAACAACTGATGGTGTTGAGAAAAAAGAGAGAGGATTTGGATTAGCAGTTTGTATTATTACAATCTGTTGACTAACGGTCTGATTTGGAAGTTCAGATCTCAGCACTGGAGGACAGGAATTAGCATTAGGAGGCTGAAGAATTACAATGTTCTGATTAATAGGTGATGTATTAATAGGGGAGGTCATTGGCTGAGATACTTGAATCACTTGCATGGCTGGATTCAGGGGAAGCAGGCTGCTTGTAATTTGCGCTCTAGTTTGTGTCTTACTAATTAGTGGCTGAATAGGTAAAGATGGATAGGAAGGCAAGGTAACAACCAATTGGTCAGCTGGGTGTTCATCTGGAATTAGAGGGTTATTTAAACCAGCAGCATTGGCCAGAATCTTGTTTGGAGTGGAAGCTACAATACTAGCACCATTAATTGGCTCATTTAGAAGGGCTGTCATTATGTTGGATGGAGTATGATTTAGAGGCTGGACAGTGCTTCCTGCTAGCTGCAATGTAGTCCATGTGGTTTGGGTATTTCCAGCTGAAGTGATTCTCATAAGATTACCAATGCTTTTTGACTCTGGAATGCCAACACCTGAAGAACTAGGAAAAGGCCATTTCTCTACACTAGTAGCAGGCACTATATTCAGTTCTGTTACAGCCTTTGGGGCCTCTCCTTCTGGAGCTCTACCATCTAGGGTTTTGAAGACCTTTTCTGTGGATGCCTTTCCACCAATAGATGCAGCACAGGTTGGGTCAGCTGCAGAAGATACACAGCTTCCTAGAGACCTATGTCTTGAACCCACTTCTGGTGGTATATTTGCTTGTTGACAATGAAACATATCTACACTAACATTGGAAGAAAGGCTGGTGCTTAGTACACTTGCTTTCTCAATCAGCTTCAAACTCCCTTGATTATTTTTAGATTTGGAGATGTCATTCTCATCTTGTGATGAAATCTGTTTTCCACTCTGCAGTCTTACTAGCTGTGAGGTATTCACAGAACTGGCAGCACTCGTACAGATAGACGTGCCCTGCTTGTTCTCAGAGGTAGATTGCTCAAGAGTTTTTTTGTCTGCATTTGGTAGGCCTGATACTAATGATGAAACTGAAGTCTGAATACCTGATTTGATTGCTGTTGAATAAATACTAGAAATGGTTGCAGGAGTGTTGCAAGTCCTCTGGACAGGAACAACATTAGCTGTCTGTTTCTGTAAATTATGTCCTATATTAAAAGTTATTCCTTGGACAGATGCCCCCTGGTTACTTCCACCAAACTGGTTGCCATTGGAATATACAATGATATTCTTTTGCAGTTGATCATTGGGTATAACAACAGAAATATTTGTATTTTTCAGATTTTCTTTCTTCTTCTGCATCTGATCATTCGGAATTACAATTGAAACATTTGAATTTTTAAGATTCCCTTTCCAATGGATGGTAGGATCATCATAAAGGCAAATGTCATTCGCTTTCAATAATGCTATGTAGCGTCCATTTTCTTTCTGGAGTTCATCCAATTGCTTCCGGAGTTTTTTTATTTCTTCAGCTGCAGAGAAAATTGTAAGATGTTAATGCTAATTAGAAAAATCACAGAAAAATCTAGTTGATCAAGGGGTTGATTTCATTTGGCTAAGGCCTGTCCCTGCTATGTGAAATTGGGCTTGTATGCATTCTGTCTAATCCAGTACCTCATTCCTGATTTAATGTGTGAAAAAGTGCAGGTGTAGATGCCCTCTTAAAAAGGAACTATTTCGGTTGTTTTTATTATTACTATTCAAATTCATATTGGACTTTCCTATTGAAAAAAATAGGAAAAAATGCTAGAGGATAATCATTGGTAGATTCTAATAAAAGAAACTATTGATTCTATTCCTGACATATAATATGGGTAAAATATAGATTCTAATACAATGGGATGAATTTTAAAAATAATTAAATTATTCTTATTCTCAGCTATTAATTAGAGTTAGATTTGCTTTCCTATTTTTAACTACAAGTTGTCCTCAACTTGCGACCACAACTGAGCCCAAACTTTCTGTTGCTAAGTGAAAAAATTGTCAAGTTAGCTGTGCCCCATTTTACGACTTTTTATTTATTTATTTTATTTATATTTAAATTCATATACCGCCCTATTCCCGTAGGACTCAGGGCGGTTTACAGGGAAAATTAAAAGTTAAAATACATCATATACAATTAAAAACGCCACGTTAAGTGAATCACTGCAGTTCTTAAATTATTAACACGGTTGTTGAGTGAATCTGGCTTCCCCATTGACTTTGCTGTCAGAAGGTCACAAAAGAGGATCACATCACTCCAGGACATTGCAACCATCATAAATGTGAGTCAGTTGTCAAGCATACAAATGTAAATCATGTAATCATGGGGATGCTGCAACGCTCCTAAGTGTGAAAAATGGTCATAATTCATAAGTCACTATTTTCAGTGCTGTTGTAACTTTGGTCACTAAATAAATTGTTGTAAGTTGAGGACTACCTATGATTTTTTCATATAAAACCTTTTTTTTTCAAAAAAGCAACAATCCTAGCACATACCAAGGCAGATGTATTGAGAAGTAAAATGAGCCATAAAGGTTTGGAAGATCAGTGTTGAACTTGCTGGAAAGTTTTAATAATTGTTACAAAGTAAAGGAGAAACAGCATGAAACTTTATTTAAAATTGTGTATGCAATAAAAACAAGTGTGCCAATTTTATATTATGTTGAGAATAGTTAAAAGCTACATTTGCTAACTAAAGGTAAAGGTAAAGGTTCCCCCGCACATGCGTGCTAGTCGTTTCCAACTCTAGGGGCTGGTGCTCATCCCCATTTCAAAGCCGAAGCGCCAGTGCTTGTCCGAGAATGTCCCCGTGGTCATGTGGCTGGCATGACTAGACGCCAAAGGCGCACGGAATGCTGTTACCTTCCCACCGTAGTGGTCCCTATTTTTCTACTTGCATTTTTACATGCTTTCGAACTGCTAGGTTGGCAGAAGCTGGGACCAGTAACAGGCGCTCACTCTGTTATGCGGCACTCGGGATTCGACCCGCCAAACTGCCAACCTTCTGATCGACAAGCTCAGCGTCCTAACCCACTGAGCTACCGCGTCCCTTCATTTGCTAACTACTTTTATTAAATATAAACATAGATATACAGTAACAATAGAATATTTTAGAATATTTATCAGTGCTATAAATTGAAAGCTTACCACCTTGTAGAAACAGTGCTTTCTTCCTGAAGTAGAAATAGTTTGAAATAATTCAGTCACAGAAGAAAGATAGTACAGTACTTCATTTTGTTTGACGATGCTTCTGCAGCAGCCCCAGTTAAATAAGGAAAGATTATAACATGCCACATTCATAGAATAATCTATTCACCTTGTTCATTGTTTCCTCCATTCAACAGGAGTTCATCATTTTGCTTTTTCATTTCTGATATATATTTGTATGCTTGATCAAGAATCATGTTCTTACTCTGTAAAGGATACAGATTTTGAATTGATTTATAATGTCTAGAGGAAAAGTAACAAAATATTTAATCTAATAAAACTAATACTATCATCAACCCTTGCTAATAGATTACATAATGAAAAGCTTTCACACAAAAAATTTCCAGAAATTTTTCCATTGCTCTTTTGCTTAGTTTTTTTTATTCTAAAAAATATTACCTCCTATTGCAACTGATTTAGACAATTTCAAAATCATAATCAATTTCATCCAACTGCCACAGAATTTTGTTATATATTTTAAAAAGTTTGATAACCACTTGATGACAGAACTGCCAGTCACAATTGTAGTCACTAAACAAGCTCTATCTGTAATAAGATATTATATTTGATTGCATTTCATAATTAAAACTTTAGTATATTCCAATTTATTAACACCAAGTCCTGATTGTCTGAACAGGGGTATAAGAAGAATCAACTCTAAAGGCCATATAAAGCTGCTATTAACATAAGACCCTACTTGCCTGTTTCAATGCAGGGGAACATGGAATTAGCTCACCAATTCGGTTTATACCAGCATTGATTTTCTTCTTTCGATGCCTCTCCACTATAAAAAATAGGACACATTGTATGTATATTTATAATTACAGTTTGCTTAGAAATAATCACACTTTTCTGTTTTGATAGTCTTTGGTTTTCCATACTTAAAAGAATCATCTGGATCCCACCAATATTAAAGTTCCTTCCAATTGGGAAGCATGGTCAATTGAAGATGGATCTGTGAGAATGGAGCTGATGCAATGGAAAAAGGAGCTGTGAATGAATCAATTCCCTGAATTCCTCTTCAGAATAAAGAGAGGCCCTGGGATCCGCCATAGTACTTCATACAGATGCTCCCTGCAATGAGACTGTAAATCAGGTATCTCTGGTGGGTTTTAGAGCTCTGGATGCTAGAAGAATCTTTTTGTTCAAGCTATAGTTCAGAGCCTAGGTTTGCCGCTTTCTCTGGAAGTGACTTGTAAGCTGCTTTTTGAATATTAAGAATTTTCAGAAGGACAAGTTTTATTACGCTGGGTGATTTTCCTCAGCAAAAGTTTCATATAAGTCTAAGAGCTTAAATAAAATCAGAAATACGCAGCAAAATGGTGACTTCTGGTTTGCCATTGCGGCCGCAGCGGACGTTAGAAAGTGAGCTCCGTCTTCTGTGTTCAATTTCATTCCGCTGGGGACCCTGGAAAGGGTCAAAAGTCACCCTGTAGGGGTGAAGAGCAAGGAAGGGACCCCCACTTGATCGCGGGAGGGAGGCAGCCCTTCCGCTCGATCCGGGGCAACCCTCCAAACCGGTGGAGGAAAGACCGGCCATAGCAATATGGCTTGTGACTAAGCTGCAGACAGCTGAAGTCAAACTCACTATCAGGCACTTCTAAAGCAACGTGGATGAAACTGGGTGAGATCTGATCTTCTCTTTAAGATCCTAAGTATTTTCTTTTCCTGTAAAAGCTGCCCAAACTATCTTTTCCCCCATGAGAAGGAAGGGAATTTCTATCCCACCCTCTAAGAACAGCGGTGACTGAGTACTCAGGGGAGTTAAAGCACTAAAAGAACAATTTTAATCTAATTGGATTGATATGTTTCTGAAACCAGAAGTTTTCTTATTTTTACTGGAGACTTTTGTTTTTATCTACAAAAAAGAAATAAAACTGGAAAAAGGATTATAAAAATGTTGGACTTAAAAACTTTAAACGGCATCAGTGACATCTTGTGATGAAGTTTGGTATTAGAAGTTGTTATTGCCTAAAAGAGACTTGGCTTGAAGCCCAGACTTCAGATAAAACTCTTTCAACCTTGATAAGATACCACATGTGAGAAACTCAGCTGTAAAACGAACTTCTGGGCGGCATAATTGGTCTGCTTGAACTATGAATATAAACCTTTACTGACTTTCAGAGCTATTTTGGGGAAATTGCTTTCCTATTTCTTTATCTGAGGAACATTGGTTATTATATGAGATGATGAAATACATTGGACTATAAAACCTTACTTGACAAACGACTTCTACTATAAAAATTACCTATAAATACGTGAAATAGAGGTCTCATAACCTAGTTATAAAATTATTTTTAACATCTGATTTTAAAGTCCTCAACTTAACACACTATCAAGAGAATATGGATGAAGACCAGGAAAAGATCCTTTCCATGTTGAAAGCAATACATGAAACCATTCTTTCAGCTTGTGACAAAATAAGATGCAACATAAAAGAACAAGATGCCAGTTTAGATATACAAACCTAAATTTTGACTACAACCAAAGAACTAACAACACAGAAGATAACAGAAGAAGTGGAACAATCAAATACTAAGGCCTCAATTGACCAACAGATATAGTTAATGGAAAATCCAGAAAAGGGAGTGACAACACTGAAATTGGAAAAGACTTTCTATATAAATCAGAAGAAATTTGAGAAGAAAGAAGAACAGATTGAATTGAAGATAAACATATCAAGACAATCATGGGGAATTGGAATAATAGGGAGACGATCTAATGAACACAGATTAGCCTTTCCCAAAAAATGGCAACTTATTTTAAATAATATATATAATAATAGAGGGAGATCTATTTGATGATTTAAAAGCACTAACATGAAAAGCTAGTTGGCAAAGGAAGAAAGCCAGAATAAGACTGAAGAAAATTGGGGGTTTGATTTATTAGAGGGGATTTCATATTACTAATTAGAGGGTTAAAGGGAGAAGTTGAGATAAGGGGAATTTTGGTCATTAAAATGTTTGAAAATTAGTTGAAAATAAGGATTCTATTTTTTAATATTTAAAAATTAGACCCAAAAGAAAAAAATTATGAATATGTTTGATTTATTAACCCAGACAATATATATAATGGTTTTGATTTATTAAAGGGGGTACTGTATTATTAGATGATTTAATATAGTGGGAAATAGATAATTTTTATAAAATAGAACAAGATTATACTCAAATAGATAAGATGTGTATTTTGAATATTAGATTCTGTTACGAATTGAGATAAGGGAAACTTTGGTTACCTAAAGCCTGGAAATTATAAATATCAAATGTTAAATTTGAATATTGATGAGAAACTAAACATTGGGGAAAAACCAATAACAGGTCACTGATTGTCTATTGAATGTAAAAGTAATTAAGATATGTATAATCAAAAAATTTATTGATAAATGTAATAATGATGTTTTTACTTAGATGATATAAGAAATGTATTTGATGTTGTAACTTTAGATTTGTACTAAAGATTTTGGTATGTTATTGAACTATTAACCCAGCCACCAAGTTGCTTTTTAAATATCTAAATGTAAAATTAGAAAATTAATAAAATATTATTAAGAAAGAAATAATAATAATATTTTTAATTTTAATTTTAACTGGGTTTTAATTTTCTCAGGGTTCTATTTAATCTCTTTTAATTTGTTTTAACGTTTGTATTGACTGTTTTTTAAATGCCCTGTAAACCGCCCTGAGTCCTTCGGGAAAGGGCGGTATATAAATCTAAATAAAATAAATAAAAATAAATAAAATAAAACAGCAAAATGGTGATTAGAAAGTTGATTTTAGAGAATTTTTAAATAGGCTAAGAGGCCAGATTGACCATAATATTTAAGAATTAATTATAAGAATATTTCTTGTGGTTTGTTTAAGATCCTCTAAAAATATAAGATTTTGAATTTAAGTGTAATAAACCTTTCCCTTGGAAAATGTGGATTAGAGAAGAACATTCAAGGAGACCTCAAAGTCTGGTTACTAGAGGTAGTCAGAAAGAACTAAAGATTATAACTAAGGTACAGACACACTAATATAGAACGGCAGAAGGTAGAATTCAAGGATAATTGGCAACAGTGTACTCAGAATTTTCCTTTGAGATTACTTGTGAATATATAAACAGGTTCAAAAAAAGAGATAGAAAAGGACAGAACTCAGAATTAGGCTGTTAGAACTTCCAGTTTGGTGTCATGAAGAGATGGGGAAAAGAAAGAATCCATATATACCTGTGTATATATATGGATTTTAACTCAGAAGAGTGACTTGGACAACCTTGTTATTTTAGACTTACAAAAAACAAGTGTCTTAATTATGAAGGAGTTCCTGAGAAAAGATAAAGACAAAATGTTTCTAAAACATTACTTAAAAGGAATGGATGTCTTTTAAATGTAAAAAGATTTATAAAGTTCGCTTATTGATCAAAGTTAAAACAGGTATTAATGGTTTTTTTACTATGACTGAATGATGAAGCTTTAAAAATTTGTTTATAGATAACATAGAAAAGATTTTTCATTCAGTAAAATTGAAGCAAAGTGTTAAATTTGCAAAGGAGATGTTTAGAGCAGGGGTCCTGGACCCCCAGTTCATGGCTCAGTGCCAGGCTGCAATCCACTGGGAACCAGGCCACGGAAGTGGTGGGCGTGCACATGTGTGAAGTTGCATTTAAGAAAGTGGCACTTGCATTTGTGTGAAACCATCCTCTCTCCCCCCATTTCCACCAGTCCACCAAGCCAGAAAGGTTTGGGACCACTATCTTAGTGGATATGATAAGAAATTGATTTGTGGAACATTGGGATTAAATTTTAATTTGTTGTTTCTGGTAGTTCTTAATGGATTTTTCTGATTAACTTTAGAAGAGGAGGCTTTAAGATCTGTTTACAGATATAAGATATGGGATGACAAGATGTGTGTGTGTGTGTGTGTGTGTAAATATTTCTGGTAACTCTTAATGTTAGGTTTTATTTGCTAATAAAAGATGAGATGGGATGAAAAGATTGTAGCTTGAAATCTTAGAGGTGATAAGTTATTGAAATTTTACTTGTCACGATGAAGAGGAAGTCTCACATACTCACGCACAAACATTTTGTTCTGTGGGAAGAATCCAGAGAAAAGAAATATTTTGGGGAATAATAAAAAGGCAGAATTTATTTCCCCAAAGGAATAATGGAGATGATTTTTAAAAGGGTAGAAACGTCTACACACACACACACACACACACACACACACACACACACAACTCAGCAGAAACCAGCTTTTAGAAATTCAGATGTAATAATCCATTCAGGAAGGTTGGAGCCCTCAGCTAGAAGCTAAAGAGATCAGAAAGACAAAGACTTAAAATCTACATAACCCACCCAAACTCTAAGACAGGACATAATAGGATAAACCCACCACCATCAGAATACCAGAAAGGCATACTCAGACTCAGGTCAAAGTACATGACACAGGAAACAGGAAAAGGAAATAACCTCAAGAGCCCCAGAAGGTATAAAACCCCACTCCCTACATGTGCTCTCTTTTCTTCCAGAGGCATCTTTCTGTCTGGCTCTCCTCTTCAATAAACTACAAACTTCTTTCTAAAGGAGTCATGTTGTTTATTCCCGGCTTGGATTGGACCCTGATGAAGACTTTTCCTTCAACAGTTCTTTTTGTATTTGTCTTAGTTCGTATTAGTTTATCTTTGTATTTTTAAACTTCAATAAAAATTATTATTAAAAATATTAAAATCTTACCTGCATTGTGAGTCTCACGGTTTTTCTTCCTGTTTAAAAAACATGAACTATTTATTGCTATTTAAAGTATTTTATTAAATCCATAAAATTTGTAAAACAATGTTCTTTTCTGACACCCCCCCCAGATATACAGTGAAGATTGTAGCATATTATTGATTAGCCTGTTTATTTTTAAACATAAGCACATATTGTATCACCAGTAGTGTAAACAAATATCACAGATATGAGGAACAGGGGAAACATTATAAATGTATATGTGATAGATTTTTTTGTGTACCAGAGCAGGGGATTATGTTACATGAATTTACAATATAGTTTTATACTTTCCTATAAATTTCTTTCACAAAAATAAGTTTAAAGAACATTTATCCTGCCAATGTTCCATATTTCCATACTCCAATGACATTTATTCTTAAGTGTGGATAGAACAGAAATCATGTACTGGACCTTGGAAAACCTTGCCATTGTAATGGCAGGAATGCAGTAATGTACTAGTAACTTGTGAGATTTGCCATTTCATTACTGTATTTCCCTTAGTACATTTTTCTTAAAGAAGGATGTCATGTGAAAAATGCTCTTTTATCCTAATAGATGCTACACCAAATAATTTATTTTTCAATTACTGTCCCTGCAAATCTATTAAAACGACTGTGTTTATGTACATGTACACAAACACCACATGATTGATTAACTGACCTAGGCTTATCTCCTCCAATCCCAAAGGACTCTGGGTTGCTTACATTTAGAAAGTATGAAACAATTTATAGCTTTATCTGCAATTACAAAAATATCTGCATTTGAAGAATAATCAAGCAGCAAAGAAGAACTCAGGGTGGAGGCTTGCTACTAGCAGTTCTAGGCCCGTTTTTAAAAAAATGCAACTGCTTTCCTAAAACTTAGCAAAATGAAAGCTAATCTAATTTTAGCCTCGTTTCAAAGGAGATGCTTTTGTATTCAGTCTTCTAAGAAATATAAGAAACTTCATATAAAAAAGAAAGGGCAATAACTTCTTATCACAGAAACATATTTCTCACATTTGCATGGGGTGGATGGAGAACATGAAGTATATTTTTGCACAAACCCCCACCCCCCTATATTTTACACTAAATTCCTGCTAAACCTTTTAACTAATAAATGGATTTGTTTGCTAGATTAAATTCTGGTATTACTGATACGTTTTTAAAGTGTAGTGGGTTAACACACACAAGACGATGCCAGGCAGTGAATTCAGCTCTTTATTTGTAGAGAAGAACCAGCAACAGAATGGGCTGCCTGTGCCCTTTATATACTCTGGCTGCTGAGCTGATAGCCAATCAATTTAACTAGGCTTTCCCGCTGAAAACTGAGCCACGCCTTGCGGCAGTTATGTACAGCCCCTTCTAGCTGTCATCTGTTAAGCTATTGCTTAATACAATACACACTCCAATACACAGCACCCCTTCCCTCTTAAGAATGAACAATACAACAATATAATACAACTATATATACATTTTTTCCGGACAATATGTTGGTTCTTATGGTTGCACATAGTCTTTGAGGTAAGCCGGTGGCCTGTGATTCCTAGCAGATCTTCTCAGAGGCTCGCCCCTGTCCTGAGCCGATGAGTCAGCGGGTGCCTCTGCTCTGTCCTCACCCAGTGTACCACCCCCAGTTCCCAGCTCATTGTGAGCTCCCTGTGCCGGTTGTTGCCCGGGTTGAACAGTTCTTTCTGGCCATAGATCCAGTTCCCCCCTTGCGTTCGGCTGGTGATCATACGGAATCGTGGGTGGTACTGACAAGTGTTCCTCATGTTAGTTGCTGGCTGGCAGTCTTTCAGAAACTCGTGACCTGATCTGATCAATGTGTCTTCTTATTTGTCGACCCCCCTCCACCCCTATAATGTAAGACAACGGCCCCGTTCTGTCAACCACCACCCCCGGGATCCATACATGTCCAGGCCCATAGTTCCTTGCCCATACCAAGTCGCCTGTGTGTAGTTCCCTAGGGGGGTTGGATCGATCCGACTCTGCAGCCACTCTGTCGGGGTGCAGTCTGTTTAGCTTGGTGATAAGCCTTCTGCCCCAACGAAGTTCCGCTGGGCTCTTTCCGGTAGCCGTGCATGGTGTGGTGTGTTGGTTAAGTAGGAATTGGGCAAACCTTTGGTGCCAGTCACCGCTGATAATTTGTTTTAATGCGTCTTTGGTTGTGCGCACCACAATCCATTGGTGGCCAGGTGGAAGGGTGCTGATGTGACATATCTAATTGTGTAGCTCCTTGTGAAAGCCTGGAATTCAGAGGAGGTGAATTGAGAGCCATTATCCGATACTAACACATCCGGGAGGCCATGTGTGGCAAAAAGTCCCCTGAGCGCTTGGATTGTCCTTGCTGTGGTCATGCTAGTTACTGGAACTACCTCCAACCACTTGGAATGGCTATCTACGACCACTAAAAACAACTGTCCCTGGAATGGCCCTGCGTAGTCAATGTGGACGTGGGACCATGGGGTGTGTGGCCTCCCACTTGTGAACGGGTGCATGTGGCATCTCAGGTCTGGACCTTTGACACACATAGCACCCTTTTACTTGCTCCTCTATGGCCTTATCTAGGGCTGGCCACCACAGGTAGCTTCTGGCTAGTGCCTTCATCCTTACTATTCCTGGATGCCCCTCATGTAGAGATTGGATGACTCTGTTCCTTAACTTTTCTGGAATTACCACTTGGCTGCCCCACAATAGGCAACCCTTGTGCATGGACATCTCACACCTGCGAATAAAATACGCCTGAAATTTTGGCCCCGGGCTTTTCTCCTGCCACCCAGTTGCTACCCATGTTAAAACTCTGCTCAGGATCTTGTCCGCCACTGTCTCAGCAGCGATATCCTTTGCCTTGAGTGGGCATTCTAGCAGGTCCTGAATGGTCAGTAGTTGAGCTGCCGGTGCCGGATCTGGATCCGCTTGCGTTAGTGGCAACCTACTTAGTCCATCAGCGTGACCCATCTCCTTCCCTGGCCTGTACATCGGTTTACAGTTATAGGCCGATAGGAAAATGGACCACCTGAGCATTCTTGGGGATAAGATCTGGGGAGTTTGCCTATCTAATGTGAACAACCCCAGTAGTGGCTTGTGATCTGTGAATATTGTGAATTCTCGGCCATAGAGGTAATCATGAAACTTTTTAACCCCAGCCACTATTGCCAAGGCCTCTTTATCAATTTGAGCATAATTCCTTTCAGCCCCTGACAGTGTCCTGGAGTAGTAGGCAATGGGTCTTTGGACCCCATCCCCTTCCAAATGACTCAGAACTGCCCCCACTCCATATGGGGAAGCATCACATGCTATGCAAATGGGCTTAGATTCTATAAAGTGAGTCACAGTTGAATCTCTGGACAACAGTTTCTTTAAACTCCTGAAACTATTTTCATGTATAGGGGTCCAGTTCCACACTGCCTGCTTATCCAGGAACCTGTGAAGGGGCTCAGCAATAGCTACTTTATTTGGGACGAATGAATGATAGAAATTTAGTAGCCCCAGGAATGCTTGCAATTCTGTCTTATTCTTGGGGTGGGGCCCATCTTGATGGCCCTTACCTTGGACTCTGCAGGATGGATTCCCCTGGCATCAATTCTGAAACCCAGGAATTCAGTGGCCTTTACGCCAAAGCTGCATTTGTCTTTCTTTAACTTAAATCCTGCAGCACGAAATCTTCCTAACACTGTCTCCAATCGGTCAGCCAATACTTCTTCCATGTTTCCCGCAATGAGTACATCGTCAAAGTGTGGACATACTCCTGGAATCCCTTTCAGAGTCCTCTCCATCACCTCCTGAAAAATTCCTGGAGCCACAGTCACTCGGAACTGTAAACAGTTAACTTTATACGCTCCACGGTGAGTTACAATAATTTATGCGTCGGCCGTCTCCCTGGTAACCGGGAGCTGCTGGTACGCCTGTGCAAGATCTAATTTAGCGAAAATGGTGCCACCTTGTAGGGAAGTGAGGACATGGCTGACCGTTGGGACCGGGTAAGCATGCAGACTGAGTGCTCGATTGATCGTGCACTTGTAATCCGCGCAAATCCTAACCTCCCCATTTGATTTGAGGGGGGTGACTATTGGGGTTTCCCACTCACCCCCTTCTATGGCCTCTAACACCCCTTGTTCCACTAGTTTGTCCAGTACGCTCTCAATTTTATGCTTGAGAGCGAAGGGAACTCTTTGGGCCTTAATTCTAATGGGTAGTACCTTAGGGTTTAACTTAAACGAAATGGGGGGCCCAGTGTATTTGCCCAGTTGATCATTGAACACGTCTGCAAACTTTTTGCAGATGGTTTCGATCCTCTTGGCCTGGGTGTTGTGGATCTCTCCAATCACGATACCCAAGGCCTTGAACTAATCTAACCCCATTAAATTAGTCCTTCAGCCTTCAACTACGAGGACATCCAAACACCCCTGGAACCCCACGGACAATGTGGCTTCCCCCTTAATTTTAATTGAAGTGTTTTGGAAATCTGCTAATTTGATATCGGAAGGCCTCCACTTGACCCACTGCTGACTCCAGTTGCACACGTGTTCAAAAGTCTCATTTGAAATTACTGAGACTGCTGAACCAGAGTCCAGTTCCATCTTGCAGGGAATCCCCTAAAAACGGATATCCAATTAGATTTTTGGGGTGAGTGGCCGGTGAACCCTGGTGTTTTTTCAAAATGGAATCGCCAGGTCAGCTCAGACATTCTTCTGTTGAAATGCCTGTTCAGTTTTTCCACGAGGTCGTTGTACGTAACGGCTCCAATGGCTGTTGGCGCGCACAGTCCCACGGCCAGATCGTGAATGGCTGGGCGGCTTGTGCACATTAGAGCCGCTACCTTCATACTGTCCTCCATGATTCTGTTCACCCGTAGGTAGAACTCGACCTGACTCAGGTGTGATTCCCACTGCTCGGGACACCTTGGGTCAAATGGCTGGATCTGGCCGAACTGTGCCATGTTGCGTCTGGTCCTGCAGATCCTGCTTCGGATAACCCTTAAACTCGGTAGCTGGGGAAGATGCCTCTTCCCCCAGTGAGTAATGCGGCCCCTTTGTTAAATCAGCTCTTTCTGAAGCAGGATCCCACCTTCGTCGCCAGTGAAATATAGTGGGTTAACACACACAAGACGATGCCAGGCAGTGAATTCAGCTCTTTATTTGTAGAGAAGAACCAGCAACAGAATGGGCTGCCTGTGCCCTTTATATACTCTGGCTGCTGAGCTGACAGCCAATCAATTTAACTAGGCTTTCCCGCTGAAAACTGAGCCACGCCTTGCGGCAGTTATGTACAGCCCCTTCTAGCTGTCATCTGTTAAGCTATTGCTTAATACAATACACACTCCAATACACAGCAGTTTGCATGCCACACTAAACAAGGTCGGACAATAACTACTACTGTTATGCTTCTTCCAGATAAATAACACCTCAGACAATACAGCAAAGCATAGCCTGTTATAGTTCACCACTGTTTGTCATGTTGGTTGATAGCTCACCTTTCATAGTATCTGGCTATCTTGGTACTTTTTTTCATTTTTGTCAAAAATAAATAAAATATGATAGATTAATTAAAATTGGAGGGGCCCCCCAGCCCCACTTCTTTCATGCCCATTTTACCCTTTTCAAATATACAGGCTATTGCCTGCAGACAAAACACCCTCCTTTTTGTGATTATCCTAGTCTTCAATCTCTTCTTCCAGAGGCTGGAACAGAGAATTAATCAAAGCACAGTCAGTGTCAATGCAATCTCTCCCAAATCAATATCATTTATTTCTCTGTAGCAAAGATAGGATTATACCATACACTTATTTGTAACTTGAAAACATACCGGTGCTGCTTCTTAAGAGGAGCTTTCTCTGTCATCTCTGGCATAGTTTGAGACAAAAGAATCTAGGAAAACAGAAAAACTCATCACAATCTTTGAAGCTACTATATCAATTCTCATTACAGTTGAACATGCATGGTTTTTCAGCAAGCTTTTACATCTGTATTTGTAGCAAACTTTCACCGCAATTTTGAAATAATTTTACATTAGCACAATGAATTAATGAAATTGTCAAAGGTGTTGGTACACCTATGCATTGAACACTGAAGGAGAAACAACAATGCAAAATCTCTCTATTTAGCTACTCATATATTATCTATACTCAGCAGCAAACCATTTACTAGCTTGTAAGCATTCTACAGTTTCTACTGCATCCAAAAATACTTCAGATCTTAGACTAATAAAATTGTCTGAAATACCGAAGCCTTATTTATATTTTACTTTAATATCTTCATAAATGACCTAGATGGAGGGACTCATCAAATTTGCAGATGAAACAAAGCTGGGGGGAACTGCTAACACTTCAGAAGATATCCTCAAGATCCAGAAGAATCTTGACAGACTTGCGCACTGTGTCCTATCCAAGAAGATGCAGTTTAGTGGCAAAAAATGTAAGATCCTGCACTTCGGCAGGAAAAAAAAATGCACAGGTAAAGGATAAGCAACACCTGACTCAACAGTAGTGCCTATTAGAGGGACTTAGGTGTCCTGGTAGAACAACCACTTAAGTTCAGTGTTTCCCTGAAAGTAAGACCTGGTCTTACTTTCTTTTGGGCTCTGAAATAAGCACTAGGGCTTACTTTTGGGGTCGAGCTTACTTTTATTGGTACCAGCAGGCTGTGAGCATGTGGCGGTGGGGCGGGGCTTGCGCATGGGGTGGAGACGCTATGCAGCGACAAGAGCGTGGTGACAGACCAAATACTGGCACGGGCAGGTGGGGCAGGGCGCATGCCCTTCCCGTGCCAGGCCAGCTCCTGCAGCCCTGGGGCGGCCATGCTGGGCGGTGGTGAGAAGGGCACCAAGGTGGGATTGGCCAGCCCAACACTCCTCCGGCCAGAGCGGAGGGGCTTTGCCCCGGGTATCCAGGAAGGCCGTCTTCCTGGACTGGCCATGCCTGCCTGAGAGGGGAGTGGGCAGCCCAGGACCAAAGCAGCAGGTGGAGCGCCAGAGGCTCGGGGAGGGAAGGTGCTGAAGTGAGCAGATGTCCTGCAATCAGCTCCCATGCCGGCTGTCTCTTCCCCACCAGAGCCAGAATGCCGCCGCATTTACCTTAAGTGCCAGTAGATGTTGGCCTTCCCTCTGGTGACCTGGGCAGCTACGAGACAGAGACATACCCGTTTCACCATCTTGCCACCCGCTTTGCAGCTCCTACACAGTTCTCTGCCATTGCGGAGCTGAAGTGCTTGCCACACCACCGCCAAATGCCCTCGCTTCTTCAGGAATTGCATTTCTTCACTTATCTGATTTCCAGCCACATCCCGTTTCTCCTTCACACTCCTCCACTGCCATGGGCAGGGAAACAAAAGAAATTTGTGGGGGAAAGAAAAAAGTCAATCAATTTCAACTTCACAAGATCTTTTTTTTGTGATACGTTGGAATTGATTGACATGTTTTCCCCCCACAAACATTTGTTTCCCTGCACGTGGTGGTGGAGGAGCATGAAGGAGATACGAGATGGGGCTGGAAGTCTGGTAAGCAAAGATATGCAATTCCTGGGGAAAGTGAGGGCATTTGGGCTGTAGAGTGGCAAGCTCTTCAGCTCTGCAATGGCAGAGAACTGCGATGGAGCTACAAAGCAGGTGGCAAGATGCTGAAATGGGCCTGTCTCTGTCCCACAGCTGCCCAGGCCCGCCGGAGAGAAGGCTGACATCTACTGGCACTTATGGTAAATGCGGCGGCATATCAGCTCTGGTGGGGAAGGGGCAGCTGGCATGGCTGCTGATGGCAGGCTGCCCACTTGCTTTAGCACCTTCCTTCCCCGAGCCTCCAGCGCTCCAGCTGCTACTTTGGTGGCTCTGTGGGCAGAGCAACGAAGAGAGCCAGGTGGCTTAAAGCGCCAGCAGTCTGGCTCAGAAGTGAAAGGGAAGAGGATGGGCAGGTGAAGGGGGAATCTACCCCACCTGTCCCGTGGCCACTTTCAGCCAAGCCATGTTGCACCTGCCAATGGTGCAGCCATGAGGCTTGGCAGATTTCCAAAGCAGTTTGGAAACAAACGGGGGGGGGGGGGAAACCGTTTTTTCCAACACAACTTTTTCCTTTTTTCCCACCAAGGCTTCCCAGCTCCAGTTAGGGTTGGGGGGGGTGGGGATTAGGATTACTGTTGGCATGGGAGGCCTGGCTATGGCCTCGCATAAGTCAGATGGGGGGATCTGCCAAGCCTTATGGCAGCGGCACTGGGCGTGATGCACAATGTGGCAAACGGGAACAGCAGCTGAAACCAGCCACAAAACAAGCCAAGCGGCAGTAAGGGACTGATATACTATTGGTTAGCAGGGCACATGGGTCAGATGGGGGATCCGCCAAGCCTCATGGCAGCAGCACTAGTGGGTGTGATGCGCAATGCAGCAAATGGCACAAGTCGGGTAGCATGAGTGGCAGCAGTAAGGTATACCGTAGGTTAGCATGGCATGTGGGTCAGATCGCCCCTCTCCCAGTGGCTTCGCCTCGTCACAGAGGCACTGGCAGCTTCCCCCACTTAACCTTGTGTCTATAGTAGAAACCAGACAGAATTGGCAGCCAGCCGTCTGTGCAGGCTGTTAAGTAGGTATCAGAACCCACTTCAATCCACATCTTAAGAAAGGACTCTTGGAGACAAGGTTGTCCAAGCAGGAACTTTTACTAAGAAAGAGAAGATAGCGGGTATAATAGACAGGATCTGAGAAATCCCTTCACAGATCAATATTTTTAAATGTCCCCAAGCAAGCCCCACCCCACAGTTCATTTGGTCAGTTCCAGATCAGCCAAGTTCCAGGTGGCAAGCCCCTTGTGGGAAGAGGAGAGACATCAGTCCATTCATAGCAGAAACATTTCCACCCCCTCACATTTCATCCGGAGAAACAAACTAGATTCTGGAGGGTTTCATTCCACCCCCTTTCTTAGTTGCCCGTAAGATGAGAGGGAAAATGCCTAGTGAGAGAGTAATTGATCTTATTGTGATGGATAGCAGGCAGGCGGAATAAACAAAAGGTTACATTTGAGGAAGGAAGTGAAAGCAATAAAAACCCATGCTTGTTCCCTCTCCTCCTTGGGAATGGCAGAATCTGGGGGTGTCGGGGGGGTGAGATTTGGGTTTGCACAGAAAATAGTTAGAAATGAAATATAAATGGATTCTGAGAGTAGGGCTTACTTTCAGGGGAGAGCTTATATTAGGCCCACCCCCGAAACTCAACCTGGGGCTTACTTTCAGGGGGACTTACTTTCGGGGAAACAGTGTAGGAACCAGCAGTGTTCTGAAATTGCCAAACAAACCAACGTGGAACTGAGCTACATCAATAGAGGGATAGTATTAAGTGACAGAATCACTTTATACCACATTGGTGAGGCCACATTTGCGATATTGCATCCATTTCTGGTCACAACAATATAAAAAAGATGTTGAGGCTCTAGAAAGAGTGCAGAGAAGAAATTCCATTCCAAACCTATAAATCTATGTATCAGTCACAAAGGATAATTCATGAGAAGGCTTACTAAAAAGCCCTATTTTGTCATGAATATCTGAAGTAACAGCAAAATTCAATTTTATATTTAGTGTAAAATGTGTTCTATAACTTTAGTGAGTCTAATTTTTACCAGTTATTAAAACGTATGAAACCTAATATTAAACTACATAGGAGTGGCATGTTGGTTGAAACTCATGTCACTGATTCTTGTTTAATGTTTTTTCAGATACACTAGTGTTGGGTATATATATAAAATCAAAATATAAACATGAAATACTTTATAACAATAAGGTAAAGGTAAAGGTTCCCCCGCACATGCGTGCTAGTCGTTTCCGACTCTAGGGGCCGGTGCTCATCTCCATTTCAAAGCCGAAGAGCCAGCGCTTGTCTGAGGACGTCTCCGTGGTCATGTGGCCAGCATGACTAGACGCCAAAGGCGCACGGAACGCTGTTACCTTCCCACAGTAGTGGTCCCTATTTTTCTACTTGCATTTTTACGTGCTTTCAAACTTCTAGGTTGGCAGAAGCTGGGACGAGTAACAGGCGCTTACTCTGTTACGTGGAACTCGGGATTTGATCCACCAAACTGCCGACCTTCTGATCGACAAGCTCAGCGTCTTAACCCACTGAGCCAATACAGATATGCAAATATTAATAAGGAAAAAAAATTTAAAAGGAAAAACTTGCCTGAAAACAAAAACATATCAAACAATTCAAGGAGTTTTAATATATTGCTAGATATTCTTCTTCTCTGCTTCTCTATGCTTCTCTATCTAAAAAGAAATCAGTTCAAATATTATCACTGCATGCATGTCAAGAATCTACTGCCATAAATCATGCTACATATGTTCAAAAACTCCATAAACCACAAACAGAACATAGAGAGATATACGTACTTAGACAAACAATAATAACATATTGAAATTCATATGCATTTTAATACTAAATTTATCAACTGAAATCAAGCAAAAACTACTCATAACTGAACAGAAAGGAGAAATTTAAGTTAGAAAATAATTTGACAATAAATAAATAGGAGATCCTCATCAATAGTTCCTTTTAAATGTTTTGCATTTAGCGTATCTATTGGCCAATAAAAGAAACAAGAAAAAACAAATCTTTCTACAGGTGGTGGCTATATAAGGAATAAAAGCGAAAATATTTTTTCCTTCTCTGCATAAAAGAAATCAAACATACATACAGCATGTATCAAATGTAAATCTATAGAAGAGCACAGAAGAAAAATAAAGAGAATGGAATAAACAAGTGGCTACACTTCAGCTCACAAAAGTGGACAAGGATTTTCGGAATCAAAAACAAGAGCAATAGTAAATTGTTCCAGAAAGTAAACTTCCACAAAGAGAACTATCACATGGAGGAATATGCTCAGTGGAAGAGATTTACAAGATATTCTTTACCATGCAATTAATAAAACACTTTTAGGCTACCGCATGAAAACAAGGATAGACAATAAAGCACCAAGAACACAGAGCTGGAAGAGGAGAGCATGACTACTATTGAAAGATGACAAAGGACATAATTATGGTAATTAGCATTTGTCCTTGTGATAAATGTAAATGTATGCTTAAAAGATTTTTTCATTTATGAAGTTTGCCAGAATAACAAAAATACAAGTACGGTATTTTCCAATTTTCAGGAAGTTCACCAAGAGTTATTCTTCCCAGTTATCCATATGGAGAACACAGTATTATCAATAGCAATTATCACTCTATTTATCTCAGACTCTTTGAAGCTCTAAGAAAAAGACTCAGTCCCTTAATCTTTTATCAGAAATAATCAAATCAATCATATATGTGTGTGTGTAATGTGTGTATATATAATATGTATATTATATATATATATATTATATATATATCTGTGTGTATGTATGTGTGTATATATATATATATATATATATATATATATATGTATATATATATATATATATATATATATATATATGTATATATATATATATATATATGTATATATATATATATATATATATATATATATATATATATATATATATAATATGTATATGTATATTTCAAGCAGATATTCACCAATTACAATTCTCAGACATTCAATCATCTAAGAGTATTTTTTTTCTGAAAGTGTTCAGAAAACACTTTTTCTCAAAATCCAAATCTACGCTTTCATTACCTCCATTCATTCAAGCTTAACACACAACTATTACCAACCTATACATTCCTACTTTCATATACACCTACAACAATGTAGCTGTATATTTTAGCCCATTCATGCATAAATAAGCCGATACCTACATTTTTATGCATGCATGCATTCATCAAATAGCTGTCATGGTGGGTTCGACCTTGACCCTTCCTGGGGCCTTTCAGGATGCTTTTTGATTCTTGCTTACCTCTGTTTTTTCCCCCAGGGCCATACAAAAGAGACTGAGAAGTAGAAACAATCCCTTGTGAAACTGTCCTGAGAGAGAAGCTAGTAGAAGGGAAAGAATATACAGCAGTGCACAACGAAACAACAAAAAGAGGACCAAATGAAAGGAAAATGAAATAATAATAATAAAAGGAGGGGGAAGAAACTCACTACTGAACACAAGAGTGACAGTTAAACGGAATCTAAGACAGCCAAAGACAGGGGTTTTTTTTAGAGAAAACTGCACTTATCATTTCATCATCTCTTGCAAATTTTTAGCCAAATTACTTCTTTTTGAAAGATGGTATTTTAGTTAGCTGTTAGTTTATTAATCTGTCGCTAGTTATAGTACTATATGTTACTCCTGGCTCATATTTGTAAAAGAAGAACTTTTCATTAGAGGACAAAAGAGTGCTGTTTTTGTTATCACTAACGGAAGAATAATGGCAGAAAATTGGCATTGTGGTGAAGGTAAGGCTTGACTGCAATTAAGGTTTTAGAATGACATGCTGAAGAAACAGGGCAACCAGACTGAACAAGAACATTTGAAGTATATCCAGTGAGTGACAGTTGAGGGGAAGCCTGTTGTTGAACTCACTGCTCTTTTAGTGGACTTGGAAGGCTCCCAAGAAAGAGATTTTTCTTGGATAGTGTCTGCTTTTCTCTGTCCTTATTACATCTCAAGATATTTACATGGCCATCTGCTCAGAGATGGGATAAGGTATCTGCAGGCTCTCTGTATAATTTTGCAGGTTTCTTGATGGAGAAAGTCCTAGAGTGGTGTTGACGAAACTTTTAGAGACTGAGTGCCCCAAAACCGCCCTGCCCCCACCTCTGCCCTGCCCCGCCACTCACTGCCTCCATGGCCTGCCGCATATCGCCCAAGGCGACCCATCAGCACTATGGCGGATACGCCCTGTGACTGTGCCCCGCAGCATCAACTGTGCGTGACAGGGCGTGAGGGTGGAGTCCCCACTGCCCGGCTGCCATGTCCTTGGCTGCGCTGCTCCTTGTGGGCCCTGCCCGGGGGTGACTCTTCTCCGGGGAGGCTGCTGGTGAGGAGGGGGCTGAGGGGGGAGGCGGGGCTGAGGCAATGGCACATATGCCCACAAAGAGCACTCAGTGCCGCCTCTGGCACGCGTGTCATAGGTTGGCTACCACTGTCCTAGAGCTAAATATGAACTGGACAGAATCCAATATGTTGTTGAGACTGGATCTTGTGCTATGAATCAAGGATACTTTTGAGCTCATTATGTTCAAGGAAGTGGACAGGATTCTCCATGAGATGAGTTTGCCAAATGCAAGTTGGATTCATGTTTTTCCTAGTTCTTCCAGGCAGGAAGGAATTGGCTGGATTAGGGGAATTGACAATGCTTGTCTGAGGGAGACTGTAGTACCACCTGTTTAAAGAGGCATTTGTGTACTGTCTCTTGAAAAAGCTCTCCCTGAATACAGCCAAACTTTTAATCACCAACTTGCTGAGGGGAGTGATTCAGCTTCAAAGAGTGATAGAAGATATGGATTATCTAGATTCCATTGGATGTAAATGGCATTAGTCACATTGGTGTATGACCATCTCAACCTTGATGGGGGACACTCCACACTTCCAGTCCTTTTAAAATTCTTAGTGGCTTCTGATACTCTTGATCATACCATCATATCGAACTGTCAGCAGGAGTTAGGGGGTTGAAAGTGTTGTTCTTCAGTGGCTTTTTTCTTGAGTGGATGGTTCTAGTCCAGCAGCTCCCAATCTTTTCTATTCCCCTAGAACGCTTCTGATATATTCTTGCACCCCTCACAAAAATTCAAAGTAACAGCAACTAATTATGCCTATACACTATAATTTTGAAATTTGAAATAATTTCGCACCTCCTGGAATATCAACTCGCATCCCTGGTTGGGAACCCGTTCTAGTCTATAATCAAAGTAGAGCAGTATTTAAGAGTGTAATTTCACCTATGTGGGATATCAGAGGGCATAGTGCTCTTTCTCATATTAATTTTTCATTATTTTTTTCATTTTTAATATTCTGTAAGGTATGAAGAAAGAAGAATATAACAGAATAGCCCAACACAATACAGTCAATGTTCACTCACAGGTTACACATGACACTCAATTTATCAATAGAACAGTTATTATTAGCATTTGTATAATCTTTCCAGAGCTGATAAAAACATGACTCATTCCTCTAAAAGTTTTATGTCACTTTTTTCATAAGAGAAAAAAAATAATTGCAGATCAATTATTTAATGATAGGTTATCTAGAAATTTCCAGTTTAGAGCAATTCTTTCTGCTCCATCTTATGATTTTGATTTGGTGCCATTGTTGTCAACCCTTAGCAATCATACAGATTTTCTCCATGACAATCTGTTCCTAACCTGGTCTTTCTGCTCTTCCAACAGTCTCCATCATACACTAAACAAAATGTTTCTTTCTTGATCTTTCCTCCTTCTCAGGACCAGGCAATCTTTTCCCAAAGTGCTAATTGATCTCTCTTACTGAACATTAGAAATGCATCTACAAGGCCTATTTTTACTATTTACTTTATTTACTACTCAGTCAGATATTTAACAGCAAAAGTAAACATATAGACACTGTAAAATGCTGAGAAAAAAGTGTACTGAGTACGGAAGATTACTGTGACATAGATACACAGCCCTTGACTAAAGCATTTTTAAAGTTCAGAATGTCCAGATAACATTTGGAAATGGTTCAGACAGGTGCCTCCCTAAGTCACTGAACTATAAAGAGAAGAAATAAAACAATGAGGCTTACAAGATTCTGTTTTTATACCAAATCTTAATAAAAACAGTTTTAGCTATCCTGTGCAGTTGATTCTTAGTCTGATTTATCTTGTGGGGTCAACAGGTATATCTCAAGTCTTCTCTGAAACAGTAATCAAAAAACAAAACGATCAGACATTGTTATGGAAAACAATTTTTATGACATTAAACAAACCTTTGGTCACAACCTTAAAATATGCTAAGAACCCAAAAGAATGATTTTAGGCTATCATATAATGCTTTGTAGAAGCAACAGTGAAAACTGGACATGGAACCACTGATTGGTTCAAAATTGGAAAAGGAGTCTGGCAAGGCTGTATACTGTCGCCCTGCCTACTGAACCTATATGCAGAGCACATCATGAGAAAGGCAGGGCTAGATGAATCAAAAGTTGTAATTAAGATTGCCAGGAGAAATATCAACAACCTAAGATGTGCAGACGATACCACTCTAATGGCAAAATGTTAAGAGGAACTAAAGAGCCTCTTTTTGCAGGTGAAGAAGGAGAGTGCAAAAGTTGGCTTGAAACTTAACATTAAGAAAACCAAGATCATAGCATCTGGCCCTCTCAATTCCTGGCAAATAGATGGGGAAGAAATGGAGGTAGTGACAAATTTTATTTTCCTGGGCTCCAAGATAACTGCAGATGGGGACTGCAGCCAAGAAATTAAAAGATGCTTGCTCTAGACAGCATACTAAAAAGCAGAGACATCACCCTGCCAACAAAACTGCATATAGTCAAGGCTATGGTCTTCCCAGTTGCAATGTATGGCTGTGAAAGTTGGACCATAAGAAAGGCTGAGCACCAAAGAATTGAGGCCTTTGAACTATGGTGCTGGAGAAGACTCCTGCGAGTCCCTTGGACTGCAAGGCGATCAAACCGGTCAGGCCTAGAGGAGATCAACCCTGACTGCTCTTTAGAAGGCCAGATCCTGAAGTTGAAACTCAAATACTTTGGCCACCTAATGAGAAGGAAGGACTCACTGGAGAAGAGCCTAATGTTGGGAAAGATTGAGGGCAAGAGAAGAAGGGGACGATAGAGAATGAGGTGGATGAATGAGGTGACTGAATCAGTAGGCGTGAGCTTAAATGGACTCCAGAAGATGGTAGAGGGCAGGAAGGCCTGGAGGAATGTTGTCCATGGGGTCGCGATGGGTCGGACACGAATTTGCAACTAACAACAACAACGCTTTGTATACTAAAATGAGGGTAATAGAAGAAGGGGACGACAGAGAATGAGGTGGCTGGATGGAGTCACTGAAGCAGTAGGCGTGAGCCAAATGGACTCCAGAAGATGGTAGAGGACAGGAAGGCCTGGAGGAACATTGTCCATGGGGTCACAATGGGTCAGACACGACTTCACAGCTAAGAACAACATACTAAAATGAGCATCCTGACACAGGCTGAAAAGCAACCAGTAAAAAAAGTAATTTCAATATGACAGCATTGTAACACCTACAATATGGCATTCTAGGCCAGCTACAAGCTCCAAAGTCTTGCAGATCTTTAGATTCCAAATAGAATAATTAATACTGAGAGTAGATACTTATCCAATAATCCATATAAGGCATTGTGTTATCACAACCATTAACTGTTTAACCAAGAATTTAGACTCTTTTGGAGAGATACATTTGCAAAAACTAAGCAGGACCTTATCAATCTGAACTTTAAACAAGAATAACCTAATTCTGTTTGTAGAAGATGAACAGGGGCACACATGGAAAGCTTCAATAACCTTTTATAGTACTGAATTTGTGTGTTTTCCAAAGATTTTATGCAATAGGCATTCTATCCTTTTTTGCTTGAAGCATCTGTGGGAAAACAATTTTAGTGCTTGGTGCTAGCAATTATTCTCCTTTTGTAGGACAAAAAAAATCATGATAGTCCCTATTGTTTTAATTAACATTTTACATTTTACTATAATCTACACACACTTTACCCAAAAATTATTGAGTATTATTCTAAACATTTAAGAGTTTTAAACTGTTTTATGGTAGCTTCTCCAATATTTAGGTCATTTCCCCAAAATCATAACTTTGGATTTTATATGCTTAACCTCTAGATATTTCTCAGCACAATAACCTAATTTTTTTAAACATTCTTTTATCCAATTATTATTATTGAAAGAAGAATCATAACACTTATCATATGATAAAACTTTCAAGAACCTAAAGAACTCTGCAATGAATTGAACTGAAGCCATTTTCACTTCGTTTTCAGTTGCCACATATTTAGAATAGAAGGAGGGAAAGTGTAGTTTTGAATTAGCCATAACAATTCTCAACTATCAGAACAGAGATCATTACTGATAACATTTTGGCAGGCTAGAGATCTGGGAGGAGTGCCCGCGGTTAGTAACAATTGGTGAATGTGATTTATGACATCTAATTGGGGTGAAAATTGTAACCTGCAACTTTTTAACCAGGGGGAGGGGACTTTAGTCTTGGGTTCACCTTTGTACGTGCTGCTATTTTGTAGCCAAATAAAAATGTTCTTTCAGGAAGAATTCCTTGCCTTGAAGTTCTTTTAATTGGTCTCATCTATCAGAACCATGACATCTTAGCTCAGGGGTGTCAAACTCAATTTCATTAAGGGCCGCATCAGAATTGCGGTTGCCCTCAGGGGGCTGGGTGGGTGTGGCCAGGGTGGGTGTGGCCTACTGGGTGGGCGTGGCTAGAGTGCGTATGGCCTACTGGGTGGGCATGGCCAACTCTACATCGTTCGCCTCAAGGGTGCCTATGGGGGCCTGGGCAGGAGTGGGACAGATCTGAGGGACTCTGGCAAAAGGAGGGTCTCTGGGCCAGGGCCAAGGCAGTGGGGGCCGTTCCATCACTGTTTCCAGGTGGCTTCGCGGACCACATGAAACCACTTTGCGGGCCGGATCTGGCCCCCGGGCCTTGTGTTTGACATGTCTGTCTTAGCTGATCAGAAAGCCAGAGAATACATAAAAACTGTCAGGCAGGACCGGCACCCCGTGGCAGAATACATGAAGGAATTCTGAGACCTTGCCAGCAAACCTAACTGGCCAGAAGAAATTTTGATGGGACATTTCAAAGATGGGCTAAATGATGACCTGTATTGTGCCTGCATTCCCAGGGGCGACCCTGACTTACTCCACAACTGGTACATGCTGGCTGAGGAGGTGGAGATCGATCGGGCCAGAAGGCAATGGCGTCTGGGGAGATCCTGGGGAAGATCCTCAGCAGAGGCACCCTGGGAGCCAGCGAAACAGACTCTCATTACTCCCTGACCAACAGGCTGTTTCAAATGTGCGGATGGTCACCGAATGCTGCTTGAAAACTCCAGTTTGAAAGCCTGACTGAAAAGCAGGGGGGAAACCAGGGAAAACCCTGCCAAAGCCAAAGGAAACAGCGATGAAAAGCATGGAGGTTGTCGAGATCCTAACCCCATCCAAACAGGGGGGAAGAATTCCGACCCAGACTGGGGAACCCTCGGAATCTTCAGAAGATGGCTCAGAGGACAAACCCCTGGTAAGTGGACCCATCGCGCCCCTCACCAGAACCGTAGAACTATTTAGCCCAGGGATGCCGGAAAAATCCCCAGAAAGTACAGCAGCAGCAAGAGAGGGGGAGTTGGAAGGCATACCAGAGGACTATTGACATCTGGCTGAGGTCTGACAAATTACCCCCTCACCAACCCATAGACTGTGCTATTGAAATGCTCCCGGGGCCAAGTTACCTAAACCAAAATTATACTCGATGACCCTGTGGGAATTAGAAGAATTTAAAAAAAATTGTAGAGAAGAATTTAGCAAGGGGTTTCATCCAGCCGGCAAAGCCAAAAACAGCAGCCCCTGTGCTATTCCTCAAAAAGAAGCCTGGGTCTCTTCATTTCTGTCTGGATTATAGGTCTCCCAACACAGTGAGTGAAACTAACCTCTACCCCCTTTCCTTTGATGAAGGACATGCTGGCACATTTGTCTAAAGGGAAGATTTTTTCAAAGTTGGACTTGAGAGAGGCAAATTACAGAGTCAGAATCAAAAAGGGGGACGAATGGAAAAGTGCATTCAATTGCCCTTTAGGTTGTTTCCAATTCAGAGTTCTGCCATTCGGGCTTCAAGGGGCACCCACAGTATTTATACATTGATAAACGAGGTGCTCCAGGAACACCTCTATAAGGGGGTGCTTGTCTACTTGGACGACATCCTGATATTTACAGAGACTAAGGAGGAACATGTAAAACTGGTCAAAGCTGTGCTGAACAAGTTCCATCTGTATGCCAAATTATCTAAGTGTGAGTTCCACAAAGATAGGATCAATTACCTTGGATATCGCATTTTTAAAAAAATCTCATCTAACAGCATAGAGATGGATCCTGGAAAAGTCCGGGCTGTGCTAGAATGGGTTCCACCCAACACCAGGGGGCAATTGCAAAGCTTCCTCAGATTTGCAAACTTTTGCCGCCAATTCATCCCCTCTTTTGCACAAATTGCATTGCCCATTACAAACCTATTAAAGACAAAAGGGAAAACCGAAGCCCAGCCAGCCATTGAAATGGACTGTAGAATGCCAAGCTGCTTTTGAGAAATTAAAAAGGTTATTCTCAACAGAACCAGTATTAAAACACCTGGATACTGAGAAACCTTTTATAATTCAAGTGGATGCTAGTGATGTAGCAGTAGGAGCAGTACTGCTCAGGAGAATAATGAAAGAAAATTACAACCTTGTGCATACACATCGAGGAAACTTACAAAGACAGAACAAAGGTGGGTAGTTTGGGAAAAGGAAGCATATGCTGTCCTGTGGGCTTTCTTAACCTGGCGACATTTCTTGGAGGGGAATAAAATTGTATCATCATCATCATCATCATCATCATCATCATCATTATTTCACCATAAAACAGGTACCAGGCAGAAAAAAATTCCTAGCAGATGCACTGTCACAGTTACCACAATACAGCAACACCAAATCAGAGATAACAGATCCACTCATGCCATCAAAGCAATTAGCAGCACCAGTCACCACTTGAGCGCAAGCCAAAATTCCAAAAACTCTAATAAGCCAAGCTGGAGTAGAGCTCAGGAAAGCGCTAGAGAAAGACAAATGGTTCCTAAGCCACAAAAATTTATGCACCATGAATGATGGACTTCCATGGGTGGGAGGGAAACTCATTGATAAAAAAAGGACATTGAAAGCTATGTAACTAGTTGCCCAATATGCACAGCAGCCAAAAGGAGACAGGGGAAAACTCCAGGACTATTGCAGACAGTAGCTACCCCATCAGCTCCCTCTATGGACTTTATTGTGGAATTACCAGAAAGTGGGGGAAATATAGTGATTTGGGTATAACAGACTTATTTGGGTATAACAGACTTAGTCTAAGCAGGTGCGTTTTATTCCATGCCAGAAAATCCCCACCGCCAAAATCTTAACAAAGTTATTTGTACAGCATATTTATCGACTACATGGAGCCCCACAACAGATTTTATCGGATAGAGGGTGCAATTTAATTTGGAGTTTTGGAAAGCTTTTCTAGAACTGTCATCTAGTCATCATCCTCAGACAAATGATAGGATGGAACGTTCGAACTCAGTACTGGAGCAGTACTTAAGGTGCTTTATAAACTACCAAGACAACTGGATTGACCTCCTGCCGTTTGCAGAAGTCGCCTATAACAATGCAGTACATTCCAGCACCGGCTACACTCTGTTCTAAGAAGCGACGGGACAGAGTTTTAATCTGATGCCTGACCTACCTTCTACTGAACCGACCATCCCCTATTTAAAAGAGTGGATTGCACAACTCCAAAACACCTGACCAGTTGTGAGGAAAGCTTTAGATGAGGCTAGGGAGGCGTATAAATTCCAAGCAGATAAAAAATGAATTGAGCCCAAACCATTTCAAGTAGGAGAGAAAGTATACTTGTCTACAAAATATCTGAAGTCTCTACAACCCTCTAAAAAACTGGGACCAAAATTTGTAGGACCCTTCCCCATTAAAAGTATAATCAATCCAGTAACAGTTGAGCTAGAGTTCCCTGAGACATTTGGTCAGGTTCACCCACTATTTCACATCAGCCTTTTAAAGCGTGAACTGAACTCGTCCTTAAGGCCAGCTACAACCTCTCCTCCCTCTCCAATTATGGTAGAAAGGGAGCAGCATTTTGAAATTAAAGACATTTTGGACTCTAGAAAATACCATGGATCCACTCAATATCTATTTGCTTGGAAGCATTTGCCTCCATCCCAGAACGAATGGGTCCTTAAATGCCATATTAGAGCACCTAGGCTACTTAGTAAATTCCATGCTATGTACCCTGATAAAGCAGACTAATTCCTCTTTTATCTCATTTTTTTTGTCTTTTACAGGTGGACCTTTTTACAGGGGGGCCTTTTTAGTTTCTTTTTCTCTTCTATGGGTTCTGCCATACGCCTGGGGAGGGGGGAGACCTTTGGGGGATTGTATGAGTGTTGCCCTTTTGCTTAGCTGCTACAATGTATCCTCCCCATTTCCTCTATCTGCTTGCTCTTTGAACTATTCTCCCCTTGATGTCAACCTGGGTTGTGAAAGGAATGTGCCTCCAGCCATCTGGCTTATCTCTCGCTGCGGAAGAGAAGGTGCAAAGACCCAATAACATTTTCACAGCTTGGGAACGGTGTCTTATCAGCCTCATTCCCACAGCAGACTTAACACCTGAGGATTGGCCCATTTGAACTGACCGGATAAACTGTTGGGGTGGGGTTTGCTTTTTGCTCCTTTAACCTATTGATTTGAGTGGGAAACCCTCAGATCCTACCTTCTATGTCTGCTGTCCACTTCCCTTAATAAAAGTTCCTTTTGGGATGAATCTGTTCCAAGAGTACTGCTTTCTTGGGAAGAGGTTTTGAAGTGTGTCCTTACACATGATAGCAGTATTCCAGTATTTGAGGGGCTGCCACAAAGAAAAGGGGGTCACATTATTCACCAAAGCACCAGAGAACAGGACAAGAAACAATGGTTGGAAACTGATCAGAGAAGCAACCTACAATTAAGGAGAAACTTCCTGACAGTGAGGACAATTATCCAGTGGAACAGCCTGCCTCCAGAAACTGTGGGCGCTCCATCACTGGAGATTTTTAAGAAGAGGCTAGACAGTCACTTGTCTGAGATGGTATAGGTTCTCCTGCTTAAGCAGTGGGCTAGACTAGAAGACCTCCCAGGTCCCTTCCAGCTCTATTCTATTCTATTCTATTCTATTCTATTCTATTCTATTCTATTCTATTCTATTCTATTCTATTCTATTCTATTCTATTCTATTCTATTCTATTCTATCCTATTCTATTCTAATTTGCATGGTTTTACACGCTAATCTCAGTCTTGTTTTACTGTTTTCTGATTTTATGTTTTGCCTAGTTGTGCTTTACAGCTAACATTATCCTTATTGGATTGGTTACATATGGTTTTGTACTGATTGTAATAAAACAGCTATCTTTCCATCCATCCAATCAATAAAATCTGGCCTCTTTTTAGAATACTTCCTTTAGCTTTAAAGATGCGGTACCTAATAAAGGAAGATGTGCAGTACAGTACCTCCTCATTCTAAGTGTTTCAATCTAGATAGAAATGAATATACATTTATGGTAGTAGAATGACAGATTCACTTATGCTGATCAATTGTTTGGGAAATTTACAGATGTATGTTCCTATTTGCCACTTAACGTCTAAATCAGTATTTTGGGAAAATAGTATTTTGTCATAATGCCTTCATTCGGCTGTGACACACGCAACTGTATGTCCATTTGTACTCAATCTTGCTATGTGAAAATATCTATTTTAAAATTTTGTCTGTCACATCTTATAACCAAGTTCTCAAAATAAGATAAAATAATCTTTGTCGTCATTTTTTACTGTGAGCACACTGGCCCACATTAAAAATGAAATTCTGTTGTTGCTTGCTCTCAAAAGAAAAATATATATCTAGCCATACACATACATAACACCCGTAACAACCATACATACATATATACATATACTGGTAAGGAAATTTTGGAGAGTGAATATGTAAACCCACAGTGATATAATTTACTAGAGATTAGAGCTACATAATATAGAATTGAAAAGACCAGCCCTTTCTTGCACTTGGGAATAGTGATACGTCCATCTCTAAGGATTCATTCATTTCCCAGAAGCTTTCCTATCCCATTTCAGATACTTCTTCAGGTCCCTTGGAAGAAGTCAAAATGCATACAGTCATCCAGCTTTCAAACCTCAATGACTATGCATTTTCAGGCCTATAACCAAACACTTCAGCATGGCTCATTAGCGATCATCCTAATAACAGGGTTAATCCATTCTCAGATATTATTTTTCCAGTCCTGGAGTTCTCATTCTATTTCCAAGTCCGCCCTAATGATCTCGGGAGCCTTCAGGCTACATCCTTCTAGCCTGTCCTAAGTATTTCTCAAGGTTTATCCATTTCACTGGGGAAAGTATCTAATGCTCAAACAGTATTTTTATGAAGATATTTACATAAACAACACGTAAATAAAGAGTAACAAAACGTTTCCATTTCCGGATCTGAACATGTTTGACTCAGAAGAAGCAATCCTAACCTTTTCTACCGATACTATTAATTTCCTTCCTTCTAGGACCCACTCATTTTAAGTGTAGCCAGCGCTGCCTTCTGCGGAACCCAATCATGCCAATAGTAGACCTAACTCCTCCCTTTCTTTCCTACGGGCCTCCGGAGAGCTCCCGAGGTTTCAAAGGGTGTTGCATAGCTGAAAGGAAGACCAGGTCCTGCCCACAGGGCTCCGGAGAGAGAGAAGATGGCAACGTCTTTTGCTGTAAGAAGCAGGGCTGCGGAAGCCTCGGAAAAGGTGGTTTGAGGGGGAAACCCTGCTGGTACGAACCCAGAGGCTTAACGCGGAGGTATGCACTCGGAGAACGAGCAGAAGTTGAACCCGGAATATTTCGGGTGCCCACGAGGTTGGAGGGCCTCTCGCGTAGCCACCTCCTGCCGCGACCCTGGCCAGAGGGACTCACCGACGGAGTACAGGGTGGGCTCAGCAGCTGCAGCCCCACCGAGGGGACCATCCTCCTCCGAGGAGGCCTCTTCGCTCCCGTATCCCTATGTGTACTCATACAAAATCCCACCCACCCCTCCCTGAACAGCCAATGGACGACCGAGTCCCCTCCCACTTCTGTCAATCAGCGATCCAGAACAAGGCCACCGAGCTCGGAGAAAGGCGAGGCCGGCCCACGAGCGCTTCATTGGCCGAAGCACCAGCCAATGAGCGCCCCAAAGGTTTGAGATTGACGTTCAATGGGTTAGATTGAGGAGAAATCGGAACAGCCTTGGAGGGAGCGCGCTGTGAGATGCGGAGCAAGGAAGGCGAGAGGTTGAGAGCATTTCGGAAAGGCGAAAGTCGAGGAAGTGCAAGCCTGTTTGGAAGTCAGTCCAGATTCGTTTCCTCTGCCATTTTTTTGTCTTTTCCCGGGTCTTGCATAGCAGATATTTGACTTGATTCATACCATTCTCAAAGATTGTGTTTCTCAACTTCAGCAATTTTAAGATGTATGGACTTCGACTCCCAGAATTCCCCAGCAAACATAGAATTCTGGGAATTGAAGTCCATACTTTTATTTACCGGTATTTGTTTATTAAGAATTTTCACAAAGTAAAAGACAAAGGAAAATCAGAAAAGTGGAAGAAAAGGAAAAAACTTAATATATAAATGAATTCTGGCCTTCTTTTCAACACGTTACAGTTTTATTGGCCCTCCTCCCTCTTAATTATTGTTTTATTTTAACCCTTCACCTCCCTCATTTAATCTGCATTTTTCTTAATATTCAAATCCATAAGTCATTTTATTTTTTCTTCTCTTAGAAAAATTTCCATATAAAGTTTTTAATCTTTCAAAATGTTTTTGTTGTTTGTTCTCTGACTAAACAGGCCGGTTTCATCAGTTTTGCAAATTCTATTTTCACAATCCATTCCCCACTGTGAGAATTTTTATTATTCTTCCATCATTGAAGTTCTGCTATAAGACAAAATGTGGTCTGTTTGCTAGCTCTTGTGCTTGTAAAGTATGCAAAATCTTAGCCCAGAGCAATGTCGGCTGGCGACCCCCAGGGGGAGGGCCTTCTCTGTGGGAGCGCCAACCCTATGGAATCAGCTCCCCCCTGAGCTTCGAATGGCCCAAAACCTCCAATCCTTTTGCCGCGGCCTCAAAACACACCTGTTCCACCAGGCTGACCTAGACTGACAGGCATTTTAATTAATTTATATTTAGTATTTTTAATTCATTTTTTAAATTCTCTAATTTTTTATTGCACTGATGTTCTCAATTTCATTTTATCTTGATTTATGTACTTATTATATGTTTTGTTGTTAGCCGCCCTGAGTCCTTCGGGAGATAGGGTGGGATATAAATCCCATCAATAAATAAATAAATAAATGTATGAATTGTGATACTACATGCTACGGTAAATACGAGGATGTCAAGAATGAAACTTTGGCAGCTGCCTCTTTGTTTCAACTTGCCATTAGAGTAAGGGGAAGGAGGTATTGCTTTAGAATTGGTTAGATGGAAAAGTGAAACCTCTAGGATTCTGCTGAAGACTGAAAGCCTGAAACCTTTCCAAGGACACTGCAGCAGTTGTGAAGAGGAAGCAGATGGTTCCCATAACAGAGTGAAATTGTTTACATGAACTACGTGAGAGGGCAGGGGTTTGGCCAGAGAAATTATTGATTAATTCTATGAACTGGTGTCTGGGAACCTCAGAGTTAGTTTTGCTTTGACATTACCATACCATGTATTCAGTAAACAGTAGGATTTTCAGAACCGGAATGAACCTGGAGTTTTATTTGGATTCTCGAACTGGATGTTGACATTAAATTAACTTTCTAGCAGACTAACTGGGCCATTGTGAAATGGAGGGGTACAACAGGGAGAAGCTCCCCTCTTGCGGTCGTTGACTATAACCCAGACGGAAGTGACAGACTCATTGACAGGGACTCGTCCGAAGCAGAAAGCTGGATCAATACAGTCACCACTTACGGCTGAAAGAGGAAGGCCCACAGAGGTTCCTTACTTGGCACCAAGAATTATGTGGGTGAGTGGCCTCAGGAAGGCATCAGAAGCTGAATATCCTCTGACTTTATCAGGGGCTTTGCCAACAAAGGGAACCAAGAGGACAGCAGAATGGAGAGAGCCGGTAGAGTGGAGGCTTCCTGTGACAGCTTATAGCCCTTCCATGCAGCAATTGTGAGAGAAGTTCAGGGGATTGGAGGTTTGAGGAGCTGCCTCACCAAAGTGATTAGTTGTGGGTTCCACTCATCCACTTGTTACACCATCTCCACCCTCCCGACAAAGGTAGCTTAGGGCTGGTCTGGGATGTCAGAGGCTGCACAGCAGAGGTTGCTGTGGGACCATATTCTAGCAATTGCTATCCTGACAAGTTTTGGGACACCACCTGGCTGTTGAGCAGCCTACAGGAGAAAGACTCAGGCAGCACCACAGGGAGCTGAACTATCACCATGATATGTATTGGTATGGGAGGATCAACAGCCTCATCCTTTTAAAGTCATATTTGATAGCTGACCGGAGAAGTTGGCTTACATTCTAATCCAGGTGTGAAATTATTTAGAAAGATTTGGAGGCAGATATACTGATGACAGATTATGTGTGAATGCTATTTCCATGAACCTGGAAGGGGATGCAGTGGAGTGGTTGATGTCCTTATACGATGAGGCAGCTGCAGAGCTCCATGATGTGGATGCCTTCATGAAAGAAGGTTTGAAGATCCCACCGAGGCAAGGAAGGCAGATGTGAGAATCAGGACGATTAAGCCAGGAAAGTGACCAGTTGCTGAATACATTAGGGAATTTCGTAGCCTGGTGTCTTGTGTAAGAGGGTGGCCTGAACATAAATTGGTCTACCACTTCCAAGATGGATTAAACAACTGTATTACTATTGTCTATCCAGAGAGGTGCCTAATCTTGTGAGAGATTGGTACCAGTTGGTTACCAACATGGAATTAGATTTGATAGATTACTGACATCACACTAGTCATGATAACCAACCTTGCCGTGCAGTTGAGAGGCACGTGACTGGCTAGGGAAGCAAGGGAACTGTTGCAGGGACCAGAAGGGAGAGATCTGGGTATGGGAGCATGTTTCCAGTGTGGAAAAGAGGGGTACTGAGCCACAGATTGCCCTGTACCACACCCAATGTCAGTACGTCAAGCTCCAAGCAAGTCTTAAGACAAAGAAGTTGGTACCAAAGTCCAAAGAAAAAACAAAAATCACTCAGCAGGCCATGGAGATTTCTTCCCCATCCAGTGAAGGGAATGGTGACCCAATTGTAAGTGGTCCTATTTCTCCGATGACTACCAGGATAGAACTGTTCATGCACTCCTCAGAGTAAGGGAGACCATCACAGCCCTACTGGATTGGGGTGCACAGGGTCAGCTTGCAAACGGTAGAAAAAGTGGGACTGTGGCTCAGAAAGTTGAGACAACCCATGGGGTTTTAGCAATTAGATGGGTCTGTTACAAGCACCGGTATTGACACAGCAATATAAGAATGTCCGTGGTGTGTCAGCCATGGTGCAGTGCCTGAGATGCAGTGGGCGTCTGAAGGCAGCCGTGTTCATTTGTCCCATTCCATTCAGGCCGGTTCCTCCTCCTCTTGATCCCCACGAGAGCAAGATAGAAAAACCTGTGTGTGGGGGTGCGTCTGGGCGCTCGGACCAGATTAATGAATGAATGGGCAGAAAGAGAGAGATGGGGAGAGGGAGGGAGAGGGAGGGAGGGAGGGAGAGAGAGAATATGAATATATGTGTTGTTCTTACTGGACCTTTAGTAAAGAACATTTAATGAAATATTTTGATTTTTTTAATTAAGAGATGAGGTATGGGGGTAATTATGCTGTATTTAAAGATGGTAGATAAGCTACTAAAATTGATTTTACCAGTTGGGATGAAGGCAAGGTGGGTTTTTTTCTTTCTTTTGTCCTTTTCTTTCCCCCCCCCCCCGCAATTTTTTTCTTTTCTATTTTTCTATTTGTAGTTTTTATAGTTTGCACCGGCTTTTTATTTCATAAATATGAGGACTAAAATAGACATTGAGTATTTTATTTAAAAGTAACCTTTGACCCAGCATCTTTTTTTGGGAGTTCAAAATGTTTTGGTTGCATGCAGAAATAAAAATTTGTTTTCTTTGTAGCAGTTTATTGATTTCATAAACGCAACACACTATAGTTTTTTTTATACATAGCAGAAAGGTAAAAAATGATTTATGCAGTGTTATCTTCATTTTAGATGTCAAAAGAGTTTTCTGGCTCCCAGTGTTTTCTGTGGGAAACAGGTCCAAATGGCTCTTTGAGTGTTTAAGGTTGCCGACCCGTGTCCCAGACCAAAAAGCAGTTGCGGAGTTTTCTGGGATGTGCAAATTTGTATAGACAATTTATTTCTACTTTTGCACAGATTGCTTTGCCCATAACAAATTTGTTAAAAACAGGAAAAGGGATTAGGCCAAAACCAAGTCACCATTAGCTTGGACTTTTGAATGCTAAGCAGCATTTGAAAAGCTAAAGAAGCTTTTTGTCGCAGAATCACTTTTAAGGGACCCAAACCCAGAGAAGCCATTTGTAATTCAAGCAGATGCAAGTGATGTGGAAGTGGGAGCCGTGCTGCTACAAAAAAAATGAGAAAGAGCTGCTACAACCATGTGCGTACACCTCTCAAAAGTTATCAGACACTGAGAGAAGGCGGGCTATGTGGGGAAAGGAAGGCTTTGCTGTCCGATGGACTCTCCTAATTTGGAGACAGTTTTTAGAGGGTAGTAAAATCCCATTTGAAGTGTGGACAGATCATAAGAATTTAGAGGCTTTAAAGACCCCCCCCCAAAAAAAAAACAAGTGTCCCCTAAACAAGTAAGATGGGCTCAATATGTCAATCAATTTAATTTTAATCTGTGTTACATGCGATGGGGAAAAAAATTTGTGGCTGATGCTCTTTCACATATGTCTCAATACAAGAGTTTTAAGGAAGAAGTGGTAAATTCTATAATTCCTTCCAATCAGCTTGTGGCACCAGCAAGACTGGTTCCTCACAGAGGACCCCTCCACCCCCCCCCCCGGGGGGGAAAAGAAGTTTAAAGCCCAGTGGAACAACCTGTCTCCAGAAGCTGTGAATGCTCCAACACTGGAAGTTTTTAAGAAGAGACTGGACAGCCATTTGTCTGAAATGGTATAGGGTTTCCTGCCTGAGCCGGGGGTTGGACTAGATGACCTCCAAGGTCCCTTCCAACTTTACTATTATGATTATGACATAGCAGCACAGGATTTATCCCTTTCAAAGTGGCTACAGGTATCAAATATGTGGCTATGTCCAAATTCCCACAAGGAACCCCTTCTTCAACAACATTAAGAGTGAATGGACAATATAAAGGACACATGGGTTGGGGTACTCAAAGCTTTGGAAAAAGCACACAAAAGTAAAAAAAACAACAAACAGGCAGATAGGAAAAGAGTTTGAAGTGGGAGGCAAGGTATATTTGTCCACAAAATACTTGAATCTTAAAATATATGGTAAAAAAAACTTGATCCTGAATATATAGGTCCTTTTATTGTCACAAGTCATCAATCCAGTTATTGTAAAACTAGATTTTAAACAAATTTACCCAGTGTTTCATTGTAGCTTATTAAAGCCTGTTCAAGGTACAAGAATGAGGCCAGTAGAGAAACCACCTCCACTCCCAATTCTACTTGAGGGAGAGAGGCATTGAAGAGAGGCATTGAAGAAATTTTGGATTGTAGATATTATAAAGGAAAACTGCAATATCAAGTAAGGTGGAAAGGATACCCAATTGCAGAGGCACAATGGGTAGCAGCAAATAATGTTAGAGCTGCTAAGCTAATAAAGAAATTCCCTGAACGACCCTGGTGAGGGGGGAGATTAGGAAATTAACCCATAATCAATGTCTATATGTATGTATATTTCTGTTTTTTTATGTATTTCCAGATTCATTCTTCTTTCGGGGAGGAGGTCAATATATCAAGAATGAAATTTTGGCAGCTACATGTCTCTTTGTTTCAACTTGCCATTAGAGTAAGAGGGGAGGTGTTGCTTTAGAATTGGTTAGATCAGGGGTGTCAAACTCAATTTCATTGAGGGCCGCATCAGCATTGCGGTTGCCCTCAGGGGGCCGGGTGGGTATGGCCAGGGTGGGCGTGGCCTACTGGGTGGGCGTGGCCAGCTCTACATCGTTCGCATCAAGGGTGCCTATGGGGGCCCGGGCAGGAGTGGGACAGATCTGAGGGTCTCTGGCAGAAGGAGGGTCTCTGGGCCAGGGCCAAGGCAGTGGGGGCCGTTCCCTCACTGTTTCCAGGATGGCTTCGCGGGCCGCATGAAACCACTTCGCGGGCCAGATCTGGCCCCCGGGCCTTGTGTTTGCCATGTCTGGGTTAGATGGACCATGAGAGTCTGAAATCTTTCCAAGGACACTGCAGCAGATGTGGAGACGAAGCAGATGGTTCCCATAAAAAAGTGAAATTGTTTACATGAAATACATGAGAGGGTAGGGGTTTGGCTGGATAAATTATTGTTTAACTCTACGAAGTGGTGTCTGGGAATCTCAGAATTAGTTTTACTTTGATATTACCATGCTGTGTATTCAATAAACAGTAAGATTTTCGCACCCGGAGGGAACCTGGAGTTTTATTTGGATTCTCTAGCTGGATGTTGACAGAAGATTTACATGAATAAGTATATCCCTTTAAAAGGATATATGTTATATGACAACTTTTTGTTGTTTGCTAAAAAGGAGCATGAAATAAGCTGCCCATCTCTAGGTTTGAGTATTTGCACATTCATTTACGGGCTGGGAAGTAGATTTTTCAATGGGGGTTGGTTAGAGGTTGGAGCTCATTATGAATGGATGTCACAGCCATAATTACAAGGAAAATTCAGAATCCTGCCAGGGTGGTGCTTTTCCATTATGTATTTACAGAAATTAAAATTGTTACAAAGTATACATCAATCTACATCATCTACTTTGAAAACATAGGTAGTGACAAACTATTGTCATATTAAATAATGGGGCAAACTAAAACTCTGTGCATAGACTTCTAGGAATAGATAGCCCTGAAATTAGTAAGTTTCTATATTTGTACAGGTTAAATTTGACAAATGTATTTAAGATTTCCAATTGCAATTAACAGTTTTTAATTAAAAAGAGGTTGCTGTTTAAATATTGGAATTAAAATAGAAATTGTATCAAAGAAGGCAGATCTGTCATCCTGATTATTTTTCTAATTCTCTGCCTTTCTGTAATGTTTCAATAATAGTAAAATTTGAAAGCATTATTATCATTTCACCCTGATTCAGACTGTTACTCTCCAAAGAAAAGGGTTACATGAAAGTTCATTTAAACTGAAGCCATTCAGATAAAAAACATATATAAATCAGAAAATAATCTGAGTTGTGGCTTCCCTCAGTGGGTACTTTTCTTAGGAGCCACTTTGAGTTGTTGCCTATAGAAAAGCTTGTGTTGAATGCAAATTTGCAGAAATGTAGTGCTTTGATAAAATTTCTCCTCAAAGGTCAGTGCTTCAGAATAGAAGTTATTGTGAAATCCATAGCAAAGCCCAGCCTCTTCTACGCTTTTATTTGAAAGGAGGAAAGTTGGGGGCGGGGAGCAAATAGCATACACAAAACCTTTGAAAAGAAAAATATTGTCCTGTCCTTTGAAATGCAAAAGTGTCTGCTAAAACAGAGAGAATACGTTGTTTTATTTGTTAGGAAATTTAGATTGTTTATTAACCTTGTTTAGGATTTTCAGCACTGTTTCTTGGGCCCAACAGAAATCTTAGTTTCTTGTGCTGCTGTCAGCTTCTTCAAAATTTTAAGTACTCACTTCTCAGTTTTCTTCAAGTCTACCTAGAAAAGCCAGTAGCCTTCCCATAAAATATTTGACTTAATCCTATTGTATCCAACAACTCTTAGGGAAAGTTGGGCTAAAAGCAGCCAGCTTTTTTATGATGTTCATTGCCAAATTGGCTATTTAGGATGTGCTGGATTACCTTAAACCAGTGGTTCCCAACCTTTTCTATATCCCGCACACCTAGAACACTTCTGATATATTCTCACACCCCTTACAAAAGTTTGAAATAATGGCAACGAATTATGCATGTACATTATAATTTTAAAAACCCAAGTTTTCACACCCCCTGGAATATCATCTCGCACCCCCGGTTGGGAACCCCTGCCTTAAACAGTGAAAACTGCAGTAGAGAATCAGGATGTAGAGAGGGAAATGATGTTAAGTATATTTTAATTTATGCTGCCTAATAATGTGTAATAAAATTTAGAAAAAAACTTTAGGGGAAAGTTTGTTTTTAATGTTCAAAAATAAACTTGTTCCTGTGTATAAAAGCATTACCTAAGATCTATGGACAATGCAATTCATTCATAGTTTGAAAACATCTTTCAACGAGCTATCTAATCTTCTGAAATGCCTGAATTTTCCTAGTAACAGTAATATGGCACATTAGAGTGACCTTTCTTTCTCTGAATTAGAAATTTAGTGTATGTAGCAAAAACGGACATTATGAAGCCACCCATAGATTAAACATGAAGTCAAAGTTGGTTATCTTTGGGAATGGTACACCTCCCTAGTTGGATTGCAGTTTTCGTTGACTATTTCCAGAAAAGTCATAGTGTAGTATCCTCAAGTAATGCTCCTGACTGAATTATGTAAAGGCTGACATTTCTTTTATATTGTAAACACAAGGAGGTCCTGAATATCAAGAGCTGGAGCTCCATTCTTCCTGTTTTGTCATGAATGCTGGCACGTGATGATTGCATAGTAGCCCTGGTAATTTCTTTTTATTTATCTGGCCTTGGTGATTATGGTAAGGTTCAAGGATCTGCTGATACTGATTTTGTATGATAGGCATTAGTGCTCTTCTCTGTTATGTTTGCTGACTGCCACTCATATATGTCTGATGGAGCATGTAACATGCAATCAGATCCAAATCTGATCTAAAATTAGCACTCTACAAAGGCTTGCAGGGGCTGGAAAGAAATTGGGAAGGGCAATGCTTAAGTTTAAAGAGAATTCCAAAACACTTTAAACTTTGTTCCTACAGTCAATTCCAAGGCTGGAATCATTGAATCAGAAGGAGAGTGAGCCCAAATGGAACAGACTGGGATAAACCACAATTGGTCCTTTCAGCAGTGTCAGTGCTTGGAAGGTTCTTTTCCACAGAAGGACCTAAAAATGTGAAGACCATTCTGCTGGGCTTTCTTGGTGAACCTTGGTAGGTGAGGATGATCTTTAGCGAGGCACAAGAGAAAGAGGAAATATCCATTTGCAGACAGCAATTTAATTCTGTATTTTAAATTTGTGCTTATAAATCTTGAAGCCTGACACAGTAAACTGTCAACACTGCTGACATTGGATGTTCTTGCTTTGACAACATATGAAGATGCAGCCTTTTTCTTTCTTATGCTTTACTCTTAGAATGAGATGATACTGGGGAAGGAGGAGGAATGTGATGGGAGTTAGTTAGACATAATATTGTAATAGTGTGTGAACTCAGGACTTTTGAAATAAGAGATGATAAGAAATGGCAGGTTGGAGTAAAGGAGGGAAAGCCGCAGTTCAAACTAATTGCAGAATGTGATTTATGACTGTTAATTAGAGGAGGGAATTGTGTTTGATACTATGTGCTAAGGGGAGGGGAATCCAGATTTTGGCTTCGACTATGTATGTGGTGATGCTATGCAACTTGAATAAAGATCCTTTGAGGTAAACAATGCCTTGAAGTTCTTTGAAGAGTTTCATCTGTTGGAACCATGACATTAAGCCAAAATCTCCAAACCTTCCAAACTATCTAGGGGTCCTGTTCCACAGTCGCTGTCCCTAGACTTGAGGGATAAGCTGACAAAGATTTGGGGAAGATTTCATCATGGAGAAAGAGGGACTGCCTGAAACCAGCACCCTGGTAGCAGCTGCTACCCCAGGGTGGGAAGCAACAGCCAGCAAGCCGGTGGAGAAGGGGCTTTTGCAGGCCTCACAGCTGGAGGCCAAACCCAAGTAGCTAGGAGAGCTGATCTGGTCATCAGACTGGAGTACGGCAGTTTGGGTGGCCAGAATTAAAACGGGATGTGGAAAACTATGTCAGGAATTGCGCTGTATGTGCCAGCATGAAAAGAATTCCAGGGAAACCCCCTGGGTTGCGGCAGCCAATGGCAGACCCTTCTCAACCATGGGAAGAAATTGCTAAGGACTTTATAGTAGACGTACCTGAAAGTAGAGGAAATATTGTCATCTGGAATGTGATAGACCTGTTTTTGAAGCAGGCTCATTTCATCGCCTGCAAAGGACTCCCATCTGTCCAACGACTGACAAAATAGTTCCTGAAACATATCTACTGGCTACATGGCGCCCCTAGGTGAATAATTTTGGGCAGGGGAGGTGCAGTTCACAGCGAAGTTTTGGAAGAGCTTTCTTAAATTAATTGGATCATCTCAAGGCCTATCGTCTGCTTTTCACCCGTCTACCAATGGGGCTGCGGAATCCGCTAACAAGATGGTGGAGCAATATCTCAGATGTTATGTTTCATGCTAACAAACAAATTGGACCTACCTCCTCCCTTTCACAGAGGTGGCTTACAATAATTCTGTTCACAGCAGCACTGGCTACACACCTTTCAGAGTAGCCACAGGAAAAGAGTTCAGCCCAATACCTGAATACCCTCAGGTGCCCTCCGCTTCCCAGAAACTTGATCAGTGGGTGAGGGGGTGGGAAGAAGTTTGGAGAAACACAAAAACTGCTTTAAAAAAGACTTCCGAGAGCTATAAAAAGCAGGCAGATAAAAAGAGGGTGCCTCAAAGAACATTCCAAGTTGGGGAAAAGGTTTATCTGTCATCTGCCTCAAATTACCCAGTAAGAAATTAGGACTGAAATTCTTGGGGCCTTTCCCCATCCCAAGGATCATCAACCTGGTCACAGTGGAATTAAAACTCCCTAGGCTTTTAGGGAGAGTTCACCCTGTGTTCCACTGCAGCTTGCTGAAACCTTTTCGGGGCTCCACTTTAAGACCTCCCCCTAAGAAGGCACCCATGTCCCTCGTAGTGGTGGGTCAGAGTCACTATGAAGTAAAGTGTATTCTTGACTAGAATTTTTAAAGGGAAATTGCAGTATCTGGTCTGAAGCCACTTGGGTGAAATCTAGCGATGTGAAAGCCGACAGACTCATCAAAAGGTTTTATAGGAAACACCCCAACAAACCGAGACAGTCCCCTAACATATGTTTTTGTTTACACTACAGGATCTGTCCTTTTTGTAAGGGGGGCCGGATGTCAACGCTAACATTGGATGTTCTTGCTTTGACAATATATGGAGATGCAGCCTTTTTCTTTCTTATGCTTTACTTTTAGAATGAGATGATACTGGGGGAGGAGGAGGAATGTGATGGGAGTTAGACATAATATTGTAATAGTGTGTGAACTCAGGACTTTTGAAATAAGAGGTAAGAAATGGGTTGGAGTAAAGGAGGGAAAGCCTGCATTTCAAACTAATTGGAGAATGTGATTTATGACTTAATTAGAGGAGGGAATTGTGTTTGATACTATATGCTAAGGGGAGGGGAATCCAGATTTTGGTTTTGACTATGTATGTGCCGATGCTATGCAACTTGAATAAAGATTCTGTAAGGTAAACAATGCCTTGAAGTTCTTTGAAGAGTTTCATCTGTTGGTACTATGACAGGAAAAGAGACAGATGTTGCAGAGAGACTATGACAAGGAAGACTGCCTTCTGAAAATACAGGGCAGGGCCTGTCCCAGACTAACATCTCCTGTGCTCAAAGTATAATTTTAAAGGGCCATTAAAACATCTTGAAAAATAAAAGCTATTATGGTCTTTGTGGAGAAGACAACAAGAATTCCTCTAAGGCCAAAGTCTTTTTATATGACAAATAAATTAATCCAAATTTATAATCAAGAAACTGGACTGGAAGTGGGTAGATTGTTCAAATTTAGTAGGCATCACAGGGCCAAGTTAATTAAAACATAGCTAGAATTTATTTAGGCTGTAATACCGGTAGCATGTCATCTTTAATGGACATAATTAACCAAATACTTTTATCTATACAAAAATATTCCCTCTTCCTGACATGTACATTTGCTTTCTTCCTTCTTGCATGCCATGATTATCTATATATCAAAATGTATTTTTATGAAGTTCACTTTCAGTTGTGCTATGAGAAACTATTTTGTGCTAAACTCTTTTAAAATCATCCAGCTATAGCTATAAATTAATGTCACATATATTCCTTACAAACTTCTAAATAGAAGTGAAGATGATTGAACAGGATTCCCCAACCAATTAGTATAACTGTACATATGCTGAAAGGCAAGAATGGAAAATTTCCTGCTTACCTTGTGAGGTATTAAAAAGCATCTACTTTCGATCCTCCCACATTTGATTATTTCCAAAGGCAAGGCATTTCCCATATTTGGCAAATTTCTGCAGCATACCAAGATAACTAAGCAATCTGCTGCTCTTTGCTATAGTTAAGCAACCAGAAAACAGTCCAGGGAGCTAGTAATTAAATCTTCTGTTTTTCTAAGTAAGGAATAGCCAATGATTGGCAGAACTAAGAGTCGCTGAAGTATAACTTCATTTTCTGATTTCTTTTAGCTTCTACAGCAGTTACTGTAAAATGGAAACCTCCAAGAAATACTGAAAAATACATTTACAGAATGACAGTGACTGAAAACATGTTTTAAAAACTGGATTTTCTTGAAATCACAAAGGAAAACTGCCTGAAAAACAAGCAATTCATAGATCAAGAGAACCATTACAAATCTCAACTTTCGGTTCTGGAATAGGAATTCCTTTTCCTTAGCACCAGAAGGCAGTTATGAACTAATACTAATTTAGGTCTCCAACCTTCTTCAAACTATTTGCCTTATCTACCACTAATAAGGGAAGAGGTGCTGGCACATAAGCTCAAGATGCACTTCAACATCTTTGTAAAAGGAAGACAATTTCTGAGAAACTAAAACATAAGACTTTGTAAACTATGACCAAAAGATTTTTAGTATGAAAATCTTCCCTATTCAAGGCCTCTACAGGAGAAGCTTAAAATGTTTTAATTGTAATTATGTAGCTTGGAGAAAGTTTGTTTGTAATGTATGGATCCAATACTTATTCAGGATCTTCTGCTAGGATTGTAAGGAATGATGAAGATTCTAGCATTTTCATTTCCTTTGCAGTTAAATGCTTCATAATGCAACTTACTTGAATTTTCCCAATTTTGGTTTCCTTTGCTTCCAATTAATCACAATGAAATTAAAATATCCAATAGCAAGATTATACTATAACCACACAATCCCAAAAATTTCTTTTTCAAAGCAGAAAAATGGAAAATACAGCTCAGGTTCAAAAACAGAAAAGAAATACATTTTAATATTGATTTAAGTGATAGGGTAGAATCTTCCCACTGCAACTGGCTACATTTCCCCAAATGAAAAGAATAAACTGAATCTGACATTTTAGTACTGAATGCCAGAAGCTCAAACTGAAGTTGCAAACAAGAGCATAACAAAATACAAAGCAAAAGCTCAGCAAAGTAGGCTACAGTTCTCGTATGTTGTTAGGAGAAAGCCAGGTATTTGCTGAATCTTTACAAGGTTCCCCCAATAAGCCGTGCTTCTTGGTGTTCTACAACACTCCTTTTTCAAAGATGACAGTCATGTCTTTAAATGTGTAAGAAAAATACAGTTTTAACCATCTTCTGTCTTGAGTAATTAATTTCAGCAAACCAGCTGAACCATTTTCAGAACAAAGCTTTTTTTTAAATAGTCACCTTTAACAATATTAAATGTTTTGTTCCTCCACTGTGCTAGAGCCAAGGCATGTTCTCCTTTCCCCATGAAATGTATATTATCAGAGGAAGAGGGAAAGATGGTATAACTCATTTGGATTGTCACCTACACCTGTCAAGGTACATGACATCAGCTGGCCAAACTTAGTACAAATAAACTACCCATAAGACTGATGTCTGTGTATATTCCAAAGATCAACAAGGCCAAACCTGCTAAATCAAGTTCAGAACTAGACAGAAATAACCTCCAAATTGGAAAAGCAATATGGCACTGATGCAAGGTATTGCTTAAACTTTGTCCTTCATCAGAAAAACAGAAGGATCACACATGCTGAAGAAAACTCTGACCTTTGGAAGACCATATGAAGCCTCCTTTCCCTCCCCCCATTAAAACTGAGTACTATTTCCATCCCAAAGAATGCAAAGTAGAGATATAAAATAAAAACACACAATAATTTGACAATCCTTAGGAAGTTATTAATTTGTTGGACAGGGTACAGCACGTATTAGGAAAAAGGAACAAAAAACCAAAACTCCAGGCCTTCTTTCCTTATTTGGTGACAAGAAAGTGCAAGAAAGGGTTTCCTGGGTTTTGTTCAGTTGTCAGATTTTTGCATATCTGTGTTCTGGCCAAGACAGGGGGCTTTGAGGCTTTTCTGCAGCACATGCGCATCTGCTGGTTCTATCCTTTTGTAGTAGTTCTTCTTTGTTTCAATGATCTCAAATCCAAATTTCCGGTAGAAATCAATTGCTGACTCATTGCTAATCTGAACATGCCTAGGACAAAAAAAGAAACAATATACTGGAATTTGGTTACACATATTAGCAAAGTATACATTTAGGCATCAGAAAAACGAATGAAAAGAAAAATATAGAAAATGGGTGTTACCAAACAAGTTGTATCAATACTCTTGTGAATGTAATGGGTAAGAAGCATTTTTCCCAACACTAAAACCGCATAACAAAAAAGTAAATCTTTTTGGCAGTTTCATGTCTGCAATGGCAAGTTTGGAAGAAGAAAGATCAGATAACCATCTCTGTCCAGCAGTAGAGGAGGAAAGTTCCTGCTTTGTCTCCCTAGCTGGTCTTTGTCTTCTTGCTCTCGCAGATGACACATGCCCAGCTGGACTGCTGAAGTGGCTGGGGTTGGGCTGGGCTTTTTACAGCCCCAAAGATGCAACATGCCAAAAAGCCCCTTTGCGCCATGCTCCTGGGCCAGGCTGGGGCTGGCCTTCGTGCTGTGAAAAAAGCAAAGCAAAGCAAAGCAAAAAGAAGTCCCAGAGCTACGGCATAGCTACAGGGGCTGCATTTTGCTTTTTGCCCCAAGTCCAGCCCGGAAGCACAGCACAAGGAGGTCTGGGATACGCCACAGCTCTGGGGCTGCTTTTTTCTTTTTTTCCAGGCAAAGCACAATTCTGGCCTGGCCCTGCAACCCAGATAGGCATGCCTCATCACAATTCTGGTTGTAAGTCAAGGTTTACCTGTAAGCCTACAAAGGAAGCTTACCACAGTTAGGCTCAATCCACCCCATTCTTTGATTCCGAAACATGACCAAACTGACAAAGGCTCTCCTTATCCTCTCCTAAATTTTCAAACTACAGTTCAGAATTCCCATAGAAGTAGTACTCTTTTCAGCTTTAATAATGAAACCAACCATTACTATTCTTACTCTGAGAATGTTAAAATGTGAATTGTCTGTTGCACTCTTCATTCCAATGATATACAGCTATTTCTATGGAAAGATCACAGATAACAATGTTAATCAAACTAATAGGTAATCCAGGTATAAGTGGGTCATGTTGACAATAAGGTGGAAGAAGACTGGAACAATGCCCACACTGACTGATGGCTACAGTACTCCTGGGCCTACAGACCTGCCAGCTGCACCTATAGAGGAGAGTGGGATCTGCCCTGTCACAGAAAAAGTTGGTCAATTCTTGATCTAAGCTTATTCTTTGAACATCTGGGTTTTTTTATGCTTCTCTCAGTAATAAGTAGAATTAAAAATCAACACAAATAATTAAATCCCCCAATGCTTGTATTGAATAAATCAACAGTATTTACTTACAGATAGATATTATCAAAGGTGCCATCTTTTTCACAGATGTTTAACACATGATTCAACATTTTAGTTCCTGAAAAAGAATTGAGAAAGTACAAAAGAAAACCATGTTATTTCTAGTCTTTTTCAAATTTTGTAATCCCAAGACCAGCAACACTGCTTCTGAAATTAGAATCTCAACTCCAATATTTGAGATTGGGCTCATTATTTAAAGAAAAAATTAAGGACGCTTTTAGAAAATAGCATCAAGTATGTTAAATTATTGAATTTATTAGCTGCAAGTTAATAGTTTGATAAATAACCCTAATAAGTAACTGCTTCCATTCTAAAAACTTATTCTTCATATGATATATGAAGTTTGGCTTTTCCTTGTACACCAGCATCTTGTACTATTTCATTTTTGGAATGAGTACAGAAATAGTTACACTTTAAAGCTCAAGAGTCAAATAAAGGCCACTGAATATTTGCTAGAGCCTTACCTATTCCTAACCGTCGGTAAGGGGCCAGACATCCAAGTGTCATGATGTACAATCTTTTCTGATTCTGAGAATGATCTACTCTACAGCACACTGCGCCCACAGCAATATCATTGAAATAGGCTATCAAAAAGAAATGGGAACAGAAAGAAAGCATATTTACTTTAGTTTCATATATATACATATTGTTCCTTTATTCTTTGCAACAAATACTGAAAAAAGGTGCATGAATAAGATACAAGACTTTTTAAAATTTCATATCATATATTTTAAGTCAATTCAAATTTTGAACTGAATCAATTCAAACAAGCCCTAAAACTCAATGAAACAGGCTGGTTAGAAAGGTTGCAGTTATTTTGAGGAAAAAAATTAACTCTGGACATCAAAAACAAGCAGATTACTAGCTTTTTATGTGCAGAAAATACATTTTGTAAAGGAGCATTCAAGACCATCAACGTAGAACAAAGTGGTATAATCAATGGGACAATGGAAAGACGTTTCCAAAAATAGATACAGATAGATATTTGTGTGTGTGTGTGTGTGTCTGTGTGCGCGCGTGTGTGATGGCAGATGAATGAATGCCTGGGCAAAGTCCCTGAAGAAGGCAAGATTTCATTAGTGATTTGCCCTTACCTCCTTCATAGAGCTGAGAGACAGCCACTGGCCTAAAGTCACGCAGGTAAGATAGGACTAGGACTCATGAGCTCCTGGTTCACGGGTCAGCAACCCGCGCCTCCGGAGCTGCATGTGGCTCTTTAAGCCATCCCCTGTGGCTCCCAGTCCTCCTCCGCCATTCTGGAAAAAAAGTGGGAGTAAAAAAGTCCCATTGAGAGAATGGGGTGGCGGAGGTTTGGGGAGCTGCGCAGGCAGCTCCGTCGCCACCTCTGCAAGCCTCCGCCGAGAGAATGGGGCGGTAGAGGCTTGCCACCCATTCTCTTGGCGGAGACTTCTTTCAGGGGATCCTGCCTCTGCTGCCCCCTTCTCTCAGCTGGGCTCTGCCGAGACGAGAGAATGGGGCGGCAAGCCGCCGAGAGAATGGAGCAGTGGAGCGCTCCGCCGAGAGAATGGGGCAGTGGAGGCTTGCCGCCCATTCTGTCAGTGGAGACTTCTTTCAGGGGATCCAGCTCTGCCACCCCCTTCTCTCAGCTGCCCAGCTGAGAGAAGGGACAGCAGAGGCTGGATCCCCCGAAAGAAGTCTCCACCGAAACGAGAGAATGGGGCGGTAGAGCACTCCAAGAGAATGGGGCAGTGGAGGCTTGCCGCCCATTCTCTCGGCGGAGACTTCTTTCGGGGGATCCAGCCTCTGCCGTGTCGCGAGAACAGCAAGCCGCCCCATTCTCTCGGCGGAGCGCTCCACCACCCCATTCTCTCGGCGGCTTGCCACCCCGGTGTCTCGTCTCGGTGGAGACTTCTTTCAGGGTGGCAAGCCGCCGAGAGAATGGGGCGGTGGAGCGCTCCGTTGAGAGAATGGGGCAGCTTGCTGTTTTCTCGGCACGGCAGAGGCTGGATCCCCCAAAAGAAGTCTCATTCTCTCGGCGGAGCGCTCCACCACCCCATTCTCTCGGCGGCTTGCCACCCCGGTGTCTCGTCTCGGTGGAGACTTCTTTCAGGGTGGCAAGCCGCCGAGAGAATGGGGCGGTGGAGCGCTCCGTTGAGAGAATGGGGCAGCTTGCTGTTTTCTCGGCACGGCAGAGGCTGGATCCCCCAAAAGAAGTCTCATTCTCTCGGCGGAGCGCTCCACCACCCCATTCTCTCGGCGGCTTGCCACCCCGTTCTCTCATCTCAGCGGAGACTTCTTTTGGGGGATCCAGCCTCTGACGCCCCATTATCTTGGCGGAGACTTGCAGAGCTGCTACCTTCGGCTGCTTTTCTTTCGAGGCATCCAGCTGTTGAGAGAAGGGGGTGGCAGAGGCTGGATCCCCCGAAAGAAAAGTAACCGAAAGCAAGCTGAAACAGAGAGGAGACTGCAAGAAGGGCGAGATCAGCGCGGGCTGAGACACACTGATCTCGTGTTCCTGGCAATCTCCCTCAATTTCCACTTGTGAAGTTCAGGGCTGGCCTTACGGAGTTGCCAGAGCTCCTGGGAGGACGCATACACAGGGCCGCTGATCAGCCTCTTGTTTTGCGCATGCGCACTCTTTTTTGCGGCTCCCAGTTTTTTCTTTTGTGAGGGAACCGGTTCCGAGTGGCTCTTTCACTGTTTCAGCTTGCCAACCCGTCCTGGTTCATAGGTTTTCAGTTTAATATACTAAAAATCAATCAAAAATCCGTGATGAAAAGCTAAAAATGGAATGTTGTTTTTATGTTAGATGGAATACTCAATTATAGCAACCAAGAGTATATTGCAGTAGTCTACCTTAGAGACTGTAAAGATTTGGATGAAAGATAATTACTCGCTATGGCTTCAAAACAGTACCTGAAGAGGTATTGAAGAAGATAGGAGGATATGATATGTTGTCTAATTATTCCAGTGTGCAGGACATGGAATAATAAATAGTCTTAGGTTAGAGGAAATACAGATTCCAGTTAAAGATTGAGAAAACAGTCGAAAAATGTAAAATATCACATAGACCAATATTGTGTCCAGCTTCGTGTGAAATACAATTAAAATATGAAATATAAAAAATATGTTCAATAACATATATAGCATTAGATGATTTAGCTCCAACCCACTAAATAAAAATCAAGAACTTATACCCAGTTTGGCAAGCTCGCCGACCTCTAACACATCCTTGTAGAACTTGTCATTGTAGCTGACAGGAAAGATGACTTGGTTTAACCTCTTCAACTGCTTAATGTTGTGTGGCGTCACATCACCCAGTTCGATCCGGCTACTGGAACAAATCAAAATATGCTCAATACTCTAGGAATTTCATTTTTATTAAATTACATATGACTTAATAGGAGAGACCACTTCAATATACCTCAAATGTTAAATATAATTCTGTTAGAGACTTTGTAATTTTATATAAAACAAATCTGAACTCTTATTCAGAAAAGGAACTGTGGCTATTCTGATTAGCAAGAACAGAACCTAGAATATATGAAATAACTCACAGTTACTGTTATTTGTTTGACTGTCATTATTAACATATCTAAATACTCCTTTTTCCTTCTGCTTGCCCTACAACAACCCTGTGAGATGAGTTGTACTGAGAGAGGTGACTGGCGCAAATCCAGCTGGCTTTCATGTCTAACGCAGAATACTGTTAATCCTTATGACATTTCTATGTCACTAGTTCCCAGTTTCTTTTCATTTGGCAAATACTTAAGTCCCCCAATCCTCAATGGCTTTGGTGTCTATTAACATCACAATTAACTTGTTGTATACTATCAACAACTTAAACATTCTGGCTAAAAAGATCAGTCTTCCTGCACTATATTAATGCCTCAATTCCAATGACAGTTTGTTCTACAATAAAGGTTCTGCAATAGAAATGTTAGATGTTTTTAAATCAATGGTGGATGCATTCTGCGATCAGGGTTGCAAAAGGTCTGGAATAAACTGTACAAGAGTAAACAGTGATGTAAATAACTTGGACTATGCTATGGCCTTGGACAATAAGATGAGCATACTGAATCATGCTCTAAATGCTAGTACCAATTTGGGTAACTATTTCAATCAGAATTAAACTCATATCTCCCAGAAATAATATTTATTACCTATGCTACTGCATTATAAGTCAGTTGTAATTTCCAAGTCATTTTCAAGGACAATTCCAACTGTACATATAGATCTCTTACACTGAATTATTGTCTGGTTTCTCCTTCAGGCAAGGGTACCAAAATCCCAACATAAGCTGTCCAGCATCAATTCAGGAGGACCCTTGAACTCTGAACCTGTTTCTTTTAGGGCCATGCAACCCCATGCACAACAAGTCTATTCACTGAAGTTCATCTATCAGAATCAACCTTAACAATTTGTCTTGTCCCAAATCAGCTTCAACTTCTATTCCCCAATCAAGTCCTTAATAGTCAGGAGACATATAGAACTGCTTAGATATTCAGTTCTGAGCTTTCAGGAAGAATAAGTTCTTCAAACTTATACACGATCATTTCCTGCTGAGTTAATATAGATATTAAATTATATGGAACACAAGATGCAACTTGCGGAACACCCCTTCCCCCTGTGAATTAAACAAATAATCTTCATTTTCCAAAAGCAGAATAAAACAGTACTTCCAATGCCCAGCTACCTCAAATACTCTAAAGGTATACCATGGATGATAGCAACAAAGGTTGTAAAGGATTCTACAGTATCACTAGAATTACATTCTCCCGCCTTTCTTCCTTTGACAATTTTGGATCTGAACCCAATTCTCCGAACTGAACAACAGAGATAGTGATCTGATTTTCATCAGTCTAGAAGAATAAGCCAAGATCCAGCTTCTCTTTTCCAACCTTCTCTGAAACCCATTAAAGATACTGTTCCTCCACAACTGGATAGCATACACACATTTCATTTTGAAAAAAATTTCTTGCTGACCAAATAAAAAATAATAAAACATGTCACTTTACAAAGAAAGCTAAGTATCTTTCAGCATATGAACCAATTTTATGACACTACTGATTGAATGAAATGTCTAAGTTTACATTATAAATTTTAATAATTATAGACAAACCCTATTTGAGGAAGAATTTCTTCCAGTGCATGCTTCAGAGTGCAACTTTCCAAAGAGCAGATGGAAGAAGAGAATGTCCAAAAATGGCGTTCCGAGATAACTGGGGGGAAACGAGTGGAGAGTTTGGTACAAAATATAGTATGTCTAGGATAGATCATCTAGATTCTGGGAGCACTGAATACCCAGAAAGTAAAACAGTAAACAACTGAAAATCTGTTTATGCCTTTCTGAGGCCTTCTTCTTCCATCTCTTTCAGCCTGAAAGAAAAAGGCTAAAAATGTTTCAGCCTGCCTTTTCTGTTATTATCACATTATTATCTCTCTCGGAGAGATTAATCTCTGTTCCTTCCAATGACACCCACTGCTAATTTATTTAGTAAATATTATCCAGTATGTCAGAATCAACTTTACAGTTGATTTGTAAAAACATAAAATAAAAAGTTAGGGTAAATGAAACATCATATTATTTATGATAATTATATTTGCCCTTAAAGTTGTTTTAAGATAATTTGCTGAGTTTGTTTCAACAGCTTCTATCTCTCCGAAAGCTGTTATACTGTAAAACAACAAAGACAAATTTGTAGATGATACTACACTATCAGCTGAAAAATGAAGTCAGTAACGTAAATGGTAAGATGAAGAAATGGTACATGTTGAACATTTTTCTTTCCATTCAATAGTACACACCTCCTTCCCTCTCTGAAAATGTCTTATCTTCAGGGAAAAGCAGGAATTTTAACTTCTGATAAGCAGCTGATTTCAAGTAAGTTCGGAAGTTTCTGATTATAGCTCTCTAGAGCAGGGGTGTCAAACTGCCGGCCCACAGGCTGGATGCGTCACACGGAAGCTGCTCCTGGCAATAGCAAAACAGTCCCGATACGTTGTGCAACGTCATATGATGTCACGAGTTTGACATATCTGCTCTAGAGGATTTCTTGATGTTAAAGTAGGCTAAACTCTTTTACTTAAAAGTATACTTAAGTAAAGGCCTTTAAATAAATACTGCAGTTAAAGGTCACAATTTTTTCTGCCATTATTACTCAAAAGCACTAATTTGAACAGCAGATTGACAGTTTAATGTTAATTGCACTGAGTCATAAGCAATGCCCATTGATGACAATGCTTTGAATTAAGCAGATTCTATTACAAAAAAAATAAGAATTTAAGGAAAAGCAATAATGCTGTATAGGGTTCCCCCCCCCAAAATCATCTTTGTAACAAAGTTCTACATACAGATAAGGTGTGGCCCTACTCATAGTGCAATCTCCTTTGCCTCCAAAGTGCAGCCACCCAAACATTGCCCACTTCATGAGGCATCATAGGCCTTTCGGAAATGAGTATTATTCTGGATGTTAATTCTCTTTTTTTCACAGCTTACTATGTCCCTTTTAAAACTGAATTTTAAAAACTAGAAAGAATCAGGATGTCTGATAAGTGTTAAGGAAGTGCTTGTGAGTTAAGTGATCCTGAGAATGTTACGTTATGATACCTTTGCCGAGTATCACTTTATAGCTAGGATAGGCAGTTCCAGAGGTTGTATCTGCCAGCATACACATAACACAGCTGCATCCATAAGCTCCTTTCAGATGCTCAAAACATACAAGTACAGATAGACATATACACACATGGAAACAAATAAAGCACTAAATATAACATAGTATAGAACAGAACTATACTTTTCAATAAAAATCAATAAATAACTAGTGGATTGCTTCCATATATAATTGTGCAGTATTAAACTACAGCTTTAAAATCTCATTTAAACCACCAGTAATAGTAACTTTAAGACAAAAGAGAGAACCTAAGAAATAAAAAGCATCAAGAAAGATAAAATGCATTAAGACTACTTTTCATTTCTCACTCAAAAATAATTTATAAATTGAGGGGTCCTTGATGCTCTCTGAGCTTGGTTGTTTTCTTAAAGAGGTTTCTTTACTCAAACTAGGTAACATCATCAAACAACCAAGCTCAGAGAGCATCAAGGACCCTTCATTTCAACCCTGAGCTACAAATATTTTCATTTATTGACAACTTGTAAATTGCATAAGGGACGTGGTGGCTCAGTGGGTTAGGACGCTGAACTTGTCGATCGGAAGGTCGGCAGTTTGGCGGGTCGAATCCCGAGTGCCGTGTAGCAGAGTGAGCGCCTGTTACTCGTCCCAGCTTCTGCCAACCTAGCAGTTCGAAAGCACGTAAAAATGCAAGTAGAAAAATAGGGACCACTACGGTGGGAAGGTAACAGTGTTCCGTGCGCCCTTGGCGTCTAGTCATGCCGGCCACATGACCACGGAGACATCCTCGGACAAGCGCTGGCTCTTCGGCTTTGAAACGGAGATGAGCACCGGCCCCTAGAGTCAGAAACGACTAGCACACATGTGCGGGGGAACCTTTACCTTTACCTTAAATTGCATATTCCAGATACAGTACAATGCTGGTGTACCTAACTATAGCTTACATTCATTGCAGCAACCATATTAATTACAAAACATTGCAGAACACAGTATCTTCCCCAGACAACTTCCATCAATGATGAAACATGTTGTCAATGACATGCTCATTAGACGTAAAAGGACCACAATGAAGGGAGAAAGACCTACATGAACTAGTCAAACATACTATCCTCATTGAATCACTCACTATGTTGCAGATAACAGGAATAGATACCTGAAGACAGAGAAGACAATCTAATGACATAAATGGCATACAAGTTTCTAATTGTTTTACTACAATTACTACCACAAAAGTTTGAAGCTTCAACAGATCTTATGAGATTGAGTGGATAAGGAACAGTCAGGTTACTGAACAATATTTCATGTAAGTATCATGTATTTGAAAGGCAGTACTGGTAAAATGTTTACAAAATGATCAGTATTTTTGTAGCTATTTAATCCATGAACTTTTTTAGCAATTGCTAGTCTGATGTGACACCATGATATACCATGTTTTTATCAAAATTTATATTGTATCAACATCGGTATATACATCATCTGATAATATACATTAGAATAAAAATATTTTCTTCACTACGTTGTTCCCTTAGGACAGACATGTCAAACTCACGATGTCATGTGACGTATCGGAACATTTTCCCCATTGCCGGCAATGGGGTGGGTGCAGTTTCATTGTGACACGTCCGGCCCACGGGCCAGCAGTTTGACACCCCTGCCTTAGGAAATCAGGGTATAAATACCATATTTTTGGAAGGCAGAATAAAAACAGAGTTAAGTAAGATTAGAAATGACATCTTAACTATAATAGTTATTTCTAAATCCACCATAATCTCAAACTTCTAAATGGTTAAGCCTTTCTGGGCATGATTTCTTCTGATCATGCACAGCTATCACTTTTCCAAGTCAAAATTAGCAGGTCTATTATTCAGATATTATTATTCTACTAGGTCTAATTTCCATAAATATTTGATGCATTTCTCCTCAGGTCAGGGTGTCTCTTGTGTTGTAATGTCCAGTATCATTATAATTTATGAAAATATATTTGAAAAGTGCAGAAAAAATTATTTGGTATGCTTTATAGTACCATGAAGTCAATATATGCTGTCATCTTTAAGCAAATCCTGTGCCAAGTTTAAATGCCCCTTCCTTATCCTGATCAAGTTTTTTTCATAACATTAAAACTGTAATCTTTCAAATTCTGGTGTAACTTTCTTGATGAATATACCCTTATTCAATTTAAAATCAATTCTGTATTTATAAGCTTCTTCAGAAACATCTGAGCTGAATTTTTTCTCAACCAAAAATATCAGTAACTTCCAGTTTGAGAACCTTATTTTATTACCGTAAGTATTCAACAAAACTTTAAATGTTGTATTTGTTACTTTCTTGTTCAAATAAGGGATCTTAATCATTGTTCAGGCACAGTTCTATAAAAGAAGGATCTTTGGTTGATTTAATGCCCCAGGGGCTATGTTTACCTGACAAACTGAATAAATCAAGGCAGTTTAGTTTACTATATTTTGGAAATTCAGCCCACAGTGGTTTAGTTTGCAGCTTAGTGTTAAATTAATAAACTACAGCTAAGATAAGTAAGCATGGTGTGAAATCTCAGCCATAAAGTTACTCAGTCTTTGAAGTATGATATAAAGCTGAAGGTAGTGCTATCCATTACAGTGCTGTTTATTCTTTTGCATTGCTGCTGGAACATGCCAGAAGCCTGGTCAGTATAATATGAAAGTTCTGCCAAGTGAAGCTTCATCCTTCTGGAAATCTTTTTTACTAAAGTCTCAAGGAATATAGTTAGTTTTATCTCAAGGATATTATTCCAAAAGACTGCCTTTTACAAGAAAGAAAAGACCAGCTTCTTGTCTGCTTGATGAGATACCAGACTGAGCTTTAAAGGATTCAACCTTTGAATTGTTTGAAAGACTAGTAATCTCTTGTCAACCTTCTGGCTGTGATGAGACACATGAAATATGGATGGTACTAAAAGATTCTTATTGCAAAGGTCTCTTTGGGCATATAACAGAATAACTGGGGTAAAATGGTACATTTTTCTCAGGTTTTGAATGAGGTGTACACTATTATACCTGTTGAAAGAGGATAATTGTTTAAATTATGAAGTGACTTAGAATCAGAACTGAATGTTCAAAATAGTAAAATTCAAACATTTGAGAGCTGCCTTGCTTTCCAATCTGAAGATATAACACTCTACAAAACCTTAATTTTGCCTTATGAATTAACAAAGTTGCCTCCTCAGCAGTGGAAAACACTTGTGCTCTGGATATTGTTAGTTCTTTTTAAGCCACAAGAAGCCAAAGTAAAGGGAGAGATACATGCTGAGGCGTTCCACCAAACCTATTTTATTTCAATAATATTTCAATCTACTGAGTTCAATCTTTATCCCCCTTTTTATCTCACATTATGATCTTAAGCTTCTCTCCAGGGCAACCAAGAAGACTATGTTATGTAACTAAAAACAGCTACACAGATTACTGAAAACTGACTGCTCGGCACCTGGGATGGCCCAACGTGTTAAAATTATTTGAAGTGCAGGAATTCTGCATTTTCAGAGCTTTCTCTGGCGCTCCAACCGTTGTTAAAGGAGGCTAGGCTCTTCTTTTTACCGGTGCGATACACCTTGAATTGGGAGGCGATTCCCTTTATGGTGCCATTCCGCGCACGCTTCCTGGGACCGAATTCAAAAAGCTCGCCTCCCGCTCCCCCGCCACCGCGCCTCGCTTCTCTCCCAAAATATCAGGCTACGTACTCCCTGGGGCCAAGAGCACAGCCCGCTTCGTTTTCATTCCCCTGAAAAAGGCAGGTGAACGACTCCTAGCAGTTCTTAGAGCCGAGAAACAAAGAGACGCCGTCGCCGCTAAAAGCGCGAGATAATAACCCGGGGTTCCCCCATTCGCCTCGAAGCCGCCCCACGGATGTCAAGAGAGGGAAAAGAGGCGGCGGCGCCGGTCCCGCACTCACCCCTTCATGGCTGCTGAGGGCCCAAGATCTCGATCCAGAAGGGGCAGTCAGGCCGCCTCTGCCGCCACTCCACATGGGCCTCAGGCCGTTCCGACCGTCCGCGCGAGTCTGCGCGTAGCCCCACCCCTTTGCCTGTCTCAACCTTTCACCCAACGTGAGGTAGGGTGACGCGGCGTGACGTGCGACGGCCACCCGCTTCAGACGCAGACAGGGTCCGCTTCTACGCTAGACGTCACGCAAGCGCGGGGCCTCCCCTACGATTGGCTGTGAAGGGCGTGCGAATCGCGCTTTCATTTCATTTCTCAGCAAAGCTGGCTGAGGAATTCTGGGAGTTGAAGTCCACAAGTCATTTTTATTTTATTTTTATTTTATTTTAATTCCATTTATATCCCGCCCTTCTCCGAAGACTCAGGGCGGCTTACAAGCTTAGCAGTAGCCTTCATTCTATGTATATGCCTGCTTATTAGGGCTTTCACACACACCCCAAGCGGCATTATTACAAAGTCAGCTTAATTGCCCCCAACAATCTGGGTCCTCATTTTACCTACCTGGGAAGGATGGAAGGCTGAGTCAACCTTGAGCCTGGTGGGACTCGAACCTGCACTAATGGCAGGCAGCTGGTGTTACTTAAGGAGGCATTAGCCCACTGCTCTACCAAGGCTCTTAAAAGGGCCAAGTTTGAAGACCCCTGATTTACACGGTTCATTTCAGGGTTCAATATGTGGTAGGACCTTTCAGGCGAAATGGAACGTATTCTTCTCTCTTTTTCGAAAGAGTTAACAAAAAGACAACCAAAATGGGATGCGCATTTCACTTGGAAAAAAAAAAGGTTTTAATAAATAAATAAATAAACATTTATTGTCAAAGTACAACATGTGTACATTGAGATTAGCTGAGCCTCCCCCCCCCCCCGCTCTCACCCCCCAACACACAGTGACAACAAACCCTCCGTCCTACCACACCATGTGAACCAACTACACCACACACTGGCCTCCCAAGTCAATTCTGCATAAGATTATATCCCATTTAAAAGCCTAACAGCCCACGGATAAAAGCTATTTTTCAGCCTGTTGGTACGGCTGGCTATACTATATCTCCTACCGGATGGTAGGAGAGTAAAGAGATACCGTCCAGGGTGTGAGTCATCCCTGAGAATCTTCCTCACTCTTCCAAGGCAACTTTAATAAAGTATGTAGTATGTATGTAGTAAACTTTAATAAAGTATGTAGTATGTAGTATGTATGTAGTAAAGTATGTAGTATAATTATGGTACATCTACTTTAATAAAGTAGATGTGCCATAATTATACTACAAACATTCGGATGACCTCTACATGGCCACGAAGAGTTGCTTACCTAAAATAAAACCCGTACTTCTGCTTAATATGTATTGTTGTGTTTGTACCATACAGTAAGAAAAAAACCCGGTGACGTTTTACGTTGTTTAGGTTGTGGCTTTAATTTAAGGCATCGTCAGAACCTGAAGTACTGAATATTTTGGATTTATAGAAAATGCATTTGTAGCTTATAACGTTTAGTTACAAATTTATACAAAAGTCGTTTTTCAGACTTGCTAATCTATCTTGTGGATAGGTCACAATTTACAAATTATAGTGAATGAGATCACATAGTGACTGAACCAAACAATCACGTTACGGCTAAGCACAATATACAATATTTCACTGATTAATATATTAAAGGAACATAGGCCTGAATCCAGGGATATTTTAAATTAAACAAATACCTTATCTATAATTTGTAACCATGATTCTTATTAAGATAAGAATAAGATAAACCTAATAAACCATAGATACAAATTAGATTGCTGTATATCTAATATATACTGATAATATACAAATAAGATTGCTGTACAATCAGGCCAGGAATGTATTAACAATGGAGATCAGGGCTGCAAAGAGAAGCTGAGGAATCAGCTATCAATAAATGAACCAGCAAATGTATGGAAAAGCCTTTAAAATAATACTGGCTACAGCAAACCTCCTTACCTTTGAGGGAAGTCAGGTACCCAGAGAAGGAAATATTAAAAGGGCAGAAAAATATATTTCCTAAAAAGAAATTAAAGAACTAGGAAAGCATGCCCAGTTTTCTTAACAGTCTCAGGTCTCCTTCCCCACAAGCAGAAAACCAGTTCTATAGACATGCAAATGTGAGCCATCAAGAAGGTTGGAGCTAGAAGCTTAGGAAGACAAAGGCCTAACATCTACATACTCCAGCCCCAGGGAAGCAGGGGCTGGGACATACCCACAACCAGCAAGATTCCTAGAAGGGCACAACTGGACTCAGGACACACAGGAAACAGCCTCAAAACAGGAACCGGAAATAACTCCAAACAATAGAGTCCAGGGGGTATAAAAACCCACTATCCACATGTGGTCAGTCCTTTTCTGTTGGATCCATTTTCCTGTCTGGCTTTCTTCTGCAATAAACTGTAACCCTCTTCCCAAAGCAGTCACCATGTTGTTTATCCCCAGCTTGGATGGAACTATGATGAAGACTTTTCTTCCTACACCTTGCTGAAGAGAATTGACAACTGGCAAATGACCGTAAGTTTGAGAGCAATTGACTGTCAGATATACCAACAATAGTCTCCTACACCTGACTCCATCTCTTTGCCCCCCTACCTCTGGTGATCACAGAAAAAGATGTGCATGGTCTATTTCACAGACAAAAGCGTGGAAAAGCACCTGATCAACTGCCCCCCATCTTTACCCACATCTCTAATAAATCACTGGAGATCTGTTATGTCTCTTCTTGCTTCAAACTTTCTACTATCATCCAGGTGCCCAAGAAACCCTCCATTCAGGAGCTGAATTACTACAGAGTGATTGTTTTGACATCTGTAGTTATGAAAACTTTGGAAAGGTGCTGGCCCACCTAAATGACATAACGGATTTACTGCTAAGCCCCTTGCAGTTTGCTTACTGTGTACAGTAAATAGATTGACAGATGATGCTGGCAATATGGCACTGCACTACATCTAACAACATCTTGACTCCCCAGAGACCTATGCAACGGTCCTTTTTGTAGACTAGCTCGGTATTCAACACCATGATTCCAGAAATCCTTCTCTCTAAATTGACTCAACAAGCTGTACCTGATCATACTGCTGCACGGGTAGTGATGGAAGCACCCCAATACTCCCATATTATACCCCTCCTGCGTGAGCTGCATTGGTTACCGGTTGCCCTCCGGGTGAGATTTAAGGTGCTGGTACTTACCTTTAAAGCCCTACATGGCTTAGGCCCGGGATACCTGCAGGACCATCTGCTGCTGGGAACGAATTCCCATCGCCCAGTACGCTCACACAGAGAAGGCCTCCTCAGGGTACCGTCGGCTAGACAATGTCAGCTGGCGACCCCCAGGGGAAGAGCCTTCTCTGTGGGAGCGCCAGCCCTGTGGAACCAGCTCCCCCCTGAGCTTCGGATGGCCCAAGATCTCCAGTCCTTTCGCCGCGGCCTCAAAACACTCCTTTTCCACCTGGCTGACCTGGACTGACAGGGATTTTAATTATGTTTTTAATTTTTTAACTCTAATTTTTAAATTTATTTTAATTTTAATTTATTGTACAGGGGCCTTTAATTTTAATTTTATCTTAACTTCTGTATTTATTGTATGTTATTGTTGTTAGCCGCCCTGAGTCCTTCGGGAGATAGGGCAGCATATAAGTCCCAAAAATAAATAAATAAATAAATAAATAAATAAATAAATAAATAAATAAATAAATAAATAAATAAATACTTGCAGATAGATTATAAGCTTTCTAACAGATAGGAAGCAGCAGGTAAAGCTAGGTAAAATCATATCAAATGCCTGTTCAGGAGCCCCCCAGGGCTGTGTGCTTTCTCTATTACTCTTTTCTCTCTATACTGGTGACTGTATTTCAAAGGATCCCTCTGTTAAAATACTCAGGTTTGGACATGATACAACAGACATTGGTCTCATTTGACACAATAATGAGTCTGCATATAAAGCAGACATGTCAAACACAAGGCCCGGGGGCCGGATCCGGCCCGCGAAGTGATTTCATGCGGCCCGCGAAGCCATCCTGGAAACAGTGAGGGAACGGCCCCCACTGCCTTGGCCCTGGCCCAGAGACCCTCCTCCTGCCAGAGACCCCCAGATCTGTCCCACTCCTGCCCAGGCCCCCATAGGCACCCTTGATGCGAACTATGTAGAGCTGACCACGCCCACCCAGAAGGTCATACGCACTCTAGCCACGCCCACCCAGTAGGCCATGCCCACCCAGGCCACACCCACCCGGCCCCCTGAGGGCAACTGCAATGCTGATGCGGCCCTCAATGAAATTGAGTTTGACACCCCTGATATAAAGGGAGGTAGATCAACTGGCCCTGTAGTGCAGCTGAAACAATCTGGAGCTGAACACTCTTAAAACTGTAAAGATGATAGTAGATTTTAGAAGAAGCTATCCTATTCTACTGCCTCCTGTAATATATTAGGCAACACAGTATCAACAGTAGAGACTTCCAAGTTTCTAGGTTCTATAAACTCCCAGGACTTGAAATGGACACCTAACATTAGAACCATCATTAAAAAAGCCCAACAAAGAATGTTCTTCCTGCATCAGTCTGCTGAAGAATCTGCTGATATAGTTCTACAGAGGAATTGAGTTTGTCATTTGTACATTAATAACTGTCTGGTTTGGCACAGCAACCAAGCAGTACAGATTATAGACTTCAGTGGATAGTTAGAACTGCAGAAAAAAGAATTGCAACCAGCCTGTCTTCCTTTAAGGATCTGTATACTGCACAAACCAGGAGACCTGAGAAAATAGCTACAGACCTTCCTAGAATCCATATGTGTCAATATAAAAGGAAAAAAGAATGACATTGCCATAGGTGTATACTACAGACCACCCAACCAAGCAGAAGAAATTGATGAACTTTTAGCTAAACAACTAACAAATGTATGTAGGAAACAAATGTACGTAGTAAAGGGATTAACTACCCTGATATCAACTGAGAGACAAACTCTGCAGCAAGTGGGAGATCAAACAAATTCCTAACCAACCTAGCTGACAACTTTGTCATCCAAAAGGTAGAGGAGGGAACTAAAGAAAAAGCTATACTGGACCTAATTCTTACTAATTGAGAAGTGATAGAGAGAGTTGAAGTTGCTGGAACTTTGGGTGAGAGTGATTGCATCATGTTAGAATTAAATATAATGCAAACATAAGCAATAAAACGTAATCCAGCTAGTGTCTTAAACTTTAATTATAAACACGCTGATTTATATATCCTAAATATTCAAGTTAGCTGGAGTGGTATCTCTCTGAATGTAACAAAGCTTAAGGTATTGCACAAATCAGCTTTGACCTGGTTCACATATGCCAAAAAATTGGTTTGCTTGGTTTCATTTCAAATCCAATTGTATTCATATAACATAATTCATAGGTTTGTTTGTGAAAGTTCAGCTTCAGCTATTGGGCTTAATAATAAACAGTCATAATTTGATTTGCTTGTTTGGAGTTTAGTGTAATTTAGGCTATTTGTATTCTCTAAAAGCAGATCTAATTCACATAATGCATACACTTCACTGAAAGTATATGTAAGGGTGTAGGTCTATACATACGTTGTATATAGTATGTTTAAATGTGTGTTATGTATGTGTAAACTTTGAGAGCAAGCAACTGAACTTCATTTTTAATGTGTGCCATTATGTCTACAGTAAAAAATGACAATAAAGGTTATCTATCTATCTATCTATCTATCTATCTATCTATCTATCTATCTATCTATCTATCTATCTATCTATCTATCTGACATATTCCTTACTATTAAAAAGGTAAAGGTTCCCTGCACATGTGTTAGTGCTAGTCGTTTCCAACTCTAGGGGCCGATGCTTATCTCCGTTTCAAAGCCGAAGAGCCAGTGCTTGTCCAAGGACATCTCCGTGGTCATGTGGCTGGCATGACTAGATGCCAAAGGCACACGGAACGCTGTTACCTTCCCATCGTAGTGGTCCCTATTTTTCTACTTCGATTTTTACGTGCTTTCAAACTGCTAGGTTGGCAGAAACTGGGACGAGTAAGAGGCGCTCACTCTGTTACGTGGCACTCGGGATTCAACCCGCCAAACTGCCGACCTTCTTTATCGACAAGCTCAGCATCCTAACCCACTGAGCCACTGCGTCGCTTTTTCCTTACTATTAGTTTTTATCAAAAGTATGCCAATTTAACAAATCACATTATGTCAAGGTTGATATGACATATCTAGTTAAAACCTGGTTTATTTTTAGTTCAGCATGTTAGAATTTAGAAGTGATTTCTAAGCCATGGTTTACTTTTACAATATTAGGTCAATTATAACTGATTTTGACACTCCACTATAATGCAATGAATATTATTATTATTATTATTATTATTAATAATAATAATAATAATAATAATAATTTGGAAGGGACCTTGGAGGTCATCTAGTCCAACCCCCTGCTAAGGCAGGAAACCCTATACCATTTCAGACAAATGGCTGTCCAGTCTCTTCTTAAAAACCTCCAGTGTTGGAGCATTCACCACTTCTGGAGGCAGGTTGTTCCACTGATCAATTGTTCTAACTGTCAGGAAGTTTCTCCTTAGTTCTAGGTTGCTTCTCTCCTTGACTAGTTTCCATCCGTTGCTTCTTGTCCTGCTTTCAGGTGCTTTGGAGAATAGCTTTGCTCCCTCTTCTTTGTGGCAGCCCCTGAGATATTGGAACACTGCTATCATGTCCCCCCTCATCCTTCTCTTCATTAAACTACACATACCCAATTCCAGCAACCGTTCCCTATATGTTTTAGCCTCCAGTCCCCCAATCATCTTTGTTGCTCTTCTCTGTACTCTTTCTAGAGTCTCAACATCTTTTTTACATCGTGGTGACCAAAACTGGATGCAGTATGCCAGCTGTGGCCTTACCAAGGCATTGTAAAGTGGTATTAGTACTTCACTTGATCTTGATTCTATCCCTGTTAATGCAGCCTAGCACTGTGTTGGCTTTTTTGGCAGCTGCAGCACACTGCTGGCTCATATTGAAGTGATTGTCCACTAGGACTCCGAGATCTCTCTCACAGTTACTATTATCGAGCAAGGTACTACTACCTATACTATACCTGTGCATTTGATTTTTCCTGCCTAAATGCAGAACCTTACTTTTTTCATAATTGAATTTCATTTTGTTAGATAGTGCCCAGTGTTCGAGTCTGTCCAGATCCTCCTGTATCTTAAGCCTATCTTCTGGAGTATTGGCTATTCCTGCCAGCTTGGTGTCATCTGCAAATTTGATGAGTTCCCCATCTATCCCCTCGTCCAAATCGTTGATGAAGATGTTGAAGAGCACTGGGCCCAGAACAGAGGCCTGGGGCACCCCACTACTCACTTCCCTCCATGTAGATGCGGTTCCATTGAGGACCACACGCTGAGTACGGCCGGTCAGCCAGTTACAAATCCATCTGGTGGTAATGCCACATTTTTCTATCTATCAAGTAGTAGGTAGTAGGTTGCGATCTACTTTATCAAATGCCTTACTGAAGTCCAAGTAAATTATATCCACAGCATTCCTCTGGTCCACTAGTTTTGTCACTTGGTCAAAGAATGCAATAAGGTTTGTCTGGCACAATCTGGTTTTGACAAACCCATGTTGGCTTTTAGTGATTACAAAATATCACTACTAGTATCAATTTTAAACATAATAAAATCATAAGCACAATAAAATCCCTTCACCGGTTTATTAAAAAAAACCGGGTGCACATGTGAAGTCTTTCCGCTGTTTTTCATCCTCTCCGTTTGTGTGAATTTAAAAGGACAAGGAACGATGACGACGACGCACTAGCCTTAACAGCTTTCTCGTTGTTATACAAAACACGGACCCAACCCACAGGCCGCAGATCAACGCAAACGGAAAACACCTGACGTCACTTCCTTTGGCGCAAGCGCGTTGGACTTACCGGGGGAAGGTCGTTCTTGAGGGAAGCGGGAGGTCGCCGCGATTGGTGGCTGGGCGGTCAGCTGCTGCCGGCGCTGCGGAACGGGCGTGTCCCGTGGGCTGCTGCTCTCGCTCGCCCGAGGTGGTGCTTTCTTCCCCGGAGGGCAGTTCCGTCGAGGGAGGGGAGCCTTCCGGACCAGGGGTTTCTTTTTCTTTCCATTCACTCCGTGGCCGCCCGTCTTTGGCCGGAGCTGACCTCTGCGCTTGGCCAAAAGCTTCTTTCCTTCCTCGGAGCAATTACTGTTTGGGTGAGCCTCTTTGTGACAAAACGCTTCTGGTTCATTCATACCGTGAAGCCAGTTCCTCCGCAGGGTCTCATTACCGTAGCCCAGGGGTCTTCAAACTCGGCCCTTTTATGACTTGTGGACTTCAACTCCCAGAATTCCTCAGCCAGCTTTGCTGGCTGAGGAATTCTGGGAGTTGAAGTCCACAAGTCATAAAAGGGCCAAGTTTGAAGACCCCTGCCGTAGCCTTTTTAGTCAGGGATGGGAAATAGTGCCGGCTATTTCTTTCTCTTCGCATTCGTTCCGTTGGTTTCCGTGTTGTGTTCTTTATACTTCAGCTTGATTCATGTTAAACCAAGCGGCGTCCAACCGAATCTAGTAAGCTGTAGCTTTTTGTATGTTTTCGTAGGTGATAATCTGAGAAAAATACGTCGACGGTTAATTGTTTTGAGATTTGTTCACTGACTGTTTTTGCCTTTATTTTGAAGTTGCGTTTAGCTCTTTTATGTTTTGCCCAGAAAATTTTTCCTTAGTAAATTTCTTAATTGCTGAGGTTTGTCTGTTATTAAAATAGAGAAACAAACAAAAAAAGAGATTAAATGGTCAAAGGAGCAGGTAGATATTCTATTTTGCTCTTGTCCTTAAGTTTCCTTTGCGTAGATTTCTGTTTTGCCTCTTTTGGTTTTAATATGGATAACCGTAATGTGCAGATTTTCTACAATTTACTTCAAATTCTAATTAAAGTTTTCCACAATGAAGATATTTGACTATGTGAGTATGGTGTTAACATGCCTTAAAAAGTAATAAATATAAAATTCATCAGTGTGAGCCTCAGATTTGATGATTGGGCAGATCAGAGCACATGTTGGGTGGGATACCATATGAGGACATGAGCAAGAATTTCTCTTTCACTGCATCTGAAAGGGCAAAGTCTCTGCAAATAGAGCCCCATGAAATCTTCCCGCCAACTGATTTACCAAATTACTGGGTGTGATATAATCAAATGAACAAAATGCTGTCCTTGTGAGACTGGGGACAGCTATGTCAAATAGTATCCAAGTCATTTTTGAATAGCTAAGTAGGTTTGAATGCTTATCTTTCTGTTGGATAATTCTCCCACCCAATTTTCATACGGTTACCAGTTTTCCCACCAGTATTCCTTCTTTCCAAACCCCATGTATGTTTTCTTTGTCATGCTGATAATGTAATTGCTGTAACTACAGGAACAGAAACAGGGAACTAAAACTAACCAAGCCACATCATGACAAAGCATGCTGCATGAGCAAGACTAATAATTCTTTTTCTGTATCTTAGAAGTCTGACTTCTCAGACTGGTTTCCCATGTCATACAGTTACGAGAAAAAGACCAAGCTCCAAAGTATAGGATGGTTTTTATTTTTTTCTTAACTTTATTTTAATATATTGTGCAGTTATATTTTATTCACTTATTAGTTTTCTATTATAGAAAAATTAATTCCTTGCCAAATCATGAGACACTGAGATTTTTTTCAGCATTTTATTTATTTAATAGCCATTTGAAGTTACAACAGTATTAAAAAAAAGTGACATGATCATTTTCACACTTAGGACCATTGTAACATCCCCATGGTTACATAATCAAAATTCAGACTCTTGGCATCTAGCATAGATTTATGATAATTATAGTGTCCTGGGGTCATGTGATTATCTTTTGCAACAGTCTGACAAAGTCAATGGGGAAGTCAGATTCAGTTAAGAACCCTGTTTCTAACTTAACAATTACAGTGATTCACTTAACAACTGTGGCAAGAAAGGTTGTAAAATGGAGCAAAACTCACTTAACAATTGTCTTGTTTGGCAACAGAAATTTTGGGCTAACTTGTGGTTTAAGTACAGGATTACCTGTACAGTAGCCTTGGTCTTTCATCAGTCATCAGTTCATTGAGGAGATGAAAGCAAAGTGGAAATAGAGGAAAATCCCCTTTCCACATCATCTGTGGTATTCTACCATCCTCCCCAAACGTGGGCAAACACTGTTAATATTTGTACTAATGATATTTTTTTTAAAAAATCTTTTTTTATTTTTAGCTTTTTTGAGCCAAAGTTCCAATCATTCTTTAGCGTTTTATATTTTAGTTTGCAAATATGAGTTACTGGCATATTTTCTTCAGAATTATTTTCTGAGTTACTTTACACTTCCTATATGTATCTTAATTTCAGATGAAAATTCACAGCAATGGTTCTTGCCCTGTTTTTGGAAGTTGTGGACAATTTTTGCTTAATTCTAGCAGGGTTGAATGGCTGTGGATCTTAGGGTTTTTTCAAATCTGTGGACCTTCCACTATAAACCCTAGATGTGATACCTCTTCCCCAGTGAGAAGTTCTTGGATTCTCAGCTCTTGCTCAAAGAGCAGTTAGCAGCTAGAGTTAGGAAAGCTTTTGCAAAAATCCATTCTGGGATTGGGCGGGCCAGTTCATGGTTACTTCATATTTTGATCACTTCCCATTTGGACTATTAGAGTGCACTTTACATGGGATGCCTTTGAAGTCTACTTGGAAGTTACTACTCATCCAGAGTGCAGCAACATGATAGTTATGGGTACACCCCTGCATTCTCATATAGATAGCACCATGATTTCCTAAGTTGCACTGGCACACACTAAGCTTCTTGGTGCAATATAGAGCTCCTCATGGCACAGAACTGGGTTATTTGTGGGACTAGGCAAAAATGTTTTGATCACTTCCCTCCCCATTTAGGTGATTCTGAGACTACACCCATCTACTTCCTACTGTTAAGTTACATGCCACACTGCATACTATGTTAAGTTATAATTAGTCTGGTTTTGGCCTCCCATGATTAATGAACAGAGTCTTTTGGGGCTATCTGACAAATAATAGTTAAGCACAATATGTAAACCTTGACAGGGTGGTAAATTTTGTATTTTGGTTAGTGGTAGTAATAAAATAAGCTTTTTTCAATATTTTCTATCTTACGTTTTTACATAGACCTGTAGCTTCCTTAAACTTGCAGGTTAAGTAGGCACACTAATGCTGTTTAAATGGAACTTTTTGCTTTTTTTTCTTCTTGCTTAACTTGAAAGTCTAGAGCTGTGTTTGCATAATTGTGAACTAAGCCAAGATTTATTTTAGCACAGTGTTATTGAAAAACGTCTTGTCAGATTTAGTTTTACAGTGCTGTGTGTGTAAGGCAATTGGAGTTTATTTAATAAATCATTTAATCGTGAATCCAGAGGCTCAGTTCACAGAACCTCTTAAGCTAAAATGTGGTGTATTCATATTATAAATCTAGATAATTTATATTCCATATTCTGCAAACCCCAGCATTACCTCTTATGCAATAAGCAATGGCTGTATTAACCATTGTTTACTCACTAGTGTTATTATATGTTGTGTAATCCTTGTAGATGAATATAATCAGCTTACAAATTAGTAAAATCAATTCTAGATTTATTTTATCTCAGTTTCTTTTGTTAATAGCCAGAGGATATCCCCTCAAATCCAGCCTTGTAAAAATACATTTTTGTGTGTTTGTGAGTGTGCTTTTGGTTTATTGAGGGATTTGTTTAGATTTCAAGAATTACCATGCAACCAAGCTTTTGTGTATGTGTGAATCCAGCCACTGAACTTTGTAAATAATATTGTATAGTTTAGTATGCTGTATGAATCCAGCCATTTCTATTCTTTCAGTAAACCATGACTTAGCATGGTATGTCAGCATTGTTTAAAATTTTTAAGTTTCTTTAATGAGCTGGAGGTTTGTTAAGGTTTATCATTTTTGTTTATGTGCAGTATTGTGTTCACATAGTTGTCTTTTTGGTGGAGACTGTTCTTATATAAATGGTCTTGTGTAGAGTCATGTTATCCATATATTGGTTTTAATGGGTTGTATATTCTTGATTCTTTAAGATGCCTACATATGAATCTGGTTTTTTCTGCAAATTTATTGTGAAAGGAGATGGTTATGTTTTGATAGTATGTATAGTTTATGTATTGTACTTTCATAGTGTCTGCGGATTAATAAAGATCTATGTTTTGTCCATGTTGAATATTTTTCAGTATTAATGGTTTCCCTTCTGTGACTTGGATATTTTGTTACCTTTTGTGGAATATTTGGAAATTCCAAATGCAATTGGATTTTAAGGAGGAGTGTTTTTCAACCTTGGCAATTTTAAGCCATGTACACTGGGGAAATTGGAAGTTGGTCCACACATCTTACACTTGCTGAAATTGGAGTAACAGATTGTTTTGTTGAATATCAGAGGCTGTTGCTGGGTTTAGAAATGGCAACTTCACTTCCATGTTCCTCTTATTTAATTTAGTTCCAAAGATACTGATTAGATTATGGAGTATTTTTTATAAAATCCATAAACTCTTCTCTTAATTTGGCTTTGGAAAATTGACTTTGATGTTACTTTATCATTTAGCAGAATGGAACAATTCAGAGCCTCAGACTGACAGAGATCACGCATGGATGTTTCACTATTAATCATTTTTTCTATTTTAAGTAGTTTGTCTGTGTCAGAGTTGGGAAGAATGAATAAATCAGCATGATTATTTCTGGTCTCTTGTGAGACAGCTGTCAAGAATCTAATACTGTATTGTGTCTTTTCTGAATGTGAACATGTTAGCATTTCTCCAGTGCACATGGCACGAAATTCAAACAATCCATTGTACTAGAAGGAAAAATAATTCTAAAGAAATTTTAGTATAGTTAAACATTTCCTTTAACCTATAGCTCTACTAAACGCAGTGCACATCAAAACTATGTCATCCAAAATGCCCCAAAACAGCAAAAAAAATATTTTTTCCCAGAGGAGTATATTCCACTAGCACTGAAGTTATAGTTAGCAAAGGCTCGTGTACAATTAATCTTCGGTGTTCAGCTGGGACTTTACTTCTCTTTTACACTCCTCTGGAAAAGGTGCAGTCCAAATTCCTAATGAGAGCCATATTTCAGGTAGTGTCCCAAATGTAAGTACACAGGTGGGAGGCAAGACTAGTCAAAATTGAAAGAGGTGCATGGATTTACATTTTTGCACATTAGTTAAAACTCCTCTTTTCCCCTAGAGGTTTGAGTTCTCTTCTTATAGAAGTCAATTTTGAATCAGTGTGGTTCAGGACCATCTCACAAACACTCCAGTATCTTGGTTTGTCCAGGGAAGTGCTTTTGATGATGGGGTATGAGTGTGCACTTAGTGCACTCAAACAACATGTTAAAGATCTGGAAAACTAACAAGATTGGGCTGCTCTTTACAAGAACGTTTTTTTGAGCAGTCAAATCCCCCCTTTTACAGCAGTGAGATATTTATATCAAACAACTCTCCCCAAAATCCGAAGGCCATTAACCTTAATGTGCTGCAACACACTTCCCACAGCAGTTTGGTAGGGCCCATACAAAAAGAATACCATATGAGCTGAGATTGTGCCCCTGTGGACAAGGGGCCATTGAAACTACAGCTCACATCCTGTTATACTGCATCTTCTCTAAGGGCTCAGGGACTTAGTTTATAACACCTCACTTCATAAAATATCCAGGAAATACTGTTGTTTTTCACAGGGCAACTACTGTTATCAAATCAGTACCAAATAGTTTTTCTGATTGTGGCTAATCTTAATGTATCATTTTGTTTATTTTTTATTTTTTACTATTAGTATTGTTTTAATGCTTTTATTTGTAATGCTAGTCTGTGACTGTGACCATAATAAAATTTAATAATAACAATAACAACAACAACAACAATAATAATAATAATAATAATAATAATAATAATAATAATAATAATAATGAAAGGGATCTTGGAGGTCATCTAGTCCAACTCCCATGCTCAGGCAGGAAACCTTATACCAGGGGTAGGCAACCTTGGCTCTTTTATGACTCGTGGACTTCAACTGAAAAGAGCCAAGGTTGCCTACCCCTGCCCTATACCATTTCAAACAAATGGCTGTCCAATCTCTTCTTAAAAACTTCCAGTGTTGGAGCATTCACAGCTTCTGGAGGCAGGTTGTTCCACTGGTTAATTGTTCTAACTGTCAGGAAGTTTCTCCTTAGTTCTAGGTTGCTTCTCTATTTGGTTAGTTTCCATCCATTGCTTCTTGTCTTTCCTTCAGGTGCTTTGGAGAATAGCTTGACTCCCTCTTCTTTGTGGCAGCCCCTGAGATATTGGAACACTGCTATCATGTCTCCCCTCGTCCTTCTCTTCATTAAACTAGACATACCCAATTCCAGCAACTGTTCCTTGTACGTTTTAGCCTCCAGTCCCCTAATCATCTTTGTTGCTTTTCTCTGTACTCTTTCTAGAGTCTCAACATCTTTTTTACATCCTGGTGACCAAAACTGGATGCAGTATTCCACATGTGGCCTTACCAAGGCATTGTAAAGTGGTATTAACACCTCACGTGATCTTGATTCTATCCCTCTGTTAATGCAGCCCTGCACTGTGTTGGCTTTTTTGGCAGCTGCAGCACACTGCTGGCTCATATCTAAGTGATTGTCCATTAGGACTCCGAGATCCCTCTCACAGTTATTACTGTTCAGCAAGGTACCTCCTAACTATACCTGTGCATTTGGTTTTTCTTGGCTAAACGTAGAACCTTACTTTTTTCACCATTGAATTTCATTTTGTTAGATAGTGCCCAATGTTAAAGTCTGTCAAGATCCTTCTGTGTCTTAAGCCTGTCTTCTGGAGTATTGGCTATTCCTGCCAGCTTGTTGTTGTCTGTAAATTTGATGAGTTCCCCATCTATCCCCTCATCCAAATCATTGATGAAGATGTTGAAGAGCACTGGGCCCAGAACAGAGCCCTGGGGCATCCCACTACTCACTTCCCTCCATGTAGATGCAGTTCCATTGAGGACCACGCGCTGAGTACGTCCGGTCAGCCAGCTACGAATCCATCTGGTGGTGATGCTGTCTAATAAACCTTTTTCTATCTTATCAAGTAGTAGGTTGTGATCTACTTTATCTGCTTGATTGATCTCCTTTAAATATGCCAGGTAGTTTCCTTTTTAATCTTCATTATGGATGTCTGATATTTCAAAGCATTTCTCATTTCCATTTAATATAAGATGATTTTTAGAAGAACAGTTTCTAAAATTGAAATTATGCTGCAATTATTTTAAATAGTAACAATTCATAGTTACCTTCTATTATAATAACTTTAAAATGTTCATATCACTGTCAGAAAACCTAAATTTTTTACAGTTGTAAATTTTAGTAAAGAAATAGTATAAGATATACTATGTCAATATAGTCTAAATACATAGAATTAAGTAGAATTCTGATAGAATGAAGCCAAGACTCAAGAACTTGAAATGGAGAAAAATGCTTATATATTTTTATATTGCAGTTCACAAGCTTACATTTTTATTTCAGTTTTATAAAGTACATTATAAAGATTCAGTATATTAAAGCAAGGGTTTACATTAATTACAATTTCTAATTTGTTAATATAAGTATTCAAATGGAAAGCTTATTAAATGTCATCTATATGGCATTTAATAATCACTGGTGGGCATTCTGGTCCATTGAACACAAGCATTATGTAACTATATAATAACTGTTACGAAGTTCAGTTCTCTGCCTGTTCTGCAGAACTGAGCAACTTGATTAGTGCAATATCAGTACATAGTTGTTTCCCAGAGGTAACAACTATAGAATAGAATTTCATAATTTTAGCTCTTATCATATTGAAAACTGTAATGGCAACATCTGTGCGAATAGGCTGAACTAGTTTATAACAATTGACTTTGAATTTTCAAAATCCATGCAAAAGCACAGTTGATTCCAGGTATGTCCCAAAGCATGTAATATTGCTATTCATTTGGTCTGATTTGATATAGTGTCATTTGCTACTATGTTGATATCTCTTGTGCAGCTGAAATATATTTTCTTATAAGTGAAATCATGGGTCTAATTTTTTCATAGCTGGATTACCATTTTATAGTGACATCATTGGACCATCCCAACATAACTAAATACAATAAGCACTGCTAAGACATAGAAGATGTCTTCTCAAAGTGGAAAAAATCTTATTCAGCTATTAACTCTGACCTATGAAGAAGAAAGATACAGCAAATAACTATGTTATGATCTGAAAACCTCTTTGTACTCTAATCAAGGTAACAAAACGTGTAGTAAAACACTTATTAAATCCTTATTGAGCTTATGACAGATTTATCTTGCTTTTGATAGGCGGATCTTATAGTGCACAGGTAGTCCTGGGCTTACAACTGATTGTTTAATGTCCATTGAAAGATACAAAAAACCTCCCCAAAAGCATTTACATTTCTGTTTCAAAGTTACTGCTGCTGCAATGCCCCGGTGGTCATTTGCCTTTACAACCAACTGCAGATGTAACAGTGACCCTCCACCTATTTCCTTCTACCGTCCTGTTCTGCCAGGTCCCTACAGGCATTGTGCCTGCTTTTCCCTCCCACTGGGTCCCCACAGGGCTTGGGGCTCCTCCTATTCACTTTCATCCATTGTGTAGTTATCTTCTGAAGATCTCCAGAGCTTCCAATCTCATATTGAGGAAGGAGGGCAGGCCATTCCGTCTCTCAGTGTCCCTGAGCCCCGTACAACCCAGAAATGGAATGATCTGCTCTGCTTCCCTAAGATTGTATTATTGCTTTGTCTCTGGCCTACATGGAGCTCTGGAGATCTTCAAAAGGTAAGTATGCAATGGATGTTGGGGTGGGCAGGGGCACCAAGCCCTGGGAGGATCCAGTGAAGGGGAAAGGCCTGCAGGGGTCCATTGAGAGGGAAAGATGCCCAAGAGCTGTGGGAAGCCAGAGGGGCAGGAAGCAAAGTATGGGGTATTTCGGGGGGTTGGGAAGAGGATCAATGAGGGTGGACCTGTGCCTGTGCTAGGCCTCCCAGGACTCTCCCCACCCCTGAGGCACCCCATGTTGTGCTTAACAACTTATGGTGTTTAACAACCACATCAGAGAGAGGTGGGGGACAGGTTCCATTAAGGTTGTAGGATGAGGACTACCATATTGTACTGAAAGTCTTAAAATTTTTGAAGCTAGTTGGTCTTCTAACAATATATTTGCAACTGCAATAGTCCTGGTGGAGAAATTGATGAGTCATCAGGTCAAGTGATTATTTCTCAGCTGTATGTGTGTAAACTCTTTTTTGACATATTTGTGAGGGTTTCAGGCAAAGCAAATTATTTCCAGTTTCTAATTACTTAAGAGGTTCCTTTTATAACTTTATGATCTTGGTGGATATTTAAGGTAAGATCTAGCTTGTATTTTTACTATAAAATTCTTTGGAAGAAATTGATTCTGAAGTGAATTATAATTGAGAAACATAATTTCACTAATCTAAAAGCTTCAGTCTCTTAAAATATCACATCAAATGATGTTAGATATCACAATATTATCCCACAATAATATCTAAATGAAGTGGTACTTTTAACATTGAGATAGGAAAATCTAAATGGAGAATAATTTATATTGGTGTGCTTCTTGGAGCACTGCATTATAAATTGGCTATTTAATATACTTAAAATAGATCTGGAGCAATCAACATGTCATGTTATACATAAGTGTATTGTAAATGAGTACAGTAGCTTTTTTAAAGAATGGCAAAGACATATGTATTGTACAACTCCTATGCATCTATTGGAAATGTAGAAATTAACAGAGAACTAACTGTATGATAAAATACTGAAAATGTAGAAATTTGTAGGAAGAATAACAGACAAAAGCAGAATTAATTACTGTGTTATATTTTCTTCTTAGAATTGAATCTTTCACTGTAATGCTTGCAGTTTCTCTGTTTTCTGGAACATATTCTTGATCTGTTTTGGAGGATTTACTTAGTGCTGCATCATATTCATATATGTTCATATGTTCAAAATGACCTGCATTCTATTAATGCAAAATTTCTAGTTCTTTTTTCTCTCTCCCTCACAAGACTTTTTAAAACTTATATTTCATGGCTTGTGTGGGTCTTCTCTACCATCTCTCCAGTTTATCCTTGTCTCTTGATTCTTTCTCCATCATTCAGAACCTCTGTACCCTTCCTTCCCTCTGTCCTTGGACTCTTCACCATGCTAATCAACAAGAACTATTTTTTTATTTCCCTTTGCTCTTTTCTTGATTGGCTGGATATATTACATACTATATATGTTATTTTTTGCCACAATAGGTCAGAATTATGGGGAAATTAAGATGCTTCAGCTTTAGTCTGAATAATTCCAGTTGCTGAAAGGTTTTTGAGATTTATTTTTTTAACTCATAGCAGTTAGGTATTTTAACTGGTGCAGTGCAAATTTGTGAGAATACAGTGATGCCAGTAATCACCATCTTGCCAGCCTTTAGTCTATTAAACAGTGTGGGAATGGTTGAAATATTTTTAAAAACTAGCAGTGATTTTAATGTTGAATTTTTATTATTCAAAATAATGGGGAATGTACTTATGTTTTTGGCTGTTCAGAGTTGAAGGAATTCAAACACAAGATACTGAATGCTGGTTTCTGGCAGATCAGTAGTTGGCAGTTGAAATCTAGAAATCAGGATGTTCTGGTTCAGTATAAATAATACTTCAAAAACTACATATATAATATTATCCATGATACATGTGTTTGAGAAAATGTGCTTACTGCTTGAATTGTCAAATCACCCTGATTGATTTTAAGAAACTCTTGAATTCTCTGATTATCTTGTTGTTTATACACACACACACACACACACGATTAGGAATAGGGTAGGGTTAGGTTGGGGTTAGGGTTAGGATTTTTTAAAATGACATTCTTAATAATTAGCAAACAGTATGTTGTCTGGGCTCATGTATTTAAAAAACAATGAATAATAATTATAATAAACAATATGTTAATCACTCAGTAGTCGTCTTCTTACTAGTATATATTCAATGTTACATATCATATTCCTTTCTTTCTAACTCATTTTTCTAGCCATTGATAAAAATTATCCCATGTTCTAAAATACACTGAATTTTATATTGGATTGTTTTTAAATTTTGCCTTGTAAACCGCCCTGAGTCCTTTGGGAATAGGGTGGTATATAAACCAAATAAATAAATAAATAAATAAATAAATAAATAAATAAATAAATAAATAAATAAATAAATAAATAAATAAATAAATTTGCTCCCATTATTCCTAACAAAATAATTCTGGCTTGAAATCTATTTGTTTTTTAGTCATTTTCTCCAACCATAAATGTATTTTTGAACAAAATCTTTTAGCTTTACGGCTTGTCCACCAGATATGATAATATGTACCTGGCTTTTGTTTGCATTTCCAACCCTTGTTTGAAGTATTTTTAAACATTTTCGCTAATCTCACTGGTGTTAAATGCCATCTGTAAACATTTTATATAAGTTTTCTTTATATGCCACTGCTTTTGTTAATTTAGCATTTCTTTCCCATAAACTTTGCCAGTTTTGTAATTCTATATTATGTCCAAAGTTCTTTGCACATGTTATCATTGTTTCTTTTACTTGTTCCTCTTCCGTCTTTAAGCTTAACAGATATTTATAGAGTTTCTTAATCAATTTTTCATCTGTTTTTAGCAGTATCTGATCGAATTCTGTCTGTTCTTTATGGAATCCCATTGTTGTAGCATCTTTTTCATATCTAGTTTGGATTTGCAAATATGGCCACCATGATAGATCAATACCTTGTTCTTGTAAATCTTATCTGTCTTTCAATTTCCCTTCATTGTCCAAAATATCCTTATAGGTCACAACTTTGTCATAATTAATTATATTTGGGTAAGCAAATGCTTCCATTTATATAATGGGAGACTTCAATGGACTAATAGATGGAACTTTGGAATATAAAAGCACTAAACAAGGGAAGAAAGGAAGAAATATGTTACCTAAAGCATTTTTAAAAATGGCAGAAGAACTCTATATCCAAGATATATGGAGAGAGAAAAAATCCGAAGAAACTACAATAAACATTTTACTCAAATAGACATAAATCATGGTCAAGAATTGATATGATATAGACATCCTTGGAACTTAGCACGATGATACAAGAAATTGAGATAGAAACTAATATCTAACATCACTGGCATAGGCTTGAATCACAAAGGGCCTCCCTGGGCAGGGATGCTTTAGGACTGGCTCGACCGCAAATAGTCTTTTCAGGTTTTCAAAAGCAGTTTGACAGTTCATAGTCTATGTTAGCGGCTTGCCCGGTAGCGGCTTTCCCCCCCCCTCTTTGCCGGTTTTTAACAAGCCCGTGAAGGGTAAAGCAATTTTGGCAAATGAGGGGGTGAATTGTTGGTAAAAGTTGATGAACTCCAGAAAGCTTTGAAGCTGTTTGTGAGTCTTTGGGGGTTGCCATTCGATTACGGCTCTCACTTTACCAGGATCCATTTCAATGCCCTCACCGGAAATTCTGTAGCCTAAATAATCCAGTTGGATCTGATTGAATTCACACTTTGATAGTTTAACACATAGTTTAGCATTCAACAGTTTCTTTAGATCTTCTCACACTAGCTTCGAGTGGTCAGCCATATTCATGCTGTATATCAGGATATCATCAAAATACACCAAAACCCTTTGTACAAACGATCGTGTAGCACCTGGTTAATCAGCTGCATAAAGACAGCTGGAGCCCCCTGTAGTCCAAATGGCATAACTTTGAACTGATAGCCACCCATGGGACAGTTAAAAGCTGTCTTCCATTCATCTCCTTTTCTTATTCTCACTCGGTAATATGCCTTGCATAGATCCAATTTTGTGAAGATGCTCCCCTTTGCTAAATGGGTTTAGTAAGTCCTTCAGGAGGGGGAGGGGGTACTTATTTTCTATACTCACAGCATTTAACCCCTTATGTTCCATGCAGAGATGAAGCGTCCCTTCTTTTTTCTCTTTAAATAACACCAGAGCCCCCACCTGAGATTTGGCTGGCTCAATGAATCCTCTTGCCAGGTTCTTGATCACATGTTGTTGCAGTTCATCCATTTCAAGGGGGGTCATGGCATATATCCTCAGCCGTGGGAGTTTAGCTCCCAGTAACAGTTCAATGGTGCAGTGATTGGGCCGATGGGGTGGCAGGATGTTGCATCTCTGCTAGATCCTGGTATTCGCTGGGGATGAGTGCCTTGCTTGGATGTGGCAGGGTAGCTATCTTTGCTAACTTGGTAGATGGCCTAGACCAGACACGTCAAACTTGCGACGTCACGTGACGTTGCACAATGTATCAGGACAGTTTTGCCATTGCCGGCAAAGGGGTTGATGTGGCTTCCGGATGACATGTCCGGCCCATGGGCCAGGAGTTTGACACCCCTGGCCTAGACTCTCCAGTAATGGCTGAATTAAGAGGGGGTTTGGGCCCTATAGAACTAGCCCCTCCTTGAAGTGATGCACCAGGTACTGCTCAGGGCACCTTTCTATCTGATCTGCTACCTTGCTACCTTGTACATATTCCAATGCAGGTCTACCGTCTTGCTTTATCTTGTAAATTTGTTTCTCTGCTTTGAGGGCTATGGATGGGTCCTCGAATCTGGCTCTTAATCTAAGGAGGAAGAGATGGAGATCCCCCAGTTCAGGCACTTGCTCGTTGTACAGAGCATTTAGCCACTCAGACACTTCCTCTTCCAGATTGGCCGTGACCACGTCGACCGTAGCAGCTGGATTTGGATAGAAATTGGCATTGTGATTCATGTGGGAACATACTTGATTAAGGAAGAAGGTCAGCTTCTCCGGATCACCATCAAAAGTCTCTCTAAGGGGTGGCGCCATCATGGGCTGCTGCCCCCCCCCATTGCGGCTGCATTCCCATCAGCTGTTGGCCTCCCAGCAGCTGCTGACCTCCCAACTGTGGCATCCCCAATTGCTGCAGACCCCCCGCCCGTGGTCATTGTACATTCAGGAGCTGTTACCACCCCCACTGCTGCTGCGCTCCCAACAGTTGCTGACCTCCCCGTGGCGGCATCCCCAGTTGCTGTAGGCCCCACAGAGGTTGTTGCACATTCAGGGGCTGTTGCTAACCCCACTGCTGCTGTGCTCCCACTGGCTGCTGAACTCCTAGCAGCAGTGGCTGTGCTATTCCCCATTGCTGCAGGACCCCCAACGATTGTGGTGCTCCAAGCTGTTGCTGCCTGGCCAACAAATTGTGTAGCTGTTGTACTAAACCTTGTTGAACACTCACATCTGGGTCTCCTCCCTGCTTAGGCCTCGGGCTTGGGTGGCACCAACAGTGATGAACAGGGCTGTGTGACCGATATTAGCGATGGTTGGGGCTCTCACGGTACTGATGATGAACTGGACTTCAGCTGCCCAGGTGTTGGCTCGGGATTTGGTAGTGGGGCCATCCGTCAGGGCTGTCATCATAATCCCGCTGCCTGGAACCATCACAGTGGTGGTGCAACCGACGCTGACCAGGGCTTCTCCAGTGGCTGGGGATCTCGCATTGTGAACAGCACTCTGAAGTCTTTGAGAAGCAACAGCGACTCAGACTGCCGTGTTTAGAGCGGCGGCTGGGACTCTCTTTTCTTGCAGGGCTAGAGGTGAATGCTGGTGGCTTTGAGGCTGGGGAAACCGCCCGCGCTCCATCAGCGGGGCTGAGGCTTCTCCTAGGCACAGAGTGGTGTTGGCCTCGTTGATCATCATGTTCATTGGCATGCGAAGAGTGAGAAAGTTGTTCCCCACTCCTCACCACCAGCCCTTCGAATCCATCCACTATCCCAGGGGTGTCAAACTCAATTTCATTGAGGGCCGCATCAGCATTGTGGTTGCCCTCGGGTGGGTGTGGCCTACTGTGTGGGCGTGGCTAGAGTGCATATGGCCTACTGGGTGGGCGTGGCCAGCTCTACATGGTTCGCATCAAGGGTGCCTGTGGGGGCCTGGGCAAGAGTGGGACAGATCTGAGGGTCTCTGGCAGAAGGAGGGTCTCTGGGCCACGGCCAAGGCAGTGGGGGCTGTTCCCTCACTCTTTCCAGGATGGCTTTGCGGGCCGCATGAAACCACTTTGCGGGCCGGATCTGGCCCCCGGGCCTTGTGTTTGACATGTCTGCACTATCCCTTCTTTTATGTCCATTCGATTTTTTTCTTCCTGTTTGCTATTTCTGCTGGAAGGCAAGAGATGTCTCTGTACTGTTTATTGTGCATGTCAGACATGTCAAACACAAGGCCCGGGGGCCAGATCCGGCCCGCGAAGTGGTTTCATGTGGCCCGCAAAGCCATCCTGGAAACAGTGAGGGAACGGCCCCCATTGCCTTGGCCCTGGCCCAGAGACCCTCCTTCTGCCAGAGACCCTCAGATCTGTCCCACTCCTGCCCAGGCCCCCATCGGCACCCTTGATGCAAACAATGTAGAGCTGGCCACGCCCACCCAGTAGGCCACGCCCACCCTGGCCATACCCACCCGGCCCCCTGAGGGCAACCGTAATGCTGATGCGGCCCTCAATGAAATTGAGTTTGACACCCTTGGTGCATGTGATCGGATGGTGTGTGAATATTGCAGAAGGTGTTAATTATTTTATACTGTAGTTAGAATACCTTGTTATAGACATCAGTTCTTAATTGTTTTTAGTGCTGGCCTTGCTCTTTCTTGGAATGTACACTTGTATGGAAAGAGAAAATTGTGTGGAATTAGTTGGATTTGGCAAGCATATGTTGACCGGGAATCTGAGTATCCAAGAATATTTGTTTATCTTTTTTGAGGGAGGTATCTTAAATTTAGGGTCATCTTCCTATATTTCTGCCTTTTATTTTTGTTTTCTAGGTGCAGAACTTTATTAGTAGTTCTTTCTTCAAATATGTTTGATTTTGTGATTCTTTTTCTAGTGCTTCAGTAGCATTTCACTTACTGATGCATCACAAAGGACCAGGACCCTGTGGCATTTTTCACATAAAGGGCTAGTAGCATGATGCTAGAGACAATTCATATCAATATTCTGGAATTGTGGCTACTTTCAGAGCTCTTCAAGGATTCAGAATACTGCTTCAAGGACATGCAATCCAAGTAATTGCAAACAACACAAAAGAGAACCTGTCCCCTCATACTTCTTGAACTGTAATTGAAGGTTTGAAATAGTTGCACTTGCTTGTAGTTTATTTGAAGATGAGCAGTTGCATCTTAGAAGTTTCCAAGCAAATGTGCAAGATGTAACTTTTGCCACTGATTTTCCATCAGAAGACAGTCAGATGCTGACTTATTTATAGGGCTGTGCAAACAATGGAAAAGGAATGTTTTGCAGAATACAGGAATATTCATGAAGAATATCTTTTCAGATAGTTAAAGCAGCAGCATCATTTGTAAGGCTTGCATCAGGCAATAGTTGTTTCTGGTTCTCAGCAGTAATACTACGGTATATTCATTTGCTTTCTCCACTTCTGGCAAGGGTAATTGCTGTGGTTCAGAAAGAAATGCTGGCAATTTTTTGAGGGCCTCAACAGCTATATATATATATATATCTGCAATATGCAATGCTATAATTGGTTGTCTAGTACTTTCATCTATTTTGTTAGGATGCATTGCCTCACAATTTATATAGTTTAATACAGGTAGTCCTTGACTTACAACAGTTCGTTTAAGTACTGTTCAAAGTTATAACGGCACTGAAAAAAGTAACATGACCGTTTTTCACACTTAATGACCCTTGCAGCATCCCCATGGTCACATGATTTACATTCAGATGCTTGTCAACTGACACATATTTATGACAGTTGCAGTGTCTTGAGGTCATGTGATCCCCTTTTGCGACCTTCTGACAAGCAAAAGTAAATGAAGAAGCTAGATTTACTTAACCATGTTACTAACTTAAAAACTGCAGTGATTCACTTAACAGCTGTGGCAAGAAAAATCGTAAAGTGGTGCAAAACTCACTTAGCAACATAAATTCTGGCCTCAGTTGTGGTTGTAAGTCGAGGACTACCTGTATTCAGATGTGAAATTTCTAAGACTGCAGATCTGAGAGGATGCAGGTACAGTTATAGATACTTATGTACTCAAATAGTCATATTCCATTCTACACGTGTTAAAGAGACTATTAAATGAACAAAGGAAGAGAATGCAAATTCAATAACTGACAGGGTCACAAGTAAGAGAATGTTACAAGTAAAATTCTCTTACTTGTTATAACACAAATTATGCTCAGAAACTCTAATAGTGGTAATAATTAATGACATTCATTCTGCTTTGCTAGATACTGACCAAGATCATCTGATTTACAAATCTGATTAAATATTTTCTGCGCTCATTTTCCAGATTATTGAAGATTTAAAATGGATTTCTCTAAACTCCCCAAAATCCGTGATGAAGATAGAGAAGACAGGTTTGGCTATGTCTATGGAGTCTCAGGGCCTGGTAAGTAGTACTTTGGTCTCATTGAGAAATCTCTGCCTTCCTCTTTCACATAGTAACATTATGAGAATCTCTCACTATGGTGGAAATATTTTTATACTTGTTGTTATTCTTTGTGTGGACATGAACAGAATAGAGCACGGTTCTGTCCTAAATGTTTGCCTTTTGCTCTTTTGAGCCTTCTAGAATGATGGTGTTCGCTAGTGCTGAGGTCAATTCCTCCAAAACATGGGAAGATTTTCCTTCCCTGCATGGAGGGGAAGGGGAATTGCTTGGTGCAGTGGGGAAACAGCTACAAATCCAATGTCGCTTCCATTTGCAACCTTCCCTGCCATTGACTTTCTGATGAAGCTGGCAGAGAAGATTGCAAATGGTAGTCAATAAATGATTGGAATCAGTTGGCAGTGACATGATTACAAGGCACTGGGCAGTAATTTTAAATGCGAAGAGATTGCCAAGTGCCCAAAATGTGGTATTGTAATGGGGGTGGGGGTGGGTCTGCTGCAACATTTTATGATTACATTTACATTTAATGTCTGGTCATAAATTGAAGACTACTTATATGCTTCAGAGCATGTGTAAAGTCCTTGCATAAAATTCTTTTTCAAATTAATAGACCTTTGCTTTAATGGGTACCTCCTAGTCTCAGTACTGGTATTTCATTTGAAGTCCTTACCTTTCTCAGAGGTCCTTCTGCCCTTTTTCCAATTAAAGACTCATTTGCTTTTTCCAAGCTACAGTATCACACAACCTTTCTTCCAATCCTGTTACCTAATTCTTTTTGAACTGTTGTTGAATTGGAACTGAGAACTTACATTATTCTGTGTGAAAATATACAAATTATAGACAGTTCTACCAAAAACCTCAGTTTTGAAACCTTGGCATGATGATCTGATAATGCAGATTCACAAATGGCAAAAAACACTGTTACAAATAAAGAGTATATAATTCTAATGAGGCTAATACAGTTTTATGCATGTTTACTCATGTTCATATTAATAGAGATAGGATAGCAGCTTAGCAAATTATTTTTATCAATATTGCAATAATTAGAAGTGAGAAGATAGTAGTGATGTATTAACACAGAAAATTTGACACAAAGGATCTTTCAGAAACCAATATCAAAGAATTTTACAAGAAGTGAGATATAAATTTAATTTATTGTTTAATGTAATTTACTCAAGCCATACATTTCTCAGTTTAAGAAACCATTATTATTTTTTCTTACCGTTACTAGATTCTTTTTCTCCTTTCTTTCACCTGCTTCTTTTAATTATCTCAGGTAATTGTGGCTTGTTGTATGACTGGTGTAGCTTGTCTTTGTCAATCACTTGTTTATATTATACTATTGAAGAAAAAGAACATGGAAGTATTCTTGTAGTTCTCATCAGCATTTTTAGGTACAATGATGCACATTACTAAAGCTCACACTGATGTATTTTCATGAAAGTTCCTTATGATATTCTCTCTCAAACATGCATCATCCAAGTCTTTCACTATAGATTTGGCTATAACAGCAAGCTGGTCAGGATCCAGTCTGACCCCAAGTTTCAGAAGTTCTCTTCACTGAAGGATTTTATCCAGTTTCTGTGATAAATGCCAAGAAACATGTTTTTATCAATTCAGAAAATTCATGTGGATCCTTTAGTAACCCATTTAGATCTACCTTGTGCAAAGTTGCATTATCTGCTTATTGAGTATTTTAACTGAGCCCTATATGTTAAGTAAAGAGTTCAATAGGGCTCCTGAGGAACTTTAAATAGGGTTTTTTTGCATGTCTGATATTTGTTAGTTGAGCTCATATTCAGAAAACAATAGATGTGAATCCTATCCTCACATTTCTATATTAAAATAATGCTTAGTTCTTTCATACCAAATAGCCAGATTTATAGTAAAGAATATATATACAGCTACTATTAGCTAGAATCATAATTCAATCTATATAATCCTTTCCTTTGTTGTTTTTTAGTGGTCACTGCTTGCAGCATGGCAGGAGCTGCTATGTATGAACTGGTACGAGTTGGCAATAGTGAACTTGTAGGAGAGATTATCCGTTTGGAGGGTGACATGGCTACTATCCAGGTGTATGAGGAAACCTGTATCCTTTTAGCTGATATGCAATTTAGATTTTTTTAGCTTAAGATGTGACTTTAGAGTAATGGGAAGACAAAATATGGCCTGGTTTAACAATTACAGTTAGACTATAAGCGTTTAATAATATTTTTATGCATAATATCAGTTAACAAAAAATAAAATTTATTAGCTGGACAATTTATAAAATTATAAGTGCAGACATGAGTTATGCATGAAATGTTTGGTTTAAATGGTTAACAATGAATCTTTGGAATGTTTGCAATATTTCTTTTGGCTCATCATTAGACAAACATTTACGCCAACACTGATTGTATTTGACCCTGTTTTCCAGAGTAATTTCCTCAACAATTTGTTTAGCTGGTGTTTCAGTTGGAGATCCTGTGCTTCGCACTGGCAAACCACTCTCTGTGGAACTTGGCCCGGGAATCATGGGAGCCATTTTTGATGGTATCCAAAGACCTTTGTCAGACATTAGTAGTCGGACTCAAAGTATATACATTCCCAGAGGAGTAAATGTGACAGCTTTGAGTAGAGATATCAAATGGGAATTCATTCCTATAAAAAACCTGCGAGTAAGTTATCTTGGGTTCTTTAAAATATTCCAATAGATGTTTTGTACATATTTGAACAAGGATTTTCCACACTAAAATGGAAACCAGGATACTAGCATCCACCAGCTGTTGTATTTATATTTCCTGATTAAGTTAAGTTAAACATTGCATCTTGAGTATGAAATATTTCCAAAATCATCAAAGTGACTCTTCTCGATTTCAAACTGGATGTTTGAAATCCACATTGTTTGGATTCAAATACTTTGCACACTCTTGTAGGATTTCAACAAATTACCTTCAGATGAAATTCCCCAAAGTCATTCAGGAAACATTTGGATCCATCAGATCATTTTAACTGATCCTTCACCCTTTGCAAGTTTGCAACTGAGACTGAGTTTCCATGTCAATTAAATTGAAAAAACTCTCCTCTTCTTCAGATTATCAAATTTAGTATATGGCCTGCTCTATTCAAATGGATGAAAAATATGTTTAGGCAGATCTGTGGTCACCAGAATGGGCATGCAGTCCTGAGTGGCTCACAACTGAGCAATCTCAGTAGACAGATTTGTGATACACAATATCCCTACGTTGTTCTCACCCTCCAAACAGTACATCCGTTCAAAATTGCCAGACCCTTGGATGGAGCTCCTAGTCAACAAGATGGAATTTTTAGAAATCATTGCTATCATTTCCTGCCTTCTGCTACAGCAACAAATTATACCTGCTATAATATGGCAGATAGAGCTGGAAGAGACAAATTCTCTCCCTTTTTTCAACATTCCTGATTAGTGCTTTAATCCAGAATTAAATTTAGAAACTAAACATTCCACCATGAATTAATTTCATAAAAAGTATAACCTTTTTGTCCAAAGCACCACCTTCTTCTTTGTCATAATTTACAGGGAGTGCAGAATTATTAGGCAAATGAGTATTTTGACCACATCATCCTCTTTATGCATGTTGTCTTACTCCAAGCTGTATAGGCTTGAAAGTCTACTACCAATTAAGCATATTAGGTGATGTGCATCTCTGTAATGAGAAGGGGTGTGGTCTAATGACATCAACACCCTGTATCAGGTGTGCATAATTATTAGGCAACTTCCTTTCCTTTGGCAAAATGGGTCAAAAGAAGGACTTGACAGGCTCAGAAAAGTCAAAAATAGTGAGATATCTTGCAGAGGGATGCAGCACTCTTAAAATTGCAAAGCTTCTGAAGCGTGATCATCGAACAATCAAGCGTTTCATTCAAAATAGTCAACAGGGTCGCAAGAAGCGTGTGGAGAAACCAAGGCGCAAAATAACTGCCCATGAACTGAGAAAAGTCAAGCGTGCAGCTGCCAAGATGCCACTTGCCACCAGTTTGGCCATATTTCAGAGCTGCAACATCACTGGAGTGCCCAAAAGCACAAGGTGTGCAATACTCAGAGACATGGCCAAGGTAAGAAAGGCTGAAAGACGACCACCACTGAACAAGACACACAAGCTGAAACGTCAAGACTGGGCCAAGAAATATCTCAAGACTGATTTTTCTAAGGTTTTATGGACTGATGAAATGAGAGTGAGTCTTGATGGGCCAGATGGATGGGCCCGTGGCTGGATTGGTAAAGGGCAGAGAGCTCCAGTCCGACTCAGACGCCAGCAAGGTGGAGGTGGAGTACTGGTTTGGGCTGGTATCATCAAAGATGAGCTTGTGGGGCCTTTTCGGGTTGAGGATGGAGTCAAGCTCAACTCCCAGTCCTACTGCCAGTTTCTGGAAGACACCTTCTTCAAGCAGTGGTACAGGAAGAAGTCTGCATCCTTCAAGAAAAACATGATTTTCATGCAGGACAATGCTCCATCACACGCGTCCAAGTACTCTACAGCGTGGCTGGCAAGAAAGGGTATAAAAGCAGGAAATCTAATGACATGGCCTCCTTGTTCACCTGATCTGAACCCCATTGAGAACCTGTGGTCCATCATCAAATGTGAGATTTACAAGGAGGGAAAACAGTACACCTCTCTGAACAGTGTCTGGGAGGCTGTGGTTGCTGCTGCACGCAATGTTGATGGTGAACAGATCAAAACACTGACAGAATCCATGGATGGCAGGCTTTTGAGTGTCCTTGCAAAGAAAGGTGGCTATATTGGTCACTGATTTGTTTTTGTTATGTTTTTGAATGTCAGAAATGTATATTTGTGAATGTTGAGATGTTATATTGGTTTCACTGGTAAAAATAAATAATTGAAATGGGTATATATTTGTTTTTTGTTAAGTTGCCTAATAATTATGCACAGTAATAGTCACCTGCACACACAGATATCCCCCTAAAATAGCTATAACTGAAAACAAACTAAAAACTACTTCCAAAAATATTCAGCTTTGATATTAATGAGTTTTTTGGGTTCATTGAGAACATGGTTGTTGTTCAATAATAAAATTAATCCTCAAAAATACAACTTGCCTAATAATTCTGCACTCCCTGTAATTTCAACCTGAAATGAAGGAAGGCCAAAGAGTATCCTGCTCTTCTTTCCTTGCAAGCTCTCACAACAGCCTACCCCTCTATATTCTCAGTGCTCTTTCCCATGCCATGGCCATTCCTCCCTGTCCTCCAACTTCATAGTAGTGTCTGACTAGCAAACATCTCCCATTTTTTTAATAAAAAAACCTCCTTCTCATGACTCACTTGCACATAGACATATCAGAAAGGACATCCTGTTGTCTCTCAAAAGTATAAACCATTTTGGTAACGAACAATTTAAGAGAAACGTCTCTTTAAACTTCACCTGCTTCAGGAAATTGGTTCAAGGTCTTGGGGCAGCCAACATCTAGTGGAAGATGTGTCAGGTTGCGTGCTCGGGGATACCAAGAACATCATAGAAAGTCAGGAACAAGCAAATAGGAAGCAAGATGATAATAGTGCACTGAGTTTCTCCCAGTTTACTTGTGAATTCAGCTTTTACCTTGTCTCAGAGTTTTATTGGGAGTTTTATTGCCCCCTTCTTTGTTTTAGAAGCTTTAATTTTATTTATGCTTTACTTTATCTTCATATTTCCATTTGAATTGATATTTGTCTCTCTATATGTCATTTTTACTTTTAAGCAGCTTGGTGATTTTTGTGATTACAAAGATTAGATATAAATCAAATTAGTTGAGTTGAGAGGTTGCTGTACTAGATTCTGAAAGGTTCCTGAATTTCCTGCCTTCTGGTCAGTTGTAAAAACAGCTGGAGATCAGAGTTATTTGGGAAATTGAGGATGCAAATAAAACAAAGTTTTAGGGAAAAAAATCCCATCTACTTTTGAAGAAGATGATAAATAATGACATTTGAAGAACCTAAGGATGAGAAAGAAGGACATGAAGTTGGTTACAAGACAAAGAAGAGTAAGTAATGAAAATACAGTTGTCTCCACAAAGGGAAAAATGTATTATCATAGGTCTTGGACAAATATGACAAATATGATGATGGAATGCAACTTAAGATTTATAGCAGAGAGTAACTATAGGCCAGCGAGACAGAATCCTTGTCAGAAACCATTTCCTATTGGGGGGGGTTGGTTCTGTCCTTTTCTGGCTTCTTTCTATGGGTTCTGTCATTCTCCTGAAGGGGAAGGGGGAGGTCCTTTGGGATGCCTTATTTCTCCTTTTGCTTAGCTACAATGTATCCTGTCTGCCTTTTCTGTCTGCTTGCTCTTTGAACTATTTCCCCTTGATATCAACCTGGGGTGAGAAAGGAAGGTGCCTTCGGGCATCTGGCTTATCTCTGACTGCAGGTGCGAAGACCCAACAATGTCGTCACAGGCATGGGAACGGACTCCATTATCAGCCAGGTTCCCACAGCGAACCTAACACCTGGGGATTGGCTCGTTCGAACTGATTGGATAAACTATTGGGGTGGGGTTTGCTTGAGGCTCCTTTAACCTATTGATCTGAGCTGGAAACCCTCAGATCCTGCCTTCCATGCCTGCTATCAGCTTCTCCTAATAAAAGTTCCTTTTGGAATGAAACTGCTCCAAGAGTCCTGCTTTCTTGGGAGGGTCGTTACATTAGACAGGATCTGCAGTAACAGTCAGCTCAGAAGGAAGACCCTTACTGGGGGATTGCACAAATGATGTCTGAAATTGGCATGGAGAGGGAAGAACCTGCCCTGGGGGGTGAGTTTTCCCACCAGGCAGGCCCCAGTAAATACAGCTCTCAGTCCTTGAGCTCCTCAGATCAAGTGGTGGTAATATAATGCTGAGACAGGCCAAGGTGGTTGATGGCCGTTGGCAAGAAGGAAAACTGGAAGAAGAAAGCTAGGAAGGTGACCTCAAACGTGGCAGTCACCAGTGGGGTTGTAAAGTCAAGGTGGAGAGGTTGCTTCGCCTCAGTGAAGATGAGGATGACAGGCCACCCCACTCCAACCAGTTCCTAGAGCAAGCTATTGACATGCTGAGAGTTGCCTTCGATTTGTGCCCGGTCAGGCTACATCAGCTGATGGTGACGGACACCGACCTAGGAGATGGAGAGGACATTGAACCATCAAGAAGTTCCCTCTGCTGGGGGTGATGAGGTATAGCAGAGAGCTGCGTCGTTTGCAGTTTTTCTTGACTCAAGTCTTAAACTACATGCAAGAATATGGCCAAGAAATACCGAGCGACCACGGCCGAATAAGGATTGTATAGATGGCCCTAGATGGCGACGCTGTTGAATGGGTGGTGGATCTCCATGATGCCGATGCACCAGAGCTGCAAAATTTCAAGCCAATTCATGGCAGCTCTCCAGAGATGGTTCAAAGACCCTTTGGTCGACTGGAAAGCACAGGAGCGCATAAAGACTGTCAGACAAGGGTGACAGCCTTTACATGCAGGAATTCCGAGCCCTAGCCAGCAAGCTGAACTGGCCTGAGGACATCCTGGTAGGTCATCTCAAAGAGGGCCTAAACAATGACCTGTATTATGCTTGCATTCCTCGGGGAGATCCTGACCAGCTCCAAGATTGGTACATCTTAGCTGAGGAAGCAGAAATTGATCGTGCCAGAAGGCAGCGATATGGGGGGACATCCTGGGGAAAGTCACCAGTGGAGTCACCTCAAGAACCGACAAAACAGACCACTACCACCCCGAGGGCAACAGGCTGTTTCAAATGCAGGAAGGACAGGCATTGTGCCACCGAGTGCCGCTCGAAAACCCCCATCTGAAAACCTGACTGAACCGCTGGGGGGAAGCCCGGAAAAAATCTGTCAAAACCGAAGGAGACAGCAATGAAAAGCGTGGAGGTTGTTGAGTTCCTGGCCCCGTTGGGCCAGACAGGAGGAACTCCAATCCAGCCAGGAGGATCCGATTCCTCACTCGGAAGATGAACCCCTGGTAAGTGGACCCATCATGCCCCTCACCAGGACCATAGAACTGTTTAGCCCAGGGATGCTGGAGGAAGTTGCACTTAGAGCCCTGATAGATTCCGGCTGCACTCGCTGTCTTATAAGTCCAAACCTGGTGGGGAATTTAGGGATTCCGGTGAGGAGGCTGAAGAAACCGATTTCGTTCGGTCAATTAGATGGGTCCATTGCAGGGGGGACACCAGTCACTCTTGCCACATTACCTGTCCAACTCACTATAGGGGATCACATAGAGACTCTAACATTTGTAATGACCCCTGGAATGGAATGCCCACTCACTAAACCAACTGTTGTAAGTGGAGGACTACCTGCACCATCTTTGTTCCAGCTGAAATCATACATCATTTAAAGCAGGGGGGCTTTATTATTTCTTTGTCCTTGATTTCCTCCTGATGAAAATATTCAAGGATGCAACTAGTTGGAACATCACTGAGAGAATTCCTGCTTACTTGACCACCAGTATTAGCTGAGAATACTTATAATAGGAGGCAGTTATCATGTTTATTGCACTGCAATATTCTTGTGTATCTATTTGGTCTGAAATGTTTTTTGTTTATTGTGAAGAGGTCTGATTGCATTTATTACTGGAACAGGACATTATTGTTACATTTATTGAACTTATATTGAAATATTAAGATATTTCTTGATATATAAAGTAACTTTACCATTAGGGTAAGTCAAAGCTATGTATCACCAAAACAAGAAGGATTTGTCTTAATGGATTATAGAGCTACATTAGCATAGGTTCAGTATTGTATGTATGTTTTCACTGTTTATATATGTAATGTATATTCTAAATCTCCACACTTGTGATGATACATTTTAAGATCTTTTCCTTGGATGATTTGCCTGTACTGTGGCGTCCAGTTCATCATCTGTATTAGGAGAATGCTCTACATTGTGTTATTAGAGAAAGAGAAAAGGCATTTGCTGACTCTGTCAATATAAGGCCCCCAGTCACTTTTCCCAAAGGAATGTGGTGTTCAATTTTCAATGTGTCGCCCATTTATAGAAATTCATATATAGACACCCCTAGATATTCATATATAGAGCATGTATTTGTAACTTAAGAATTTCTTTTTAATTGCAGGTTGGTAGCCACATTACAGGTGGAGATATCTATGGCCTAGTGAATGAGAATTCCCTTATCAAGCACAAAATCATGTTGCCTCCACGAAACAGAGGTACAATAACGTACATTGCTCCACCTGGAAATTATGATGCGTCTGTAAGTTTTTCTTTTAATTAAGTTTGCTAGTCTGCTGTCTGTCCTAAATAATACGTGGATTTTGATGCTTTAGACTGGTACCAAATTGGAGGGGGGAAAAACTCCCATTATTTTCTCACTACAAATCCTTGCTTAAATTGTAGGGTTGCTACAGGTTTGAGATAAAAAGAATAACAGAAATGTATAACTGCCTTCCTCTCTAATTTCCCTGACAGTCATGTGTGTGTGTGTGTGTATGTGTGAGTGTGAGTGTGTCTATCTATCTATATACCCCACTGAAATTAGTGTATAGCTGAACTAATACTGATGAGAAGCAACATGACTGGAGTATTACAGTAGTAATGAGCCAACAGCTTTAAAATTATTTGTACTTTATAGATAGCCTTCATGGTGCCCTGAATTGCTATGGTGGATGTAGCTTTATGGAAATATACTTCTTTGCTTCTATGCCGTCCATCATCTGCCCAGCACAATTCTTGACTCTCTCCACTTTACTAACATAGTTCTCATTTGACTAGTGAAGTTAGCTTTAGTCTTGTATTTACAAGGTTTGCTTGTTTTCAGTCTGTCATTTGCATTGATCTTTATGCTGCTTTCATTTAGGATGTTGTGTTGGAACTGGAGTTTGAGGATGTGAAGGAGAAATTTTCAATGGTTCAGGTCTGGCCTGTACGTCAGGTCCGTCCTGTTACAGAAAAATTACCTGCAAACCACCCTCTTTTAACTGGTCAGAGAGTCCTTGATGCACTGTTTCCGTAAGTGTCAGTTGTTTCTAACTGCTTTATTGTTGAAAGTGAGAATTTGTGCTCTTTCTTTTTTATGAATCACAATTATTTTATAACACTGTGATTCCTTCTCAGCCTGAAAGCTCACTGAATGAGCTATTTCTCACAGCCTTTTCTCAACTTCAACTACTGCCTCACACTGTAGTTGCAGTGAGAAAAGAGAGTATGACAGAAAAACATTGAACAACCAAAAAGAAATTATAAACACACATATTTTTTCAACATTTAAATATGAAATAAATTCCCACTGTAAAATTTGCATCTTTGTAAATTTTAGTTTCAGATAAAACATTGATTTTTCAGAGAAAAGAGTGCCTTTATGTTTTAAAGGGCTTGGTGGTGCAGTGGTTTGAATGCAGTACTGAAGGCTACTTCTGCTGACTGAGCTACCAGCAGTTCGGCAGTTTGATTCTGGCTGGCTGAAGTTAGACTAATTTAAGTAATTATGTCCTTAATTATTTTGAGACTCCATTATACATTGTTTTTCTCTTACACACATATACATATATACAGAAGGATGTAATACTTCTTTTATTAAATATCTTATTTGTGTCTGCCCTCAGGGCTGTAATAAATTTGAATTTTCTGGAATTCCTATATCCAGAAGTAAGGGTTCCCTCCCAACTTTCTTCTGAACCCAAACAAAAGGAATTTAGTGGTGTTTATGAGTTCTTCAGGGTTAAGCTCGTTATGTTGAGAAAGATAGAATTTGCTCGCTTTTTATAGGTCCAGATTACTTATCTTATATCCTGGAGAGAGAAGATTTTTGGGATGGAATATCAGTTGGGTCACTAGAGCAGTTTTCTCTGGAATGGAAAGAACAAGAATGCCTTCCAAAACATGGGAAGGGCTGGAGCAGCCAAGTGAGATTATAGAGTTGCTGATTGCTTTAGAAAGCCCTCTGTTACACAGCATTTTCCATGATGTTTTCTTTTGATTTAATATGAACTTTTTTTTAAATCTAGGTGTGTTCAAGGAGGTACTACTGCTATTCCTGGGGCGTTTGGCTGTGGAAAGACAGTTATTTCCCAATCCCTTTCCAAATATTCCAATAGTGATGTTATTATCTATGTAGGCTGTGGTGAACGGGGAAATGAAATGTCAGAAGTGCTCAGAGATTTTCCAGAGGTTGGTACTGGGACTTGGCAATACTGTACAAATGAGAGTTCAGGTGGGAGGTTCTGGCTTCATATTGCAATTTAATTTAAGCAATTATGTTGATTTCCAGAAATAAATAAATGAAAAGCATTCTTGGAAGCCTTCCCAAGGCTTTTTAGTTCCCCTAAAAAGATAGTTGAAATGTTTTTATTGGCTGTACAAACCATTGAAATGGTTTTATTGGCTGTACAAATATGTTTGTTTCTGGTATTTGAAGTTGGTTGATTAGATAGTAAGACTTGGGGGAAAATTAAATAAAAATACAAAATCTTTTAAATAGAAAATAAACTGAGAGCTTCTGACACTGCAGACAAATTCCTGGTGTATCTAATCACACTTGGCCAAATAAAGCCTGTTCTGTTCTATTCTATTATTCTATTCTATTCTATTCTATTCTATTCTATTCTATTCTATTCTATTCTATTCTATTCTATTCTATTCTATTCTATTCTATTCTATTCTAGCAGTTTTAGAATGTAAATTTTTAAACTGTATTTTATTGCTGTTTTATGGAGCTATAACTTTCCACTCAATATGAGCAGAGTTGCCTTAAGAACCTGTTTTCACAGAAATATTTTAATGGGCAATCTGTAGGCTAGATGTAATCCTACCTTATTTTAGTGGAGCCCCCAACCCAATTTTAATGGCTCTTATATACCACCAAATTCACTCTCATCCTCTATAGTTACATCATTGGATACTTTACAACCTTTATAAATCCAGAACTGTTAAGCAGATGTGCAGTGCCAAGGTCCAGGAAAGGTCCCCAACTTGATTCATAATTTTAAAAATGGCCATTTAAAAAATGGTAAAAAATACAAAATCATTTTAGTGTATTTTTTGTTTTGTTTTATTTTTCTGTTTTGTATCTTGAGATTATTGATAAAAGGCGAGTTAAATATTAACATCTAGAAACAGAAGCAGCAATTCTGTTCTTAGAACTGAATTTAAATGAAATGAATTTAAACATAATTCTTATTTAAGAAAAGAAACAAAGTGTTTTTTACACCTTAAATGCTAACAAACTCATTTTAGCAGAATCGTTAATAGACTACGGTTCATTTCATAGTTAACTCTATGCAATCCCTCTGAATCTCTATACATCCTGCACTGAATTTTTAGGCAGTTATCTAAATTTTAGGGATATTTGGTTGAGTTCAGTTTTTCAGGGTAAATTCACTGAATCTGTTATATTTCCATGATTTAGGATCTTAAATTTGGCATACCAACCCTTTAAAAATGTATGCAAAAATTTCTGTAAAGCATAGCTGTTAGGAGGAAATATTGTGTCTTTTGCATTTGTAATAGGATAATGATATAGTTTGGGGGTCAAAATTTGTGAATCATTTCAGTATCTGCTTTTATTTTTCCTTTAGAAAACAAATACCCTTTTGTTTACATTTTTCTCTTGTCTTTGTAGCTGACTATGGAAGTTGATGGTAAGGTAGAAAGCATAATGAAGAGAACTGCTTTAGTAGCAAACACTTCCAATATGCCTGTTGCTGCCAGAGAAGCCTCTATCTACACTGGTAAGAAATGTGGAAACAAAGATGGTATTGACTTAATGCTTGTTTCTTAGTCTTTTAGCTATTGCTGGCCTTCTCAAATTCAAAAGGTGCTTATAACAATTTGTCTATGAATTTACCTTTGACCTGTGTCACTAAGGATTACACTCAAGAACTGCCATTAATGTAGAATAAAAACAGAACTGTAATAGTAGTGCCAATTTTTTTTATTTTAATCCCATTTATATCCCGCCCTTCTCCGAAGACTCAGGGCGGCTTACAATTTAAAGCACAAACCAATGTGCTTAGCAATAGCCTTCATTCTATGTATATGCCTGCTTATTAGGGCTTTCGCCCCCCCCCCCCCCAAGCGGCATTATTACAAAGTCAGCTTATTGCCCCCAACAATCTGGGTCCTCAGATTGAAGTTGATTGGGCAAGAAAAGGAACCTTATGGAGATCTAATTTGCTATCTCTCTTTTAGAGGACCTAAAGACACCCAGGCCATTAACTATAGATTTGACAGCTTTACCAAGAAGACCAGACAAGAAACATTATTGTAAAACTACTTTAATAGATTCTTGCAAGTTTGAAAGTATAATTCTCCTGCTGTCACCTTTACAGCCCAACCTTTGGAGGCTCTTGCTCTGCCCACTATACAGGCCGTCTCTTTTCTGCCTGTTTCCCAGGCAGCATCTCTTTGCCTTGCCTCCCACGGTCTTTCCCACATAAGAAGAACTGATCATCTAGAGCTGCACATGTCGATCCTAGGACCTCAGCAGAGCCCCAGCAACACTGTAGCTCCAACAGATTCTCCCCCAGGCTTCTCTAAATTGTACACTGTGGTACAAATCTTAGATTCTGGAATTCTTCTAGATTTCTTATAAGCCACTACAGGTGATAATTAATATTTGATTTGTAATTGTTATTGGTCATAGGGATTACCCTGTCTGAATACTTTCGTGACATGGGCTATCATGTCAGTATGATGGCTGACTCAACTTCCCGATGGGCAGAGGCACTTCGAGAAATTTCAGGGCGACTGGCTGAAATGCCTGCGGGTATGCATTTTCTTCTTTGTAACTTTTGAAAAAAAACTGATTCAAAAATTTTAAGTTTTCTTGTCATTAGAGAAGCTAACTTGCATTATATTTGGTAATTGCAGATAGTGGCTATCCAGCCTACCTTGGTGCTCGCCTAGCTTCTTTCTATGAACGGGCTGGTAGAGTGAAGTGTCTGGGGAATCCAGAGAGAGAAGGAAGTGTTAGCATAGTTGGAGCGTAAGTATATTAGCAACAAGATGTTCTTTTTCTGTACGTTGTATATTATTTTGCATTATGGTCTGTTACCTGATCATCTTGTACATAGAAAATGTTCCCTGAAATTAGAAATGCTTGTTCATAAAGTGAAACTGAAAGAGATAATGGGGAGCATTCTTTCAAGACAGCATTAGAGAGAACAATCTGCAGATTTGTTAAAGTTATTATTTTCTTGATACTGTACATAGTTTTTCACTATTCTGTAAATACTATGCAAAGTCTATGACAGGGCTTTTCAACCAGTGGTACATTGGCACCTGGCAGATGGTACGTGACTATCCTAGAAAAGTGGTAGCTAGGGAGGGGAATGAGCTGAACCGGTGGCAGCACCACACAAGCCTGAGCGAGAGATGGCTGGAGCTGCAGGGCTGTCAGGGCTCACCGGAAGTGCCAGGATCAGCGCCAGGCTCCAGCTGGAATGTTGCAGCATCTCCAGGGTCTTTACATTCAGATGCTTGGCAATTGATTCATATTTATGATGGTCACAGTGTCCCAGGGTCATGTGAAGTGACCAAAACCTGCTGCAACCACCCAGCAAAAGGGGGAGAATAAAAACCAAATACCCCACCCCACCCCCACTGCCGATCCTCAACAGAAATGCTCACAACAATGAAAACCTCGGACAGGAGGAAGAGCACCGCCAGGCAGGCAGGCAGGTGTCTTGCTCGGCTGTGGCTTGGGGGGGGCACTTTCTTCAGTGCCATTGTAACTTCAAACAGTCACTAAGCAAACTGTTGTAAGTCGAGGACTACCTGTACTTCATCACTTTTTTCCTTTTTTTTTGGTCAAGTTTTTGACACCTTGCTGGGCGACTGGTGGTCCTCAGATGTTGCCATATCCTAAAAGTGGTACAATGGGTGAAAAGGTTGAAAAGCCCTGGCCTATGATACATTTTAGGAACTACGGTCATAAATCAAATTGTTCATTTAAGTCTTTCTCTTTATATTAGATTAACTATTCATTTTCTTAATATCTTTCCAACCTAGTCCTTACCTGGATTCTTAAAAATTACTTAAAATGGGGAAAAAACATAGATTCAGTGGTAAAACTCATACTTTGAATATCATTTATGACAACCGCTGTTGTGATTAAGGAAGATTTTTCTTTGGTGATCTTAGTAAGATCGCTAGAGAGGGCAAAGCTAAAAGTTCAGTCTTTGTTGGGTGTTGCAATGGAACATTCTCAGTATTAAACAGGCAGCTCAGAGTTCTGCTTGAAAAGAAGCATTTGATTAGGAAGTCCAAGCCTAAACATACACATACAGAGACACATACAGAGAGGCCAGGGCAAATCTTAGAAGAGACATTAGGATGGCGAAACAGCAATTTAAACGTAAGGTGGAGAACCACTTAGCAGACAGCAATTTGAGGCAAGTGTGGCAGGGACTGCAGCAATTAACCAGTTACAAGGGCAGTACGAGGAGCATGGTTAACACCGATGCCTCGTTGGCTGAGGAGCTGAATATCTTTTTTCGCTCGCTACGAGGTAAAAAGACCAGACCCCGTAGCCTCTGCTGGCCGGCCTTCTGATTTTCAGCAACTCACCTTATCTGAAGACCAAGTGAGAACTGTATTGAAGGCTGTGAATCCCAGAAAAGCCGCAGGCCCAGATGGGGTGCTGGGGATAGTGGTTAGGAATTGTGCTGACCAATTAGCAGGGGTCCTGACAAGGATTTTTAACATCTCCTTGCAAACTGCATGTGTACCATCGTGCTTGAAAGCAGCTACCATTGTCCCAGTCCCCAAGAAAACTGCAGTTGAGTGCCTGAATGACTACAGACCTGTTGCATTAACGTCTGTAGTCATGAAATGCTTCGAAAGATTGGTTCTCCAACATCTTAGGACATGCCTCCCACTGGACTTTGATAAACATCAATTTGCCTACATGGGAAATAGGTCGACAGACGATGCCATAGCTACTGCTTTACACTCTGTAGCAAGTCATCTTGAGAAACCTGGAAGTTATGTCAGGATGCTTTTTGTTGATTATAGCTCCGCTTTCAACACCATTTTGCCGAGCATTCTCATCAAGAAGCTGACTGACTTGAAATTCTCCCCCTCCATCTGCGATTGGATTCAAGACTTTCTTAGGGACCGGTTACAAACAGTGAGGGTTGGGTCTGCTTTGTCCACCCCCCTGAAGCTTTGCACCAGCTCGCCACAGGGCTGCGTGCTTAGCCCCTACCTGTACTCTTTGTACACATATGACTGTGTATCATCCAACCCATCTACTGCGATAATTAAGTTCGCAGATGATACGAACGTGGTGAGTCTTATTACAGGTGGGGATGAGACAGCATACAGGGTGGAGGTACAAAAACTATCCATATGGTGTAACAACAACTTGCACCTGAACATCGGCAAGACAAAAGAGATGGTGCTAGACTTCCGGAGGAAAAAGGAGGAACCTGCCCCACTTTACATCGGGGAGGATTGTGTGGACTTTCCTCCTTTAAATTTCTGGGAGTCTATCTCTGCGAAGATCTGACCTGGAAAGTTAATACAACCCAGGTGGCCAGAAAGGCCCAACAGAGACTTCACTTTCTCAGGGTCTTGTGGAAGAACAGGGTAGAACAATGGCTTATGACCCTCTTTTACCGGAGAGAGCGTCCTCTTGTACTGTATTGTGGTTTGGTATGCTGGTCTGACAGCCGCGGATAGGAAGGCATTACAGAGGGTGGTGAGCACAGCACAAGACATTGTGGGCTGTCCCCTGACACCACTGGATGACATCGCCAGGGCTTGTTGCCTTGGAAGAGTGAGGAAAATTCTCAGGGATGACTCACACCCTGGACGGTATCTCTTTACTCTCCTACCATTGGGTAGGAAATATAGGAGTATAGCCAGCCACACCAACAGGCTGAAAACAGCTTTTATCCATGGGCTGTTAGGCTTTTGAATGGGAAATAATTTTTACAAACTTTATGCATAATTGACTTGTGAGGCTGGTGTGTTGTTCAATTAGTTCACATGGTGTAATAAGATGGAGGGTTTGTGTCACTGTAAGCTGGGGGGTTGGGGCACGAAGGGAGGCTCAGCCAATCTCAATGTATACATGATTGTACTTTGACAATAAAGGTTCATTCATTCATTAAAGAGTGAATTGCAAACATATTGTACAGTTGATGGTCCTTCTCAATTTGATGTAAGTATTACTACTGATTGTGATTTCCCCTTTCTGTCTTTTCTCTCCCACCCCAATTCAGTGTATCTCCTCCTGGTGGTGACTTCTCTGACCCAGTTACTTCTGCTACTCTGGGTATTGTTCAGGTAGGCAATAATTCTGCTCTCTAAGTAGAATGTAAGCTTTAATAAAAAGCTTATTGAATCTAATCGGTGAGTCTGTTACTATGAAAGACTATGTGTTGTTTATCAATCTTAATCTATTTATAAATATTTAGGCACATGAGTTTGGGTAGCCAATCTGCAGCAAAGAGAGGCTGCTATTCTGGTTCTGAGATACTTAGTTTGCTGCCCAGCTTTCCAGGGGCTTCTTATTCCCTGCATCTGATGATTGGTCCATCTAACATAACACTTTGTAATAATGCCGCTTGGGGGTGTGTGTGTGAAAGCCCTAATAAGCAGGCATATACATAGAATGAAGGCTATTGCTATTGCTAAGCACATTGGTTTGTGCTTAAATTGTAAGCCGCCCTGAGTCTTCGGAGAAGGGCGGGATATAAGTGGGATTTTTTAAAAAAGCGTGAAACCCTGTCCTTGTGGCCTTGTTCTTCTTAAAGAAGTACTCTGAGGCAAATGCGGTTCTGTTAATTAAGGATGCTCATTGACATTTTATTACTTTTGGGGCAGGTGTTCTGGGGCTTGGATAAGAAGCTTGCTCAACGTAAACATTTTCCATCTGTGAATTGGCTCATTAGCTACAGCAAATACACACGTGCTTTGGATGAATACTATGACAAGCATTTCCCCGAGTTTGTTCCCTTGAGAACTAAATCAAAAGAGATATTGCAGGAAGAGGAGGATCTTGCAGAGATTGTACAGTTGGTGGGGAAGGTGAGTGAAGGAACATCGCTCTTATTGAGCCATTTCTATAGCTGAAGCTATTTGGATTAGTTAATTATTTAATTAATTATAAAATGCTTTGTCTTTTTTATTAAAGTAATTCCAAAGGAGTGTACAAACAAATGTTAAAACTATACCAATTGGCAACTTCTGAAAATTTGGTGACATACTTGTGTTCAGAGCAGACATACTTGTGTTGTCAGTAGTAGTTTCAAGATCTTGGAGACATAAAATTTTTACTGTTTAAACATTTGCACAATGCTAGTATTGCTGTTGGGTGCTATAGATAATCTAAAGTTAATACAGTCCTAATTAAACACTTCCCTAGGCAAAACAGAAGGGAAAGTTGTTGCAACATAGGCAAGTTCATATTCCCAACCAAGCAGTGAGCTGGAAAAGACATCATTTGTTTGTGATACCATCAAAAGAGATAGGAAAGTATTCTTATTCTTACCCTTATACTCATTCATGGTTCAAAATTGCCATTTTTTCAAATTAATTTGGTGCATTTGGGGAGGTTCAACCTCCTGTACCAGTATCCTTAAATCCTGCCACAATGCTAAAATTAGGCTGAATTCAGCACCAGAGTAACTATTTTGGGATACTTAAGAATGGATATCATGGTGTTGATCCCATTCTTTCTTAAATGTTGAATGAAGTAAAAAAAATGCACCACCAATATTGGCCATTTTGTTGCTGAATTTCAAAATAATAATAATAATAATAATAATAATAATAATAATAATAATAATAATAATAATAATAATAATAATAATAATAATAATAGCATATTCTTAGGATGCTAGAGGAGGAAGTGGCAAGCAGATCAATTGCTCATTAAAGAGAATTAAGGAGAAGTAGTAAAGAACAGAAAGGACTGAAGGCACAATTATTAGAGGCAAGAGTAATAATAGTATGGTTGATAAAAGTGATTTTCAGAGTTCATATTAGAGCAGCTTTTCTTCTCATGCCAACTGTGAGAGATGTCTAAATAAGTAAAAAACTAAGTAAAGGTTTTTCTGTGAAGATTCCCATGATGTATGATAACAGCCAATTCTTATATTTTGATTGGCTTGTTATCTGGATCAGATCACTGTTGTAAAAGACTTTTTCTATTCTCTCACTTTAGGCTTCTTTGGCAGAAACTGACAAAATTACACTGGAAGTTGCCAAGCTCATTAAAGATGATTTCCTGCAACAGAATGGTTATAGCCCATATGACAGGTATGGCCATGGGAAATTCTGTCTGCAGGGACTGTTCATGTAGAATGTCTTGATGTCTTGATCTCTGGTAATAAAGTTCTTTTAGATTTGTATTGCGTGTTAAGTATACTCTGACATACAAATTCTTCCCATTCAGTAGTCTTACTAGTTTTCCCAGCAGTTCAGAAAACTACACCATGCTATTTTTTCTTCGCACCCGGCACTGTTGGGGCTAGCCTACCTTTGGCCAACACTGTTGCATAAATATTAAATATCAACTCACATTTCACAAGTAGGAGCTTATTTTTTCTGTCCTGAATATTATATCAAACAGTGCTCTGATACAAAAATGCTGAAGATCCAGCTTTCCTCATCAATTTTGCATTCCAATTAGCTGTAAGTGTGCATTATTGAGGGCAACAAAGGACAAGTCCTCAATTGGTACCATGAACGCCTTGTACGTGAGCTTCTTGTTGCAAAATTTAGGCTTAAATTGAAGAAAGTAGGGAAAAGCACTAGGCCACTCAGGTATGAACTAAATCATATCCCTGATGAATACACATTAGAGGTGACAAATAGATTTAAGGAATTAGATCTGATAGACCGAGTACCTGAAGAATTATGGACGGAGGTTCGCAACATTGTACAAGAGGTAGCAACTAAAACCATCCCAAAGAAAAAGAAATGCAAGGAAAGCAAAATGGCTGTCTGAGGAAACTTTGCAAATAGCTGAGGAAAGAAGGGAAGCGAAAGGCAAGGGAGAAAGATACACCCAGTTGAATGCAGAATTCCAGAGAATAGCTAGAAGAGATAAGAATGCCTTCTTAAATGAACAGTGCAAAGAAATAGAAGAAAACAATAGGAAGGACCAGAGATCTCTTCAAGAAAATTGGAGATATGAAGGGAACATTTCATGCAAAGATGGGCATGATAAAGGACCAAAATGGCAAGGACCTAACAGAGGCAGAAGAGATTAAGAAGAGGTGGCAAAACCACACAGAAGAACTGTACAAGAACGAGCTTAACCTCCCAGATAACGATGATTGGGTGGTCACTGACCCCGAGCCAGACATCCTAGAATGTGACGTGAGATAGGCCTTAGGAAAGCTGAGTAACAACAAAGCTAGTGGAGGTGATAGTATTCCAACTGAGCTATTCAAAATCTTAAAATACGATGCAGTAAAAGTGCTACACTTAATTTGCCAGCAAATTTGGAAAACTCAACAGTGGCCACAGGATTGGAAAACGTCAGTTTACATTCCAATTCCAAAGAAAGGCAATGCCAAAGAATGTTCAAAGTATCACACCATTGCATTCATTTCACATGCTAGTAAAGTTATGCTTAAAATCCTACAAGCTAGACTCCAGCAGTATGTGGATCGAGAACTACCAGAAGTACAGGGAGGATTTTGAAGAGGCAGAGGAACTAGAGATCAAATTGCCAACATATGCTGGATCATGGAGAAAGCTAGGGAGTTCCAGAAAAACATCTACTTCTGCTTCATTGATTATGCTAAACCCTTTGTGTGGATCACAACAAACTTTGGCAAGCTCTTAAAGAGATGGGAGTATTAGACCATCTTATTTGTTTCTTGAGAAACCTATATGTGGGTCAAGAAGCAACAGTGAGAACTGGTCACGGAACCACTGATTGGTTCAAAATTGGGAAAGGAGTCCGGTAAGGCTGTATACTGTCACCCTGCCTATTTAACTTATATGCAGAGCACATCATGAGAAAGGCAGGGCTAGATGAATCAAAAGTTGGAATTAAGATTGCTGGGAGAAATATCAACAACCTAAGATATGCAGATGATACCACTTTAATGGCAGAAAGTGAAGAGGAACTAAAGAGCCTCTTGTTGCGGGTGAAGAAGGAGAGTGCAAAAGTTGGCTTGAAACTCAACATTAAGAAAACCAAGATCATGGCATCCGGCCCTCTCAATTCCTGGCAAATAGATGGGGAAGAAATGGAGGTAGTGACAGATTTTATTTTCCTGGGCTCCAAGGTCACTGCAGATGGGGACCGCAGCCAAGAAATTAAGATGCTTGCTCCTGGGGAGGAAAGCTTTGGCAAATCTAGACAGCATACTAAAAAGCAGAGACATCACCCTGCCAACAAAATAGTCAAAGCCATGGTTTTTCCAGTTGCAATGTATGGCTGTGAAAGTTGGACCATAAGAAAGGCTGAGCACCAAAAAATTGAGGCCTTTGAACTATGGTGCTGGAGAAGACTCCTGCGAGTCCCTTGGACTGCAAGGCGATCAAACCGGTCAGTCCTAGGAGAGATCAACCCTGACTGCTCTTTAGAAGGCCAGATCCTGAAGTTGAAACTCAAATATTTTGGCCACCTAATGAGAAGGACTCACTGGAGAAGAGCCTAATGCTGGGAAAGATTGAGGGCAATAGAAGAAGGGGACGACAGAGAATGGGTTGGCTGGATGAAGTCACTGAAGCAGTAGGTGTGAGCTTAAATGCACTCCAGAAGATGGTAGAGGACAGGAAGCCCTGGAGGAACGTTGTCCATAGGGTCGTGATGGGTCAGACACGACTTCACAACTAATAACAAAACTAAGGGGAAAGAACCAAGTGGAACTAAGGGCAAAGATACCAGCTTTGTTCACCCTCAACATTTACACCAAATAGCACAGCATTCATATTTCACATTTTCTAAGAATTGGCCTTTTGTTGAAGTGTGTTTCAATTGTAGACTAGTCTCTTTCGCTTTGCTCAGATGTTAGGAACATTGTTCCATTTCTTTCTCTTTTTTGTCAGTGGATTCCTTTGTGCTCATTCAGGATATATTATACTAGATTCTTATTCTGATGGTAGTCAGGACATGCAGCATGAATGCAAATACTAATTATGGGGAAGTAACTCCTAGTCTAATCCTTCAGAAGTCTCTTCTGTTAAAAGTGCTGGGTAGTTCCTCTACAACTAAAGAATTATGTACAAATAAGCAAATGTTCTATAACCTGAGTGTGCTATTCAAATTTGTGTAACTGCTGTGCTAAAGATACCATGATAAAAAAACTATGAAAGTTGCTTATTCAGCCCATAGAAAATGTCCTCTTCACCTTGTTTCCGTATATGCATTGTCCGTTATAGAAAGCTGAATTCTATAGCCAACTGCTGTGCATTTATCACTTCTTCCACAAATGTTAATTATCAAACACAAATATTTGCTAACGTGTTTGAACAATTTAGTCATTAAAAAGTTCCTTAATTCTGAAAAAGATGAGTTTTGGTACTGTTTTCATTAGGTTCTGCCCATTTTATAAGACTGTGGGGATGCTGTCTAACGTGATTGCGTTTTATGATATGGCACGCCGAGCAGTTGAGACTACTGCCCAAAGTGACAATAAGATTACATGGTCCATTATCAAAGAGAACATGAGTGAAATCCTTTACCGACTTACCTCTATGAAATTCAAGGTATGTACTCTGCATTAGGATTATAACAAAACAATATGTACAAGTAGTCCTCAAGTTACAACCATAAATGGGATAAATGCCATTGTTAAGTCGTCGGGACTGTGAGTCATCTTGTGACCAGATTCGATTTTATGACTCTTTTACTGTGGTTATAAGTTGAGTTGTGTGGTCGTGTGAATCCTGCTTAATCAGCAATGATTTTTCCAAGACTGTGCAGCAGCTAAACTTGTGTGGAGAACTGATCATGTTTTAGATAATATTTAAACAGAAATATTGAACATTCAATAGGGTTCACGACCATATTTCTTGTTCATGTCCCAAATCGGATATAAGATTGTTCCTTTAACATTCTATTAATCTAACTGCCATTTATAAAAAACAGCATTGACAAGAGAGTTTAGTTTTTTAATTAAACTGCTAGAGATAGTCACTGATATATTAATAGGAAGAGCAAGAGGTAGGTCTAAGACTCTAAGTGGTTCCATCTTGTAATGTGGTTTAGCAAGAATTGTAAAATACCTGCTTTTCTATTCTGTTGATAAAGCAAAGTGGTGGATGGCCTTGTTTTCTTATTATGGCATTAATTGGTCGCAGACCTCCTTAGAGTCTGTTTCTGTCATCTCCTGGTGCCTGTTCAAATGATGTGCCAAGGTAAGCAGCTAGGTCTTTCGGATCACTCAGGAAGGTGGATGGTGCATTTCACAGTTCCAATTTCTTTTTGAATATGAAACTTTGTACACATGCAGATTGGTATTTGTGTTGTTACAGTTATAACGGAAGTGCAAGAGAAAATAATAACTACTGCATAAGGTATTTATCTATTGGGAATATGTGTGTGCTGGCTGTTTCGTTTTACTACATGGGACAGAGATGGATCCCATCAGGCATATCAAAAGACCAATTCCCTCTGCACCATTAGTAGGAATTCTGCAATGTCAAGATATTCATGACATCTTCTGAGGAAGTGCTGTCTTTCTAAACCTCTTGAGTGATTATCCAGTTTTGTTCTGTTGAATTTCAGGACCCAGTGAAAGATGGAGAAGCAAAGATCAAAGCAGACTTCGCCCAGCTGTTTGAAGACATGCAGAATGCATTCCGCAGTTTGGAGGACTAGAAATTCCCATTTCAGTGTTTCTCATTTCAGTCTTCTCTTTTTCCATTAGAAGATGAAGATATCTATTGTGATGACTTATAACTGGAAAAACATTCCTATTTAGTTTTGACAGTTGCGTGCGTCTTTGTGCAAATGTAAAGCAGACTTTGTTATAGTCCCAGTAAGGCTTGACGTCTTCTCACCAAATTTAATCCTTCAACTGTTTCTCTCTATGGAAGAGAATTAAGGTTGTCAAAGTGTAGATTTCTTCAGAGCGGAAAAAGGCAGTTGAATCAGTTTTCTACTGCATGTGGTCATGCATGATGCTTCAAAGGTAGTTTTGTTTATTCTTTAATGCTGCTGTTGTGTCTATAATCAGTAGAATTGATCAGAATTATAGATCAATATTTTGGTAAAAAAAGTTCTTCCCCATTCTTCTTAATGGGATGAAAAATCTTCAGGATTAGAACTGATGGGGAAAATTATTCCCAACAGCAGTCTATAGTCAGTCATTACTATTTGAGGAAATGTATGCCTTTTGAATGTACATGCAACTTGTTAAATTATTTTTCTATGCTTTTTATGCTTGGAAAAGATCAACCCTTCTTTTATTTCCAGGTGTTTGCTATTTAGAATTGAATGTATCCTTGTTTGAGAAAATGTTACACTATAAACTTTGTCTCTCACAGATCAAGATAAAAATGAAAAACCATGGAATAGTTGTACACAAGTTTTTAAATTTGCTGAAGAGAATGTTAAAATCCCAAGCTTTAATTTTAAAAAAGCTGCTAATCCTTTCTCCTTGTAAAGATCACTGTGTCTAGTTTTCTTATAGCATGTTAACAGCAAGCATTATATGACTATCATACATAATTACAATTTAAATAATGTGAAAGATCATCTTAAAAGTTGAACCTAATGCCATTGTGACATTGCTGCAAAACAGACTATCCTAGCCAACATTTGTGGAAATCCACTCTGGAATCTGTTTCCTTGCACATTTGTAAATGTATTATGAAATATGATTATAAATAGGATACAATGAAACTGGAAACAAGGTTGCTAAACAAGGTTATAATAACATTATTTCCTCTTCCTGACCACTTTAAATGTAGAGGTAATGGCCCTTCTGTTTCTGGTGTGGCACTCAATTAATATTGGTTTTAAGCCTACCAGAAAAGTGCTTTTTCCTCATTTAGGCAATGCCAGTTAAATTTAATAACTGCATTTTCAATTATTTTGAGTTCTATAATAAGAAAGCTAATTTCATTTACGTTGTGTTACAGAACATGATATATGAAAAGCAATTTTGCTTCTTTTGCTGAAATTCTTATTGGCTCTATTATGTTGTAGCATTCTATGCCTAGGAAACTGATTAACTACTATAATTTTACATTACAATGTATTATGCTGCTTTGTTCCGTGTTTCTCCCTCACTGTGCAATTTATTTTTGGATAAAAATAAAATTCTGTGTCAGTGTTAGAAAAATGATGCTCATAATATTACAAACTCTATGGTTTCAAAAGAAGAAGAACTGATGGGAAGAAACAGCATTGTATCTATGGCTTTGTGTATATTTGTTCAAATCTTAAAGAATACAATTGTGGTGTTAATATACTATTCTTGTCCATCATAGAATAAACATTTTTAGCCTTTTAATCAGTGCACTGTGTCAACAAGACTTTACAGAAGTTAGTAATATAATAAAAATGAATAAACTTAAACTCTGCCTATGTTATCTAAGCACTTCAACACACTACATTCGACTATTATCTCTAAACCAGACATGTCAAACACAAGGCCCGTGGCCCAGATCTGGCCTGCGAAGTGGTTTCATGTGGCCCGCAAAGCCATCCTGGAAACAGTGAGGGAACGGCCCCCATTGCCTTGGCCCTGGCCCAGAGACCCTCCTTCTGCCAGAGACCCTCAGATCTGTCCCGCTCCTGCCCAGGCACCCATAGGCAACCTTGATGCGAACGATGTAGAGCTGGCCATGCCCACCCAATAGGCCATACACACTCTAGCCACACCCACCCAGTAGGCCACGCCCACCCTGGCCATACCTATCCGGCCCCCTGAGGGCAACCACAATGCTGATGCGGCCCTCAATGAAATTGAGTTTGACACCCCTGCTCTAAACCAATTAGAAATTATGGATATTTAGATTCAGGATTATGTATATTTAAATAATCACTCAGAAGCATCTACTCTCAAGCTTTAGGATATTATTCTATATTCCTTGGAATTAGAATCTGCAGGACTATTGGAAATGCTTTTTATTGAGTGATTAGGGCAGCATTTTTCCAATTCCCTTCCTTCTCTAGAATGAAAGCTATTTTTCTTCTTGAAAGTTCATTCTACAGTGATCTCTATACAGATTCTATACCAGAGGTCTCCAAAAATGGCCCTTTTATGACTTCCTCAGCCAGGCACACTGAAGTCCACAAGTCATAAAAGGGCCAAGTTTGAAGACTCCTGTTCTACCAATGTCTCTTCTCACAGCTTCAAAAAACTACTATACAAATTAGATTCTGTTTGGTCCTAACGTGTGAATTGCGATGTAATAAACCTAGGTGGATTCCTGGCTATTCTGGGGGATTTTCTTAACATTATAGCGCAAGTAATAGCAGATTAGGAAAAGAAAACTGCAAAGGTAATTTGGATAAATGCTTATTTGGTTGTAAGCAGATGTGAAACGATGAATGGGAAACTGTATCTTTTGCTTGATCATCTGTTATACCTTTCCTGATTCTAGTATGTGCAAAAAGTAGTCACTGTTTTACATAAAGATGCACTTTTCTTAGTACACAAACAGTAAAATCATGGCAACAAAATATGGTTTAATCAAATGTTAAAATAACAAACTCTTTAAATATAAGGCAACACTGATTTGTATTTTACTGAAAAGAATGAAAAAAGCAAAAACTTGATTTTTTATGTAAAATATTTTCACATTTTAATGTTTGCAACAATATCTTTCATACTTGAGCTTATTAACAACAACTGTATCTCCAAACCTGCAATACATACACAAACTGGAATTACACAAATTCCTCCAGAGGAATTAGACTTTCTCCTCTTCCTGTTCTTCAGATTGTTTCCTGGATATTAAGACATACCAGATTTGGTCGATTCCTCATTTGACTTAAAAACTCTAATTCATTACAGAAAAACCTCCTCAATTGTCCTGACCCTATTAAAAAAAGAGAATTTTATAATACATCTCTTTCTCATTAAAAATAATACCAGCACACTGTATTTCAGCCAGCTCCTGGGTATCTTAGAATTTAGGGAGAAGGGTGGGGAGAAGATATAAAAGGGACCCTTTTCATTTTTTTAGTCATCACTGTCAAGGAAATCAGTATAAGTGGAGGAACAAATAAGTGCAATAGGTTTTGGCATACTTGTATTTCGTATTTCTTAATGGCCCATATTTACATTTCATATTTCTTAACATCCCATCTTTTGCTTGTCCAATTAAGATGTGCAGTGTAATTCTACTTATTGCCTTTATTAAAATCTTTTTAAAAAGAAATCAGGAACTAAGTTTGCCTATATCTGAACAAAAGCATGCAGTATTTTTTACAATATACCAATGGTCTCCATTTGCATAAATCAGCCTTCTATCCTTCATCAGATTAGATTTCAACTCCATAAAACTCAAAACACAGTGATCAATATTTTCCATCTCTAACTGCTGATGTTCCAATTAATGTAAGAACAATTTTCCTGAGCCATTTTGTAATACAGATCAGCTTCTCAGGGCCTTAGAATATCCCTCCTAAAATCTCTCAATTTAATTCCTAGCAGGGATTAAAGTGGTATCTGCCCTAGGTATGAAACTTCTGGCATACTGAAGTAAATTTGGCAACTTCCTCGGTGTTTTATTCATCTATTTTGTAGCTTCTGGGATTTGTAAGTAGTAAATTGAGGACTATAGTGAGGCATCAGGATTTCTATATTGTTAAATGATTTCTATTGATTACAGTGAAGCAACATATCATAGGAATAGTTGAATAGTTGGCATGATTTCTAAAAAAAATATCTAGTTTTTTCCTTAGCACTGAGAGCATTCTGTGAGGTTGAAGACATATAACATACCTGTATTAGAAGATTTTCTATCCACTCTGAAAGTCAACACTATGGATCGACAGACAACTGGACTTCTGCATAAGTTTTTCAAATATTGTGTGAGCAGATCTTCTTGCTCTTCCAGCATCTGTCAAAATCAGATAAATAGCCTTGATTTGCACTCAAAGCCATTAGGTAAAATTCCTAATCCAAGTGGTTATTAAATTTCCCAATTCAAAATAAACCACTTACCCTAGCTCCTGTGCTAATTTCATTATGCTGAATGCAGATATTTCCCTTAATCCGAATATGATTTTGCAGGACCTCCCATTCCTTGGGGCTCAAACCCAACATTTGTTGCACCTGTTGGTTCTTGCAAAATACCACAACCTCACTTGTTCCATCTTCTACTAGGATTCTGTGATAATAAGTGGGATTTAAAATAAATATATCGCATTCTCATTCAGAATAATGGATATCTGTAATTCTATTCTGTATGTCATAAAATAATAATTTGAGTAGCAGGTAGTCCTTGACTTACAACTGGATGCTTAGCAACTGTTCAAAATTATGATAGATTCCCCCCTAGCTACTTATGACCCAGTTCCAAAGTCCCAGTGGCCAGCCCCCCTCTCCCAGTCACGTGACCATGTCTGGTGCACAACCTGTATTTATGGCCATTTGGAGTGCCTCGCAGTCATCTGAGTGTTTTATGAAGTTTTTGCTAAACCCAGCATTTACTTCTAATTTTTGGCAAAATCCTCCTATTGCCAACAATGGATTCACTTCAGGGCCACAGCGGTTGCTTTACGTGGCAACCCTTTTTACAACCATCATGACTTACGATTAAGGATCACTTCTCGATTTTAAATATATTTGATCAAAAAATAATTTCAGTACACCAAAAAGTTGCCAGATTTCAGGATTAAGTACTTATATAGACAAAACGAGCAAACTATTCAACATTCTATATTGTATAATTTGAATATGCATTATTGCTTTTTCCTATATGAATATATGGGGACAATAAAAATTATTAGCAGTGATAGACATTTCTTTCCAAGTACTTACTTAGCTGTAGCTTTAATCATTCCTGTATGTGACGAGCAAGAATTTTTACATTCATTGTGCCTTCCCTGGGAAGAGGGAAAATATGTTGATAAAATTGGGCTAATTGTCATGTTAGTATAAAAATGTATATGGTACAATTTCAGATTACAGGTGTGAAGTTTGAATGACCCATATGTTCATCCAAAAGAATAAGACAATACAATACAGCAATTATGACGTGAGGAAAGCAGCTTAGGAATTCCCAGATTCAAATATGGCTGATTAGATACCTCTGTGAAGATGTTGCAGAGATCACAGAACCATTGCATGGATAAAGATAGGATACATGTCAAATGGCAAGTGACTTGTGGTTGGCCCATATTAAAAGGCTGAAGTGGTACATTGGATAAATAACCTATTGGAAACTTAGGTGTGGAATCCAGATGTCTGCAAATAAAAAAGAAAAAGGGGCTTTCATCAAATTCTGCAGTTGGATGAGAAGTAAAAAAGTTTCAAGGTAACTTCTGAGGTTGATACTCACTTTGGAGAATTGTGAGATGGAGGAGTCAGAACACACACGTCACTAGAGGCAATAAAAATACAATAGACATTTCCAAATCTGTAATGAAAAAAGATGGATTTTGGATAGTAGTACAATTAAATGTGATAAAGAACCAATGAGAACGGTCGTGGAGAAGCAAAAAAAAAAGTATGTACAAACAGTACCTGAGTTAACAACAAATTCAGTTCCCTAACTCTGTCTTTTAACTTTCATTTTAAATCGGAATCCATACTTACAAACAAGTTGCTTATTAAAAATGACAGATGGCTTTGTCTTTCCTTGAGCCAACTAAGAGATGAAGCAATACAACACTTTTAGGAACTGATGAAAACAGGGTGCATATTAAAAATGTGTGGCTTCAGTGGTTCCCGAAAATACTGTGTGGCTTCAGTGTTTCAGCAGTTCAAGGAAGGAAAACACAACCATTTTTAGTAACAGGGAGCCCATTTATACCTAGTAAATTGTGTAATGAAGAATCCAGGGAATTTCCAGAGATATTAACAAGTCACTGAGAAGAGCAGAGAAAGGAGCTGATAGGGCATTTTGGTACACTGTGCTTGAAGAAGCATGGCAGCTCCGGAGAATAAACAGGCTGAGAAGACTGACAAGGGGAGCAACTGAGGCGGTCAGGCACATCACACTTGAATGTGAGAGAGATAGTGGCAACCAAGAGAAGATAGGAGGAAGGGAGGAAGGAAAGTGCTGATAGTTTGGAAAGACTAAAGCAGGGGTCCCCAACCCCCGGTCCATGGACCAGTACCGGGCCACACAAACAAGCAAAGCCCCATCCACGAGATGCAGGCAGCACACACCCTCCAGTCTGCAGAAAAACCTCTCCACGGAACCGGTCCCTGGTGCCCAAAAAGTTGGGGACCTCTGGATTAGAGCACAGGCTATAAAAGGAAGGGAGAAAAAGATGAGATGCACTAGTCTTGCTTTATTCTGTAAAATCTCTCCAGATTGTCTCTTTGCCAATGCCCAGAACAACTCAGTTTCAATTCAATCAGAACCAGCTCAGAATAGCAAGATTTCTAATTCAAAGTATATTTTCTGTGTGAAACAAAACACATTTTCTGTTCTGTAGCCAAGTGATAGCCAAGACATTAGTAAAAATTTTGAACAAATGGTTGTAAGTTGAAAACTACCTGTACTACCAAAGGCAAGCAGATATCAATAATGTCATATATGATGAATAATAATATGATGCTTCAGTACCTCTGAGATCAAGACATACCTGGAAATTTTGCACTGTAGATCCCGAAACAAAATCATAGCTCCAGGCAACAAACCCCAAAGATATGGCACAAAAGCGGCTTGAATATAGACATCCAGAAGAATTGAAGAATCATGTGTAGGTGCTATGCTCAGCTTTATAGTATAATTCCAGGGCAAGAGGCCACCTAAATAGAATAGAATCGAGCTGGAAGGGACCTTGGAGGGCTTCTAGTCAAGCCCCCTGCTCAAGCAAAAGAACCTATACCATCTCAGACAAGTGACTGTTTAGCCTCTTTTTAAAAATCTCCAGTGATGGAGCACCCACGATTTCTGGGGGTAAGCTGTTCCACTGGTTAATTGTCCTATCAGGAAGTTTCTCCTTAATTCCAGGTTGCTTCTCTCTTTGATCAGTTTCCAACCATTGTTTCTTGTCCTGCCCTCTGGTGCTTTGGAGAATAATGTGACCCCAATCTTCATGGTGGCAGCCCAGCAAATACTGGAATACTGCTATCGTGTCGCCCCTATTTCTTCTTTTCTTTAGACTAGCTAAATCCAAGTCCTGCAGCCATTCTTCATATATTTTAGTCTCCAGGCCTTTGATCATCTTAGTTGCGCTTCTCTGAATTTTTTCCAAACTCTCAACGTCTTTTTTGTGATATGGCGACCAAAATTGGCTGCAGTATTCCAGGTGTGGTCTTACTAGGGTTTTATAAAGCGGTACCAATAACTCGCATGATCTTGATTCTATGCCTGTTTATACAACCCAGGATTGTATTAGCTTTTTTGGCTGCTGCTACACACTGCTGGCTCATGGTTAAGTGATCGTCCACTAGGACTCCAAGGTCCCTCTCACAATCACAGTTTAATAGGTAGAAGACAGTTTGCTCTCAGGTTGACCCTAACACTACTTTAGCTCTAGGCTATAGAAAATTCATTTTTCCTCTTGCAGAGTAATTCTCACCAATATATTCTGAATAGACTGGTTAGTTTACTTAGGCGTGTGTGTGTGTGTGTGTGTGTGTGTGTGTGCGCGCGCGCACACACACACACACAAAGAGTATTGTCTCAGCACTTACACATTTTCCAAATAGTTACCTTTTTCCTGAGCATAGGCATCTGTTTCTGTCTTCTTTCCAGAATGAGAGTCACACAAAGTTCTTTCCATTATTTCTCCAGAAAAAGAGACCAGAGAACCTTTGGAGCTGATGAGGGAACATTTAACTTACTACATTTCCAGCTTTTCATCCAAAACAGAGATTAAAGTAAACTGAAAAGTATAAACTATAGTTTTAAGCATAACTCTAGATTAAAAACACTAACCCTAGATTAGAAATAACATAAATAAAATAAAATCAGTAAGATATCAGCATCTTCTAAATTAAAATCAGTTCAACAACAAATTTAAAAGGTATTGTCTACATCCTAATTTTAAATACTGAAAAAATAACTGATACAGGTAGTATATTTATTATTTAAGATTAACTTTGCTTCCACTCTCAACCAGTCACCAAAAGTGCTAAATTTGGGCTTCTTAAATACTAACACTATCCAAAGAAAAGTGACTTTGCCTGCCAAATGTATGCTTGATGATCATGGAACAAAGGGCTCTTCTAAAGATCTTAAAACTAAGTCCAGTCTTTTATAATATCCCAGTAAGTTAACACTAAACAATCAGGCTATTATCGTCACTATGAATTGTGCCCACACATTTAAAAACATTTTTATCATATCTATCGCAAAACTATGTTTTAAAAAGGAAGATCAGCAATTTCTAAAATCAACTCTTTAGTCAGATAGATGTCTCTCATACGCCAATTCCAAAATCTATAAATATACAGTGAAAATGCCTTCTATTTTTCCCAACAGATCTCCATTGTTACCGGCCACAGGACAGCGTATACACACACACATATATATGTATTTTTATATATGTGTTAGAAGCCCCACTCTAAGGAAAGACAGGACCTGAGAAACAGGAACTGAATTAAAAACTTTGTTAAAAGTAATTCCCTGTAAAATAAGAAAACCCATTCAGTACACAGATCCTTCTCTGTATGCATATTCTCTCACATACACAGATCACACTCACATGAAAACATGAGCATGCATGCACATATTCAAAGAGTCTTCTTCTAGCAAAAACAGTAAAAAGGGAGGGGAAATGGCTGGGGGCAAGTTAGCACTTTCTTTGGGTTTTGTTATTTTTAGCTGAGTGTTTCAGTTGTAACTTTGCAAAGAATAACAATGACTTCGTTTGTCAGAATACACAAGAATCCCATTATGTCCTAGCTGTAGTGTAAATGATAGCTAAATCTTAAGTTATGATTTTGTGTACTCAAAAAGCAAGAATAAAATTTGCTTTAACTGAAGTAAAGCAAACTAGGTTTAGTGTGAACAAGCAGCCTGGATATGTCTTGTGTCTCTCTCCAACTCTTTCCCATCTTGTGCTTCAGAATTAGTTTATATTTTATTGTTAGCCAAGATAAAGTACAACTTTTAAAAAGTAGAGCAACGAGTACCTGTATTCCATCTCATTTCCTTAAAGACCATAATTACAATTTCCACAGTAAATCTCTCAGTAAACTAAAAGAAAATACATTTTACCTCAGACTGAGTATTTCTGCAATGGAGAACATTTTTTGCTCCCTTTTTAACATGTCTGACATGGGCTGAAAAAGAAAAGATAAATACATTCATCCATTGCTCTGCCCCTTCACGTGGTGAACCTACTGTGCTGGCATTAAAATTGTTTGCTTCTACTCATGCCTAGAACTCTCAGTTAGTTCATTTTTCCCCCAAATCAAAATCAAAATAGAAAGGACTGGAAGAAATACAGATTAACCTACCTGAGAAATCCGTCTCACATGATTCACATAGGCCCCATCTGGGAATGGCAGAAAAAAGGAACAGCTCAAGTTTGATTTGTTTCCTGGAGCCAGTGAGGGCCACTTTTTGTCAAAAATATCCAAATCCTGAAAAAAATACAGCCAACTGAGACCTACCGCAGAATCAAAATGTCCAGACACTTCCACCACAAGGAATCTTGAAAGACAAAAAATTGGACTAGAAGGCCCAATCACTGGTTTTTATCCTTCCTGAGTAAATCAGTTGAAGCCCAGCAATAAATTTCACAATTTATTTTACTCTTACCGTGCACTGAGGTAGAACGAGCTGGTACAGATGGTCAACATGTAGAAATGGGAACCAGTGCAGAGAGTTCTTCAAAAACAGTAACAATACCTGAAGTGGGAATAATTTGAGAAGTCCATTAACAAATGAAACCCAAATTTTACCATAGTTTTGGCAGTGAGAAACAAACCACAGTATGCTATTTGGCAAGATTAAGTTCTAGATTACAGTTCCTTGCTTGTGTAGAACAGCATGTACAAACCTGGGGATAAAACTGGGCATGTTTTATAGTGGCCCAAATGTGCCAAAACTGATTGGCACTGTCTTTACTATTTGTAGAGAATGCTGTATGGGCACAACAAAGGCTTAGTACTTAATTAAAACACCTTTTGTGAAACCATAACAAGCAACAAAGGACAACATCCATGGGTCCATTTAAGGACAACCACAACATATGACTTAAAAAAAGAGAATAAAGAATGATAAAGAGAGTAAATTATTATATGTTTCTTGAACTAAGAGCAAGAGCAGATATCTGTCTGAAGATAGTCCAGTCGTGAGCTGATTAATATATTTTGAGGTATGGGCTTAATTCTGTATGAAAGAGCTGAAGTATAAATGAAAAAGTACAAAGTGATGTCATTCAGTTTGTTCTGGATCTCATGCACGTTACCCAACGATGATTATAGAAGAACAGAAATGCAACATTCTGAATGAATGCAATCATGTGCCATTTCTCCACTTCACTTCACCCTTACTTTCTGCTGGGCTTCGCTGGTCTCTTCAAAAGTAATAAGCTTGAGTTCCTCCTGTTCTTCATTTTCTCCAAGACTGTGGCATAGCTTAGGTTTGCCCATCCATAAAACTGTGGCCTGAAAGCAGAGTTGCATTGTGTTCCCATTTTCAGACTTGCTTTCTGAATTGTGGAAGTAGTTGCGCCACGCAAGTCCTTCCTTTTGAATCAGCAAAAACAGACGAGATACACAGGTGATCTTCTCAGTACTGTTCCTGAAATGTTCTGGCTCCTTGGTATTTGATTCTTCTATTCCCTTTTCTTTGCTTTTAGCTTTCCTTGCTGAGGGTCTCAGATCAGTTGTTGAGCTGCCGCTGTCTTTCACATCACAGGAGGTCTGTTCATAGATATGAGGACTTTTTTGGGGTCTCTTTTCAGGAATATGAAGAACTTTCACATCCTCAAAATAAAACTGTGCACAAAGCCTGTGAAGAGATGAACAGAAAAGTAGCATGACTGCAGCTCTAGAGAAGTAATAGGTAAAGGTAAAGGTTCCCCTGCACGTGCGTGCTAGTCGTTTCCAACTCTAGGGGCTGGTGCTCATCTCCGTTTCAAAGCCGAAGAGCCAGCGCTTGTCCGAGGACGTCTCCGTGGTCATGTGGCCGGCATGACTAGACGCCAAAGGCGCATGGAACGCTGTTACCTTCCCACCGTAGTGGTCCCTATTTTTCTACTTGCATTTTTACGTGCTTTCGAACTGCTAGGTTGGCAGAAGCTGGGACGAGTAACAGGTGCTCACTCTGTTACGCAGCACTCGGGATTCGACCCACCAAACTGAGATGTAATAGGGAGAAAGAAACACAAACTGCAGAATCAGGACACTCAACTGATCATAATGATTTTTCTGTAATAGACAAAGCGTGTCCTACAGTATAATGGGTTGTTCCTCCATTTCCATTCTTAGTTAGAATCTACGCAAAACACCTGCAATGTGTCAGCCTTACAAGGTAGAGCAGACTAGGAAACCACAGTTAGGAATATAATACTACTTTCATTAAAAAGTTAAGAGAAACAGAATGGGTGGAAATTCGTCAGAGGGAGATCCAGTTGAGAATGGAACTTCACTGCTAAGATTCAGCTATAAGGTGCAATGTGACATGACCACACTAAACTCCAAACATACAGAGAACAACTGGGATGGAACTTTTTATTTTAATCAAGAGAAAATCAGAATAAAGGAAAATATTCAAAATTTAATGAACTAAACATGAGCCATATTAGTACAATTATTCATATTAGGTTTCTTTCTTCATAGTTCTAAAACAATATTTTACATTTGATTTTTTTTATCTGCACCTTTGACTTGTTCTATGATTCTGCTGTTTTTAAACTTCATAAGTTTTTTAAAAAAGGACACCTGCCTTTTCTTTTTCTTTATATGCTTGGCTGTAATTGGTTGTTGTGAAGAAGAAAAGTCATTTTGAGGAAATTGCTCTATAACAAGCTGAAAAATATTCACCTGGAGGAGGCACCCTGTAGTTGAAAAAAAAATGAAATTATCAGTAATAAGCAAAGTTGACTACTATAAAAAACATAGCAGAGAGCAGAAGGAACATTTTTCAATACCCACCTTAGCAGAGGTGATGTAGGACAGGGCTTTTCAACTGGTGGTACGCGTACCACTTGTGGTACTTTGCCACATGGCAGGTGGTACGTGATTGTTAGCCAAGTGTAGCAGGGGAGGGGAATGAGCCTAAGTGAGCCGAGCCTGAGGGAGAGAGGGAGAGGCAACTACAACTGTAGGACTGTCTGGGCTCAGCAGAAGCCCCGGGAGCTGGCAGGGCTCCATCTGATTGGCACTTCCAGAAACAGCTCTGGAGGTGAACTGAAGAAAAAGGGCAAGGGGAGGGTATAAAAGGAGGTGGTTTAGGTGGAAAAAAAGACAACAGGGAAAGGTTTAATCCCTTTAAACAAATGTAATTAGTTTTACCCCCTTTAATTGAGTCTCTGTATGGCTTTTAGAAAGTTTTGTTTGAAGGTAAACTGGCTTAATTTAAAGCTAAAGCTTTTCCCAATTGCAGCAGCTTTCTATCTGTGATTGCAACATTGTGACACATGACACCCTGAGGCAGCTTAAAGAGAAAAAAAAACAGGAGTTTATTTTCTTGCTTTGCACTTGATTACTATGTCTTTAAGGGTACAGGGAAGGGATTGGGGGGATGCATTTTTACTACACTGTGAAGAGCTCAGAAGGGCCAACCAGCTAGCTCAGGAGTCTACAAACTTAGAAACTTTAAGACCCTTGGACTTCAACTTCCAGAATTCCTCAACCAGCCATGAGGGCTGAGGAATTCTGGGAGTTGAAGTCCACAAGTCTCAAAAGTGCCACGTTTAAAGACCCCTGAGCTAGCTGGTAGTGGTGCATATTAATAAACATGGATAAATTCATCATACATTTCTCAGTGCAAAAGGAAAGTGATTCAGCAAGGGAATAGTCACCAAAGAAATTAAAACTGGTACTTTTTTTCTCTACAGTTTGTAATAATTTAATTTAATTTAATTTATTAATATTTCTATACCGCCCTTCTCCCGGAGGACTCAGGGCGGTGTACAGGGCAAGAATAAAACACAGAAATTTACAAAAACTAAAAGATAATTAAATACATGCCCGATTAAAATACAATTGATACATAGTAAAAAAACCCAATAAAAATAATAAAAAACCCCACCAATCCCCCCTCAGGCCAGGCCGGCTTGCTCGAACAAGTATGTTTTCAGATCGCGGCGAAAGGAGCGCAGATCGGGCGCCGTCCGGAGCTCAACCGGTAACTGGTTCCATAGCTCCGGGGCGCCCACAGAGAAGGATCTCCCCCTGGGGGCCACCAGTCGGCATTCTCTGACCGGTGGCACCCTGAGGCCCTCTCTGTGGGAACGCACAGGGCGCAGGGAGCTTGATGCCGGCAGCAGATGTTCCCTGAGGTACTCCGGCCCCATGCCATGGAGGGCTTTGAACGCCATTACTAGCACCTTGAATCTCACCCGGAAGACAACTGGCAACCAATGCAGCTCACGGAGCAGAGGTGTAACATGGGAGTATCGGGAGACTCCCAACACAACTCTCGCGGCTGCATTCTGTACCAGTTGGAGCCTCCGGGTGGTCCTCAAGGGAAGCCCCATGTAGAGAGCGTTGCAGTAGTCTAGACGAGAGGTCACGAGCGCGTGAGTGACCGTGCATAAATCATCCCGGCTTAGATAGGGCCGCAACTGGCGCACCAGGCGAACCTGGGCAAAAGCCCCCCTAGTCACAGCCACCATGTGATCTTCCAAGGTGAGCCGCGAATCTAGGAGGACTCCCAAGTTGCGAGCCCTATCTACGGGGGGTAATAATTCACCCCCCATAGAAAGAGATGGAATATCCGAATAAACCCGGGATGAAGGTATGCAGAGCCACTCGGTCTTGTCGGGGTTGAGTTGAAGTCTGTTCCTCCCCATCCAGACCCGAACCGCCTCCAGGCAACGGGACATCACGTTGAGGGCATCACTGGGGTGGGTAGAAAGAAAAAGCTGGGTATCATCAACATACTGATGATACCCAACTCCAAAGCCACGAATGATCTCACTCAGCGGTTTCATATAGATGTTGAACAGGAGAGGCGAGAGGACCGACCCCTGAGGAACTCCACAAACGAGAGACCTCGCGGTCAACCTCTGCCCTCCCGTCAACACCGACAGCGAGCGTCCCTGGAGATAGGAGGAGAACCACTGTAAAACCGTGCCTCCCACTCCCAATCCCCTGAGACGCCGCAGCAGGATACCATGGTCGATGGTATCGAAAGCCGCTGAGAGGTCTAATAGGACTAGAACAGAGGAATGACCCCTGTCCCGAGCCCTCCAGAGATCATTCACCAGCGCGACCAATGCCGTCTCCGTGCTGTGCCCGGGCCTGAAACCCGATTGGTACGGGTCTAGATAATCCGCTTCATCCAGGACCAAAGGGAGCTGATGCGCCACCACACTCTCAACAACCTTCGCAAGAAAGCGAAGGTTGGAGACCGGACGAAAGTTGTTCAATACAGCTGGGTCCAAGGCAGGTTTCTTGAGGAGGGGCCTCACCACCGCCTCTTTCAAGACGGCAGGGAAGCTACCCTCACTCAAAGAAGCAGATATAACTGCCTGGAACCAGCTGCGTGTCCTCTTCCGGGCTGCATAAACCAGCCAGGAAGGGCACGGGTCCAATAAACATGTGGTGGAGCTCAGTCTCCCCATAATCCTGTCCACTTCCTCCGGAGTCACAGAATCAAACTCCTCCCAAGTGATATCGACAAGACCACCCGCGTCCTGATCGCCAGACTCTGCCCAGTCAGAGTCCAGACCGGTCCGAATCCGAGCGATTTTGTCCGACAGATAGTTGTTAAACTCCTCGGCACGACCCTGCAAGGGTTCCTCCCTCACCTCCTGATTAAGGAGGGAGCGAGTCACCCTAAACAGAGCGGCCGGGCGATTATCTGCGGACGCGATAAGGGTAGCGAAGTGATTAGACCTCGCCACCCTTATCGCAGCGAGATAAGACCTAATATGGGTTCTTAGTCGCAATCGGTCGGATTCGGATCGGCTGGACCTCCAACCGCTCTCTAGGCCCCGTCTCCAGCGCTTCATCTCCCGGAGCTCCGCGGAGAACCATGGAGCTCGACGGGATCTGCATCGGGTCAGGGGCCGCAAGGGTACAACTCGATCAAGAGCCTCAGTGGCTGCCCTTTCCCAAGCTTCCACTAAGGCATCTGCCGAGCTGTGAGTGGGGGAGGCAGGTGGGGACCCCAGCGCTGCCTGGAACCTCACGGAATCCATTAAGCGTCTGGGGCGGTACCATCTAACTGGTTCCACACACCCACGGCGGGGGGTGGCAAAGCGGAAGACCAGCCGCAGGAGATGATGATCGGTCCATGACAGGGGCATAATAATTGGGGAGCCCCCACCAAGATCATCTAACCACCGACCAGATAAGAAAACTAGGTCAAGGGTGTGGCCTCCCTCATGAGTCGGTCCTGAAATTACTTGCGTCAGGTCCATGGCCGTCATGGAAGCCATGAACTCCCGAGCCAACTCAGATGATCCTCCTAGAGATGGTAGATTGAAGTCCCCCAAAACTATAAGTTTCGGGAACTCAACCACCAACCCAGAGAGGACATCGAGAAGCTCAGGCAGGGCTTAATAGTTTATTAATTTTAGAATAAAATACAAAAATACAAAAAAAAATAGTAGGACACAGTGGGGAGGAAAAAGGGGGCAAAAGTGAGGGGGAGAAGGGAAAAAGTATAGACTTTCTCTGTTGCAGTATAAGGAAGCATTAACATTGAACCTCAACTTTTTACTTTTCCATAATATTATAAACTAGCCATTTCTATAACAACAAATGAATCTAATCAGTAAAACCCCAAATCTTCCCCCTCTTTTTTTAGTCATCTAGTTTTTGACAACTTGCTAAGCACTGGTGGTACTCAATTATTGTCATGTCCTAAAAGTGATGCTGAATTTAATAACGGCAGCAAGACTTTTGGTAGCGCAATATTGGAAGAAGGAGGATTTGCCTACTATAGAAGAATGGACTTTAAAAGTATCGAACCTGGCAGAAATGTCAAAAATTTCAGCATATTTGAAGGATCATTCTCAACAAAGATATATCTTGGAAGGGAGAAGATGGATTGATTATATTCAGAATAAATATGGGACTAAAAAGTTTCATTTAGCATTTGAATAAGTATTAGATTTATAAGATTTGTTATTTAGTTATTTTTTAAGGAGAGTTAAAGTGCGATAGGATTTAAAGTGTTATTATAGCTAGTTAACATATTATAGTTTAAGATTGTTAGGGTCAATACCCTGTATTATGCTCTGGGAAGTCGGGGGGGGGGAGGGGAAACTGGGAGGGGGTGGGGGAGGGATGAGATTCATGTTTAAAATATATTTGTAAAACTCTTTAATAAAAAAAAGAAACTTCTCTTCTTCACATGCTGTTGGTGCAACTGCCCAAATAACATTTTTTGCCCCTCTTTCCCTCTTCATCAGTATTCAGAAGCAGCTACTTTCACTTCCATATAGCATACTGTGCAAATAGCACACTGCTTGCAGAAGAACTATTTTCACTCTGCTGACTGTTGGGCATCAAAATAAAGCTGAACATTTTATGTATGTACACCCTGAGAGGCTTCCACTCTCAACTAAAATTTATCTTTAAAACGGCTTTAAATAAAATCTCAGGCTTGTGTAGGTCCCTAGATCACAAGAAATTTCTCCAAAATCATCTCACAAAAGAAAGAGAATACTTTCATTTTATTTATGGCAGAGTTGGTTAAAACTGTTTCCTTAAAAAAAAACTGCACTTCTGCAAACTTGTGTTTCAAGTCTGCTGATACTTGAAACAAGTCTGCTGATAACCCTCTTTCCTAGCTACATAAACAGTATAATTCAAATAACTAAATAGGAATACAAAAAATAAGATTATCAGCTAAAATTGCATAGACTACCAGGCAGACAACCTGATGGGTAGCTTCATTTTAATATTAATTAGTATTAAGTGGCCATTATTCTATATTTCCCTCAAATTATAGATAAAACTCAGTCAAATAAACAATGAACATACCTATTAGTGATGTGTCAGTGAATGGTCTGCAATCTTTGTGGAAAATTATACAAGGAAGACTGTTACTTCTGTCTCGTAATTGGAGGGAACCACTACTGGAATACTCCAGCACTCCAAGCAACAGCTATCCTCCCACCCCAAAAATAAAAGGTGATTATTAGCCATTGACAGGAAAAGAATACAACTATTCATTAATTATGTTCGATCCTTATAAGAATACTCTTTTGTTTATTTTTCTAGGAGTATCTAAACCACAAAACTTTTTACAATACAGAGAACTAATGTCAGCTTGATACTTCTCTGGAATTCTGTCATCAGTTGTTTTGTTTGCAAACACTAATTCTTAGTAAAAGAACCTATCACTTCAATCAAATGGAATCGAGGGTCTTTCTTTCCTAGGGACCTAGCTGGGGCAAGCCTGACAACTAATTTGATGTAGTGGTTAAAATATTTAGGCTAGAAACCTGGAGACAGTGAGTTGTAGTTGTACACACAGCTAGCTGGTTGACTTTTGCTCCTTCTCAGTCCTAGGAAGGAGGCAAGGGCAAATCACTTTTGAAATCTTGTCAAGAAACTTCAGGCACTTGTCCTGGTATTTGCCAGGACTCAACACACACGGACACATGTTTATTCTCTGAGTTTAGTATACATCAAAAGACTATTCTTTCTCTCAATCTTTGAGAAGATAAGTGTCATACTTACCAATGGTGGATGAAAACATTCAGCTGACAAAATGCAGTAGTTCTGGGCCAATGTGCAATTTAATTCTTGCATATTTAGGTTGCAGATCTTTGAGTCAGAATGCAACTGCTGCAGTGGACCACAGCTTTCCCAGCAGCTCCTCTCAACCATACTATACAGTTGGACAAAATGTGGAATCTGACACGGTGGCTCCAGAATCTGGTACTAGGAAAAGGTTTAGGAGTTAAGTTATCTCCACATAGAAGATAAATCCACAGGATTATGGAAAAAGGTATTACCTGGTCTAGGAGACAGTGGTGCTTTTCTGCCAGAATCTCTACGTGCAAGTTTCTTTCCTGCTTCTTGGGTAGCAGCAGGGAATTCAGAATAGGAACAATAAACTTCTCTATTAGTTCTTGAGAATGATGGCTAAAGCAAAGCTGCATTTTTTGGTGCTGAGTGAAATAACAGAACCTAGAAAGATTTAAGATAACATGACATTCTTCGGAGATGTAATGAAGGGAAATGAATTTCAGGTGAAGAAAATTTAGGGGGAAAAATCAGAAGAACATAAAACAGGACAAAGAACAAATTCAAAGTAATTTACAACATAATTTCTTGAGATTATTTATTCCTTGTACCCAAAAAATCTGGTGCTCTTCAGATGCTCTATATTTCAACTCCAACAAACTCAGCCAATATTACTAGTGACTATGAGCCTAAAATAATATTAAAATCAAACAAATCTGGATTGATAAGTACTAAAAATTTATCTCAATATTTGTATTGTGTATAATAATCGCTTCCTATAATTTAGGCATTACTACTCACCAACATATGAGAAAAATGCTTCTCTGGGCCGATACAATATAGGGAAATTCTAGGCCTTGGATATTCTTTGAATAGGATCACAGACTTGGATAGGATCACAAAGGCTCTGAAATCCAACCATCTGCTCAGTGGAGGAATCCAGATTAAAAACATCCACAAAAGGGTTGTCTTATGCTTGGATACAACTAACAAAAGGTAATTTGGGTAATTTGTTTTACTACCAAGCTGCTCTAGGAGGGTTTTCTTAATGTTCGACTGGAGGTTGCTGCCACATAATTTAAATCCACTTTTTATATTCTGCATTCTAGAATAACAGATCTTTGCTTTTGTAGGTTTGAACTGTGGGGTCCTTGGTGTTCTCTGAGCTTGGCTGTATTCATTACCAAGTCAGGTAGGAAACATCATGGTAAGAGATTTAAGAAGCTCAGAGAATTAAGAAGGCTCCACACTCATTTGCACTATTCAGGTGACTCTGAATAAACTTCCAAGTGGCCTCAACAACTCTCAGAAAGAATGCTAATGACCAGATGACTGCAAGGAATATACGTCCTTCCATCCTCCACCATTCAGTAAGAAATGTAGACATTTCTTAGAAGAGAAGAGAAACGTCTTCAAGGAAAAACAAAGCCCAGTTGCCTTTTGAAAAAGCACCTTTGGATCTTTTATGAATTGAAGTATTTTTTTCCTTGTTCCCTGTCAGAGCTTCAAACTCTCTTAGTGCAACCTGTTCTCTGCCAAAAATCGCTGCTACTGTCCTATTCACTCACACTGAGAGCTGTCTGTCCGGAAACTGCTACCTTATTTCTTGGGCCTGTATTTGTAGTATTGGGAGTTCCACAGCCTCTGACCAGAGTACATGGAGACTTGCATCCTGGCTGCAATTCTTGGGGACTCAGTTTGCATGCGACTGTATGCAACCTGTAATTGCAGAGGTGCCTACATGTGCCTCTCTGCATATGTGCATTGGATTGCACATATTCACCCTTTTAGTCTTAAACTGCAGGAAAAAAGAATTATCTTAAATTATAGAAAATTAGTATCAGGCCTTAAGTGTATGCCTGAAGAAAGGTTATACAACTTCATATTATCATAGGCCATTGATTTTAATCACACACACCTTTGTTCAAATATTTCCAGCAAGTTGACCAGATAAAGATAGAGTGACAGGCTTAAATTATAACGCAAGAGTAGTTGCAGGTAATAATTTCCAAAGCAGTTTACAGGTTGATGTAATATGCTATATACTGAAAAACTCTTTAGCACAATGGTAGTATGTAGACAAGCTCCAAAAGCAGCAGGAATAGTAGGTAAAGGCATCTCCAAAAGATGGACATCTCGGAGCTAACATGTAAAGCATAAAGAAAAATTGAAGATTTAAAAATTTTTCCAACAATTTTCACACAATAATTGGCTTTACAGTCAGTCAGGAAACTAACTGGGCAACATAGTACACAATCCTCATCAGAATGCATCCTTGTCCAATAAGGATTTCTTGCTTTTAAATCAGAAACCTCTCCTGGCATAACTGCACTGTAGCTGGAAACAGCCTCTTATCTTATCTCTTATCTTCTTTTCAGACAGTCTACTTTCTTTAAAACTGCATTTCTAATGGAGACTGTAAACTACTCCAAGCCAACTCACCTCTATGCATGCTCCTGGTCGGAATCCACAGCCAGTATTCAACATCTGCCGATAAGCAAGACAAAGTACGTATTTGTTATCTAGTTCATAGAGGCCAGCTTGGGCATTTAACACTTGAGTGATAGTACCCTGAAAAGAGAATAATGAAAGGTTATGCTATAGATAGTTTGTAATGCTTACCAGAGTCATGTCTGAAGAAATGTTCAAGTGCAGGTTGAAAACAAAGTTTTCTTTGTATAAGTGTCACAATTTACTTACAGTATAAGAGATGAGCTTGGATTTTCTAACAGAACCCAGTATAATTTCTTCCTTCTGCACTTTGAATAAACTTTTAGGCTGTATAGAAGGCATCGTGGAAACTGGTGCCAAGGAACGTCCTTGTGAAGTTACATCTAGACATTGTTCCTTTGTTTGTTCTTTGCAGTAAGGCAGAAGGCATGATGAAGAGCTGGCTCTGAAAACATTCTGTCCAGCACTTTTGAGGCAAGATATCTTCAAGTCAGTTAGGACATATTTGTGCCCCAGTTGTAGTGCATGATGCCAAACCAAGTGGGGAGCCTTCTAGGATAGAGAAATCAGGGAAAATGTCAAAATTCAGCACCTATAAGAACATCTGTGGAGCTTTTCTGATTCTAAGGTCACTTGAAGTACATATGACATTAGTATCAATGAAGGCCTATTCCACATTGTCACTGGAGACTGCTTTATTGATTTTCCTTCCAGTATATTGTATGAGCTCTTTTAAGAGAAAGAGCAATGTAATGTACAAGCAGTACTATTAGGCAATCCATGTATAATTAGATGCTACCTTTACTATTCCATTGTGGTGCAGTGGTCAATACTGCAGTCTACCTCTGCTGACTGTTGGCAATTCGGCAGTTTGAGTCTCACCAGCTCAAGGTTGACTCAGCCGTCCATCCTTCCAAGGTCAGTAAAATGAGGACCCAGATTGTGGGGGGCGATATGCTGACTTTGTAAACCGCTTAGAGAAGACTGTAAAGCATTGTGAAGCGATATATAAGTCTAAGTGCTATTGCTATTCCCAAGCCCAATAGGAATTTAATAATGAAGAAAACCAACCCACACTGGTTGTGATGCATGATTAGCAAAATCATCATTATCCTCCAAAAATCTTAGCAGACCAATTTGGCTTCTACTTCCTCAAAAACAGTATATCTCAGCCTATGAACCACATAATTGGTCATGGTGGTTATTCATCAACCAACCTCTCTGTAGAAATTTAAGAAAAGGCATAGCTCTATTTTGAATAAAGGATAAAATAAACATACAGTAAATAAACATACTTGTACTACCACTGGAACACAAGCAGACGAACTAAAACACTTCAGGAAGAGGAAGAAGAAAGTCTTTTGGTTGAAATAGAGAATAGTAGTCAACCTGACTAGTTCACCTGCCACATTCACCTTCGCTGTATTCTTATTCTGAGGCCTAAAAAAAGCAAAAAGAGTCCTGGCAGATCAGCAAAATGTACATTTCATAAGGCATTGTGTTTCTAATCATGGGCAATCAGATGCTGCCAAAAATCTCACAAAGAGGACATGAATGCAATCTCGTTCTTTTACTGTAAACAACTTATGATTTATGAATATTAATTACCAGTATTACAATTTCATTAGCATGTTCCAGGCCTGACCTCCCTCAATTCAGACCTACCTCCCAAATGTAGGGTGAATGTAGATGTTTAGTGGTTATTCCCAAAGTATAGGATGTAAATTAAATCCATCGGCTGATACTAATCAAATTATACTACAGATGAAAAGAAGCTACCAAACACTGTTTTATAAAAAGAGCAGCCTACTGAAATCTTGCAGCAATTGGCTGAGGCACCTGAGACCACAAATGCTTCCTCATTTAGGCACATTATTGCGCAAGTTCCAGAGACTCTAGTTCCATCTCAATTGCTCAATAGGTCCCTTTGGATTCTGGGAGTCTTGTTTTTTTCTTTATCTCTTCTATTTGTTCCTTGAATGAGGTAACTGACCCAGCAGCAATGGCCATTATTGGCAGTTAATGAGATTACAGGTAATCGTCACTTAACCACTCTCCTGTTTAACAACCATTTGAAGTTATTATTATGAGAAAGTAACTTTACAATCAGTTCTTGCACTAACGACTGGCAGCATCCCATAGTCAAGTGGTTGCCTTTTGTGTGCCTCACAGCTGGCTTCAGACAAGAACAGTCAATACAGAAACCAAGAGTAAAATTGCAAGTTGTGATCATATTATATCTTGCTTAATGACTATCACTTAGCGAGTTACCAGTCCTCATTGTGGTCATTAAGCAACAGAGGGTAATGGCCATTATTGTTCCATTACAGATAGTCCTTGACTTATGATTTAGAATTAAAATAGCATTATTTTCCCTCTTCTTTTGATATAGGAAATATGAAAATAAGATTGATATGAATAAAATTTTTAGCTATATAAATGCAATTAACATTGAGAAAATCATAACTGATAAAGATACTTTAAATATTGATGGGAAATTAAACCTTAACAAGAGCATGAAAAACAGGATTTTAATGAATTGATATTATTTGTATATTAGCAAAATATGATGAAGATGTTTACATCTAACTCTGTATATATCAATAGTACCAAGAATTAATCATGTTTTTAATTTTTACAGGTTTTAGTAGGGCTTTGTAAAATTTAATTTCTTTTAATATTTGTATTCATTGTTTTTATTGTTGTTTTTATTGCTGTTAGCCGCCCTGAGTCCTTTGGGAGATAGGGCGGCATATAAGTCCCATAATTAAATTAAATTAAATTGTGTAATGAAGGGAAAATGGAAAAAATATGGGGGGGGGGGGGAAAGGAGAATCAGGGAAAAAAATACTGGATTGTGCAGTACTGAATAGACTTATACTGAAGAAGTTAATGTTAAATATGTGAACCCAGACAACGTATTGTTTACTAAGCTCTAAAGATTGTAATTCTTAAAAATTAATAAAACTTAAAAAAAGAAGTTACACAAAAGTGAATACCTGCAGATAAAGAGATATATGCTGCACCCATGTGTATCCCTTTAAAGAAGCCACACCTTTTCCTGGAAAATGTGCATTTAAATTAAGATGTCTCCATCCTCACTTTCTTAACAATTAAGGAAGGAAATGGATGAGATTAGGGAGAGGAGTGATCAATATGCCTGTCGGGCCTCGGCAGCCCGACACACGAGGGGGGGCCCCTCCACCCCCCCGGCACACCCGGCTTCCCTCCCACCGACCCCACCTGGTTCCTGCATGGTCCGGCGAGTCCAGAGGCCCGCAACGCTCCCCCCGTCGCCTCCGGACGCGCCGCGGCTGCTTCCAGCGCCCGGCGGCGCGTCATCACGCGGCTCCCCGGCGTGGAAGGCTCCGAGACCCGAGCCTTCTCTTCTGGCGCTTCCGGATGCGCCGCTGCTGCGGCCCTCGCCTGGTGACGAGACTACGCGCGGCTCCCCGGCTCGGCCGTCTCCGGGGCCCGCGCCGCCTCTTCTGGTGCCTCCAGACGCGCCGCGGCTGCCGGCCTCGCCCTGCGGCGCGTCTGCGCGCGGCTCCCCGACTCGGACGGCTCCGGGACCTGCGCCGCGGCTTCTGCTCCCTCGGAATGCGCCGCGGCTGCTGTGCTCGGCCGGCGGCAAGTGTGAGCAGCGGACCCCGGCCTGCAGCCTGCCCGGCGGAGGCCTGAGCCGGCCCAATGTCTCTGCGGCCTGGAAGGACACCGACGCCATGCCTGCGCGGGACCGTGTGGCAACGCCGATAGGGGATGGGTCCCTCCCCCCTATGGTGTCCGGGTGGCTGGGTGACAGGGGGCTTCGGGGGTGGGTGCAGCAGGGAGTGGGTGAGGGAAAAGGGCACGGTGGTGGCGACACGTTGTTGCCTACAACAACGCAGTGCATAGCAGCACTGGGTTCTCCCCCTTTAAAGTGGTATCTGGTTACGAGTTTGTTCCTATCGCAGGGTGCGATCAGGGGGCCCCAGCATCCTGCACACCTGGGGCGTGGATGCACCGGTTGGAGGAGGTGTGGGGGGTAGCTAAGAAGGCGTTAGAGCGAGCAGCAGAGTCATACAAAGAGCAGGCGGACAGGAAAAGACGGCCGTTCGCACCTCCCAAAGTAGGTGATCTCGTCTACCTCTCTACAAAATACCTGCGGCTGCAGGTGCCATGTAGAAAGCTAGGGCCCAAATACCTCGGACCTTTCCAAGTTATACAGGTAGTCAATCCCGTCACCGTCAGACTCCGGCTACCTCCTCTACTTGGAAAGATACACCCCGTTTTCCACAGCGGCCTGCTGAAGCCTGCTACGACCGCCTCCGCGGCGGCAGGGGTGGGAGGCCCGGGACCTGTACAGGGCAGTCACTATGAGGTACAGGAGATCCTGGACTCCCGAAAACGAAGGGGGCGGGTGCAATACTTGGTGCTCTGGAAGGGGTACCCCATGGGGGAGGCCACCTGGGTACGGAAGGAGGATGTGTGTGCACCACGCCTTCTCCGTGCTTTCCACCGGAAACACCCGGGGCAGCCGGGGGAGACCTCGGGGGGGACAGTTGATCACCTTACGGATTGCTTACCTCTCTCTCCTTGCATTCCAGGTGGGCCCCTGGTAGAGGGGGCAGCATGTCGGGCCTCGGCAGCCCGACACACGAGGGGGGGGCCCTCCACCCCCCCGGCACACCCGGCTTCCCTCCCACCGACCCCACCTGGTTCCTGCATGGTCCGGCGAGTCCAGAGGCCCGCAACGCTCCCCCCGTCGCCTCCGGACGCGCCGCGGCTGCTTCCAGCGCCCGGCGGCGCGTCATCACGCGGCTCCCCGGCGTGGAAGGCTCCGAGACCCGAGCCTTCTCTTCTGGCGCTTCCGGATGCGCCGCTGCTGCGGCCCTCGCCTGGCGACGAGACTACGCGCGGCTCCCCGGCTCGGCCGTCTCCGGGGCCCGCGCCGCCTCTTCTGGTGCCTCCAGACGCGCCGCGGCTGCCGGCCTCGCCCTGCGGCGCGTCTGCGCGCGGCTCCCCGACTCGGACGGCTCCGGGACCTGCGCCGCGGCTTCTGCTCCCTCGGAATGCGCCGCGGCTGCTGTGCTCGGCCGGCGGCAAGTGTGAGCAGCGGACCCCGGCCTGCAGCCTGCCCGGCGGAGGCCTGAGCCGGCCCAATGTCTCTGCGGCCTGGAAGGACTCCGACGCCATGCCTGCGCGGGACCGTGTGGCAACGCCGATAGGGGATGGGTCCCTCCCCCCTATGGTGTCCGGGTGGCTGGGTGACAGGGGGCTTCGGGGGTGGGTGCAGCAGGGAGTGGGTGAGGGAAAAGGGCACGGTGGTGGCGACACGTTGGGGGGGCCTTACCTGCCTGAGCGACGGGCGAAAGGCCTTGTAGGGGAGGGGTGGAGAAGTTATAGGGAATGGGAGGGCGGAGGCATGTTTGGGTGGAGTTTGGGTGGGGTTTTTGGATGTGTATATAGCAGCGTTGGGTGCAAATAGCAGCCAACGCTGGCTTTGTTTCTCGTTGCGACTATTGCTCTGAAGAATAAAGTGCTTCTAGACTGCAGCAGAAGTCTCTCGTTCCTGTGTTCGGCACCTACCCTGCTTGTTGCAGGACGAGTTTTGACAATGCCTAAATAATAGTAAATCTTTACCTGGCACTGAGTAGCTCTGCAGCTGTCCCAGGGTAGAAAACAGGGATGGTACTAAGATTCTTCTCTGATCCAGACAGTACTTGAATTGGTTCTTCTAGGATCTCCAAATATCCAGTTGTGCCCTCGCCTATCTGGGGAACATATATCCAACTAGGGAAGAGTGACAGATGTTCTAGCCACTCAAGCTTAAAATGCAGGAACTGCCCAAAAGAGAAAAAGTGACATTAGCTATACAAAGGCTAAATGGCCTTTATTTGAAACTTGTAGATGCATATAGAAATACCTATCATGCTAATCCCATTCAGGTTTAATACATATTGACTCTACTAGACAGTAATTTAGTTGCCCGCTCCAAAACGTTATTTGAATATTTCCAGCAAAATCCTATTGGATAGGAAGGGAGGTAAATTCAGCTTCCTTCATCTGAACATCAGTGTATTTACTAGCAGCATGAATGAACCAAGTAGAGGAAAACAAGTGAATAAACAGTCTCACAAACTGCATCATGACTACATGTGATAACTAGAACTGTATTTGATCCTCCAGATGTTGTGTATGTGTATATATGTATGTATGTATGTATACACAGACACACACACACAAAATATTTGGCTGTTAATCTTGACATCAATATTACTTCAAAAATCAGATGCTAAGCATCAAGGAGTATGTCTCCAATTCCTGTTTATGAGCACACCAGGGTTAGTTGATGATTGCAAGAAACAAAAAGACTTGGTCTTGATCCAGCTGCATATTCTATTTAACTGGATACCCGGTATCTATCCCAGTGCATAATGAGAATAATTTTAAAGGCCCCCCAATCATCACTTTTATTTTTTCTGCTAAGATCTGTAATGTCTCTCTCCTAAGCAGCACTGGATAGCTAAGCAACAGAACATCTTAGTGCCATACCACACAGGGAAGTGCTCCAGTGTTATCTTGCAAATAAACACTTCCATCCATCATCTTATTTTTTTTTCCTGGTGTTTCAATTCTCAAGTAGCCTATGAGCATCAAATGAGATTGTTCCAAATATTTCTGGTCAGGCAAAATAGTTTCATTTTGGTGGATCCATTCTCTGAATTCATCAGAACTTGAGGTTAAACGACTACAGCAAGGTATATGCCGAGATTGAAGATCAGAGATAGAAGTAATGCTGGAACATATAATTATGTTAATTTATAGTGAAGAATGAAGACATAAATGTTGTTATTGTAGAGTTAAAACAAATAAAGACCTCCATATAAATTGTTTTGACCTTTGAAATTAAAACAAGATATATCTGTAAAATATTAATTATAAACAATGGGTTTATTAAACTGTCACAGCAAGTGGCAGAAGCTAACCATTACTGAAAAGCTAAGTAGAGTCAGATCTAATTGTGTTTGAATGAAAAAATACTAGAAACTCTAGGGCTCAGAAATGTACAGTTGAAAAAAAAATTCGGAAGAGGGTAATAGTAGTAGTATTTAAATGGTTACCCTAAGAAACCAACATAGACTTGTCCATGAATTCAACAAGGAATTGAGTTCAACTTGAGGGAAACTTTCTCTTCACTTTTATTGCTTGCTATGCTGGCGGGTTGTATTTCACTTTGCTTCCTACTGATCAGCATATCTGTTCTTTTCCCAAGTGTAACATTTTATTAAAAGTCACAAACCGCAGCTCACTTCATTTATTTCTGAGGCAGAGGGTTAGTTGTGCATCTCATGAATGATAATTATCGCCACTGAAGGCAAATATACGTTTCCCAGGATAATGTTGCAGGATCCAATCTGAGTCAGTCACCGGGGCCAGAGATTTAGTCTTCCAAGGTTTTCAACCCGTGCTATGAACTTCTCTGAATGAGGGCAAAGTAGAACCCCATCTTGTCCAACACTTTACTACCCTCACCATCCGACCCTTTCAAGGGAGGCTTAACTAAGTTAGGTGGGGCTGAAGGAGATTTTCGCTTTCAAGCGCCTTGCTGGCGGCGAGACGCCAAAAGACTAACCACGTTTACTGGATTAAACTGAGAGCCTACGCCCCCGTGTGTAGTACGTAACCTTAAACCAGGGGTAGGCAACCTCGGCTCTTTTATGACTCATGGACTTCAACTCCCAGAATTCCTGAGTCAGCATAGCTGACTCAGGAATTCTGGGAGTTGAAGTCCATGAGTCATAAAAGAGCCGAGGTTGCCTAGCCCTGCCTTAAACTAATCACGCTAGATGTCCTCGCACAATAAACTAAACCACAAACTAGCAACAAACGTTTTGGCCCAGCAAACTCGTTCCTCTCGGAATATTGGTAAGCGGAGAGCAGGAGAGGAGGTGGAAGGGAAGAAAAATAAAATAAAATAAAATAAAATAAAAAGACGGACGATCGATTGAAATGTCACGCCGGCGACACCGCCCCCCTTTTGTCGCCCCCCCCCACCTGCCGGCGCGTGCTGGGCTGCTGCGATTCGGGTCCCAGAAACGCTTCAGTGACTGCCGGCGGCTGCTCGCCATCTCGTTGCTCTCGCCCTTGCAAAAGCGGGAAGCGCGGCCTGCGCAACTCGCGAGGGCGTCCGAACGGAGACTTGGGGGCGCGACTTTCTCGAACCGGGAGCCACCGCTTCACCGCCCGCTCCTTCTGGCCGTTGGAGGAAGGCGCCGGGTATTGCAGGGAGGACCGCCCTGCATGCACGTTATTCCGCGCGGACGCTTCCGCACACGACTTCCTTGCTAAACTGCACGGAATTCAGTAAGCAAAAAGGGTATCTGCAAACCGCAGACAATGCCCAAAACCAGAGATAACTTGGCTAAGCGTATCTGAAACTACCTGGAACTGATTTTTTTTTTAGTATACTGTTCTCTCCATCTCAGCCCCTACAAGTATTTTGTATGAAATGCTATTTTTTGCTTCATATTTCAATGTTTAAAAAATAGCGGTTAGGAACTTCCAGGGCGCAGGCGATTCATTCGCCCGCACGTTGCAAATCGAAGGAGGCTGCTACCCGGATGTCGTCACTCACGAAAGGTCTACGAAAAAGCAGAGGGAGCACAACTGCGGTATCAAGCCGAGGGCCAGCCGGTTGCTCGTTAAGACGCCTGCCGGGGGATCTAGCCGTGTTTTGCATTTTGAAAAGCGGCTGTTACCTTGCATCCCGAGACGAGATGCACGCTATGAGTAACAAGCTGCTTAAATTGACTTCATAAACTATTATGGTTTAAATCACACGTGCATTTAAAGGTAGTATGGATAGAGAAAACTAACTTATCTTTACCAACTTAAAATCGATTGTAAGTTGAAAATCGATGCATGGACTAAATCTGTCTTAGAAAAACAGGGTCTTTCTCTAGTTGCAGCTTTCACTTCCACCCTAACAAGAAGGTGGAGGCACCCTAACTTAAATAGGATTGTCGGCTCTACTTTTTCAATATTCTATAGACAAGTTGAGGTCAAGAGACGGAAGAAGCGATTGTTTCAGCTTTTCGAGTGTGCAGAAATACACGTGCTGTCAGATTTTACTATCATAGAGCCCTCTAAATAAGGGTCGAAAAGACTCCTCTGCATTGGTTAATAAGCCAGACTCCTTAGTTTCCTTTTCCCCTACTTAAATATATACGTCTTCAGATGGAACTGATTGCTGCCTCTAAAACTTGACTGCGAAGTTTAGAATTTTGCCGCATCTGTAGTTTCCCAGTATAAATTCTGAAAAGAGACCGTGGGAAGATTGAATAAATGCTGAGGATTCAGGGTCTATCGAAATTATCTTCTGTAGAGAATAAATTATTGTCCATCAATACCTTTTTATTTTAAAAAATCTAAATAGAAAATAAGAGTCCATTATTGTTAGTCCTAACCTGAAAGTCATAAAAAACAAAAAGGATTAAGAAACATTTTAAAATCCCAATTTAAAGATATGCATTATCGTTTTTGAGAATTTAGTAATATAGTCCACTGTGAATATTGCAAGTGTGAAATAAAACTAAAGCTACGTACATGTTGCTAAAAATTCAGTGTAATCAGATTTTGATGATGAGGTTTTTTTAAAAAGGCAGCAGCCAGCCCACTTTGCTGATAATAGAAGATAAGCAGTGGCGAGCCACTTCCTATTCACTGCCAAAATCCCTGCACGTTGTATCCATGTAATCGGCAGAGTCGAGTTCAACACAGAGGCAACTTTGCTTTGTTTACTTTTCTGGGGAGCAGACAAATTAATTTTTTTCTCATTACATTATCAAAATTGCTAATAATAATGTGTTCTCCTTCTTCCTTTACAGCTGATAAAGTTGCAGGTTAAGGTTACAAAAACAATGAAATAGTCTCTTCAAGAATGTGCACTTGTCATACTTTCAGAGTTTCCTGTTGGCGCAGGTTGCTTTATATATTCATTCATTAGATTTTAATGTTACCTGTATTATTTTATAAGTAACTCAAAGCAGCATATTCCTTCCTTCTATTTTCCCCACAACAACAGCCCTGAGAAAGAGTGACTGACCCAAAGTCATTTAGCCGGCTTTCATATTTAAGGCAGGACTACAACTCTCCTGGTTTCTGGGCCAGCACTTTAACTGCTACACCAAACTGGCTCTTTTAAGGCAAGTAACAATACTTGTTTAAAATAAAATGCTAATGTGAATTATATGTTCTCCCAGCTCCACCCCACATGTCTCTGATAGTTCATTTGAATTGCCTGCAAAAGTTTTTACAGGGAAACAGCCAAATGCCATTTAGTTTGTTGCTTGTTTATTAGGAAACTATGTCACACTTGGCATGTTGCATGAATATTGTGTGGTGCTTTTCACACACCAAACTGTGCCATAGTTAACCATGGTTTGTGGGATAAACCTAAATTGGCTGGATTAACGCCACACTAAACATAAAATCTAAAATCAGACATACAGACCTGGTGTTAACATGCTAAATCACAGTCTAACCTGATTTTCTTCTAAAATGTACCGTGTTATGTACATTTTACAATAAATTTGGGAAAAAGAGGAAAGCTAGGATGAAATTAGCTTTCCAAAGTGCTAAACTGATTTTTTTTCTTTGAGGCATCTTATTAGGCAGTCTTTTGAAAATAAAATCTAGCCTTCTTCCATGGCATTCTGTACAGGACTTAGTTTACTGAGAATGAATGGGTTAACTGCCTTGTTCACATGCTATGAGTAGATTCCTCTGAACATTATAGGGTGGATGGACTAATATTTCATGTGGGTGGGAATTTATGTCTCCACCCTTTCCTTACTTTTGGCTTCCTGTTTTATAAGGAACTTGGATTACCAGGCACGGAAGTTTTATTCTCTTCCCTTTTTGGAACAGTTGCCAAAGGTCACGCAGCCAGGGGCCCGCTCTGCAAATGTAAGGGGCAAGCTGGCCAAAGTATGATCCCACTGGGGTTCTTTCAAGTTTTAGTAATTCTGGTAAGTGTATATTTAAGGAAAATGGCTGAAGGAGAAAGTGAAACTCTGGGGGATATGATTATAAAGGCTGAAGGAGAATATTAGTTGCTACTATATTTGATTTCTAATTATTTCATATTTGTTAATCTGAAATGAGTGGTATCTGTTGCCAGGCATAATATAGGAGAAAATATTGATGTTAGATCACTTGTATAATAGTCTCAATTTTGTCCCTGTTTGTTTATCTCTGTTGGTTGGTTCTTCTTCCCTTGAAGATTTGGCAGCAATTGTCATAGAGATTGCCTCTGAAAAAAATATTTTAATGTATGGACCTCTTTTAATTGGTGAGATTTTTCTGATGAGTGTACAGGATTTTATTTGTTTGGATAATGTGTTTTCATTCTCTAGTTCTGTGTTAATATTACTTCAGGGAGGTGACTTTGTTAGAGATAAATGAGAATGATTTTTAGTCTTTTCATTACTTTTAACAACTTCCTTAACATCCAGAAGATATTCAAAATAGGGCAGGGTGGCTGTGAATGTTCACTTCCAAACAGGGAACACTTCCAAAAAAATCAAAATAAACCATCAGTCACACAAATAAGGGGAGAATTATTTAAAAAAAACATTCCATAGGAATCATATTTTGTTGTTCACACAGAGGGAAAAAGCCATTTTTTAAAAGAGCCCCAAATATAAATTTCCACTTGCTTGTCAGCTAACCTTATTAATCCGTTACATAGGAATAAAGGTACTTGTTACATTAAGACCTAAAATCATTAACACATTAATAGCAGCAGCCCAAACTGTGGAAAACTGCCCATTAACTTTCCACAGCACTGTACAGATTTCTTAAACTGCAATTGTGAACCTATTGTATACTCTTGATCGAAGATTGGTACACTCATAAAAATGTTCATTAGAAATGTATGAAAATATATGTAAAATACTTAATGCTTTCTTTAAGAATCATCAGTTTGACATTGATAGGTTTGAAATCCAGACTAATGTAATTTGGTAGTATGCTTCCATGTTATTTTACAAAATTTATAAAGTTGTATTTTAATAAGAGGCATAGTTCTATGGGATTTAACAAAGATATTGGGAAAAGTGAATTTACATCTCTGTAAGTATAAAAGGGAAGAAATCATGATGTAAATTTCATTATCCTGGCATCACTGTGGTTAGAAATGGACACCTAGTTTAACAAAGCTCAAATTCTTTACCTATTGTAATTGACATTTTAGATGTCTCTATGATGCTGAATTTCTTCACCATTCAATATACAACTGGTCAAAATATCTGGAGAATTAAATCATCTTTGTTTTTAATAATGTTCTGCTTTGAATCCATGCTCTTATAATGTTTTGCTATACTGCACGGCATTTACCAGTTTGATGTAGTGGTTGAGGTGCTGGCCTGGAAGTCTGGAACTGTGAGTTCTAGTCCTTCTTTAGGTGTGAAAGCCAACTGGATGACTTTGGGACAGTCATTTTTTTTCAGCTCAACCCACCTCATAGGGTTGTTGTTTGGAAAATATAAGGAGGAAGAGTAATAGGTATGTTCTCCGCCTTGAGTTATTTATAAAAATAAAAAGGGCATAAAATAAAAAATAAATGTACCTCCTATTTGGTGGCGTGTTGTTAGCAATAAATTTTCAGACAGACCTTAGTTAGAGATTCTGTCTTGAATACAATCATACAAGCATGCTTTGAATAAAACTGACTTCCTTGTGTCATACTTGCCAAAAAGTACAACATAATGAATGTTATCAAAGAGACAAGCATGATTGTACTGTTGGAAATGAAATTAATGAAAATGATGACTGTTTGAAACAATCAAAACTTATCTAAGCAAAAATTCAAATATGGGATATTGTAAATAAAAAACATGATTGTTGTTAAAATTTTGCACTTATTTATATTTACATTTATTTAAAACATTTCTACCCTGTCTCCATCAACAAGGGTTCTATATACAATACAGCAAAGACATACTAAAGAGTGTGACATACATTTGTGACATATAAAAATAAGATATTTTCTTATTTTTTAAAAATCTCATAGTTGTTCCATAACTTAAACCACCTCAAGGATTGGAGGCATGCAGAAACAGTGGTGCTTTGACTCATTTACAAAATATAAATAGCATAGGGGCCATCTGTATTAAAGAATAGGGGCTGTTACTGAGAAAGCCTGTCCCGGTACTTCTTGAGCAGGGAGACATCTCTAGTAGCCCCTCTCTTGATGACCATTTGGACAGAAGATGAAAAACTGAGGTGATAATGTAAGAGTGATAATTGCAAGAAACCTTTATTTTTTAAAACTAACAGACATGGAAGAAAAGGAAGCATGAAAACTGCTGAATTAATAGCTGAAATGATGTGATATATGAGAAAAAAAATCCATTTAAGATAAAGATTGTTGCAAACATGAGGCTGAGAGGAATCTAGTAATCTGCTGCAAATAATTTTCTCTGTTTACTTCAGATTATAATTCCAACTAATTAAAAACAGCAGACATAGGTGAACCCAGGACCTGGTTTAAGGCTGGGTGTGGTGGTGGGGGGCAATTAATATACAGAGTGTCATCTGAACCCTCTTTTACTATTTTGTACGAATCAAGCCCATCATATCTTATTCAACAAATTATGGTTTGAATAGGTATCTGTCATGAATTGTGAACCCAGTCATAATTTCTAAATAAATATGGAACTGAAGGGAATGTTTTGCTGACTAACGCTGAGAAAAATTTTGAGTCAATTCTGTTCTTGTGTTTAGTTTTGTTTAGTTTTATTAAATTTTTATACCGCCCTTCTCCCGAAGGACTAAGGGCGGTGTACGGGGCAATAAATATCAGAATATAAATGCAAAAGTTAAGTTAAAAGAATTAAATAATCATGCCCAATATAATACAATGATTATTGTTGTCAAGTTCACTCTCTCTAAGTCTTGATACTGAGATTTTTTCAGAAAAAATAATTACAAAATATAAGTAGAAAATCAATTGAAACTATGTCCTATATTGCTTTATACCTTTAAGTAGCTCCGTAAGCTGCCTGAACTTTTTCAAAAACTGATTGGAAGAGACCACTATTCCTGACCTTTTTAAATGGTGACCTCTGGCAAGTCCATTGTACTTTTGTTCCTACTTACTGCAAAAAAAAATGTTTGCAGGATTCTATTTTCCTTTCTCCCCCCACCCCACCCCCAAAGTATTCAGAACATGATTATTGGTTAAATGGTCAGTACCCACCTAGATGAGGAAAATTCCAGAAGTTTTTAGGAGAATCTTCAGTTTTAGGCCCCTTGATGGCAGAACTAAGTTATTGACAGTTTTACCTCACATATTCCCTTTTTAGCAGAAGGATGCATGGCATGACCCAGATACACAGTGTGAGGCTGGCAGGAAAGTTCGAAGTTAGGAAAAAGGTAAAACAACTTCAATCAATCAGTCAATCAATCAGTCAGAATAGAGCTGGAAGGGACCTTGGAGGCCTTCTAGTCCAGCCTCCTGCTCAAGTAGGAAGGAGTCCCTATATCAGGGGTCTTCAAACTCGGCCCTTTTATGACTCATGGACTTCAACTCCCAGAATTCCTCAGCCAGGCACGCTGGCTGAGGAATTCTGGGAGTTGAAGTCCATGAGTCATAAAAGGGCCGAGTTTGAAGACCCCTGCCCTATATCATTTCAGACAAGTGGCTGTCCAGTCTCTTCTTAAAAACCTCAACTTACAGAAGCATATCTTCCACTGTTACTAATAGACAGAACAAGTTGTTTATGTTGGCATATGAGAGGAAAGGATTTTTTTTAATGAAGCTTTTAAGTTGCACAACAATTTCCAAGCTGCTGGTAAGTCAGTAAAACATAAGAAACTTCCTGAAAGAGGAATGCTTTCTATTTCTGTGTAGAGGACCCTGTGTAGGCGTCAGATGTTTTCTTCAGCTCATTAATTTTTACATTAATAATTGTTAATTGATTAAACAAGGCTGTTACAATCTCAACAGCTAAAACATAGTTAAAAAGTTACCTGGCCAGAAAAAACTGGACAAGATTTGGCAGTTAGAATGTTACTTTAACTTTTTAAAATAATTGTTGCATTTAAAATAACAACACAAATAGAAAAAAACAAAAGGAACAAAACAAAAGATTCATACATTATAAAAACAACAACCTTTTCCCACACTAGATTACTTTATGGGGAAATCCAAACATTAAAAATTCGGAAAAAGATGGTGATATGTAAAAATTGGATGAAAGCAGAAATACTGACTTGGTAGATAATGAGAATGAACTTTTAACATCATGTACTGAGAGACAAATACCATATTCTATCTATCTTCATTTTGTGTATCTCAGTGACTACAGTTACAACATTTGTTAACAACATTGTATGGAACAACAGCATTTTCTGTTTCTGAAATGTTGCAATAGTCATAAGTGTGAAAAACAGTCATAACTCACTATTTTAAAGTAATTTTTACATTTTAAAGTTGTAATTTCAAACGATGATTAAATGAATGGTTGTAAGTCTGTAACCTATACAGTATTATATCTTATACATTGTATTTTATTTTTTTCTGTTATATCTTTTGCACTTATTTTTAAAACACTTGTTTTTGAGAATGTTGGACATTGTTACAAGCATAGCTACATATGCTATTTTCAGAATAAACTATGCTTACAAGAATCAAATGTTTTCCTTAACTAGAAGAAAATAAGCAGTTTAGTTTGTATACAGGTAGTGTTTGACTTACAACCACAATTGAGCCCAACATTTCTGTTACTGAGATATTTGTTAAGTGAGTCTTGTCCCATTTTACAACCTTTCTAGCCATAATTGTTAAGTAAATCACTGAAGTTGATAAGTTAGTAAAATGGTTGTTAATCTGGCTTCCCCATTGATTTTGCTTGTCAGAAGATCGCAAAAGATGATCACATGACCCTGGGACACTGCAGCTGTCATAAATAAGAGTCAGCTGCCAAGTGTCTGAATTTTGATCATGTGACCATGAGGTAATTGGTCATAAGTGTGAAAAATGGTCATAATTCACTTTTTTCAGTTCTATTGTAACTTCAGTCACTAAATGAATTGTTATAAGTTGAGGACTACCTGTATCATGCTAAATTGTAATGTGGCTCTTTTACTTTGTGTTTAATATGTTGTGTGGACTAATTCAACAAAACACGGTTTAAATCATGGTTTATTATGAGCCACATATGAATTTATTCTACCTTATTGGATATGAACTGAAAACCCATCTAAATAAAAAAGATGAGGAAATGTAATGATCCCAGTGTCTTGCCCTGCTTCAAACCAGACTTAATTGATTTGCCTGTTCCTCCACAGATGATACTTTTGCAGCCAGGGGCACCATACAACCTGCAAGACAGTTGCCCATTTTGTCATGTAGTGCTGATGGATTCACTTTTTGTTACATTGTATTAATTCTAGAATATTCATTAAAGGAGTGTTCTAGGTTTAACGGTCCTTTTTTTTCAAAATTGAATTTAATTAGTACTGGTCAGTCAGAATAGTTTATATGCTAATTGTTGCAATGTAGTACTGGTAAATAGATTTGCCTGTTGGAAGATGGAGAATCTTGTGCAATTTAACAAAAGCAAATAAAATGTACAGGATGGTTGCTTATTTTTATTGCCCTATTTATAATGCTTTATTCCCTTATCTGGATGACACCATAATCAACAATCTGAATAATACTATTACTCTTACTTTGAGAATATGTATTCTAGAATCCATTGCCTTAAAGAATATGACTAACAGATCGTCAGCCTTTGATGAAAATTGCCTTACTTCACTGTTATTCTTCACAGGTAAATTTAATCCTGATTCAGTTGAGAATTGGGGAGTCCTTGGCAATACCACTTCTTTCTGAGCCCATACGAATCCATGAGGTTTTAGCAGAGAAACATACCTTCATTCATTTGAGTGGAAGAGAGCGGAGAGAAATTCAGTGCCAAGTTGGGCACTATCTTCACCCAAATGGAACTCACTGCTGTATTAAGTGCCACAAAGGTATTACTCTAATTTATATTCTAGTTGTTCTGTTTGCATTTCAGTATTTTCAGGATTCTTACCCCTCAAAAATATGTTACTTTCTTTTAAAATTAAACTCACATGTATAATATTGGGGGGGGGACTTTTCTAGCAAATGACAGCTTTCTAATGTAAAAGGAATAGTGGTATCCCTCTTGTGTTTGTATATCACATAAGAGAAAAGATTAAGTATTCATACATCTATGACACATTGCATTTAAGTATAGTGTGATTATTTGGTTAAAACAATGTAAAAAAGTGAGAACTCGACTTCTGTGGTTTGTAAGCAGTGTTTTATGACTTAGTATAATATGTGAACCATTAATTTTGTGATTTATTCAACAAAACATTACTAAAACTTTTATTTTGTACAGTTGCATCTTTGGACACGCTATGAGTTTGTGCCAGTATACCATATGTTGAAGGGATGTGGGCAAAAGTATGTTAGCTTGTGCAGAACAGCACAAACTTCCTTAAGGTAAACTTGGGATATGTTTATGCTTATTGCATGCAACCCCAAATATGCCAAAACTGACAGATTACCGGTACTCTAAGCAAGGAAGGCTGTATTTGTTTAGATGATTAACCTACAAGTTCTCTGTCTTATTCATAAGTATTATGTGAATCTATCCATTCTTGTAGGTGAGAACATTTCATTTTGAATTAAAAAGGGATCTTAACAGGTGGATGAAAAAAGGCTAGGTCTGTGGGGAAGAATCAATATAGTGAGACTGAATATTGCATTGATACACAATCTGAAAGCCCTGCCTGTGTTGCTTCCATTTAATTCTTTTATCCAGATTTGCAAGTTAATATATTAAACTTTTATAGAAGGAAGAAACATCAAGGAAATTGCTGTCCAAGTTATAGCTCTTGATTTTAGTTTTCCCAGTTATAAAGAATATTAATTGACTCAATGACATTGCGCATATGCATGTTTTAAATATGCATTGGAATGCTACTGATCCCACCGGACTAGGCTCAACTTAAAAGTTATTATTTAGCATGCTTGAGCTCCTGGCAAGTTCTTAGTCCTAACAATAGTTGGTATATAATCAGTTTTCCAGCTTTATTGAGCAGATTATTAAAAGCTGCTTATAATTCTTAAAAGAAATTAATGCTTTGAGGTCATTTTTATTTTAAATTGCTTTTAAAAACAAGCAAAAAGCAAATTCTTACTCTTAATCAGTTAATAAGTGACAATAGCTCTGAAGAATTGGATGGATCAATTGACCTCTAAGTTGAATAAATAAATATATCCACTTTGGTATGCCCACCATTTGTCCACAATGGCTTCTAAAACCCCAGAGGCACAGAGTGTGTTTGAGAAATTATTTCACTGAACACTGAGACTTGAAACCATAATTTATTAGTATCATAAATTTTAAATATGTGCAAAAATAATTTTGGACACTATACTAGAAATTTGGTATAATGAATTGGAATATCTTGCATTGCTCAGTGTTCAACAATATATCAGAAAAAATTGATATCATTTGATTTTTAAAGATTTTAAGACTTGTGAGAAACATTTCATAGGATTTATAAATTTAGACAAGTTTTTTCAGGTTTATTGGGCCCTTCTGAAAATGTATAAAAAAGGAATTCATAAATATGTTACATTTCAATGAATGGCAGTAATGAAAGAGGCAGGATGAATTTTGGGGGAAATTGTGCAAAATTATGAACAAATATTAGGAAAAAAGTGCTTCTTCTTGTTGTTGTTAGGTGGATAGGATAGGTGTAGAGAGAACAGAGAAAAGAGAACCAGGGGAGAGGACCAAGCTATTGAAAATACTAGAATGAATGAAAATTGTGACTGTTGACATACAGTTAGAAAAAGGTTTGTCATTTTGGAATGTTTTTAAGCAGAAATGTATTGATACTGTATGGAAGAGAAGTGAATATAACTCTAATAGGAATAGACAAATCTAACAGCAATAAATCTAAAAACACAAAGGATATAAGGACGATGAGAGGTTCTGAATGCTGATCATTATTTACTTGTGTCAGGAGTGGATCTTGTGGGAAGAAACAGAAGTAGAATAACTGCAGAAAAAAATAGTGTAGGAAAAAGCATAAGAAGGCAGATTAATCTAACAGAATGAATGGAAATTAAATGTTAAAGAAACAGGACATGAAAACTACTTAGAAAAGACAAAAATGAAATGCCACAGAAGTGTGTGGAGTTACTCAAATGGAAAAAAGTGAAAAAGAATGCTTGGTGGTATAATGAATTCTGATGTCTGTGAATGAGAAAAAGTGCACAGAGAAGGAGGATTATTATAAAAAACAAGTATGAAAGTTACTTTCAGGTAGTTCTTGACTTATGACCACAAATGAGTCTAAAATTTCTGTTGCTAGGCAAGACAATTGTTAAGTGAGTTTTGTCCCATTTTATTAACTATCTTGCCACAGTTAAGTGAGTCACTGTAGTTGTTAAATTAGTATCATGGATAAATGAAAATCATTTCCCCATTGACACTGCTTGTGATAAGGTCACAGAAGGTGATCACATGACCTTGGGACACTGCAACCATCATAAATATGAGCCAGTTGACAAGCGTCTGAATTTTGACTCCATGATAATGCGAAGGTCATAAGTGTGAAAAATGATCATGTCACTGTTTTCAGTGCCATTGTAATTTCAAATAGTGATTAAACAAATGGTTGTAAGTTGAGGACTACCTATATCCGACATGTCAAACTTGCGACGTCATGTGACGTCGTGAGATGTATCGGGACTGTTTTGCCATTGCCGACAATGGAGTGGGCATGGCTTCCGGATGACACGTCCGGCCTGCGGGCTGGCAGTTTGACACCCCTGATAATTTTTATGCAAAGGAAAACAATAGCAAAGAATGCAATCAAAGACAGCAAAAATTTATTGAAATTAAAGGACGTTGAGAAAATGTAGAACAGTTTTGATGAAAATAAAAATGGTTTTGAAAGTGGGTCAAAATGTGGAGAATCACACAAGCAATTTTGGAGAAACGATGTGATGACATACAAAAATATGTTTTAATGCTGGGCAATGTAGAAAACATTAGAAACTGAAACTGATTCCTCCTTAACTCTCTGGGGCATAAGAAGGAGAGAAAGGGGAAAACATAATGAGGCTTTTAAGTTTCTGTGACTTTAGCCAATATCTGTATTGTGGAATACTATCATTCTTGCATAGTATTTTTGTTTCCTGATTCAGTCTACTTCAAATAATTGATAGTAAAGAGCCTTAAGAGGAGCCTCCAGAAGAAAACAAAAATAAAACAGTAATATACAGTAATTTTGGGCTCAATTGTAGTCGTACATTGAGGACTACCTGTATTCTACTAACCATGTCTTACAATAACAACCTACAAAAATTTTGTTTATAGTTTGTTCTTGAAGTGTTGCAGAAAAACAAACTATACTTCAGTCCTTATTTCAAATTCTACGTATTCTCTTCATAATATTGACTTTCCAATAAGAAGACTTTTGTCTCTTTTGCCAGTCTATGTATATGTATATGTTCTATTGCATTAAAAATCTTACCAAATTTCCAGCAAATTGGATAACTCTTAAAGACTTGGATAATCCCAAAATTGTCAGCAGTACCGACATTGATGTCTCATTAACCTCAGAAACCCTAGACTTAGCAAATAAGACAGAAACTACCCTGACTCTGGTACAGACTACAACAAATGGCAATTTAGCTTATTATACCAAACAAGAGTATTGCTGAAGGCAGTGGGACAAAGACTTTTGAACCTGCAAACGCTCCTCTTTATTAGAAAATGAGTCACTGCACCTCCTTTCCTCTCTAGGCTCCTGTACAAGACATTGCAGAATGATTCTCATCTCAACACCAATCTTTAGCATGCATTCCATGGTCTTGAGGATGCTTTGTTTGTTAAATTTATTATTAATTATGATTTGCTGTTTTTACAAGGGACTTGGTTGCCTGAAACTCTTTGTCTTGATGGTTCTGTGTCATTCTCACTGAGAGCGTTCCTGGGTCTTGGGTCTCTATTGCTTTTAGAATTTGTTGATGCTGGGAGGGGGAATGTGGATGAGAGTCCAGGTAGTCATAACAATAATAACTCAGCTTGGGAACCCAAGGTTATTAGGTCCAGAGTTGATAAAGATTTGGCAGGTTGGAGAGCTGGGGAGAAAGCCTGTGCTTCAAGTTAATTGGGGGATGTGATTTATGTTAATTGGAGGAGGGAATTGTGCTTTGCTACTTTGTCCCAGGAGAGGGGAATTCAGTTTTTGGCTTCAACTATGTAGTGCTGATACTTTGTTTCTCGAATAAAAGATTCTTTAAGAAAAAGAATGCCTTGAAGTTCTTTTGAAAAGATTCATCTGTCGGAACCGTGACAAAGGTATTGTCACAGGATGTAAGCTGTTCTAAGTAAAGCTGTCTTTTGTAGATGGTGATTTTGTCAATCCCAGTGATGATCAAGTGTTGCTCAAGATGTTTTGGGACTGGACCTAGAGTGCTGTTATTATTGGTACTATCTTTGCTTTTTTGTCACAGTCTTTCTACTTCTGCTTGCAGGCCTTTATATTTTGTGATTTCCCCCCCCCCCCAGTTCTTTCTGTTCAAATACTCCAAATACTGCTACGTCTACTTTCCAGATTTTTTTTTGTCTTTCTTATTAACAATTGTTAAATCTTTCAACAATGTTCAATTTATTTTTTTATTGCATTTTATTTTACTTAGCTTATTTTATCTTTTACCTTTTTTATCCCACGTTCCATAAATCTGCTCAACGAGCAAAATAAAGTTTTATGACTCTTGTTGCAGAGAGAATGGTAGCAAGACTGAATGCAGAAGCTACAGGAGATTCATTTGCTAAGCATACCTGGGAAGTTGTCTGGCAAAATACTGAAGAAAAGGTTATGATAGAGATTGTGTAACTTAATAGACGAACTCAGTACTATTTCATAACCTAATTGTCCTGCTATCGTACTTGCTAAGATGATATGTGTGTACACATTTACAAATTAATTATCTAAGTTCAGGAAATAAGCCTAAAAATAACAAATTGGAATTTACCTTACATTGATTGGGATAAGGAACAGCAATACAGTATCTTAAATGGCAAATATGCCTGCCATTCACCTCATTTATGCTCTCCGGATAATGAGAGTGCAGGTGAAACCTTCAGGCTTACTCCCCATAAAAGGGAAGATAAATTACATATGTTTTGCTGCCACTTATTGCAAAACCAGTTTATTGCCAGCTGTTTTCCTGAAGGAGAGGAGGAGTCTCCTGAAAGAAAACCTTTGGAAAGAAGAAGCCCAGTAAAGTATGTGTGTATATGTGCATGGATGTAGTTGAACTTGGACAAAGAATATGAGTGTAGTCCTGACACTGCATTAGGGCATAACATGATATGTTTGGTTCTGATTTGCACATGTTATGTAAACCCCGCCTCATGACTTGTAAATTATGGTTTGTGGCTTAATATGTTGAACAAATCCAGCCAACAAATCCAGTCTGGTTTGATGAATAAGCAATAGTTAAACACACTTATTGCAATGTGTTAACCCAGTCTGAGTATGGATTCAGCTGGGACTGTTTGTAAGAATACAGGAGATGTATGTATGAGAGCTTATGTGGGAACATACAGTATGCTTATAGATGTGCTCATAACAACTAAATCATTCTCAGCCCCCCTCCCCTCTCCAAATTTGCTAGTTTTGGGTTAGGGGAAAACTGTTAATCCCTGACTCTGTTTTGCTGGAGGAAAGTTATTTATTGGCTAGAAGCCTTACATAGACAGGAATTTTCTACCGGTTTGTTCTGATTTCTTGCAGGAAATTGGAAAATACACTGGCCTCAGAACTGGGTATCTACATAGTTTAGTTCTCTTATGGTCATAACTTTGTTCAGCAGATATTGAAATATGACAACAATTCCAACGAGGAAAAAATGACAGTCTACAGAGGAAACCCGTGTGACTGTATAAGAAATATAGTAAACAACAACCTGTGAGGTTGGATGGGCTGAAAAAGAGTGCTCAGTTCAGATTCAGTCCAATTAATTTTATAGTCAGAAAGGGCTACCAAATGTTCATTTTATTTTATTTAATCTCTGTAGGAAAGACTCAGGTTTGTCAGTAAATATCAACTTATCTTTTGCAATTAAGGCTACCTCCATATTTCTTTCCTCCATGTATCAAACAATGACTTTTTCTGTTTCCAACTTCAAAATAGTTGTACACTATTGATTTTCAGCTCTTATGTTTTCAAGGGGTTCCAAGAGCCACAGAAGATGCATTTTGGGGTGCTCAAGAGTTTTGGATTGATAGCACTAGCTGCTGGCTTCTATATTCTGCCTCACAACAGTAGCCCATGCAGTCATCGCTACCTGCATGTTCTATTGGGGCTGCCTGGAAAACCACTGAAAACTGCTCTTGGTGTAGAATGTGATAACCCAGCTCTTGGTGGATTTGCCATGCAAAGAGCCCTAATACTTGAGCTGTGAGCTGGAATAAATCACCAATATGTTTCCAGGCATACTATAAATCCAACAGCTGGCTTTGAACTATCAAGCTCAGCACAGCTTGGCCCCAGGACAGGACCACTCTTTCCAACCAGAATCAATTTACTTGGCATGTTCATCAAGGGAGAAAGTCTCAGTTGTCCAGAAATAAGTTTGCCTTCTCTTATAATAGCATTCCAGAAGAGTTCCTCCTGACACATGAGGGTTTTGGTGGTGGTTTAGATGCATTTCTTGTCTATTATAAAATCTTGGTCAATTTATAATTGTCCATTTATCATGATTTTTGACAGTACTTTGTACATTTATTTTAAATTCAGGCATGGACATTTTATTTTTGATGTTATTATTGTGAAAATTTTAATAGTTTTGGATTGTTGTAAATTATCCTTGATAGATTCATTAGTATAAATATAATAAATAATAAGTATAGTAGTTACAGTACATCCTCCATTTTTAGATTATTTGAAAGATTCAGTATCAGTCATTTACTTGATCACTGGTGATTTCCTTTCCCTTTCTAGGAACTTACCTTTCAGAACATTGTACAGGGCCAGATAAAGCAACTAAATGCTCTGTGTGTCCCGAAAATACATTTATGCCTACAGAAAATAAATCACCAAAGTGTTTTGCGTGTCAGTCATGTCGTCCAAGTAAGTCTAACTTTATATTTGGTTAAATTAAAAATGAGCACTAATGAACAAAGTAAGCATTAGAACTTTGTGTATTTATTTGAGTACATATAGCTGTTGGTGCCAGATGTGTCTATATTTTTATTATTAATAAGTTGTTCAGGAAGGCCTGGAGGAATGTTGTCCATGGGGTCGCGATGGGTCAGACACGACTTCGCAACTAACAACAACAACAACAAGTTATTCATTACGTTTACTATATTTTATTATAATATCTGCATCCTTATGTTCTGTTCTTCATACAGAGTTCTCTGCAGTAATGCCAATTATAAATTACATTTATAAATTAGGAAAGGGAAGGGAGGGGAAGGGGAGGGCCAAGCTGGAGTCAAATGACAGATGAATAGGTCGGGAAGCATGTTTAACAATAACAATTTGCTAAAAATGTCAGTGTAGGCTCATTGGTACAGATTTTTGGAGGAGGAAGCATTATATTGAGTTTTATATCTTTTTATAAATTCAAATGTTTTTATATTATTTATTTATTAGATTTTTATCCCACCTTTATTATTCTTATAAATAACTCAAGGCAGCGAACATACATAATACTCCTTCCTCCTTCTATTTTCCTCACAACAATTCTGTGAGGTAGGTTGGGCTGAAAGAGAGTGACTGGCCGAAGGTCACCCATCTGTTTTTCATGCCTACTTTAACCACCGCACTAAATTGGCTGGTAAATTTATATTTTAATTTATATTTTTAATGATATAAAATATAAGCATTAGAACAGTTTTACAAATTTAGCATTGCATACAGAAATAAAAGCCTACAAGACTATTCTGCTATCATATACAGCAGTAGGATCTCAATAGAAATACTCAAGCTTTTCCTCACTCCTCCCAGGCTTTCAGCAGATAATAAAGTTCAGTTGTACCAAGTGGGAAAACACTGTTTGTGGTTGTGACAGTAATCAATATAAAACTACCAGAACTTCTGAATTCTTATGCAAGAATTGCAGTGCCTGTCATAATGGAAAGATCAGACAAGACTGTAAGTATAATCTCAAAAAATCATTATAACAATTTAAACCTGTCTCCATCTTCATTCAGGTCATCTATGTTAATGCTGTATGTTATTGTTCAGTGTGATGTATTTGCTTGTCAGAGCTGGTCTTTTCCCATTTCCTTCTTATTTTTATCTGGTTATCTGTGATCTATCTTTTATCACTTAACATGCATCATATGGTACCAGATACTGAATTAAAAACAACATTAATCAGGGGAAGTGATATAAAAAAAGAGATAACTTCAAACTACTGTGTAATTTGTAGGGAATGAGAGTAGAACCATACATGCTTCAAAGCCTCTGGGGGTTCTCGTGAGGCATCTGTCTGCAACCTTTTTAATTGAAGGGATCTTTTTCCTGGGATTATGCTGCAGCTGTGAAATTCTGGGAGAAGATGCAGCTGATTTAGAGCACTGGAGAGCTTAAGTCTTGAGGACTGCTTCATTTTCTTTGGTAACAGTACTAGCACTGTCATCTTCAGGGATGCTTTTTGAATTTGCAGTGATGAAATTCCTTGGTAGTCTTCCATCCTAGCCCTGATAACTAATTTTTGAGTCCAAACTATGAAAGCCAAATGCTATCACTAGCTGCAGAAAAGAGGCATTACTTTTTTCTTTCTGTTATTTTGAATAAATGTGAGGAAGACCCCTTCCCCTTTTTATATTTTTTGGTACAGTATTGGTTCATTCTAAATTTCTGCATTCTTAATATTATCTAATTCCAGACCTTCTGTGCTCCATTACTTGTCAATGCCATTCTCACATCATTGCTAATCTTTTCCTCTGGTTTTGCCCCCATCTCATAATTAATTTCAAACTCACTTTCTTCAAGTTGTCTGTCTTCTTGCCAAACATCTTCTAGCCCAGGGGTGTCAAACTGCCGGCCCAAGGGGCGGATGCGTCATCTGGAAGCCACACCCACCCCATTCCCAGCAATGACAAAACTCTCCCGATATGTTGCGTGATGTCACGTGACGTCATGTTTGACAAGTCTGTTCTAGCCATGTCAAAGTAAGCTGTAGTACCCACAGCTTACTTCAAACTTCTTTCATCCAGAAAACAAAGAACATGGACCCCACAAATCAAAGCTGTCATGAGGACAACTACTATTATGTTTCAATATAAATATTAATATTTCTTCCACTTAAATCAAATGCTCCTATTGTTTTCTCCCTGAAAACTATTGCTCCCTAAAAAAATATTTCCAATTTTTTTTTGGAAATTTTATTTCTCATGTTGCTACTTCCCAATCTAGCCTACACTTTCATCTCATACAAATGTTAATCAGAGCTGTCTGTCTGACTTTTGGGGACCATCCCAAGTTGAGTATTTATCTGGATTTAAAAGCTTATTATCAACTAATAATTATTACTTGCTTTTCCTGCTATTTTCTAGGCACATCAGATAGTGATACGATATGCGAATGTCACAGGGGATTTTTTCTTCAGGAGGATCAGAATAAATGCCTTCCCTGCAGCAGGTGGGGAAATATTATTTATCTTTAATACATGTGGGAATAACTCCTGGGCTAGGTGTAATTGTAGGCCTTGTCTCTGCACTCCCAGATGATTCATCCTCCTGCTTCCATGCTCATTTCTCATGGAAATTGCTCTGGATCTCAACCTGTCAATCTGCTTTCTAGCTGATCTCTGCTCTAATCCTTTGTACAGTGGGATGGATATGTCATCATGTGCTTACCAGTTAACAGAATAACAGTTAAAAGAGGCCTTGGAGGTCTTCTGGTCCACTTCTCTGCTCAGGTAGGAGACCCTATCCTATGTCAGAAAAGTGGTTGTCCAGTCTCTTCTGAAAAACCTCCAGTTGTCCCAGAGTAGTAGTGCTGAAAATAGTTGGGGAGCTTCATGAAGTTCAACCTTCTCCTCTGTTTTTCATCCTAATGTGTTGTGAAGCTTTGAAAATGTATCTTATGGAATTATTGAATTCCAGTCTTAAATTTCCCTCCTTTGTACTAACCAGCTGATTAGCACTATTTCAATTTACCAAGTCTGCTGTAATTTAAAGTTGCCAACCCCAAGATAAGGGACAAAAGTGTGACAGAAAAAGCCGTGTATATCATGTAAACAAATGTGAGAAGGGCACAGGGGAGTCTGAAGCCTTGACTCTACTGTTTCTGATTGCCATACACAGGCCCATCTTTGCTATTAAAAGAGGGGTTACATTCCTGCAGGATAATCACCTGCAACTACTGGGTTTTATTCTGGGTCTAGCTACACATAATGAAGGAAATGTGGGTTCCTAATTTTGGAGAACAACCCTTGCTGATTGGGACTAGCAGTCCTGACTAGAATTCTTAGCTCTTCTGAACTCTCACTCACAATTCCACACGCAAATAACTCCTTAATCTTATTTTAATCTTTTTCCTCTGACATTTCTTTAATGAGACTCAAACCTAGCGGGTCTGGGTAACGATTAATTCTTTTTTGCTCTTGTTTTCAGAAACACGTGTTGCCAAGATTATGTACATTTCCACTCTCTTTTGACGTTTTAAGAAGCAGTTGAATAGTTTAATTTGAGTAATTTAATTCCCCTTGTTTTCTAATTCTGGATATAGAATCAAAGGATAGTAAAATAAGAAATGCTGTTGAATGTTATCTGTATGTACAGAAATTTCTGATTTCATCTTCTAGCTGCAATAAGGAAGATTGCCTGGAGCAGTGTGAAAGAGAAAGGGAAATTAAAAGTCCATCAAATTCCATAGGTGAGATTTGAAATAAATTATCTAATATTTTAACTTGATTACCACTATTTCCTTTGTATCACATTTTCATCTTTGCTGTAATATTCTTTTTTCATTAACATTTATTTTCATATCTTTTCAAACTAACATCCAACATGTTTTTTTCCATTTAGAACTCGTATCTGTCCTCAGTTTCTTGACTGTCATGTTTGCAGTTGGTTTTGTTGCATTAACATTCAGAGCTTGCAAGAAATATTTTCCAGAAAGACAGTACTTCTCTTCCTGTAGTAAGTATCATTAATTGCCTGTTAATAAAATAAAAGAAAGTGACTGATTTCATTAAATGAATTACAGATCTAAAGCAATGAATCAGAACGGGATACAATGAAAGGTTATCAACATAGCTTTTTATTTTCATATTTGTCCCATTCATTTAAGATTGCAAAGACTCCGGGTTTTTGAAGGAGAAATTGCAATGTGTAGTGTCACCAGATACATGTTTCTATTGAACTTTAACAAGTGATTCAGACTCCAGAGAGGTAAATAAAAATATAGCCACCTGTGGTATTGATGAATATATGCAAGGAAGTGAAGGTTTAATCATGAATAAAATGGCTATGTCAAAAAGTATGGGTTGTTATCATATAGATTGTTATGGTTATTTATGAAAGTAATAATCTGTATTTATGTATTGAATCTACATTGTACTTCAGTCACTGAAATAATTCTGAAGTGGCTTGCATGTTAAAAATAATTGTGGAAATTGGGAAAAGTAACAGAGCATACACAAATTGCAATGAGATTTACTGTATATGCTAAGATGCTTGAGAAGGTGTTTGGCAGAATTTTGATTGTCACTTCTCAGGTCTGCAGGTATGCAGACCAATATTTTTACTTTTCAGTATGTCATTAATATTTCAAAATTTATATGTTAGCTGATTTAGAGAAAGAATGTGTAAAGTGCACTGTGGTGAGAGTTGATAGGAGTGACAGGTATCAGAAGAGTGAGCAGTTGAGGACTGTCCACCTTTCACAAAGGACACATCCAGCCCTCTATTAAGAAAATGTGAGAGAAAATGGACAACAGACACATTCCCCTAAATTACTTACATGGAAGGATTTTCCTTTGGAAGTACAGTACTAATAAATACTATTACCCAAAGCTTGTCCGTTGGATTAACCGTTTCTTGTCCAGGCAGCAAGGAAGAAAGTGACAATACATATGGCCCTGGGAGAAGTTTGTGCCCCAGTATGCTAACACATCTGTGACTTAGCATCATCTTTGAATTTATGGACAGTGAGCCATGGTTTTAATGTAGCATGTTTTGTGAGTTCAGCCTTTGATGACTTGTTGCACCAGTAAAATAAACATAATACTGTATTTTATCTCTGTTAAAATCCATATCTTGTATGTTAAATAATTTTTATATTAAAATATCTATTTATTGAAAGTAGAGACGAGCCTTTACTCACAGCTGAAACTGGAAAGGAGCTTCAGATTCAGCATGAAGATGCTCACATTTCCTGTCTGTGCTCCTTAAAGAAACCATACCTTTACCTGGATTTGTATAGCATAGTCCCAGATCAACAAGTCACACCTCAGCCAGTCTGATTTGCCATGTTCTATCCATACTGTTGTAATTTTGTTATCTAATCTAAGAACTTGTCTGTTAAGTATATTATATTTACAATAACTACTAACATCCAATCATCTGTATCCATTGAGAAATGTTTTGTTTTAGTACAATTTCAGCTGTTTATCTACTAGTTCAGCATCAACCTGTGAGAATATACATTCATGTGTCTTTTGTTTTATTTTTTCAGCTTCAGGTGAACAGTTAAAAAAGCAACTTGCATCCAAGGTAAGTCTAACATTCCCCACAGGTATGTCTCCACACAGATCAGGATTAACTCAACATTCTTATTGCTATTATTGCAAAGTAAGATAGATTAGGCGTCCTTAGATCCTGATAAATTTATGAATAGATTCTAGGTTTCTGTTTCTTAAATCACTAGCAATTGATTCTTTTTCCCCACCAATGATTCATTTTTAATAGACATTCATATGGTATGTATTTTTCTTTAACACTACCATTGGCTCAAACAAGACTTATCTATAAATATGCTATCCTTCCTTCCCCTCAAAGAAGGATTCCAAAGTGAGAAAAGGGAGAGAGGATTGAGGGAGAAATGAGAAAAGACAGCTTCTAAGCTACCTTCATGATGGACAAAAACAGTGTCAGAAAACAGCCACTGAATTAGGTGATACAGTGTTGCATAGCATCTTTATTTCAAATGTAGAGCATAATACATTGACCTAAAACTACACAGGTATAAGGATTACAGCAATTTTAAGTTGTATATGAAATATAATATGACTAAATTCATAATGAACTGTAATGAAAACACTACTTTTAAGTTCTGTGAACAAAATTGTAATATTAATATTAAGTTCTGTAAGCAGTAAAATACAGTTTGCAAGACACATTAAAATTAATAAGCTATATGTGTAAAATCAATCAGAAATGTAGCATCAGTTTAGCTCTAATATAAGGAATATTAAGAACTATGTAATATTATCTTACAGATTATAAACATTGCTTTTTAAAATACTTAATTAGTTCCAGCTTAGATTTATAAATTGTAATACAAAACAGAGGCATTTTGCATGTTATTGAGAGAGTATAAGCATTTTCCAGTATGTCTGATTAGCATTCTCTCACAGTCTTAGAGCATTAGCAAGATAAAAATATTATGCACTCTCTGTATAGCAGGCATTGAAGATGTGCTGAAAAATCCACACTGCCCAGCTTTACAACAGTAGAGATGTTTCATAGAGGCATTTTCTTATACTATCCTCTGCAATAGCAACAGTGAAAGCATTCCAAAATAACAGTATAAAATCCCTCTCTATTTTGGGTCTTCTGTATGCATTGCTGGTGATGCTATATGCTTCCATTTCTCAGGGCACAATAGATACTCAACCTACCTTGTTCAGTATTCAAAATATGGTTCTGCAGCACAGTGCAAGCCTTTTAAATATCCCTAAGAATACAGGCTAGCCAAGTATTATAAAATCCTAGCATGATCACCTCAGCATTAATGCCTTCTTCCATGTACCATGAAAATTATTATCAAGGAAGTTAGATTTGAGCCAAAGAGAAACTCTTTTACTGATTCCATATCCTTTGACCATCTTACCAGAGGGAGTACATCTGTTTCAGATGTAGGAGAACAGCACTGAAACTTGGCATACAGAAAGTCATAAATCTTATTTCAGTTTTTAATGTTGCCAGCCATCACTATAAAGCATCCTGGAAAACAGATCCAAGTTCTTTCATAGATTCCCGAGTTATAAAAATAATCTACTGTAACTGGAGAGTTGTATGCTAATCACTAATAAGATACTATAGTGAAAGTAGACAGTAACTGTCACTGTGTATTATTTAAATGTAGATTATCAAACAGGACTTATATTCAGAGTGGTGGAAACCAATATCGTAAAATCTCCTTTCAGTCTTCCCTTTCCTCCTCAGCTTCTAGTACACTTGAACTGAAACCATCTGCCACTATCTCATTAGTGTACCAGGTTTCCTGGATCATTTTGATATCACATTTTAAATGTAGAGTTGAGAAAACAACCATTCATGCATCCTGCAACACTCCAGCTCAAGGGGAAACTCTTATGCTACACTTGTTAGTAATAGCGATGGCACTTAGATTTATATACCGCTCCATAGTGCTCCATACCGCTCCACTATCTCTAAGTGGTTTCCAGAGTCAGCATATTTTCCCCAACAATCAAGAGTCCTCATTTTACCGACCTCAGAATGATGGAGGCTGAGTCAATCTTGAGCTGGTCATGATCAAACTCCTGGCAGTGAGCAGAGTCAGCCTGCATTCTATTCACTGTACCACCATGGCTCCTTATTCCTTTATTTGTGACTGCACTCATGAAAGCTAAGGTGGAGGTTTTTGAGATGTGTCCTACAGTGGAGGAAGATGAGATGCAGAGAAAAGTGAAGAGAAGAAAAGTAGTGAATATATGTCAAATACATTTAAGTGACATTATTTTAATCACTAAGCCTTAAATAATATAAATACATAAAAACATATAAATATAAAGTAAATAAAGTAAAATAAAAATTTGTCAGTTTGGTCTAGTTTAGTGATTAAGACCCCAGGCTAGAAAGTTAGTTCAGTCAGCTCAATCTGCTCCTGCATGTCCTATACCTCATCACTTTGATTTCCAGCTGCCTCATGATTAATGGATTGCATAAAACCATAGACTGGCCCCATTCCTATCTAGAAAGGGTCAGGAAAGAAGTGAGGCAAAATAAATGGTATTTTGTTCTACCTTGCTCTTTCCTTACACCACTCCATCAGGGTACATAGTTACGGAATTCCAGGAATGTTCACCATTTCTATAATCCACAAGCAGCAACAGGGTAAGTCTACATGATGTTAGTTATTCCTCCTAACAGGGTATGTATGTTCTTCTTGTTGCTTAGACTGCAGATAAAGCAAAAAACACTCTTTTGGACATAAAAGAAGAAACGATCTCGAGTACCATGCAAGTGCTGCCATTGGGGAATGGCCAAGGGCAAGAACTGCCAGACTGTATAAAATCTGCAAGAGAGACCCGGATTTCTGACAGTAAGGGCAACTTCCTTTAAAACATACTGGAGTGGGTGATAGGCGCTATTAAAAATATTTGTGCATTACAGGTAGTCCTCGAGTTACAAATGGAATGGAGCCTGCCCATTCCATTCGTAACTTAAGAATTCATGGGAGTGAATCTCGTACCTCGAACAAGATCACTCTCTGCTTTCACCCACGAATTCGCTAATTTAATACATGGGCGAATGCACAGGTCATTAGGTGAACATGAGGTATCTCAGGGTGGGGAAGGCCATGCGGGGCCTAGTGATGGAACAGGCCACCTACTTCAGACCACCCAAGCTTCCCCCCCCCGACCCACTGAAATACCTCATTCTTCCTCCCCCGGGGTCCCTTCAATTGCTCCCCCTCCATCCTGCCGCGCCCGGGTCACTTACCTTGTGAAGATATGTCTCCTCTCCAGCCTGTTTCTTTGTTCCCAGTGAAAGCAGAGAAAGAGCAGGATGAGCATGCCCTGCTCAGCTTCTCTGACTTATTGGGTTGCCGGCCACTTCTGGACTGGCAGGCAGCCTTGGTGAGTCTCCTCCAAAGGCTTCCAGGCTTGGTGTGGAAAAGCGTTTGCATGCCAAAGGGAGGTTTGGGGCAATGAAATCACATTGCTTCAAACCTCCTGTTGGCATGCAAACACTTTTTACGCAGAGCCTGGAAGCTTCTGGATGCCCTGATCTTGTGGGAAGTCAGGCACCCATTCTCTGCAAAAGTGGATGGGTGCCTGAGCACAAGATCATGGCCCTTAGAAGCTTTCAGCCTCCTTTCTGGGGATCAGAGGCTCACAAGAGGTTTCCCCGCCCAGAATAGACCTCTGGAGACCCGCAACCACTGCACCTGACCTCCGATCTGGACGTGGGAGGCCCGCAGTGGGTCTCTGGAGGTTCACTCTGGGCTGAGAAGAAGGGAAGACTTCGATGTTTCAGCCCTTACTTCCATTTGCAAAGACTTTTGCCGCAGATCTAGTCCAGGCCTCTGCAGAGAACAGAGGCCTTTAGTACCATGAGATCTTGCATGATCTTACGGTACTTTAGGTCTCCATTCTCTGCAAACACACAGAAGGCCAGAAGCAGCAAAACAGCCAAGATGCGAAGACTCTAGATAGTATCCACAGGCCTAGTGACTAGGGAGACCTGGGACAGGGGGGTTGTTGAGGGAGTGGCCAGGGTGAATGTTGCAGTGTCTCTGCAGTCATTTGTAAGGGTGAACAACTGCCGTAGTGCTGCAATATTTGTAATTTTGGGACTTTTTCGTAAACACTAGGGGCACTTATCCCGTAACTTAGAACATTTGCAACTCGGTATATCTACCAAGATGACATGTAGAATATGTGGAATATGGCTGCCAATCAAAAGACCCAAAAGGAGAGGGGAAAAAAGTCTTACTCAAATATTAAAAAATACAGAGAATCTTAAATATAGGTAGTGTGAGGCCCAATAGCCTCTATTTAGTTTCATTGTTGTTTGCCTACAGATAGAATCTTTCCATACAAAAGCAACTATTATCCACATAACTAAAGGTATATTCTTTGAACTGCCAGGAAAAGATTGTCTTTGCCCTCTTTCTGCCTTTAGTCTAAGACATCAAAGCTATGCTGCTTCTTTGCTGACTTGTAGGCAGCCCCTCCATCCTGGGATTACAGACTACAGTGCCTCAGGTTTACAGAGGATCTCATGTTTTGATTCAAAAGAAAAGACATTGCTCACAATAGGCATTTTACATATTTTATGCTTTTTGCTCATTATGAAAATTTTGCGTATACAAAACTGATAAATGAGGTGTCCCTAACCCCTGGGCCATGGTCCACTACCAGGTTGTGTCCCATTTGGATCAGGCCGTGCAAGCATCCCCTCCCCCACCACCGGCCACCAAGCTGAAAACTTTGGGGATTGCTGTGATAAATAACTAATCGACATAGAGAATGTTCAAACAAATATCTGTAAGTGCTGGAATTTAAGCACATGGGAAGCTCTTTATAGACCAGGACTAGGACATGAATAGAAGAGAACAGAGCAGAATAGAATAGAATAGAACAGAATTCTTTAAGGGCCAAATGTGATTGGACACAAGGAATTTGTCTCCAGTGCATATGTTCACAGTGTATATATAAACAGCAAATAATAGGTCATAGATCATATATCATAGTTACAATCATTAATCATATGTTACAAAAACAATTGATAAATCATAAGAAAACAATAGGAGAAGATAGGAGAGTTGAGAAGATGAGAAAATATGAGAAATGAGACAGTGCTGTGGGAATTAAGTGTTCATCAGAGTGATGGCATGGGGGGGAACTATATTTGTGTCTAGTTGTTTTGCATGCAACGCTCTATAGCGGCATCCTGAGGGGAGAAGTTGAAATAGTATGGCCAGGATGTGAGGTGTCTGTAGATACTTTCTCTGGTTCGTGCAGTATTGTTGTTGTTGTTAACTGCGAAGTCGTGTCCAACCCATCGCGACCCTATGGACAACATTCCTCTAGGCCTTCCTGTCCTCCACCATCTTCTGGAGTCCATTTAAGCTCATGCCTACTGCTTCAGTGACTCCATCCAGCCACCTCATTCTCTGTCGTCCCCTTCTTCTATTGCCCTCGATCTTTCCCAGCATCAGGCTCTTCTCCAGTGAGTCCTTCCTTCTCATTAGGTGGCCAAAGTATTTGAGTTTTAGCTTCAGGATCTGGCCTTCTAAAGAGCAGTCAGGGTTGATCTCCTCTAGGACTGACCGGTTTGATCGCCTTGCAGTCCAAGGGACTCGCAGGAGTCTTCTCCAGCACCATAGTTCAAAGGCCTCAATTCTTTGGCGCTCAGCCTTTCTTATGGTCCAACTTTCACTGCCATACATTGCAACTGGGAAGACCATAGCCTTGACTATACACACTTTTGTTGACAGGGTGATGTCTCTGCTTTTTAGTGTGCTGTCTAGATTTGCCATGGCTTTCCTCCCCAGGAGCAAGCGTCTTTTAATTTCTTGGCTACAGTCCCCATCTGCAGTGATCTTGGAGCCCAGGAAAATAAAATCTGTCACTACCTCCATTTCTTCCCCATCTATTTGCCAGGAATTGAGAGGGCCAGATGCCATGATCTTGGTTTTCTTAATGTTCAGTTTCAACCCAACTTTTGCACTCTCCTTCACCCGCAACAAGAGGCTCTTTAGTTCTTCTTCACTTTCTGCCATTGGAGTGGTATCATCTGCATATCTTAGGTTGTTGATATTTCTTCCGGCAATCTTAATTCCAACTTTTGATTCATCTAGCCCCGCCTTTCTCATGATGTGCTCTGCATATAAGTTAAATAGGCAGGGCGACAGAATACAGCCTTGCCGGACTCCTTTCCCAATTTTGAACCAATCAGTGGTTCCGTGTCCAGTTCTCACTGTTGCTTCTTGACCCGCATATAGGTTTCTCAAGAGACAAATAAGATGGTCTGGTACTCCCATCTCTTTAAGAACTTGCCACAGTTTGTTATGATCCACACAATCAAAGGCTTTAGCATAGTCAATGAAGCAGAAGTAGATGTTTTTCAGGAACTCCCTAGCTTTCTCCATGATCCAGCGTATGTTGGCAATTTGATCTCTAGTTCCTCTGCGTCTTCGAAATCCTGCCTGTACTTCTGGTAGTTCTCGATCCACATACTGCTGAAGTCTAGCTTGTAGGATTTTAAGCATGACTTTACTAGCATGAGAAATGAGTGCAATGGTGCGATAGTTTGAACATTCTTTGGCACTGCCTTTCTTTGGAATTGGAATGTAAACTGATCTTTTCCAATCCTGTGGCCACTGTTGAGTTTTCCAAATTTGCTGGCAAATTGAGTGTAGCACTTTTACTGCACTGTCTTTTAAGATTTTGAATAGCTCAGCTGGAATACTGTCACCTCCACTAGCTTTGTTGTTGCTCAGCTTTTCTAAGGCCCACTTCACTTCACATTCTAAGATGTCTGGCTCGAGGTCAGTGACCACCTCATTGTGATTATCAGGGACGTTAAGCTCATTCTTGTATAGTTCTTCTGTGTAATTTTGCCACCTCTTCTTAATCTCTTCTGCCTCTGTTAGGTCCCTGCCATTTTGGTCCTTTATCATGCCCATTTTTGCATTGAACGTTCCCTTCATCTCTCCAATTTTCTTGAAAAGATCTCTGGTCCTCCCTATTCTATTGTTTTCTTCTATTTCTTTGCATTGTTCATTTAAGAAGGCATTCTTATCTCTTCTAGCTATTCTCTGGAATTCTGCATTCAGTTGGGCGTATCTTTCTTTTTCTCCCTTACCTTTCGCTTCCCTCCTTTCCTCAGCTATTTGCAAACCTTCCTCAGACAGCCATTTTGCTTTCTTGCATTTCTTTTTCTTTGGGATGGTTTTGGTTGCTACCTGTTGTACAATGTCACGAACCTCTGTCCATAGTTCTTCAGGCACTCTGTCTATCAGATCTAATTCCTTAAATCTATTTGTCACTTGTACTGTATATTCAACAGGGATATGATTTAATTCATACCTGAGTGGCCTAGTGCTTTCCCCTACTTTCTTCAGTTTAAGCCTAAACTTTGCAAGGAGAAGCTCATGGTCTGAGCCACAGTCAGCTCCTGGTCTTGTTTTTACTGATTGTATAGAGCTTCTCCATCTTTGGCTGCAGAGCATATAGTCAATCTGATTTCTGTGTTGACCATCTGGTGATGTCCATGTGTAGAGCCGTCTCTTGGGTTGTTGAAAAAGAGTGTTTGCTATGACCATCGTATTCTCTTGACAGAATTCTATCAGCCTGTGCCCTGCTTCATTTTGCACTCCAAGGCCAAACTTGCCTGTTATTCCGGTTATCTTTTGGCTTCCTACTTTAGCATTCCAATCCCCCATGATGATAAGGACATCATTTTTTGGTGTTAGTTCTATAAGGTGCTGTAGGGCTTCATAGAACCGGTCAATTTCATCCTCTTCAGCACTGGTGGTTGGGGCATAGACTTGGACTACTGTGATACTGAATGGTTTGCCTTGGATTCAAACTGAGATCATTCTGTCATTTTGAGGATTGTATCCCAGTATTGTTTTTCCTACTCTTTTATTGACTATGAAGGCTACTCCATTTCTTCTGAGGGATTCTTGCCCACAGTAGTATACCTGATGGTCATCTGAATTAAATTCACCCATTCCTGTCCATTTTAGTTCGCTGATACCTAAGATGTCGATGTTCAGTCTTGTCATCTCTTGTTTGACCACGTCCAGCTTTCCTTGATTCATGGATCTTACATTCCAGGTTCCTATGGAGAAAAAATCTTTACAGCATCGGACTTTCCTTTCACCACCAGACACATCCACAGCTGAGCGTCCTTTCGGCTTTGGCCCAGTCGCTTCATTCTTTCTGGCGCTACTAGTACTAGCCCTCTGGTCTTCCCCAGTAGCATATTGGACGCCTTCCGACCTGAGGGGCTCATCTTCCAGCGTCATATCGTTTTGCCTTTTGGTACTGTCCATAGGGTTTTCATGGCAAATATACTGGAGTGGGTTGCCATTTCCTTCTCCAGTGGATCACGTTTTGTCAGAACTCTCTGCTATGACCTGTCTGTCTTGGGTGGCCCTGCACAGCTTAGCTTATAGCTTCATTGAATTACGCAAGCCCCTTCGCCACGACAAGGCAGTAATCCATGAAGGGGTCGTGCAGTATACAGATCCTCAACAGAAGGCAGGCTGGTTGCGGTTTATTTTTTTCTGCAGTCCTAACTACTCTTTCAATTCTCTGTCTGTTCTGTTTGGCTGCTGTGCCAAACCAAACAGTTGTTGAGCTACAAATGACAAACTCAATAATTCCTCTGTAGAACTGCATATCCTTGGACAGTCTGAGCTTTCTGAGTTGACGCAGGAAGAACATTCTTTCTTGTGCTTTTTAATTATGGTTATCATACTGTCTTTGTGTTCTCTAGATGAAATCCTAGCTAGGATGTGAACAGGGTGTATTGTACTGTGAAGAACTATCCTATTAGCCAATATAGGAAGGTTTTAAAATACTAAGTGTACTTAGTACTAAGTACTAAGTGTGACATACACTTCTGCAAATCCAAAGAGGCAGTAGAGAAGGTTTAAAGTCATTAAAGCATCCAGGACAGTTAACAGATAATCCATCATTCTTTTACTAAAATGATCAAAATAATAGCTTCTTCTCAAAATGAAGCCAATACTGTAGTACTCTTCTTAAATTTACATTGACCAAGTCCATTTTTTTTAACTTGGTTCTGATAAAATATAAATATTTCACTGTAGAAAAATTAGATAGTGATATAATACAAGCAAAACCCTACCAAATAAGAACATTATTGTCACTTCTCAGTTAAGTGGCGTCACCAGAACTTCGGCTTCCCTAGAAGATAAAGATCTACAAGAACTGGAAAAAATATATTTGGAAAACAACTGGCTCATCTTATCAAAAGGGCTTTAAACTAAAAATGGGTGGGTGGGGGAACTTCATGATCTATTGAAACCTAATTCCAAGCAAAAATCACTAGATAACCAATCACATAAGGAGGAAGGGAGTAAAGAGAAAAAAGAAACAAAGAAAAACATAATGAAATAGAGAGTGATGGAAAGGATGGAAATCCCAATTATAAAGTAGGAGATACAAGAAACATACCCAAGACCAATAAAGGACTCAAATGCCTACATAGTAATGCTCAAAGTTTAGGGAACAAGCAGGGCGAATGTGAAGTATTATTACATGAAGGCAGATACGATATAGTTGCCATTACTGAAACCTGGTGGGATGAAACTTATGACTGGAATGTACTGATGGAAGGATATAAACTATTCAAAAGAAACAGACCCAACAAAAGAGGAGGTGGAGTTGCATTATACATAAAACATCACTACATCTCTGACAGAACCTAGACCTTGAAGAATCCTACAACAGTCAAATATAGTGGACATTTCTTAGTTTAATAATATTTTTCCTAATAGATAAGTTTTATAATGCTTATAGAATTACTTATCTGGGTAGAAACACTGAATACTGTGTAGATCAGGGGTCCCCAACCCCCGGTCCATGGACCAGTACTGTGCTACGGCATGCCAGCAACCGGGCTGCACAAACAAGCAAAGCCCCATCTGCAAGATGCAGGCAGCTCACAAAACCACGCACCCTCTGGTCTGTGGAAAAACCACTCTCCACAGAACTGGTGTCTGGTGCCCAAAAGATTGGGTACCTCTGGTGTAGATAATTTTGTGGGGAGGGGATTATGTTAAAATTTCAATGGAATGGATTTAATACTTCCACCTTAAGTTTTTATTGCTTAATTGTCCCATTCAAAGAACTATATGGGAGTTCAAGTTGTTGCCTTCTACTTCTAATATACAGGTATCTATCTAAAACCTAGTATCTTTCTTACCATAGAGAATCTGGCACCGAGGGAAGAATAAAAATGCTAGACACATTTTTTCAACTGTATGCTTTCCCCCCAGGTCCTGTGGTTTTATACGCTGTGATGGATGCTGTACCAGTATTACGATGGAAGGAATTTGTGAGGAACCTGGGACTGAGTGAAAATACAATTGAGAGGATTTTTTTTGACCATAGGCCTGTGCGGGATGCACAATATGAGACACTAAAAGAATGGAGACTATTGGCAAACCATGATGCTACTATGGAGCGCATCAGTCAGGTTCTCAGTAGAATGGACCTAAGTGGATGTATTGAGGATATTCAGGAAGCACTGGTCAAACTGTGAGAGACATTGTATTAACTGCTTTCTTTCCAAAGAGAACTCACTGGTGCAAACTTACTTTATCTTCAAGTTTGTTTTTCCATTGTACCATAAATGGAATTTTTTAAATATACTGTGTATCCCTAACATATGCTTTAAATGGAATCATCCAGTTAATTAAGCAAATTAAGGTGTGTGTGTAATATAAGAGTTACCTATTAATATTCATCCACTATATAGCCAAACTCATATCAAATGTTTGTTTTGTTTTTTAATGCCCATTATTTTTGCCTACTTCTTAATGTATATGTTTCATGTGCCCAGTAACTATGCACTTGTGAAAAAAATATAGATCTTTTAAAACAAGGGAAGGAATGAACATATTAAGGGGGGGACTTTGAGAAAAGATTGTTCAGTTTTAAGGAAGAGGAAACTATGAGAAAGAAACTTGAAACAATAACACCTTGATTTTGGATCCTATAAGATGGGTCAGAGAGAAACTGCCAAGTTTCAAGATTTTGCTTTTCTTCCCTACAACAATAAAGAACATTCTTGGAACCTCTGCTTTACCCTATTTCTTGCCTTTGCTTTTCTTGAATGGTTGCATGCATACTGTTTTTATTAGGAAAGCTTAATTTGTATACTAACTATAGGGTTAGTATTGGTATCTAGGATTTTTCAGACTGGACTTTACAAATCATCATATACAACTAGTATTAAATCCATAAATAGTATAAATATATACTATATTATAAATATAATAAATATTGAATATAAATATGTAGTATATAGTTATAGTATAAATATTAATCTTGGAGTCCTAATGGACAATCACTTAAATATGAGCCAGTGGTGAGCTGAGCTACCAAAAAAACCAATGCAATTTGAGGCTACATTAACAGAGATCTAGAATCAAGATCATGTGAAGTGTTAATACCACTTTATAATGCTTCAAACCTGCTTAGTCCTCTCTTTATTCTAGAGACAACAGATTCCATGGAAATAGCAGTTCTGAATCTCTTTTCAACTTCGAGTCCTTGTCATTCAAAAGATTCCCCTGAAGAATATGAAGACGAACTTCAGCACCTTGAAGGAAAGTACCTGAGATCCTGGTGACATTTCAAAGACGTGCCCTATTTTTATCTGTATTACCATTGAGGAACTGTCACGTCTTTGCCAGAACATACAGCTGGAAGACATGGTGAAAGTCTTGCAAGTTGGTGGCTATTACAGATAGAAACACTTCTGACAGTGAAAGACCTACAGGGAAGCTACAGGGCTGCAGATATGAGACAAAATGGTACCTGACCAGTTGATGCCAGAGAGACTAGCTCTACTTCTCTGCCTTCCTCCAGCTGAGTTTCAGATGACTCCTTTCCCACAAATTGGCCCCTAATGTAGATCTAATCATCCTGTATCTCTCCACTCAACAGCAGGACCCCAGAAGAACGCTGCACTACAACCAGAGCTGGACCTGGATCCAATCAACTTCCTTGTGATAATGTCTGGTAAGGCTTGACAACCAAGGTTAAACTGAAGACTTTGAAAAAGAAAGGCCTTATATTCCTACAATCTCCAATTCAGTTCTCACCTGGAGAAATTGGCCTTTCACTATTCCATTTCCTTTTTCTTACCATTCTGGTTATGCAGGAAGTGTGTGGTGACACCAGCCCCCTGGCCCTAGCTCCTTCTCTTAGACTGAGTCAGGTTAAACCCTCCCCACATATCATGACCCAGAAAAACATGGTCACATGCCATATCTTAGAGCACATGTGTAGGTAGGCAGAGCCACAGGTTGTTCCTCCCTTGACTTCTCAGGAAGTCTATCAGGCTGACCCTTACACATTTCTTCCTGTGGACCTGGGATAGGCAGAATGATCCAACTTTGTCTCTTCATGATATACTTTCCAGCATCTTTGACAAGCTGCTCTGGGCCATCGTCATTTTGCTGTACTGCAGTTAGAATGTGTTCCTGTTCCTGACCAAGATGAAGGTGGGCTTTTAGCTTCCTAAAGGAGCAGAGCAACAGTCCAGCCCTCCTCATCCTGCAGCTACAGGTGGAGATACAGCTTGGAAGGAGGTGGCTCTCCTGCATGGGCAGATTTTAATGTCTCTTGGAGATACTATTGTTTCCTGTGAGGGCAATTATGTTGAGAGAAACAAGTTGTTTGGAAGAACAACAGGTAATATAAAAAGCTACCAGGACTGGAAGCTAAAACATAGAAAGAATGGTTGAAGGAATTGGGTATGTTTAGTTTAATGAAAAGGACTAGGAATGACATGATAGCAGTGTTCCAATATCTAAGGCAGGGCTTTTCAACCTTTTCACCCATTGTACCACTTTTAGGATATGGCAACATCTGAGTACCACCAGTCACCTAGCAAGGTGTCAAAAACTTGATGACCAAAAAAAAAGTAAAAAAGTGATGAACTACAGGTAGTCCTCAACTTACAACAGTTCGCTTAGTGACTGTTCGAAGTTACAATGGCACTGAAAAAAGTGCCCCCCAAGCACAGCCGAGCAAGACATCTGCCTGCCTGCCTGGCGGCACTTTCTCCTGTCCGAGGTTTTCATTGTGAGCATTTCTGTTGAGGATTGGCAGCGGGGGTGGGGTGGGGTTTGGTTTTTATTCCCCCTCCCCCCCCCCCATCTGCTAGGTGGTTGCAGCAGGTTTTGGTCACTTCATATGACCCTGGGACACTGTGACTGTCATAACTATGAATCAGTTGCCAAGCATCTGAATATAAATTACAAGACCCTGGAGATGCTGCAACATTCCAGCTGATTGGCGCTTCTTGGCTCAGAAGCGCCAGAATCAGCGCTGAGCTCCAGGTGGAGCCTGGTGCTGATCTTGGCGTTTCCACTAAGCCCTGACAGCCCTGCAGCTCCAGCCATCTCCTCTCGCTCAGGCTTGTGCGGTGCTGCCACTAGTTCAGCTCATTCCCCTCCCCCGCTACTTTTCTAGGATGGTCGCGTACCACCTGCCAATGTACCACAGGTGGTACCCGTACCATTGGTTGAAAAGCCCTTATCTAAGGTGCTGCCACAAAGAAGAGAGAGTCAAGCTATTCTCCAAAGAACCTGAAGGCAGAAGCAATGGATTGAAACTAATCAAGGAGAAAATCTTCCTGACCACTAGAATAATCACTAGAACGATTTGCTTGCAGAAAATGTGGGTGCTCCAACATTGGAGGTTTTTAAGAAAACATTGGACAACCATTTGTCTGAAATGTTATAGGGTTTCCTGCTTGAGCAAGGGTTGGACTAGAAGACCTTAAGATCCGTTCAAATTGTTAGTCTGTTAGATACAATCAGTGATAACATACAATTAACAAATATTTATGTGTAGGATTTGTTGACCTTCTCTTTATAGGTAAGTAATTGAATACATTTAAACAACATAGCCCATATCCCCTGCTGAAGAGAAGAGAGAAGAGAAACTGGAAGGAACCTTGGAGGTCTTCTAGTCCAGCCCCTTGCTCAAGCAGGAGAACCTATACCATTTCAGACAAGTGACTGTCCAGTCTCTGCTTAAAAACCTCCAGTGATGGAGCACCCACGATTTCTGAAGACAAGCTGTTCCACTGGTTAATTGTCCTCACTGTTAGGAAGTTAATCCTTAATTCCAGGTCGCTTCTCTCTTCGGTCAGTTTCCAACCATTGTTTCTTGTCCTGCCCTCTGGTGCTTTGGAGAATAGTTTGATGCCCTCTTAATTTCGCTCTGTAATCAGAAATGCTTACACGAAATACCAGCATTTTTAAATAGCATATCTGCGCCCTGCGATGAAGTTTTAACGTCCATCCGTTAGGAAAAAAAGGAACGGACCGTTACAGGAATACAAAAACCAACGTTGAACGGGAGGAGACAAACTCGCGGGTGAGATCAAATGCTGGATCCCCTCGGATATTTCTATGGACGCTAGAAATTCCGCCACTGTGAATGAGATGCGCGAAGAAGCCGGCTCGCAGTTCCTGGAATATCTGGCGAGGCTTTTACGGGAAATCGTCAGTAAAGGACGACACTTCCGGCGCTTTGAACGGTTTGGCGGGAAGATGGCGGCTGAGGGCTGCTGCCTGGAAGAACCGAGGCTCCTGGAGGCGGCCACGGTCCCCTTTTCTCCCCGTGAAGAAGCCACGAGGGGCCCAGTGCTCAGCCCACCTGCCGGCTTAGAGAGCTCCAGAGCCCGGACTCGCAGCTTGCAAGGTAAGCAGGCTTTGAACCCGTAGCCGGGCGGGTTCAGTTCAATCTCAAAAGGATGAGAAATATAAGAAATATATTTGGAAGCTGAACGGCTGGGAAAAATAATGGCTAGTAATCGAGAAAGGTTTATTAGTAAGATTTCATTGCAGCCGATGCATGCTAAGCGTGAGCTGCAAATAAAGCACGCAGTGGCCAGAGATGAATTTTTGGGTTGCAACTTTTGCTAACTTATTAAAATGTCAAATGGTCATTGTGATATGGGACTGGAGAAACATCTCCTGGAGCAGTAGCTGCATAAAAGAAAGCTTCTCAAAACTTGCTGTTTTCTACACGGGAATTCTTAAATGAATCTAATAAATGATAGTTAAACTTTATTTAAATTTTATTAATATTTTTCTTACTGTATCACACATTTTCCTGAATAGTCATAAGGCAGAATATTGATTTTGAAACTAAAATTTATGGGCAAATTTCTAACCATTAAATAAGATTTCTGTCCTAACCATGTTTCTCCTTTGTATGACTTACAAATGAGTTTTAGAAAATCATTTATGCAGTATTTCAGGGGACATATTTATGTTATCGCATCCGAGAAGACACCTGAATTCAAAATGCATTACTTAAACCTCAGTAGTAATTTCTGAATTCTGCTTTATCAGACTAGTTCATACTCTGAAAAACATTTTGTTCTATTAATTGATAAACAAAAGCATTATATGATACATTTATCTGTCAGATTATTTATTTTGCAACTTTGCATCCCTTTGACAACTGGTTATCATTATAGATCCAGGATAGGCACTTTCCACTTCCAATTGGTAGATCAATTTGCACTGTAATTCTTTGGATGTATAATATGCAGTTCAGACATATGGGATAGGCAGGATTAGAAAGACTTACCGTACTTAGATTTCAAAAGATACAATATATGAAGTGCCTTGTGAGTTAGAGATTGCATATGTACATGTGCATACATAGAAAAAGAACAAATGCACACAAGGACCCCACACCTTGATGCAACTGCAGTTGCTCAGCAGATACAGATGCTAGCTAGTTCAACTGTAGTGGAATCTTTGGAGAAGGATTTTTTTTCACAACAGCATTAACCAAGATCATGAAGAAGGATACAAACTAAATTATGCAGCTTTAATTGTGTCTGTCTCAACATTCCCATTTCGAGTCACAATAGTGTTTTTGTCCTGCTTCAGCAGTGAGAAACAGCAGTTGATTCTCTTCCACAAACTTAGTGGGTTTTCAACTGAACTGAGGGAAAAATTTCCCAAGGACCTTAATGGGTGAATACATATTTTCTCACATTCACTTCAGAAGGATTCCACACCAAGCCAGAACTTTTAACTTTTTTAAAATAAATTGTTCAGAAACTGTTGTGAGCATGCTCATGACTTTGCTGTTTCCAATAATGTATTGGTTATTGCTACTTACATTTGCTTGCATATTTCTTTTTATTAAAGAGTTTTACAAAAACAAAATTTTACAATATATCCCCAAATCCCCCCCACCCCAAACCTGCCCACCCGCTTGCATATTAACAATTTTCTGTTGCTTTTCATTTGTAATTTTGTAAATAGAGACAGTATCTAATTTTTCTCAAGGAAATGAAAGCTGTTTCCATTCTAAGTTTCAATAATCCAAATAATAATACATTGATAAAATCACCATTAGCCAATTGCAAAAGGCAGCTTTATTTGGAATAGCTTACATCCTGTTATGATACCCTTAACACTGTCAAACAACATCTGCTTATTCCAGATCCTTGGGAGAAACTTGATAGGTGGATAAACATGACAAATGTGGTCTATACGCTTGGCTGCCTGCGCAACAAAAATAACGCTCCCTTAAAATCTCTGATATTTATTCATATTAAATATTTCAATAACTGCATAAAGTTCTGTGAAAAACATTTAATTAAATGTGGTTATCATAAGAACTATGCTTTCATATCAGAAGCTCATACTGATTACCAGGAAGCCTTGTCATCTAAGTACTATAGTGATTCTCAGCTCCCATTATTTTCTATGGATATTTATGACTCCTATCCAGGGAGCAAAAGTCAGTTCTTATTGATCTCACAACTATAAACTATAATTAGCTTTTAAATCCCAACAAATTTTTCATATTTATTAATCCCCTGTATGTCCCACCAACCACCTCTGTGGTAGAGGAGTCCTAATGTAATGCTGGATTTCCACTTAGGACCATGTCAACATGTGGATGTTCCTGATGACAACAGTGACAAACTATTGTTAGCAAACTGGGAGCTTCCCAAAACAGTCCTGGAGAAATATCATGGTTTGGGAGTAGTTCGTATGTTCCAATGGCAAGCAGAGTGCTTGATGGCTGATCAAGTATTGGAGGGAAGGAACTTAGTCTACTCGGGTAAGACAGATACTAATAAAATCATTTACTGTTTTTTTTTCCTTTTTCTGCATTTTTTTTAGTTTTATAGGTTTTAGGTGAGAACAATTTACACAATTTTACTGAAGTATTTAGATATTGAATTGGATAGTGCGCTTCCCTTTTTCTGTTTCTAATATAAATTAATTTTAATGGCAGTTTCTTTAGTAATGTCAAATGACATGGATTTGGATTACATTTTAAGCATGGGAAAGTTGGAAAAAAATTAACAAAATTTATTTCATAAATGATACTAATATTCTTCCAACTTTTTAATAACTCTTACAGAAAGTTTGAGGACAAGATGTGTCAGGGCCCACTTCAAAACCTCATCCCAAGAAAGCAGAACTCGTGGAAGCAGACTCTTCCATAAGGAACTTTTATTAGGAGAAGCTGATAGCAGCCATACTAGACAGGATCTGAGGATTTCCCATGCAGATTGATAGGTTAAAGTGTCCTAAGCAAAAACTCCTCCCCATAGTTCATCCGGTCAGTTCGAATCAGCCAATCCTCAGATGTTAAGTTCATAATGAGAAACGGGAGATAACATCAGGCTGGCTCCTGTTGTAACAGTGATGTTTAGGCGACTCTTCGCGCCTTCTCTTGAGAGCGCAGAGATAAGCCAGTTGCCGGAGGTCACATTCCTTTCTTCCTCCTGCCTTTGCTAGCTGACATTAAGGTAGAAGAAAATTCAGAGAGAAATAATGCAGGAAAGCGAAGTGTTACAATGTAGTGATAGAGTAAGTCAAGGCAATAACCCCGCAAACATTCCCCTCTCCCTCCAGGAGTATGGCAGAACTCAGGGAGAGATGAGAATGAGAAGTGGGTCAGGGGAGAAATATGAATGAGACATAGGAAAGCAATATAACTATGGGTTCTGACATGATGTATGTAAATACTCTAAATTTATAAGAAGCATTGTTGATTGATAAGAATGTTTTCCAAGCTAGTGGCTGTAGAAAAATACGGTATTAGATAAAGAGAAATGTTTTTAAATTCTTATTGTTAGAGTATCAGTATGCTAGAGCGATATTTATGAAAGTGAGAGAGGCTTAGATATTTTTCTACCTGATTGGTACAAAAATATTTTGGATTCTTATTTCTATTTTATTAATAGCATAACCTGACTTTTTTAGACTGCAATACAGTGTAAATTTACTGAGCGGAGTAATTTTGCGTTGCTAAGCAAGATGGTTGTTAAGTAAGTTATGCTCCATGTTATGATTTTTTGGCACAGTTGTTAAGCGAATCACTGCATTTAAGTGAATAATGTGGTGGTTAAGTGAAAATCTACCTTCACCCATTGACTTTCCTTGCTGGAAGCCGGCTCAGATGATTATTGGTGGGATACCATGTGCTCTCTGAACAGTCTATAATTTTAGAAATTCTTGAATAAAAAAAAAGTCTGTAGCTGTTAATCATTTTCTTATAAATTGTTGCCTCTTTTTTCAATGGCTTTCAGCTCCCACGAGTGCGGGGAAAACACTTGTTGCCGAATTACTCATATTGAAGAGAGTTTTAGAAACACGGAAGAAAGCATTGTTCATTCTCCCTTTCATCTCTGTGGCAAAAGAGAAGAAATATTACCTACAGGTGTGATTTTAAAATTGCAGTGGGACTTTCTTTAGTGGCTTTGGATTGCTGTTTTTTTAAAAAACCTGGAACGGGGTAGTGATCTTGATGTGCATTGTGATCTTGAAGCAACATAAATCACATATATTCTTGGCACGATCATTTGCAAGATAAGGAAAGTAATTATTTAACTAGGTTTATTTTCTACTTACTTACCAAAGAATGGGCAATTTATAAGTATCAACACTGAAACAAACCCATCATTAAAACTTTATATTAATAGGTTGTAAATAATTTTAGAAGTGCTGATTTTGAACACTGCCTGTATCTATGTGCTTCTTTCTGAAAAATAGGCTATGTTCCAAGAAGAGGGTGTACAAGTGGAAGGTTATATAGGCAGTGTTTCTCCTTCGGTCCCTTTTTCTGCACTGGACGTTGCAGTCTGTACTATTGAGAGAGCCAACGGTCTGGTCAATAGACTCATAGATGAGAAAACTCTTGACTCTCTGGGTAAGCTGACAAATATCAATATAAAGAGAATAGTGAAAAACAAATTGTTTACTTGGATACATCTTTTTTCAGCATGATAGCCACGTCTGTAACCATTTTTTCTCTCACGAACAGAAAGAACACACACATTCACATACATCCCCTTGTTATTGTTAGCTGCGAAGTCGTGTCTGACCCATCGCAACCCCATGGATAATGTTCCTCCAGGCCTTCCTGTCCTCTACCATTTTCTGGAGTCCATTTAAGCTCACGCCTATTGCTTCAGTGACACCATCCAGCCACCTCATTTTCTGTCGTCCCTCTATTGCCCTCAATCTTTCCCAGCATTAGGCTCTTCTCCAGTGAGTCCTTCTCATTAGGTGGCCAAAGTATTTGGGTTTCAACTTCAGGATCTGGCCTTCTAAAGAGCAGTCAGGGTTGATCTCCTCTAGGACTGACTTCCCCTTCATGGATTACTGCCTTGTCGTGGCGAAGGGGCTTGCGTAATTCAATGAAGCTATGAGCTATGCCGTGCAGGGCCACCCAAGACGGACAGGTCATAGCAGAGAGTTCTGACAAAACGTGATCCACGGGAGAAGGAAATGGCAACCCACTCCAGTATCTTTGCCATGAAAACCCTATGGACAGTACCAAAAGGCAAAACGATATGACGCTGGAAGATGAGCCCCTCAGGTCGGAAGGCGTCCAATATGCTACTGGGGAAGAGCAGAGGGCTAGTACTAGTAGCGCCAGAAAGAATGAAGCGACTGGGCCAAAGCCGAAAGGACGCTCAGCTGTGGATGTGTCTGGTGGTGAAAGGAAAGTCCGATGCTGTAAAGATTTTTTCTCCATAGGAACCTGGAATGTAAGATCCATGAATCAAGGAAAGCTGGACGTGGTCAAACAAGTGACGACAAGACTGAACATTGACATCTTAGGTATCAGTGAACTAAAATGGACAGGAATGGGTGAATTTAATTCAGATGACCATCAGGTATACTACTGCGGGCAAGAATCCCTCAGAAGAAATGGAGTAGCCTTCATAGTCAATAAAAGAGTAGGAAAAGCAATACTGGGATACAATCCTCAAAATGACAGAATGATCTCAGTTCGAATCCAAGGCAAACCATTCAATATCACAGTAGTCCAAGTCTATGCCCCAACCACCAGTGCTGAAGAGGATGAAATTGACCAGTTCTATGAAGCACTACAGCACCTTATAGAACTAACACCAAAAAATGATGTTCTTATCATCATGGGGGATTGGAATGCTAAAGTAGGAAGCCAAAAGATAACTGGAATAACAGGCAAGTTTGGCCTTGGAGTGCAAAATGAAGCAGGGCACAGGCTGATAGAATTCTGTCAAGAGAATGCGATGGTCATAGCAAACACTCTTTTCCAACAACCCAAGAGACGGCTCTACACATGGACATCACCAGATGGTCAACACAGAAATCAGATTGACTATATGCTCTGCAGCCAAAGATGGAGAAGCTCTATACAGTCAGTAAAAACAAGACCAGGAGCTGACTGTGGCTCAGACCATGAGCTTCTCCTTGCAAAGTTTAGGCTTAAACTGAAGAAAGTAGGGAAAAGCACTAGGCCAGTCAGGTATGAATTAAATCATATCCCTGTTGAATATACAGTAGAGGTGACAAATAGATTTAAGGAATTAGATCTGATAGACAGAGTGCCTGAAGAACTATGGACAGAGGTTCGTGACATTGTACAACAGGTAGCAACCAAAACCATCCCAAAGAAAAAGAAATGCAAGAAAGCAAAATGGCTGTCTGAGGAAGCTTTGCAAATAGCTGAGGAAAGGAGGGAAGCGAAAGGCAAGGGAGAAAAAGAAAGATACACCCAATTGAATGCAGAATTCCAGAGAATAGCTAGAAGAGATAAGAATGCCTTCTTAAATGAACAGTGCAAAGAAATAGAAGAAAACAATAGAATAGGGAGGACCAGAGATCTTTTCAAGAAAATTGGAGAAATGAAGGGAACGTTTAATGCAAAAATGGGCATGATAAAGGACCAAAATGGCAGGGACCTAACAGAGGCAGAAGAGATTAAGAAGAGGTGGCAAAATTACACAGAAGAACTATACAAGAATGAGCTTAACGTCCCTGATAATCACAATGAGGTGGTCACTGACCTCGAGCCAGACATCCTAGAATGTGAAGTGAAGTGGGCCTTAGAAAAGCTGAGCAACAACAAAGCTAGTGGAGGTGACAGTATTCCAGCTGAGCTATTCAAAATCTTAAAAGACAATGCAGTAAAAGTGCTACACTCAATTTGCCAGCAAATTTGGAAAACTCAACAGTGGCCACAGGATTGGAAAAGATCAGTTTACATTCCAATTCCTAAGAAAGGCAGTGCCAAAGAATGTTCAAACTATCGCACCATTGCACTCATTTCTCATGCTAGTAAAGTCATGCTTAAAATCCTACAAGCTAGACTTCAGCAGTATGTGGATCGAGAACTACCAGAAGTGCAGGCAGGATTTCGAAGAGGCAGAGGAACTAGAGATCAAATTGCCAACATACGCTGGATCATGGAGAAAGCTAGGGAGTTCCAGAAAAACATCTACTTCTGCTTCATTGACTATGCTAAAGCCTTTGATTGTGTGGATCATAACAAACTGTGGCAAGTTCTTAAAGAGATGGGAGTACCAGACCATCTTATTGGTCTCTTGAGAAACCTATATGCGGGTCAAGAAGCAACAGTGAGAACTGGACACGGAACCACTGATTGGTTCAAAATTGGGAAAGGAGTCCGGCAAGGCTGTATACTGTCGCCCTGCCTATTTAACTTATATGCAGAGCACATCATGAGAAAGGCAGGGCTAGATGAATCAAAAGTTGGAATTAAGATTGCCGGAAGAAATATCAACAACCTAAGATACGCAGATGATACCACTCTAATGGCAGAAAGTGAAGAAGAACTAAAGAGCCTCTTGTTGCAGGTGAAGAAGGAGAGTGCAAAACTTGGGTTGAAACTTAACATTAAGAAAACCAAGATCATGGCATCTGGCCCTCTCAATTCCTGGCAAATAGATGGGGAAGAAATGGAGGTAGTGACAGATTTTATTTTCCTGGGCTCCAAGATCACTGCAGATGGGGACTGTAGCCAAGAAATTAAAAGACGCTTGCTCCTGGGGAGGAAAGCCATGGCAAATCTAGACAGCACACTAAAAAGCAGAGACATCACCCTGTCAACAAAAGTGCGTATAGTCAAGGCTATGGTCTTTCCAGTTGCAATGTATGGTAGTGAAAGTTGGACCATAAGAAAGGCTGAGCGCCAAAGAATTGAGGCCTTTGAACTGTGGTGCTGGAGAAGACTCCTGCGAGTCCCTTGGACTGCAAGGCGATCAAACCGGTCAGTCCTAGAGGAGATCAATCCTGACTGCTCTTTAGAAGGCCAGATCCTGAAGCTAAAACTCAAGTACTTTGGCCACCTAATGAGAAGGAAGGACTCCCTGGAGAAGAGCCTAATGCTGGGGAAGATCGAGGGCAATAGAAGAAGGGGACGACAGAGAATGAGGTGGCTGGATGGAGTCACTGAAGCAGTAGGCGTGAGCTTAAATGGACTCCAGAAGATGGTAGAGGACAGGAAGGCCTGGAGGAATGTTGTCCATAGGGTCGCGATGGGTCGGACACGACTTCGCAGCTAACAACAACAACAACAGGACTGACTTGTTTGATCGCCTTACAGTCCAAGGGACTCGCAGGAGTCTTCTCCGGCACCATAGTTCAAAGACCTCAATTCTTTGGTGCTCAGCCTTTCTTATGGTCCAACTTTCACTGCCATACATTGCAACTGGGAAAATCATAGCCCTGACTATACGCACTTTTGTTGACAGGGTGATGGTGATGTCTCTACTTTTTAGTGTGCTGTCTAGATTTGCCACTGCTTTCCTCCCGAGGAGCAAGCGTCTTTTAGTTTCTCGGCTACAGTCCCCATCTGCAGTGATCTTGGAGCCCAGGAAAATAAAATCTGTCACTACCTCCATTTCTTCCCCATCTATTTGCCAGGAATTGAGAGGGCCGGATGCCATGATCTTGGTTTTCTTAATGTTCAGTTTCAAGCCAACTTTTGCACTCTCCTTCTTCACCCACAACAAGAGGCTCTTTAGTTCCTCTTCACTTTCTGCCATTAGAGTGGTATCATCTGCATATCTTAGGTTGTTAATATTTCTTAATTCCAACTTTTGATTCATCTAGCCCTGCCTTTCTCATTATCTACTCTGCATATAAGTTAAATAGGCAGGGCGACAGTATACAGCCTTGCCGGACTCCTTTCCCAATTTTGAACCAATCAGTGGTTCCGTGTCCAGTTCTCACTGTTGCTTCTTGACCCGCATATAGGTTTCTCAAGAGACAAATAAGATGGTCTGGTACTCCCATCTCTTTAAGAACTTGCCACAGTTTGTTGTGATCCACACAATGAAAGGTTTTAGCATAGTCAATGAAGCAGAAGTAGATGTTTTTCTGGAACTCCCTAGCTTTCTCCATGATCCAGCGTATGTTGGCAATTTGATATCTAGTTCCTCTGCCTCTTCGAAATCCTGCCTGTACTTCTGGTAGTTCTCGATCCACATACTGCTGGAGTCTAGCTTGTAGGATTTTAAGCATAACTTTACTAGCATGTGAAATGAGTGCAATGGTGTGATAGTTTGAACATTCTTTGGCACTGCCTTTCTTTGGAATTGGAATGTACACTGATCTTTTCCAATCCTGTGGCCACTGTTGAGTTTTCCAAATTTGCTGGCAAATTGAGTGTAGCACTTTTACTGCATCATCTTTTAAGATTTTTAATAGCTCAGCTGGAATACTGTCACCTCCACTAGCTTTGTTGTTGCTCAGTTTTTCTAAGGCCCACTTCACTTCACATTCTAGGATGTCTGGCTCGAGGTCAGTGACCACCTCATCGTGGTTATCAGGGACGTTAAGCTCATTCTTGTATAGTTCTGTGTAATTTTGCCATCTCTTCTGAATCTCTTCTGCCTCTGTTAGGTCCCTGCCATTTTGGTCCTTTATCATGCCCATTTTTGCATGAAACGTTCCCTTCATCTCTCCAATGTTCTTGAAGAGATCTCTGGTCCTCTCTATTCTCTTGTTTTCTTCTATTTTTTTCCACTGTTCATTTAAGAAGGCATTCTTATCTCTTCTAGCTATTCTCTGGAATTCTGCATTCAATTGGGCGTATCTTTCTTTTTCTCCTTTGCCTTTTGCTTCCCTCCTTTCCTCATCTATTTGCAAATCTTCCTCAGACAGCCATTTTGCTTTCTTGCATTTCTTTTTCTTTGGGATGCTTTTAGTTGCTACCTCTTGTACAACGTTGCCAACCTCTGTCCATAGTTCTTCAGGCACTCTGTCTATCAGATCTATTTCCTTAAATCTATTTGTCACCTCTACTGTATATTCAACAGGGATATGATTTAATTCATACCTGAGTGGCCTAGTGCTTTCCCCTACTTTCTTCAGTTTAAGCCTAAACTTTGCAACGAGAAGCTCATGGTCTGAGCCACAGTCAGCTCCTGGTCTTGTTTTTGCTGACTGTATAGAGCTTCTCCATCTTTGGCTGCAGAGCACATAGTCAATCTGATTTCTTTGTTGACCGTCTGGTGATGTCTATGTGTAGAGCCGTCTCTTGGGTTGTTGGAAAAGAGTGTTTGCTATGGCCATCATATTCTATTGACAAAATTTTGTCAGCCTGTGTGCCCTGCTTCATTTTGTACTCCAAGGCCAAACTTGCCTGTTCCAATTATCTTTTGGCTTCCAACTTTAGAATTCCAATCCCCCATGATGATAAGGATATCATTTTTTGGTGTTAGTTCTATAAGGTGCTGTAGGGCTTCATAGAACCGGTCAATTTCATCTTCTTTAGCACCAGTGGTTGGGGCATAGACTTGGACTACTGTGATATTGAATGGTTTGCCTTGGATTTGAACTGAGATCATTCTTTCATTTTGGGGATTGTATCCCAGTATTGCTTTCCCTACTCTTTTATTGACTATGAAGACTACTCCATTTCTTCTGAGGGATTCTTGCCCGCAGTAGTATACCTGATGGTCATCTTTATTAAATTCACCCATTCCTGTCCATTGTAGTTCGTTGATTCCTAAGATGTCGATGTTCAGTCTTGTCATCTCTTGTTTGACCACGTCCAGCTTTCCTTGATTCATGGATCTTACTTTCCAGGTTCCTATGGAGAAAAAATCTTTACAGCATCGACTTTCCTTTCACCACCAGATACATCCACAGCTGAGCGTCCTTTCGGCTTTGGCTCAGTTGCTTCATTCTGGCGCTACTAGTACTAGCCCTCTGCTCTTCCCCAGTAGCATATTGGACACCTTCTGACCTGAGTGGCTCATCTTCCAGCATCATATCTTATTGCCTTTTGGTACTGTCCATGGGGTTTTCATGGCAGATACTGGAGTGGGTTGCCATTTCCTTTTCCAGTGGATCACGTTTTGTCAGAACTCTCTGCTATGACCTGTCTGTCTTGGGTGGCCCTGCACGGCATAGCTCATAGCTTCACTGAATTACGCAAGCCCCTTCGCCACGACAAGGCAGTAATCCATAAAGGGGATACATCCCCTACCCCCTAGCAAAGACAAAAATATGAAAAAGAATAACGTAGAAGAGGTATGAAAAAGGGGTAGCTATATTGGGAAGGAGAGAAAATTAAAGCTATTTGTTGAATGGTTGGCAGAAAAATAACGATTTGGAATAAACCTGTGCATGCCTGCTCTCTACAGAAATGTGAAAAAGCAAGAATGTTCCATGTAAAGATTTTTTTAACATATGTGGATATATCAATATTTTATCTTTATTCAAACTATGTATAAAGATAAAGGTGATGTAACTGAACAAAAGAACTATGAAAAATTGACTTTTCAATCATCTTTTCAAGAAAAATAATTACAGACATATCATTTCCTTCTGTGGAAAAAGTAGGTACCCCCTTTGATCTAATATCTAGCATTGTCCCCTTTGGCAGAAAAAAAACTTCAAAATTTTTTTTATAATTGTCTACCAGTTTCTATGTCAACTGAGAGAAATTTGTTCCTACTTTTGTTCCAGAATTTTTATACCTATGCAAATTAAAGGGATTTCTTACAGGCATAGCCCATTTCATATTACCCTGCAGTATCTCAATGGGATTTAGATCTGGGGTTTGTCTTGGCCATTCGAAAACTTTTCATTGTAGGGGTTTTTAAAGTCATTCCTTAGTGGATTTACAGGAATATTTAGGGTAATTGTGGTGTTGCAAAGTCCTCTTTTAGTTGAGCTTCAATCTTCTGCCAAATTATATCGTACTATCCTCAAGTATCCTCTTTTACAATGAAGAATTCATATTGGAATCTATGGTGGTGATTTGCTCAGGCCCTGATACAGCAAAGCAACCTCAAACCATAACATTTCCATCGCCATGTTTTACATTTGGTATCAGGTTCTTCTGGTGAAATGCTGTCTTTTGTTTTCCCAAATGTGTCTTCTGGGGCTCTAGCCAAAGACTATCTGCCTTGTCTGTCCAGAGCACATTGTTTAGAAATCCTGGTCTTTACCTAGATAATCATGAGCAAACTTTAGCGTTGCCTTAATGTTTTTTCTGGACAGCAAAAGTTTTTCCCCTACCATAACCCCCATGTAGATCTACGTTCTAATAGTAGACTCAAACATTTTGACAGTAGTAATGAGAGCTTCCTGTAAGTCACATGATGAAGTTCTGGAGTTCCCAGAAACCTTTTTTCAGCACTTTATAAATCCCTTTCATCTATAACTATCTGAAGATGGTAAATGTATGTCCTTCAACAACACAGAGCAAATTGAACTAAATACCTGAGTTTTCAATAAGACAGGTTCCTCCCGGATCCTCTCTAATAATGTTCTGATTATTTGTACCTGATGTGGTATACCTTATTCTTATTTTAGGTATTTGAGATGATGATAAATGTAGGAACGTATTTACTTTTTTCATTTGAGAAATTTGTATTTATGCTTATTTAAATTACACAATGGATTACAAAATGTATATGGTGCATGATACCTTTACCAATATTGTTGAAACAAAAAGTTAAAGAGTAGTTAATTTTTCACATGAAAATATGATTACTCTCAAGACTTCTTGTGAATTCTAGATTATTTATTATGAAATCCTGCCATAGACTACAGAATAATCCATTGAAGGAGGAAATAGAATGCAATTTGCTAGCTCTATTCCATCTTTTTACTTGCACATTAGACAGATTGAATGGAGGTAGAATGAAGCTTCTACCGCAACTTCTAGCATTTGTAAAGGGAGGATTAGAAAAATGTGGGTATTCATTGAAGACGTTTGTATTTTCCTGTTTCTTTTTCAGCAACTTACTTGTATTATTTGCTACCTTTGTTTACAATAATGTAATGCTTACATTATTATTTACAATAGTATTCTCCGTTTGGTGAACACAATCCAAATATTCTTCCTAAGTTATTTTGGAGAAAACTTGATTTTGTAGTGAATACAATACATGCAGTTTGTTTTAAGGTTATTGATAGTTTATTTTTCCTTTTATAATAGATACTGTTTTGGAATCTGCTTTGACAAATTAAAATATGCATATTCCATTTTCCCCTCTCTTCCTTTCTTTTTATAGGAATAGTTGTTGTGGATGAATTGCACATGTTAGGAGATTCTCACAGAGGATATTTATTAGAACTTCTGCTGGCAAAGATTTGTTTTTTGACTAAAAGAATAAAGAACAAGTACGTAGTATGAAAAATCATGATTTCTTTACTATTTGATCTTTTAAAACAAGCAGATTTGGGACTTAAGGATTTAGTTAAAATGTTAAATAATTTGCCTGACAACCATAAACACTTTTTAATGACCACTTCTAATTAGACTTAATTTGGAATGGCTGTCTAAATCATTTGTTTAGATATACTCTTAATGTGCTTAACATGAGTTCTGGGAAAGCTGTTGTCCCTAATACATTTTATTTATTATTTGAAGGATTGTTTGAATCTCACTTAGAATGAATCTTCACTTTATATAAATAAGTATTCAGTAAATTAAAATTCACTTTTTATTTATACATATACCCCAGTATAACCTTGGTGTATGTTCTACCTAGTGATAATTGGGCAATTCTGTTTAGCTTGTGAGATTAGCCAGGTAGTAACAACTGCTGAAGCCAATGACAAAATATTGTATACAGGTAGTCCTCATTTAGTGACCACAATCACCACCCGCTTTCCTTTGTTAACTGAGATCCTCCATCTCTTTCTACCAATAGTATAGCCAGTTTGACTTTTGTGTACTTTGTCTGGTGATGTCCATATTGCTTTGGTTGTTTGAAGACAATTAGAAATGAAGAGATTGACAGAAGCTGATAAGTCATTCTCCTGCTTCATTGCAGTTTTCTAGGCTATGCAATCCAATTAAACCTTCTTCCTTGCTGTTTCTAACTTTGGCATTCTAGTCTCCAACCATAAGCAACATGTCTTTCCTGCATTTTTGTTGATTTCAAATTTAACTTGATTATAAAACTCATAAACTTTCTCTTCTTTTCAGTCAGTTTTGTTGGAGCATAAACCTGGATAATTGTCATATTAGGGGGTTCTCTGTGAAGTCTAATTGATGTTATTTGTTCACTGATTGCATTACAACCAAGTACTGCTCTTTCTAGATCCTTCCTGATAATGAAAACTACATCATTCCTTTGTTTTTTATGTCTTGAGTAATAAACAGCATGATTGACTGAAAATGTCCAATTCCAGTCTTTCCAATTTGTTTACACTTAAAATACCAATATTTTGTCAGGTTACACCATATCGAGCCTTTCCATCTTTATGCTTCTTACAATATGTTCCATGTTCCCACCGTAGTTCTATCTTTGCAGCTTCAGATTTTCTTTTCTTGCATGGCAACATCAGCAACTGAAGGGCTTTAATCTAGCTACCTCATAACATCATTAGTACTCTAATCTTAGCTCTTCCTCAGTAGCTTATCATCCAATAATATATTGTTAATTGCTTTATCTTATCTACTCAAGTAGTTTTCTTGGTAAACTAGAAGTGTGGTATACCACAAATGACTTCGCCATTGTCATGAAAATGATCTTCCGCTTCCAGCATCTTTCTTTATCACTGCTGCCCAATATACAGTAGAAGTCTGCTTGCTTTAGCTGTTAGCATACAATCCTAGTGTTCTTTGCAAAGCCCTCCTAGGAAACCTCTCCACCACAGCAAGAACTTGTGGTAGGGGAAGTAACCCTCTAATGCAGCCTTGCTAAACAAAATGTTTTGTTCTCTCTTACATCAGGGTTAGGGAGGGGATGCCAAATGAGTTATACTGTGGAAGTTGTGTAATGGTAAAGGAAACTGCTAAATTACTAAGTAGGCTAGTAGAAAGCTTTTGGGAGAAGTTTAAGACTTCAAGTTTTGCACCCTATGGTCACTCTACTTAGGGCTACCTTTGAAGATCACTCAAAAGTTACAATCTATCCAGAGCACATTAGTGCAGGCAGTTTCTTCCATGTTACACTGCTGCTCCACAAGTTGCATTGGTATTCATTGGGCTTCTGAGTACTATCTATACAGCTCCTTGTAATAGGAGCTAAGATGTTTTCAGAATCAACTCTCCATGATAGTTTCTGCCCATTATGCCCGACAGATTGGGCATTGCTCCCAGCCCTCTCTATTAACTGGTGCCAGGAAGCATTCTGTCTGTTATAATGTGTGTGCCCTCTGGAACACCATGCCCTCTGAGATTTGCAGGGCCATTACCCTGGAAGCATTTCTAAGTCCTTGAAGAGTTCTTGAAGTTAGGCAATTGTGTCAGTATGTTAGTATTCTTTGTGGTTGAGTTGGGCTTGTTCCTGGACAATATTACTTTATTAGTAGTTGCTGATTTTGTTTTTTAGCCCAGTGTGCGCTAACCAGTGTTATAATTGCAGGATAGGCAGAAATATAAATTGACATAATACATAAATCCAGCTCTACTATCCGTGCTCCCCTATCAATAGGAAGTAATAATTGTTGACAGACACAGAATTCATTTCATAAAACTATTGACCATCATATCAGTGTGATTTAATATGTTAATAAATTCTATAAATAAATATGCAGTGGAATCAGTTTTCAAAATTCAAAATAGGTTTGTTTATTCCTGCAGACAAATCATGGAAGAGACATTTTGTAATAAAATACAGATTGTAGGAATGAGTGCCACCCTTCCTAATTTGGATCTTCTGGCTTCCTGGCTAAATGCAGAACTGTACCACACAGACTTCCGTCCAGTACCCCTTCTGGAACAAGTAAAAATTGGCAATAAGATTTATGACTCTTCAAATGCAGTTGTGAGAGAAATTCAACCTGTACTGAATATTAAGGTATTTGCCCATACTGAAAATTAGTTTGATGCAATATTACTTTTTAATATAAAATTATGGCAACATTTTATGTATATTAATATTCCTATACTATTATAAAAAAAGTTCTGGTTTCATCTGAATATTTGTCTTCAAAATTCTTTGTATCATTATATGTATTTGTATTTATTTTTTTACTCTCACAAGTCCCACATGTATGTATGGTAAAAATAACCTTTTATGTTTTTCACATTTCCAATACTGACTAAAAATACTTTTATACACCTTAGATAATTTCTCTGGTGTCATATGCCAACAGCACATTATTTTGTAAAATTCCTCTCTTAAATAATGTCACAATGTGAATTTCAGTCCTTTTAATGTTCTTTCCCATTGGTCTGTTCATATCTACATATTACTGTATACAGTAGTACCGTATATGGCATACTATATATACTCATAGGATCGTCATTTCTATTACTTACTAACAGCTTCCTCATGACAGTGGAGAAATTGGCAGGAAGTATAAACTTAATCATACCAGCTTCCTGGAAGCAAAGTCCCCCCATTTGTAGAATCTCCCCAATCCCCTCTTTGCTCACACTGTGCTGCCACTTGCACATTACTGTGTATCTTTCTTGACCCATACTGAATCTCCTTGCATGTGCAGCATCTCTCTCACATCCCCATGCACCCAACCCATATCACACTCCATGTACTCTCTAACACAGACATGCACCCTTCCTGCTCTGCCCCACACCCCTCCACATCCTTTCCACCCCACACAGCCCCCCTGTATATCTTCCCTGTCCCGCACAGCAACTCATGGACCTCCATACAGCTTCCTAACCTGCGCAGTACCTCCCACACAGGTTGGGAGGGTGTGCAGGGTAGAGTGTGTGGATAAGGAAGTATACGCTCGGGGCTGCATGAGAAGCACCATGTGAGTCAGAAGGTTTTCAGGGAGCTGCAAGCAAGGTGCACCAGGGATTACAGAGGGCATTTGGGGTGTGCAAGATAGGTAAGAAAATATCTCAAACTATTTTGATAAATTGTCTATAATCAATATTCTTAACCATTTTATCATGCACTCTTTAACTTGTTCTTCGGCTTCAAATATCAGCAAATATATTTATCATTTGTAAACAAATCAGTTTCACATTTTGTTTTATGTTTTTCAATTACAATTATTTTTAATCTATATTAAATCTTTTTCTTAATTTTAGATATATATGAAAACCATTGACAACTAACTCCAGCTGTAGTGATTTGTTCTTTGACTTCATCTTCAGTTCTACATGGTCCTGTATTAGCAAATCTTGATATGTTAACTGTTTGTCCTTGCTCGCTGTTTCTTTTCTATAAAATGCTTCTTGTGCTGAAATCAGTAAAGACATTTTTGGACACAGCCTGGTTTTATATCTATTCCATATTCTTAGTATGGCACTCCTAACATGATTTACTTTAACTTTCTACATTTTCTTTAACTTTCTTGTATGTTAAAAAGCAAAACCATCCAAATCTCAGCTTGTGTTCTTCTAATTATAACATTCTTTTACTTCTCAAGAGCACCCCCAAACATCAGACTGCGAAATACAATTTACAAATACAACTCAGGCAATCCTAATCCTCTTTCTTTTTTGTCTTAAAGAATTTTATATTTAAACCTTCCATTTTATTTCCATAGCCCTAATATGTAATTGTCACTTTCTACAATTGTTTAGGGAGATGAGGACCATGTGGTGACTCTGTGTTATGAGACAGTTCAGGATGGACATTCAGTTCTTGTATTTTGTCCAACAAAGAATTGGTGTGAGAAATTAGCAGACATCATTGCCAGGGAATTCTGCAGTATTCAACAAAAGAGTAAGTCAAGAGTAAGGGATAGAAGAAGAGAAGGGAGTTGGAGAGAAAGCATAAGGTTTTAAGGCTGTTTTCCTTTCTGAAGATCTTCAAAAGATGTCAACCCTTTCACCTGTTACGCTGTGCCAGGAAGGGATAGAAAAGTTGTTGATTCAGTTAAAGCAGTCTCCTTCTGGCTTGGACAGTGTGCTTCAGCGGACCATCAAGTGGGGAGTTGCTTTTCACCATGCAGGTACACTTTTTGTTATCATGCTTATCAATAGGTGTGAAATTTCTAGCATGTTGTGACCATGTAAAGATGGAGAAGAATATGTCTAAAACACATTGGGTTTGATCTGTAGGCCTTAAACTGGTGATGATTGGAAATAAAACTAGTGGTAAAAATTTCAGATAAACTCCTGTTCAGGTAGAAGAAGGAAATGAGGTAGTAATTATGCTGAGATTATGAAGACACTAAATGTTGACATAAATTGTGGCCATTGTGGTCTATACAATGAAAATATGGAGATAAAGTAAGAGATGAACTAAAATATGATGGGAAGATTCTTATGATTACTGTAGAATAGAACAGTTGAAGAAACAGACATTTAAATAGCACAGAAGTAACGGAAATTGAGCAAGAATTGCCTTGCATGTTAAAAATTTTCATGTTGAAGAGAAATCCCAGGTAATGAACTTGGTAGCACTGTCAAGAGGATCAGGATTAAATTAACCAGAACTAATAAAAGTATCAGCACTGGTGACTTTTTTTTTTTAATTCCACCTGGTCTTCACGAGATGACTACTTCCCAGGCAGGGAACCAACATCTCAGCAGAATCACATGAGTTTTGGCCTGTACACAATAAGCAATTCAGAAAATTGTAGGAATTGTAAGCAGGAAGGAGCATGTAATATTGGAATTGTCAATATTAACAGAAATTGTTGTACATGTATGGTATCTACCTTGAAACTATACACTTTAATAAAGTCAGTAGGATTCCATGAAGTCAGAGTTGTTCGTAAAAGGAAGAAAAAATAGATGGCTACAAAAAAGGAGAGATAATTAAGGTACAAAAGGATATCCTAAAAAGAAAAAATGGAGGATGGCAAAAGCTAATGTGGTTAGAAAAATCATTAAGTGAATATCTACAAATTGAAAAGAACACATTAAAAAAAGGAAAGAGGGGCATGTCACTAAAGTACATAGAAGTAATTCTGAAAGTATAGAAGGTATCAGAAAAGCTAAACCTCACAAGGAGTTGAGGTTAGTGATGGATGTTAAGAACAACACACATTTTTCAAGTAAGTTTGAAATTAAAGGCAGGAAGGACTTTTACAGATAGGGGGTTCAAATTCTGTTTTTATGTAACTTTTATAAGACCAAATGTTGGGCATCTCCAACAGTGTAACAAACTTTTACACTTACATTTGCCCCAAACATTTCCTGATTAGGAAAATTCAGTGTGCTTAATTTCAGTAAAGGTTTGCATGTTTTGATTTTCATCTAAGTTGTTATAAGCAGCTTTTAGTCTGGGTTTTGTGCTTTTTAAAATATCCTGTATTGTGGGCTTTTGACTGTAATAGTGAACAGAACTATTTCATTGTGGATGCCATGAGACACCATTGCTCAGTTAGCAGTGGTACAAAGGAACGTCTTTTTTGTTTTAGAATGATCTCACGATCAAGAGCAGGGAGAATATTTTTGTTTGTTTTCTCTACCAGCATTGTTAATTCCTTTAACTTTTAATTGAAAAGTTTAATTATTATTTTTACCATTTTATTGTAAACTAATTGAAATTTTTAATGAAAATGAAAAATGCCACCTATATATTAAACTTATAAAGCATATTTATCTTAAAACTATTTTTCAGGTTTGACATTTGATGAACGGGATATAATTGAAGTAGCTTTCCGTCAAGGTGTCCTGCGAGTTTTAATAGCAACTTCCACACTTTCTTCGGGGGTAAATCTGCCTGCACGTCGGGTAATTATCCGAACTCCTGTATTTGGTAGCAGACTGTTGGATATCTTGACATACAAACAAATGGCTGGAAGAGCTGGAAGGAAAGGAGTAGATACTATAGGTAAATGCATTTAGAGCCCTTTATCTGTTTTATGTTTGTAACTAGAACAACATGAATCTTATCATACTTTAAAGTCCAAAACTTTAAAGTTTTGGTAAATTATTTTCTTCCACATACTTAGTCATTTTCTCCCATGGAGTTTCTTCTTTAATTATTTTTTTTATTGCTTCATTTTTAAATTGTAAACAGTCTTTTTCATCTACTAAATTGTTTATCAGTTTTTTCTCCTGTTTTTTTAAGTTTATAAGCTAACCATCTTCCTGGTTTATTTGCATTTTGAAAGAAGGTTTGCTTTGCCCTTTTAATTTTCTGTGCCAGTTTTTCTGCTTCTATTAAATTTAGTTTATGTTTTATTATTTCCACTTGTCTTTTAAATATTTTCTTTTTTCTGGATTCCTTTCCACACTATTTTTAGAGGATTATGATTGTCCAAGTACCTAATTCTATTTCAATTTCCTGCATATTAACCCTTCAGTCAGGCGTCATCCAAATCATATCAATTCTGGACCAAGGTTTATTAGAATAAAATGTATATTGTGATATTCCTGGGTTTGTTTCTTTCCAAATATCTTCTACACCAATTTCCTCTATCATGTTGAAAAAAGTCTTAGGTAATCTTTTTCTTCCTTGTTTCCCTGATTTACTGCTTTTATAGTCTAATGTTCTGTTTACTTACTGCATTGAAATTCCCAATTAAGCATATATTTTGATATTCCATTTCTACTATTTTTCTGTGAAAGTTTTCATAAAATTCTTCTTGTCTGTTATTTGGTGTATATATTGCTATCAAAAGTATCTGTTTTTGATTTAAAATATTTCTACCATTAATATTCTTCCTTCTTCATCTGCATAAATCATTTTGGAATCTATTGTCTCTTTAACATATATAACTACTCTTTTTTTGTTGAGCTGATGTGTAATAAAGTTTTCCAAGTTTTGGATTTTCCAATAATTTATGATGATGTTTTTTTGTGTGTGTCTCTTGCAAACATATCAATGTTTAATTTCTGTAGTTGTTTGAAAATTCTTTTTCTTTTTGATGGGGAATTCAAGCCATTTATATTCACTGAAAAAAATCCATTTTCCTTCTCCATTTTAATTTATTTATATTTAGGTCTTGTTGATCTTGTAATCCTCTACTCTCTTACTGTTCCCTCACCTTCTTGATTCATCTCTTTTTCTTCTTCCACTTGTGTAGTTGTTTCCTCTATTGTTTGTTCTTTCTTTTTCTGGCTTCTTCCATCCTCTTGTTGATATTGTGTTCTTTCTCCCAGAAATGCTCTATACCTTTCATCAAAATCCTTTACCTTCCACACTGAATCCAATCGATATCTTTTATTATTCCAATTGATTAGAATCCCTTCTGGCATCAGCCATCTAAAATTTACTCCTTTTGCAATCAGCTTTGTAGTCAAGAAATGATATTGTCTTCAAGTATCCCTTATTCTCTTGGGAATCTGTTTCAGCACTACTATTTCTTTATATTGTAATGAGTAATTTCTGACTCTTCTTAATATCTCATCCCTTGTTTTCTTCATAAATCTTACCTGGACTTCTCTGGGCAATTTGTGTTTCCTCACGTAACTTGAGTTCATTCTAAATATTTCATCCACTTCTTGCTGCATCTCCAATCTTTCAATTTTTAGGGCCTCTGATAATAGATTAATAATCACTTCTGCTATATCTTCCTCTTTATGTTTTGGTATGTTCTGGAGTCTCAGGTAGTGTACAGCTTTCCACAGCAGTGACTCCTCCTTCTAAGTTTTGATTTGCTTGTTCTAATCTTTCATTCTCTGTCATTAGTGCTTCAATTTTTTCTCCAGTATCTTCTGATTGATCTTCCACCTTCTGAATTCTTTGTTCATTTTTAAGAATCATTTGTTGGTGAACCTCAAATTGTTTCTTTATATCAAGCATTTGCTCATTTAGCTTATCAAGATTGCTTTTTGTTTCTTGGTGATTCTTCTGCATCATTTCTTGCATTAGTTGTAAAGTTGCATGCATCTCTTTTTGGAGATTGTTTGCCTTCTCTCATTGTAACATTGCTTCAATAGATCCCTGACTTGCTGGACTTGATATTCCAGAAGACAGTGCAAAAGCAGAATTTTTTGTAAATTTTTTAATAAAGTTTTTTATTATTTTTTTTAACCTCTACATACATATATTAGTTTTTCAAACAGTGTGCGATCTGGATTCATAAAATGCTAATACATAATCGAGTCTGGTTCTCTCTTCTAACCATTTGTAGAATAAATTCCAGCTTTGGTAATATTTTGTTTCTTCTTTATCTTTCAGTCTCATAGTTAATCTGTCCAACTCTGCGCATTCCAATATCTTTTTTATTACCTCTTCTTCTGAAGGTATTTGTTCATTTCTCCAACATTGTGCATAGCTTATTTTTGCTGCAGTTACAATATGTAAAACCAGGTATAAATTTTGCTTATTAATCTTTTCTGGTACTATACCTAATAAAAAAAATTCAGGATTAAATACTACATGTTCTCCTAATATTTTTTCTAGCCAAGCATGTATTTTTTTCATGGCAAGCCTTTACCTTGTCTCATGTCCACCAGATATGATAATATGTACCTAAGTTACGTTTACATTTCCAACATTTACCTGATACATTTTTAAACATTTTTGCTAATCTAGCTGGAGGTAAGTGCCATCTATAAAACATTTTATACAAATTTTCTTTATATGCAGTTGACATTGTCAATTTATGATTTCTCTCCCACAATTTTTGCCATTTTTCTAATTCTATATTATAACCAAAGTTTTCCGCCCACCTTATCATTGTCCCTTTAATTTTTTCACTTTCCATCTCTAAAGTTAACAAAAAATTATACAATTTCTTAATTAATTTCTCATCAGAAGTTAATAATATCTTATCAAACACATTTTGTTCTTTATAAAATCCATACATTTTCATATCTTTTTCATATCTATTTTGTATTTGTAATTTAAGAGTGATAATAGATGTATTGGAATACTACGAGCTACATCCAGGGAAACAAATGGCATTAATATTTTTAGATGCTCAAAAGGCATTTGATAATCTTTCATGGCAATTTATGATTCATCAATTACAAACAATGGACTTTGGACAGAATTTTATAAATATGGTAAAAACAATATACAATAAACAAACAGCCAAAATGATTGTGAATGGAGATTGTACTGAGAGCTTTGAAATAAGGAAAGGGACAAGGCAAGGATGCCCTCTATCCCCTCTGTTATTCATTTTCACTTTGGAAGTTTTAAATCGAAATATTAAGACAAGATACAGAAATTAGAGAGGGTTGGGGATAAAGGGTGAAACATATAAATTACAAGCATTTGCTGATGATTTAGTATTTATTTTGGAAGATCCCTTGGAGATGATTCCAAAATTGTGGGGAAAATTAGAACAATATGGTGAAATAGCGGGACTAAAAATTAATAAAGAAAAAACTAAGATAATTATTGAGAATCTTACGGATAAGCAAAAAAGCCGAGTGTCAATAGTGACAGAGGTACAGATAGTGAAAAAGGGCATCAACATGTCATGGTGGGTACAGATTTTTTTTGTAATTTTAGTGAAGTTGTTCAAGCAAGCAAGTTTTGTAAATCCACAGGGAGAAGAGAGGAAAAGAACAAAAAACAAAAAACAAGCCAACTGGTTTAGGCTATAATGCAACTTTAGAAAAAATCCCACTACTTTAGACTATAATCCAACTTTAAGAACAGCCAACTGTTTTAGGCTATAATCCAAGTTTAAAAAGAGCCAACTGTTTTAGGCTATAATCCAAATTTAAAAGGGAGCCAACTGCTTTAGGCTGTAATCCAAGTTTAAAAAGAACCAAATGCTTTAGGCTATAATCCAAGTTTAAAAAAGGGCCAACTGCTTTAAGGTATAACCCAACAACAACAAAAGGCAATTGCATAAATCTAGTCCAGATATTTCTGTCAGTTCAAAGATATTTTTTAAAAACCCTGTCTCTAAGTAGTTTCTATAATAGTTATCTCTAGAGTTAAAAGATACAGTTATATATAAAAAAAGTCTTTGATTTTTTTTGTAGAGTCAGAGAATGTTCTTTGTTTAGCACAGGTGTTGTTTCAAGGTCAACACTCTTCTGACTGTTTCTGTATTATTGTAGTATCTTCCTTCATCACTAGATGTCCTCATTAATTGTAATGTCTCTATCCAGTAATAAAACTTTATTTAAAATGCTCTTTCACAACAAAGTAAAAAAGTCTTCCCAAATCAAAAAAGTTACCCTGAAAAAATTATTATTTTTTCAACCAGTCTCAAGTCTTCTCTGCGTATTTTTTATATTCCTTAATTTTGTTCCCCCATTTCAGATTTCTCACTGCTTTTAACTCTCTTCTTCCCGAGTCCTCCTAGGGTTTTTACTTTTAAAAATTATCCAGTTCAGGGATTTATATTTTAAAAATCCATAGGGAAGAGATATTAAGGACAATGTCACCCAGATCTCACACGTTGACAGTCAGCTGTTTGGTGTCACTGCCGCTTTTGTTTCTTTCCCGGCTGTCTATGGCCTAGGCTCTCTGCATATTTGCTGGCAGCCTTTCTCCTGGCTGTTTAAAGAGTTCCCTTGGTCCGTTTGGACCAACCATCGTAGGCTCTGAACTCTCAAGGTTTCCCTTCCTCCTCGTTGCCTCTCCAGGGCAACTTTCCGACCTATGGGTCTCCAGACAAAGCGAAATTGGACTAGGAAACCGGAGCTCCAGTTTCTTTCATCAGTGTTGTCATGGTTCCGACTGAGGAGACAGATCAAAGAACAGTCCAGCATTGTTTTATTCTAAAAAGTCTATAATAATGAGAACGAAGTGACTTCCGGGTGGCAAGGCATCGCTGGAGGCAGCGATTCTCAGGCTGTCAACCCCGCGGCTCCGTAGAGCCGCCGATCAGCTGTTTTGGCGGCTCGGAAGCCCCCTCCTTGGGAGAAGAGGAGGGGGCGAGTACCCAGGTAGGGGTAGAGCTCTCCGGGGCCGCCAGAACTTAAGGTTTTGGCGGCTGAAGGATTGAGCCCCCCTGAAGCCTGGGTTTGCTCCGGGCTGCGAGGCGCTTCTGCTCCGGGATTTTTGGAGCAGAACAGGGCGTTCGCAACCATCCCTGCCAGCAAGAAAGAACTTTGGAGAACTAGGATGCAGGCAGAGCGATACAGGAGACTCAGGTGAAAGTGGACTTTTGATCTTTAACTCAATGGACTTTGCGGAGTTTGAAAGCGAAAGTGCGTAGCAGGCAATAGTGGGTGAAAATGGCGGCTAAATCTTCTAAAGTTCTTAGAAGCGCGGGGGCTTCTCCGGTGCAGCAGTCTTCGTTGCAAGCTTTATTGCCCCTGCACTTGCACCTGCACCAGCCCTTACAGTTAAAGATTTGCAGAATGTGATGCAAGAAGCTTTGGAAAAGCAATTGCAACAATTAGCTGAGATTATAGATGAAAAGCTGGATGAGAAGTTAACAGAAAAACTAGCTGAGGTTATGGATGAAAAGCTGGATGAGAAGCTAACAGAAATAAGGGCAGACATTTTACTTGCACTTCAAGGCATGGCTATATGTATCGAGCGTTTGGATGAAAGAGTGAAAGATCTCAGCCAAAATAATATCAGATTAGATGCAAAAATGTCAGAGACTGAGAATGTGGTGGAGAAAATTGATAGTGATTTGATCTTGGTACAGTATCATGAGATGGAGTTTGCTGTGAGGATCAGAGGCTTAAAAGAGGATCCTAAAGAAAATTGGAAGGAAATAGTCTCTGAGGCTCTGGAAGGGGTGCTGGGGCGACCAGCAGATGTAATTATGGAAGATATAGATAAAATTTTCCGTGTCAATTCGTGGATTGCAAGACAAAGGAAATTACCCAGAGATGTGGTGGTTTATTTTACAAAGAGAGCAATTAGAAATGAGGTCATTCAAGCCACTTACAATACTAAATTTGTAATTGCTGAGCAAGAAGTCTTGGTTTTAAAAGAGATCCCTCCAAGAAACTTAAGGAGAAGGAAGGAGTTTGCTTTTTTAGCACAAGAATTAAGGCGACGTGATATTAAGTTCAGATGGGAGATACCAGTGGGTATGGTGGTGATGCATGAAGGTACGAGACATCGCCTTATTACAGTGATGCAGGCACGTGATTTTTACAGTAATGTTTTAAAAGCAACCCCCATACCACTTTTGGAATCTACAAAGAAGAATGGTGAGGGAGAGCCTCAACTACGTAGTGAGAATGTACAAGGTGCTGAAGGAACAACGCAGATAGATGAGAAAGCTACAGGAGTGGATCAAATTTCAGTATCATCGGAAGAGGCTAGAGACCAGAGGATGACGCGTGCTGCCTCGAGACGAATGAGACGAGAGCAAGAACAAGACCAGCAGAAAGTCATGGGACCTCCAAAACGTACCTATAGCGAAGCTGTGGGAGGGGCGCGACCTAAGAATGTAAAGGGGATCCTGGAAGAAGCGCTCCAAAAGTTTCGGGTCGCGAAGGATGGCGACTAAGCTTTTAACTTGGAATGTTAATGGTTTAAATTCACCACAGAAGAGAAAGAAAATTTTTCAATATTTAAAACAATTTAAGGCTGATGTTATTTGCTTACAAGAAACACATATTAGAGTTATGGACCAAAAGTACTTATTAAATTCAAGACTGGGTACACAATTTATTGCCTCTGCAACGAACAGAGTTCGTTGTTTATGTTAAGAATACCTTGACAGCGGAGTTAATTGAAGCAGATAAACAAGGAAGATATGTTATAATAGATTTGTTATTAGAAGGCAAAAAAACGCTTTTGGTTGGATTATATGCTCCTAATCAACAACAAACAGATTTTTATAGTTTACTACACAGCAAGATTACTCAGTTGGATTATAAATCTTTTATTTTCATGGGAGACTGGAATGGTGTTTTGGATGTACAAATGGACAAGAGCGGTTCTTTTAAAAGTGTTCCAAGTCACGCTAAACTGCCTAAATCCTTTTTTGAGATGAAGGATGATTTGGAGCTGCGAGATATTTGGAGAGAAAGGAATCTGCAAGAAAAGGATTATACCTTTTTTTCTGATAGACATCAATCTTTTTCTAGGATTGACTTTATATTAATTACCAATGATTTCTTTTCTAGGATTAAGAAGATTAAGATCTGTCCAAGAACTATGTCTGACCATAGTCCAGTCTGGCTAAAGATAGATAAGGATAATAGAGATAGGCGCTCCTGGCGTCTAAATGAGAACCTGTTTAGAAATCAGGAAAATGTGGAAGAATGTAAAAAACAGATGAAGGGTTTTTTTTTTAAATCAATATGCATAAGGGTACTTCTATTGAAATGGTTTGGGATGCTTGTAAAGCTTACATGAGAGCTGTGTTAATATATTTGAATAACAAATATAGACGTAATCTGGAATTTAGGAGGAAAGAATTAGAGAATGAAATTAGGGAAAAAGAAAAGGCTTTAATTCTGAATCCATCGGATGTGAAGATTAAAGAGGTAATTAATTTATTAAGGGGACAGTTTGACAAGTTGATGGCTGATCAAGTGGCAACTAATCTACGGTATGCTAGACATAATACTTTTTGCAATGCCAATAAACCAGGTAGATGGTTAGCTTATTTGTTAAGGAAGAAGCAAAGGGCTTCTAATATAGATAGAATAGAACATAAGGGTAAGGTAATCAACTTTTGTTGATTTTTATTCTAAGTTATATGCTAGAGATAAGATTAGCGAGGCAGATATTGATGTATATTTGATGAATGCTAGTATTCCTGTTCTTACACAAGAACAAAAGGAAGAGATGAATCAATTGATAACTGAGGAAGAAATTCTTTCAGCAATTAAACAATTGAAAGTGGGTAAAGCGCCAGGGACGGATGGGCTGACTGCTGTGTATTATAAAAATTTACAGTTAGAGATGGTAAAGCCATTAAGGGAATTGTTTCAGACAATTCAAATGGGAGGAGGGGTGCCTCCGTCTTGGAAAACTGCTTTTATTTCTTTGATTCCGAAGGAAGATCAGGATGTCACTCAAGCAAAAAATTATAGACCAATATCACTTTTGAATACGGACTACAAGATATTTGCTAAGGTTTTAGCTAACAGATTAATGAGGGTACTGCAACAGGTAATTCATGGTGACCAAACTGGGTTTATAAGTGGTAGACAAATGAAGAATATCCGAAGTGTCCAGCCTGTTTTACATCATGGCTGTTTTTGAGAGCACTGAGGGTGGAGGGCTTCAGGTAGATACAGTTTCCCCCCCTTATATGCCAAACCATGCCTGCATGTTAAGGAGGTTTGATTATCTTGGAACCATTGATTGGTGAGGAGCTCTCGTTTTATCTTCTTCGCTCCTGGATTAAGGGTTCTGCAAGGTGTGAGTTGTGCCGCAGGTTGTGAATTAGGGATAATTGCTTTGTTGACCTCTTTGTGTTCGCTTTTGTACTGGGGCAATCGGGATAGTGCATCAGCTATCCCGGTATGTGCTTTAGAGTGAAGTTGAAACAATTAAAGTACTGTGCCCACCGCACTTGTTTTGGGGACAGTTTGCGGGGGGTCTTCAGTGCCTCTAGGTTTTTGTGATCTGTCCATACTTCAGGTGGCACCTTGCTTCCCTCTAAATAGTGTCGCCACTTTAACAGGCTCCACCTAATGGGGAAGGCCTCCTTCTCCCAGATTGCCCATCTCCTCTCTCTTTCAGTGAATGTTTTGGAGGTGTAGGTGCAGGGTTGTAGGACTCCACTTTTGTTCTTTTGCAGTAATACAGCATGGATAGAATTATATGCAAATTCAGCTAATGGTGTCAGTGACAGCTAGTTGTCCTGTCTGTATGTACAGTAACACCTTAAATAGTGTTGCAACATCTGGTCAGTCTTCTTAGCCTCCCTGTTTGTAACAGGGTGGTGGGCTGATGAAAAATTAATTTGTACCTTCAAAAGCTGAAATAATGCCTTCGAAAACATGGAACTAAATTGACTTCCATGATCTGAAACTGCTATATAAATCATTTATGTTTAACAAAAAGCATCCGGATACAGAATAACAGAAGGGACATTGTAGATCATCTAGTCCAGCTCCCTGCCCAAGCAGGAGATCCTATACCATTTCTGACAAGTGGTTGTCTTTTTGAATGCCTCCAGTGATGAAGCACCCACAACTTTTGAAGGAAAGCTGTTCCATTGGTTGATTGTTCTCACTACTATCAGAAAATTTCTCCTTATTTCTAGTTGAATCTTTCCTTGATCAGTTTCCATACATTGTTCATTGGCCATCGGGTGCTTTGAAAAATAGATTGTCTCTTCCTCTCTGTGACAGCCCTTCAAATATTGGAACACTGCTATCATGTCACTCCTGGTCTTTCTCTTCACTAGACTAGCCATGCCCAGTTCTTGCAACCGTTCTTCATATGTTTTAGCCTCCAGTCCTCTAATCATCTTTGTTGCTGTTCTATGCAATGTCAGGTCCCATTTCAAACCCACATCTTAAGAAAGCAGAACTCTTGGAAACAATTTCTTCCAAACAGGAACTTTTATTAAGAGTAGGTGATAGCAGCATAAGACCGGATCTGAGATTTCCCGTGCAGTGCAGTAGATTATAGTATCCCCAAACAAGACCCCACCCCATAGATCAACTGCCTGATGTGGGATGGCCAATCCCCAAGTGTTATGTCCGTTGTGGGAACTGGGGAGGTAACATTGGCCTGTCTCCAGTTCACGCAACGAGGTCAGTGGTTTCTTCACACCTTCCACTGAGAGTGTAAACATAAACCAGGCACTGAGGTTACATTCCTTATTTCCTCCTTTGTTCTTTATTAACAGTTTAAAAGATAGAGTTCAGAGAGAGAGATAACGCAGGAAACAAGTTGTTGAGGATACAGATCCAATAAACAAAGTAAAGGATTACATTGTAGCGAATAGAGGAAGTGAAAGTAATAGCCCTGCAGGCAGAACCCAGAGAAAGGTTTTTAGATCAGAGAGGATAGATAGAAATGAAATAAAATAGGAATGGGTTCTGACCTACTCTTTCCCTCCTCTACCTTTTGGTCAACAAAGTTGTCAGCTAGATTAGTCAGGAACCTGTTTGATTGGTCACTTGCTGCAGAATTAGTCCTCCAGTTGATGTCAGGAAATTGAAGTCCCCCATTACTATCGTAGTGTCCTTCCTACATGAACATGATGAAGTGTCCCATCTTGCTGAAAAGGTCCTCCACTACCTCCATCAATATGGATGGACCCCTGTTCTTCATCTGGTGTTCCCACCACAATCCCTGAGGAAAGGGGAGGTATAATTTTAAAAATAAGATTAGGCAGTGTGCTTGTCAGGCAAAGTAGAATAATATTACATCGACATGAGCAATATGTGGTCTTCTGGTTGTTGCTAAACTGCCATTTCCATTATTTCTCAACATCGACCATGATGGTAGAATAAATAAATGAGAGACGCAGTTTAGTACCTGCTTATTCCTGTCCTCAAAACAAAACAAAGTCAGTGTGATTTCTTGTCTAATATATTTTATTTTTAGGTTAAAAGTATCCCAGTGTTATAAATGCTAAGCATCATTCTTCATACTTTTTCAATGTATAATGTAATTTTTTTCTTTCACTTTATTTTGGTTCAAGATTTGCCAAGTTATGTAGAATTCAGATTTTTAAAAAGCCATTGCATGGTTGGTCAGTTATATAATTATGGAATTGTTGCAGTAGCAAACAAAAGAATAGCTGTTAGAAGAGAAACCTTATATGAATAGTTACATTATTTATTCTACGTTTCATTTCTACTGAGTAATGTTTTGGTCAGATTACATGCTCGAGAACATGTTTTTTTAAAGCCTTGCAGCCTTAAGTCACTTGATAACCCTGTATAAATTGGCTGGAAATGAAGCTGGCTTAAGAAAACCCTTTCTGGGTTTCAGTACTTGGCTTCATTTTGGAAGTGGTGATTGGGTTCTATATTTTCCATTTTCCTAATTGATAGATACCCTGCTTTGTTGAAACTGCAGGAAACATGGGTGAGAGTGACCATGTCATACTGGAATTCAATATAATGCAAATACCTGGAAAGTAAAGTAATCACTTTATTTTCCATGAACAAGTCTTTAAGAGGATTGGTTGCCATTGATACTCCTTTCATGTGATCCTCCCTCCACTAAGTCTTCCTTGAGCCTGATAGGACAAGTGTTATGTAATCTTGCTATTATGTAAGAAACAGCAGCCAGATCAATATTTTGACTAGAAAAATAGATAATAAAAGTTTTACTGATTTAATAATACTCAGGTTTCAACGCTAATTTTCAGCCATAACTGTATATACTAAAATCAGTCCAAAATCCAAGTAAGTTTATTGTTGTTTTTCATGTATCTGTTTATTAAAATATTGAACAGCATGCTCAGCATGTGAAAAAAGCTATAGGGAACAAAGAATATAAGTGATCAAATATAGGTTTACTCCTTAATAACAGTGGCCAAGTCCTGCATAAATATGCTTGCAACCATTTGACCTAGGTAGTCAAATATTATTTATGCATGGGAATGCTGCTGAACCAATATAACATTTTCTAATTTACAACATTGTATGTAACAGGTGAGAGCATTTTGGTGTGTAAGCCCTCTGAAAAATCAAAAGGAATTGCTCTTCTCCATGGTGGTATGAAGCCAGTGGGTAGCTGTTTGCTTAGCCTCAAGGGAGAAGGAATCACCTCCAGTATGTTACGGGCAATTCTTGAGGTATGTAATGCCAGGAATGAGTAAAACATTCATAATGTAAATATTATTTGTTAACAAGATTTTGCACTGTTTCTATGAAGCTGCTATGTGCATTTGTAGGAATTCTCTTCAAGTTGCCTTAAACATAAATTCATGGTGTCAGGGCCCATCTCAATACTTCATCCTAAGAAAGCAGAACTCATGGAAGCAGTTGCTTCCAAAAGGAACTTTTATTAGGAGAAGCTGATAGCAGGCATAATACATAGGATCTGAGGGTTTCACGCTCAGATCAATAGGTTAAAAGAATCCCCAGCAAACCCCACCCCAATAGTTCATCTGGTCAGTTTGAACGGGCCCATCCTTAGGTGTTACGCCCGTTGTGGGAAAGAGCTGATAACACCGGTCTTTCCCAGGCTCATAGTGATGTTGGGGCTTTGCACCTTCCCTTCTGAAATGGGAGATAAGCCAGATGGCCAGAGGCACATTTCTTTCTCACCCCAAGTTTCCATTAAGGGAGAGACAGTTCAAAGAGCAAGTATGCAGAGACAGCAAAAGGGATTCATTGTAGTGATAGAGAAAACAAAGAGACAGCCCGCAGCGTCTTTGCCCCTTTCCTCTAGGAGTATGACAGAACCCAGAGTAATAGAAGAAATAGAATCAGAGAGAGTTCCCCTTAATAATAAATGGGTACTGACACATGGTTAAGATATAGCCCAACAGTCTCAAGATTAGAGAGGTACAAAAAAAAATCAAATGTCAATACATTTCTATATGTTTGTTTATCCTAAAGGGAATATTGATTTACAGTTACAGAGATCTATACATGTTTGAAGATATGTCAGTGTTTGAAATGTATGTACTATACACAACTGTTCCTGATATGTGCACCAACCTGAACAGGTAACTTTCAAAAATAACCTATATCTTTTCAAGTATGTTTATTACCCTTTTATTCTGATAGATCATTGTAAGTGGAGTAGCTAGCTCTTCAGAAGACATCCAGAGTTATGCATCCTGTACACTCCTCGCAGCTAGTTTGAGAGACTTCCAAGACTGTAGGAGAGAGCAGGAGAAAATTTGTGAGGGATCTATTGAAACTTGTGTGAAATGGCTGCTTGAGAAGGAATTCATCATGATTTCAGTAACGGACGTTGGCAAAGGTAAAAATGCTAATTTATATATGAATTGAGTATTTTTAATTACAATTAAGGAAATGTAGATCAGGAAACATTTGTAGTACTTTATAGTAATTATATTTTCTGATTACAATAAATAAATGGTAATTGAATTTACAATTGAATACATATTAGATATACATGCTTATCTTCATAAATGTTGGCAATCTAATATAGTAAATGTCCAATCAGAAATAAATCTGTGGCTTATTTTTAATCAGGAGTTTGGTAGCATATGATACAACTAACACATTTTATTAAGCAGCTTTAGGTTTTCAGCTTATGCCTTTGAATACAATTGATTAATTGAAAAAGGTCCCCCACTTCTGAACTTTTGCCACCATAAACTAACTTGGCTGTCTTTTAATCAATGACATTTAATTTATTTACTTTATGCTAAGCAGGTATTATTTTATTTATTTTTTATCCCATCTGTGGAAGAGCTATACCTGGGACACTGTTGTGATGATACATGAAATGCACCCTTATCCTCTATTGTAGTCCTTTATCAGCTGACCTGCAGCAATCTCATGTCTTCTATAGAAAGCGTGAAGTCATATATTCATGTCTCTCATAAAACTGCTGGATGATGTGGCTCTTCTATTAGTTAATCAATTGGTTTGCTACTCTCACATGTATATGTTTGTATTGACACCAGAAATGGAAAAACAAATTATTTATCTGCACAGATAGTCCTTGGGTTATGATGGCAATTTGGACTGGAATTGCTGTCTCTAGGCAATGAAGTTATAATGCATGTTGTCAGCAACAGCAGTCCTGCAGTCCTGGTTGCCCCTGTAATCCCAAAATGTGCAAATGGTTAATTGGAAAGCAGGAAGCAGCAGGAGATAAGGAGCATATGGGTGGCACAAGGGGGTGGGGGAGCTCCATGCAGGCCACACCCAAATTGGAAGACAGGGTGCTATAGATGAGCAGAGAGGGGCAGAGAAAAGGAGGACGCAGGTCTTTGTGAGTGTTCTGTACCAGCCTACTACCGGCCCTGCAGAAAAGGCAGGGACAACCCCTTTTACAAGAAGGCAAGAGGCTGGAACTAAGCCTGCCAAATTTATTAACATAAAAACATAAACAGAGCAAACAGAGCAAAGAGAGCAAACATGAACCATGAAACAGGAGCTATTCAAACGGTTGCCTTCAGCAAACCAGCCCTCCCACACATTCCCCTTTTAAACAGTTCAGTGAGCACGGGGAGGCCCAGAGTCACAGTCAATAATCTGTGGACACTGCACACTACAGACGCTGCAACTATCATAAGTGTTAGATCGTGAGTTCTGGATCGCATGGCCAAGATGGACAACTCAGGACACAGGGTTCAACATAGTACACTTTATTGCTTCAGCACAGACTAACTCTAACAAAGGGCAACTGCCCCTTTTATATACCTAGCCAGGTATACTTCGAACCAATCCCAATATCCGGATTTCCCGCCAAAGGATGCCCTGCCAATCCTGACAGAGCACCCTGCCACCTGGTGGTGTCAGTAGCTTATCATTGTGTGACATTCCCTATGAGTGTGTGACATCCCCTATGTACATAACAATAAGTGTTGGCTGATTGTCAAGAACCCAAATGTTGTGCATGTGACTGTAAGGGTGCTATGAGAGCCAGAACTTTAAGTACCACTCGTTGGAGAAGGAGTGGCAGAACTTGAGGACAGAATTAAGAATCCCTACAAAGCCAATTTCAATCAGTACTGACAGTTAGTTAAACATTAATATTCTCAACTAAGGGTTAGCACCTCCATGGAATTAAATAAGGGTCAGCAGAATTCAAGGGAGGTTGGAATTAGATTGTTTATGGCTACTAGAGATTCTAAGCTGATCCCTTTTTTAACTTTGCCCCCAGGTCCTGCCATTCTTTCGATAAGATACCTTTATTGTCTTTTTTTACTGTGGGCACCATGGCACATCAAAAATTAAATTTAGTTTCCCGCTCTCAAAGTGAAACATACATGACACACACCTAAATATACTATATACAACCTATGTATAGACCCATCCCCCTACATATACATAACAAATAAATATTAAATACTGTCCATCTTGAATATATAACGGAAGGAGGAAGCTTGAGAGTTCACAAGGTTAATGCTGTATGGAATGAAACTATGGCTGAATCTGGATGTTCTGCTACGGATACCACGAAGCCTTCTCCTAGAAGGTAACAAGAAAAATAGGTCATAAAGAGGATGTGTAGTGTCCCAGATATCAAGCAGCGCTTCTGTGATGTGTCCTGGATGGGAGGGAGGGAACTGCTAATGATCTTTTCGGCCATTCTCACCACTTTCTGCACCGCCTTCCTGTCTGAAGCAGTGATGCTTCCAAACCAGACTGTGATGCTATATGACAGGATGCTCTCAATCGTCCCCCTGTAAAAAGTGGTCAGGACAGGGGAAGGAACATGTGCCTTTCTCATGCGACGCAGAAAATGCAGGTGCTGCTGTGCCTGCTTCACCAGTTTCTCACTGTTGAGCAACCAAGCCACCCTACTCGTTGGCTGCACACCCAGGAATTTGATGCTGGTAACCATCTCCAGAGGTGAATCATTAATGCACAGAGAAGTGTGGCTGTGCCTGCCTCTGCTAAATTCGACAATGATCTTTTTGGTTTTCCTGGTATTTAAAACTAGGCTGTTTTCCTTACACCAGTTCACCAATCCCTCAACCTCTTTGCGGTAAGCTTCCTCATTGTCATCATGAATAAGGCCCACTATTTTTGTATCATCTGCGAACTTCACAATATGGTTGGTGGCAAACCTAGCACAACAGTCATGGGTCAACTGGGTGAACAGCAATGGACTTAGGACACAGCCCTGAGGAGAACCTGTGCTCAAGAAAATGGTATTAGAGGTATTTGTTCCAACTCGCACATATTGGGGCTGTTGGTAAGAAAATCAAGAATCTAGTTGCACAAAGGTGTGTTTAAGCCTAAAAGGCCCAGTTTATCTACTAGATGCTGGGGAATGATTGTGTTAAACACCGAACTAAAGTTAACAAACAACAAACGCACATAAGTATTTCTTTCCTTTAAGTGCTTGAAGCTCAGATGGAGAATGGAAGAAATAGCATCCTACGTAGAGCGATTTGGTCGGTAGGCAAACTGAAGCGGTTCAAATGCTGGTGGGAGGCTAGATACAATAATGTCCTTTATCAACTTCTCAAAGCATTTCATAATGGCGGATGTCAGTGCAACCGGGCGGTAATCTTTGAGGCCTGTAATAGTGGACTTTTTTGGCACTGGCAAGATGATGGCCACCTTAAAGCTCGATGGGACCACTGCCTGCTGCAATGAGAGATTGAAAATATCTGTGAGAACGCAAGCCAGCTCATCTGCGCATTCCCTAAGGACACGTCCAGGGATGTTATCTGGCCTGCTGCTTTCTGAATGTTAGCTTTCTGCAGTTTTTTCTGGATAGAGGCGACATCAAACCTTAGCACTTGCTCATCAGGATGGGGCACAGCTTTCCTAGCAGGAGTGCTATTTGATGCCTCAAATCTACCAAAAATGTATTCAGTTTGTTTAAGAAGTCTGTGTCGTCCTGGCATCTCGATGGAGTCACCTTATAATCCGTAATGGCCTGGATTCCTTTCCACATTCGCCTGGTGTTTCCCCTACACATTCAGTGCCTTTGCAACTTTGAAGGATCACTGAACAAGGGATCAGTAAGCAAGGACTCTCTGTAATGTTACCCTTTTAATAACCAAACAGTTTGTCTTCTTCTGTGAAACAGGTTGCTGTCTTCTAAAAGCAACAGGGGAAACAGCCTGTTTCTTCTAACTGGAGATATTAACAGAATGTCCTTGCTAGCATGTTTCTAGATAAACCAATTTTCTGACTTGACACTGAGCTGTTGTTTGGAATTGATTTTTCTAAATGACTGTAGTTCTATATAAGATGGCTAGATCTATTCTTATTAAATCATAGTACAGCATACACTTTGTTCCTATTAGGTCAGAAAATAATTAATCATGTACCCTATTATTTTAGATTCTTAGTCTAATTTCCAATTGAATATAACTTTCAAAGGATGAACAACATTAATTGGATGCAGCAAAATCAATATTTGTCTCTAAAACTAGACTGTGGTTGCATTGCATATGATAATAAGTGCTTCATTTTTCTCTTGGCAGAAATATATTGTCCGACACATCTTGGCTCTGCTACTCTGTTTTCCTCCTTTTCCCCAACAGCAGCACTAGAAATTTTTGCTGATCTCCAGAGAGCAATGAAGAGTTTTGTTCTAGAGAATGATCTGCACAGTCTTTATTTGGTAGGTGTATGTGTGTGTGTGTGTGTGTGACAGTAGTGGATTAGGTTTAATGTATCTGTCAAACATATTTAACTCTTGTTTGGAAGTCAAGACACAACATAGAGCAATAAAGTGAATTCTCCATTTTATTCACCATTCCAAAGAAGAATAGGGGGACTGTAAGATAATCCTGAATCTTAAAGCACTGAAATGAAGGTACAGAAGGACATGAAAATCAAATGTGGAAGCCATCTTACCAGGCAACATATAGGTGTTAATGGATTTATCAGAAGAATATATGTACTTGCACACTGGAGATTCCTCAGATTTGCTTACACAGCATGATTCCAGATCATGACTCCTATTTGGCCTTGCATCAACTACATGGATATTCTGCAAGATATTTTTTTTAAAGTTTTATTAGCTTAAAAAACGTGTTGTCTGAGTATCTTATTCACTAATACAAATTAAATTCCTAATCCCTAAATCTTTTCTCTATCCATTGATAAAATAGGTCCCAAGTTTGAAAATATTCTGTTTCTTCTTTTTCTTTCAACCTTAAAGTAAGTCTGTCCATTTCCACACAGTCTAATATTTTTTTGATTATTTCTTCTGGTTGTATTTCTTTGTTCTTCCAATATTGTGCAAATATAATTCTTGTTGCTGTTATCACATGTAGAATCAGATGTATACTTTGCTTATCAAGTTTTTCTGGCATTCTACCTAGTAAAAAAATGCAGGTTTATAGTCTATGTGTCTCTCTAACATTTTTTCTAACCAAGTGTGGATTATTGTCCAATATCTCTTTGCTTTAACACATGTCCACCAAATGTGATAATAATTACCTGGTTTGTGTTTACATTTCCAACATTTCTCTGACATATTTTAAAACATCTTTTGCTAATTTTTTTGGTGGCAAGTGCCATCTATAGAACATTTTATATAAGTTTTCTTTAAATGAAGCTGACATTGTCAATTTATAGTTTCTTTCCCACAAGACCAAGAGCCTTGGTGGAGTAGTGGGCAAATGCCTCCTTAAGTAACACCAGCTGCCTGCAATTAGTGCAGGTTCGCATCCCACCAGGCTCAAGGTTGACTCAGCCTTCCATCCTTCCGAGGTAGGTAAAATGAGGACCCAGATTGTTGGGGGTAACAAGCTGACTTTGTAATAATGCCGCTTGGGGTTTGTGTGAAAGCCCTAATAAGCAGGCATATACATAGAATGAAGGCTACTGCTAAGCTTGTAAACCGCCCTGAGTCTTCGGAGAAGGGCGGGATATAAATGGAATTAAAATTAAAAAAATTTAAAAAAAATAAACTTTGCCACTTCTCTAAGTCTATATTAGATTCTAAATTCTATGCCCATGCTATCATTGTCTCTTTTACTTGTTCATCTTCCATTTTGAAATTTAATAAGAAATTGTACATTTTTTCATCAGAAGGTAATAATGTCTGATCAAACATAGTCTGCTTTTTATAAAATCCATACTGTTTAATATCTTTGTCATATCTGACTTGCATTTGTAAATGTGACCACCATGTTAAATTGATGCCCTGATTTTCCATCTCTTGCCTGGATTTTAAGTTCCCTTCAGAATTTAGGATTTCTTTGTATGTCCATATTTTATCAAGACTGACTAGATTTGGAAGTACAGATGTTTCCATTGTTGAAAGCCATCCTGGAATTTTCAGATAAATTTTATATTTTATTTTTTCTCAAGTTAATAATAGTGCATTTCTTTTGTAATAAATATTTTATTGGATTTTAAATATAACAATCTACAGTGCCTAATGTAGTGGTTTTGGAAGTATTTATGTATTTCATTTTTCCCATACCATAAAAAAGCATGGCAACCAAATTGTAAGTCATGTCCCTTCAGATACAGCAATGTTTTATTTCTAAGAGATCCATTCTTTTATCCATGTTAATATTGATGCTTCATAATATAAAAGCCAATCTAGCAAGCCAAAGCCTCCATTTCCCTTGGCTTCTTGTAACATTTTCAATTTAATTCAAGCTTTCTTTCCTTGCTAGATAAATTTTTGAATTAGAGAGTTTAAATCTTCAAAGAATTTTTGCTCCAGTTTCATAAGTATCATTTGAAACAAAAATAGTATTTTTTTTTAGTTGTTGAATCATAAATTGCCAAGAAACATCATCAAATGACTTTTGGGCATCTAAAAATACTAATGCAAGTTGTTTCCATGGATGAAGTTCATAATATTCCAATATATCTAGTATTACCCTCAAATTATTTTTTGTTTGTCTCTTTGGCAAAAATCCATTTTGATCTGGATGTATAAAGTCAGTCAAAAAACTTTTCAGCCTCTCAGCTATTATTGAAGTGAATATTTTATGGTCCACATTCAGTAGCGATACCGGTCTATTGTTTTTTATCTGGATCAGATCTGAGTCCTCTTGGTATCAAAGTAACATTTGCTTCTGTCCATGTATTTCTGTCCATGTATTTATTGGAGTTTTGCCTTCAATAAAAATTTGTCACATACATCTTACAATGTTGAACTTAAAAAGTCTATCCTCTATCATGTTGAAAAAAGTATTAGGTAATTTTTTTCTTCCTTGTTTCCCTGATTTACTGCTTTTATAGTCTAATGTCCCGTCTACTACTGCATTGAAATTCCCAATTAAGCATATATTTTGATATTCCATTTCTACTATTTTTCTGTGAAGGTTTTGATAAAATTCTTCTTGTTTGTTATTTGGTACATATATTGCTATCAAAAGTATCTGTTTTTGATTTTAAAATATTTATACCATTAATATTCTTCCTTCATCTGCATAAATCATTTTGGAATCTATTGTCTCTTTAACATATATAACTACTCTTTTTTTGTTGAGCTGATGTGTAATAAAGTTTTCCAAGTTTTGGATTTTCCAATAATTTATGATGTTGTTTATGTGGGTCTCTTGCAAACAAATTATATCAATGTTTAATTTCTGTAGTTTGAAAATTCTTTTTCTTTTTGATGGGGAATTCAAGCCATTTATATTCACTGAAAAAAATCCATTTTCCTTCTCCATTTTGATTTACTTATATTTAGGTCTTGTTGATCTCGTAATCCTCTACTCTCTTACTGTTCCCTCACCTTCTTGATTCATCTCTTTTTCTTCTTCCACTTCTGTAGTTGTTTCCTGTATTGTTTGTTCTTTCTTTTTCTGGCTTCTTCCATCCTCTTGTTGATATTGTGTTCTTTCTCCCAGAAATGTTCTATATCTTTCATCAAAATCCTTTGCCTTCCACACTGAATCCAATCGATATCTTTTGTTATTCCAATTGATTAGAATCCCTTCTGGCATCAGCCATCTAAAATTTACTCCTTTTGCAATTAGCTTTGTAGTCAAGAAATGATATTGTCTTCAAGTATCCCTTATTCTCTTAGGAATCTGATTCAGCACTACTATTTCTTTATATTGTAATGAGTCATTTCTGACTCTTCTTAATATCTCATCCCTTGTTTTCTTCGTAAATCTTACCTGGACTTCTCTGGGCAATTTGTGTTTCCTCACGTAACTTGAGTTCATTCTAAATATTTCATCCACTTCTTGCTGCATCTCCAATCTTTCAATTTTTAGGGCCTCTGATAATAGATTAATAATCACTTCTGCTATATCTTCCTCTTTATGTTTTATCTTTCATTTATCTTTTATTTAAAATGCTCTTTCACAACAAAGTAAAAAAATCTTCCCAAATCAAAAAAGTTATCCAACGAAAGATTATCATTTTTTTTCAATCAATCTCAAATCTTTTCTGCATATTTTTTATATTCCTTAATTTTGTTCCCCCATTTCAGATTTCTTGCTGCTTTTAACTCTTTTCTTCCCAAGTCTTCCTGGGGTTTTTACTTTTAAAAGTTATCCAATTCAGGGATTTATATTTTAAAAGTCCATAGGGAAGAGAAATAAAGAACAATCTCACCCAGATCAAACACGTCATTGACAGTTAGCTGTTTGGCGGCGCTGCCGCAGCTCTTCACTTCTTCCCCAGCTATCTATGACTTTGGTTGTCTGCTTATTTTCTGGCAGCCTTTCTCCTGCCTGTTTAAAGAATTTCCTCCGTCTGTTTGGACCAACCACTGTTGGCTCTGAACTCCCAAGGTTTCCCTTCCTCCTCTTTTCCTCTCCAGGGCGACTTTCTGACCTCTTTGGGTCTCCAGACAAGCGAAATCGTATTAGGAAACCAGAGCTCTGGTTTCTTTCATCCATGTCGCCATGACACCGGGGGTGCTGGATATTCTGCAAGATTATTTGTCCTTTTATGCAAACTTATTTAATTTCTATGCCTAGATTATTTCTTAGTCAGAGCCTCTATCAAGTACATGGCTACAGATACACTTCCCAGTAAACACTGTACACTCACTCCAGTACACACACACTGTAACTGGAGTATAAAAATCTTTCTTCCCCCTCCAACAGCCCCCCTCCAACAAGCTAGCCAAGGTATGGATTAAAAAGCAAAGAGCAATCTCATATGAATATTATGTATTACCCTCCTAGAGCCAAATTGGGACTCGTATTAGTAAAACACTATTTCAGCCAACATTAGATCCACTTCTTTTTATTATGAAAAATGTTCACCATTTCTCCAAAGAAATTGAAATCTTATAATTTGAAAACTAACTCAGTTTGGGTGGGTTTTTTGTAGGTCACTCCTGTTTATGAAGACTGGACCAAAATAGACTGGTACCAGTTCTTTTGCTTGTGGGAGAAGCTGCCTGCCTCATTGAGAAGAGTAGCACAACTTGTGGGGATTGAAGAAAGTTTTTTGGCTTGTTCCGTCAAAGGCAACATCATTGCTAAAACAGAGAAGCAATATAGGCAAATGGCTATCCACAAAAGGTAATGATTCAATATTTATTTATTTATTTATTTATACATACATACATACATACATACATACATACATACATAGTTGCAAAATTTGTCTCTTTATCTGCAGCAATTTCTATTTGTTTAGCTGGAAACAATTATTACTGATGAGTTATTTTTGCGGCCGCTTTATAATCTAACTTTTTCACACCACTGAGAAAGGTTACCCAGGATACAGTTGTCTATCTTTTTGCTTCCCATTTTATCAATTTTTCTACCTCTTTATCAAATATCTGTTTGGTCACTTTGCTTTCTTTTACAGAAAGAAATATAACATGATTGTATCTTAATTAATTTTATTAATACAGATTTTTTACAAGCTTGGCTCTTCTGGATTTAATAAATGAAGTTCCTTTAAAGGATGTTGCAAAGAAATATGGCTGTAGTCGTGGACAGCTTCAGTCTTTACAACAGTCTGCCGCTACATATGCAGGTAAGAAATTACTGATAGTGTTCCAAATAAGTAATGAACAACAATTTAGGTGACAGCCTGGTTTAATAAATCAATCTCCATTTTTCAGTCAATTTCATTTACTGGTATTAAGTAGGTACTTTGTGCATGCACTTTCTCAACAAGCAAAACAGAAAAGACGACAAATTTCCATACTTATCTCATTATCATTACATTCATTCTCATTCTTCCATTATGGAGCATTGGTAAAGATTAAAATAGGTCCAACGGCCATTTGTACAACAAAACCAAGATAGAAGGAATGTTCACATTATAGCTATGACTGAGCAAGATTTACTGAACATGTTCTTTTAAGCCAGGAAAAAAAATCATATACAAGCTTTCAACAAACCATGACAATATTTTCTTTTTTGATGGGAATTACCTGTAATTGCCTCTCTCACTTGATAAAACATCCTGGAGTGTGCACACAAAGGTAGAAATAACCTCCATATGTGGGGAACCATGGAGAAAATCTGTGTGGTCATTAAGATTCAATAACAATGGCACATAATGATCAAGATGTGGGGAATAAACTATTTTCACAATTGTTCCTGCCTTGTTTTGCTATAGGAAATTGGCATTTGTTTCCTGCCAGCTTCCCACAAGTAAAGTCATTTGGGGAAGCCAGCAGGAAACTGGAAATTGTTCTTGTTCTTGCTAGTTATCATCTACCCGTGCTCTGTCCCTATGCCATCTGTTCACTTGCCTGCCCATGGGGTCTCCTCACGATACCCACAGAACTTTCCTACTGGACTGCTTGGAGTCCTTGGGCTTCTGCCTCTTCCTGCTTAACAACTCACACAATCTTCGTGTTACTAGGGCAGTTAGGACTGCTGGGATTGGTGTCAGTAAGTGAATGCAATCACATAGCACAAGTCGTGCTTTTATGATGGCATTGCTTGGCAACGGAAATTCTTGTCCCAATTCCCATCATAACCCAAGGAATACTTGTAGAAAAAAAATAGAAAAAATATATTGAGGATTTACAAAGCAGAAAAATTACATTAAGATTTACAGGATGGTGAAAGAAAAAGTTATATCATTTTTGCAGGTCATATTGAATTGGAACAAATAATTTTTAAAAACATCAATTTAACACTGTAAGAATATTAAATTCAAATCAGAAATCAAGATAAGCAGGCCAGTTGATAAGAAATATCAATCATTAAGTTATTAAGAATATAATAATTAGCAAGAAATTCCAACTTGCTTGGCCAATCAGGCAAAATCTAACGTTTTAAATGGAGCAGAAGTCTTTGAGTGCAATTATAGTTCATCTGTGGTCCCCAACCTAAATGTTAATATCAGACATTTTGGATTAAAAATTATTTTAATATTAATGCAATAACCTTAGTTCCTTTCCTCTAGGGAAAAAAATGGAAAACAGAATACGGACACATACTATACTGTTCTAAACAATCTACAGAGAGTTCCTTGGCTTTTTCAGACTTAAGGAGGTGTATTTCCACAAAGGGCTTTGAATAGAATATCTAGGGAAATACTGCTTTTTCTTTGAGTGTGTTCACCAAAATTGTAGTGTCATTGATTCCCCCCCTCTTCAGGCAACAGAGGACTCATTTTTACCAATATTTAACTATTTACTCATTCAGTTTTCCTCATATTAGCAGTTTAGACAAAATGTCCATTCTTGCCAAGTACAAGGTTTTCTGAAATAAGTTTTCTAAATGTTAAAAAGCCCCATTATTCATCTTAAAAGATACCACCTAGGAGAGGGAAAGTAGTGCTGAACTACTTTCAGGTACAAACAAAATTTAGCACATTGTAAGACAAATATGGAGATAGAAGGTGACACTAGTAATGATTGAACATAAACAGAGTATGCTTATAAGTTTTCTTTAGATCATTTGATTCAGAGAAAGATATTCTTAGCATAACCAGACAATTTAAAAGCTCAAGATTGTTAAGTTGTTCAAAAGGCATCCATTCTTGTGCTTTAATGCATTAAAAGTTTTTTTCTTGACTGAGTTGTGCTACATTTGCTGGATGATTTAAACATTCAAACATTTGCTAGATGATTATTTCATGTGAGAGAACATACCCCAAGGGAATCTGAGTTTTCAGAATTTTCAGACAGACATTCACTAATGTGGAATGGCAGATTCAATCTTTTTCCTCTTCTATTTATATTTTAAAATATATATTTCTATATTCCAGGGATGATTACTATTTTCTGTAAGCAGCTGGGATGGCACAACATGGAACAATTGCTGTCCCAGTTTCAGAGTCGCCTTAATTTTGGAATTCAGAGAGAACTCTGTGATCTTGTCCGGATATCTTTGCTAAATGCACAGTGTGCTAGAGCTCTTTACAATGCCGGTTTCATCACAGTGGCTGATGTAGCTAAAGGGACTCTTGAGGAAGTAGAAAAGGTTTTCAGAAATGCAGCACCATTCAGAAGGTAGGAAAACATTTCAGTATTGCTGAATATCTTTTTTGTGTAATGTAACTTGAGGAAGGTTAAGCTACTGGATAATAGTTCACTTGGATACAATTCAAATACTCTTGAATTCTCCATCAGTGAGAGGTTATAGCAGGCAGAAAAAGTACAAAAGCTGCTAAAGTCCCTCTTCCTGCCAAGTTAACCATATTTGCGATCTTACTTCAAGGAGGGAAGAAAGAACTTAACAGACTTTCCTTTGCAACATATTTGTCTTCGTTTTATTCCTTTTACTCTGGAGCCATTTAGCTGTGCAAGATCTCTTGGTAACTGACATACTGATTTTGGTCAGATAATTAGATAATCCTTGTCATCCCACCCAGACAAAGATATTGCTGTCCACAATCACTTCCAACTTGCACAATTTAGTTTACTGACAAAATGAAAAATCAATTTTTATGGGAAATAAGTAGTCCTTTTTTAGTGAGTAGAAGATAGTATCACGCTTAGGTGTGTATGAGATATAAATATATAGAAACCAATTCCATATATGACTCACTTTAATTAGAGATTTTACTATTTCCACAGCCCCTTGGTTAATGATTCTTATCCCCCCCCCAGTGTTAACTTAATCCAGAGAACCACTTTAGTGTAGTGTTGAGGCATAGTATAGTGTAGGAACTGGGAGAACATGAGTTCTAGTCCCCACCTTAGGTACAAAGGCAGCTGGGTGACCCTGGGCCTGTCACCCTCTCACCCTAGGAAGCAGACAATGGCAAACTACTTCTGAAATCTTCCTAAGAAAACTGCAGGAATTTATCCAGGCAGTCACCAGAAGTCAGCATTAACTCTAAAGCACCCAAAAAATATCCACACCTTAGTCCATCACAAATATATTGCCATTTTCTGTTTAAAATATGTATATATTAAAATATTCCAATGAGGGTTTTCTTCTATTCTTGAAGAACATAAAATTATAAAATGTTGGAATTAACGATTTGTTCCTTGCTGACTTTATAGTAGGTCAAAATTTACAATATTTAGCTCCTGCTTTCCCACTTTCTTTCCTTAGGCACTGCAATGTGATACTCAGGTATATATATATATATATATATATATATATATATATATATATATATATATATATATATATATATATATATATATATATTTGTTTTCTGAGGTATATATATATATATATATATACACACACACACACACACAAAATAGCTTATACAGTTCATAAATTATCAGTGACATAAGCGATTTTTTATTTTCTTTTAATTTATTTATTTGTATCCTACCTTTATAATTTTTATTTATTTTATTTATTATTTATTTTAATTCCATTTATATCTCGCCCTTCTCCGAACACTCAGGGCGGCTTACAAGCTTAGCAGTAGCCTTCATTCTATGTATATGCCTGCTTATTAGGGCTTTCACACACCCCCAAGCGGCATTATTACAAAGTCAGCTTAATTGCCCCCAACAATCTGGGTCCTCATTTTACCTACCTCGGAAGGATGGAAGGCTGAGTCAACCTTGAGCCTGGTGGGATGCGAACCTGCACCAATTGCAGGCAGCTGGTGTTACTTAAGGAGGCATTAGCCCACTGTTCCACCAAGGCTCTTAAATAAGTCAAGGTGGAAACATATCCAACACACCTCCGTCCTCGTATTTTCCCCACAACAACAACCCTATGAGGTGAGGTGAGAGTGAGGGACTGGCCCAAACTCCTGGCCTTGCTCTTTCTACCCCTGTGCCTTAACCACTACACCAAACTGACTCTCTGAACTCCATTTCAGCTCCATGTTCCTATACTTCATGAGTTTTGTATAAAGAATGGTAGCTTGAAATCTTTACAGGTAGTCCCTAATTAATCCCCACTAATTAAGAACAGAATTTTTATCACTGAGTAATGCAGTTGCAGGTGTAACATCACATGACTGCATCACTCGGTGACATTACTTTCAGTAGTCCCATTTGTGGCCATTAGTCCAGGCTCTCATTCTTCTCCTGCCCTGCCACACTCACCTCCACTGCAACACCCCCAACTGCCTATCTCCCTCATCTCTGCCCTTTGAGGCACCCTCCATTCCACCACCTTGTGCACCCCCATTGCCCTACATGTACTCCCTGCTCTTGTGAAATCAGCTTGTTCCTTCACTAGGTGGCTGCTGGCCATGTGTAGCCTTCTTATGAGGATTAGGAAGGCTTCAGAAGGCCTCCGGAAGAAGCCCTCATAGTCAGCGGCTGCCTTGTGGAGGGCCAGACTGGAAATCAGCAGTGGGAAGAAAAAGATGGCAAAGATCAGTTGGGGCAGCAGAGACAGCTAAGTGCAGGGCCGCCAAAAGGGCAGAGATGGGGAGTGGGGAAGCAAGTGGGTGGAGGGAAACTGAACTGCACCCTGTGAATAAATGCAGGCGGGCTGTCAAGCACCCATTTTGATCACCCTGGGGGTGCTGCAGCTTTGAGGACTGGGCATCACAGTACCATTCATTCAGCACCATCATAACTTCAAATGATTCCTTAATGAATGGTTGTTAAGGGAGGACGTCCTGTAATATGCTTGTGTGCCTTGCACTCCCTTCCATATGTCTATGGAGATTCTCAATAATCCAGGTCATGGTTGTCCCTAAGTTGCTTTTTTTAAAACAAAAAACAAAACAAAAGGCAACTGGACTTTGTCTTCCCCCCCCCCCTTCTGAAGACCTTTCGTTTCTTACCCAAGAAGCTTCTTCGGTCCTAAGTTAAGTGGTGGGGAATGGAAAGATTTATATCTTTACAGTCAGCAAAGAGTCATTCAGGCCACTTGGGAGATCATCTGTATCCTCAGAGTCACCTGAATCAGAGTGCAAATGGGAGTGGATCCTTCTTGGGATTGCGGAAAGGACTGCATTCATTCCCTCCCAACTTTTTTCCTTTCACTTGGCTGTTGCCCCACTTATTAATCCTATTCGTCCAAAGCAGGTGCCTGATCATGCTCAATTGTTGAACTCATTCAATCTGTAAATACTTTAAGCATCATTCTTGCTTTATTCTAGTACTTCTTTCCCTCAAGGCTGCAGATATTTCCCTTCTTGCCTACCAGAACCATCTTCCTTGTTACTTTTTTACAGGTGGTTTGAAAGGAGGGCATCTGTCTTCTGTCAAGTGTTCACTTTGCCTCAAAAGATCTCCTGTGTTAGTCAAAGATAAGAAGATACTGTATGAATTCCTTAGTTATATTTAAAAATGAAAGATAATTTTTTTTAATAAAACTGGTTTGTGTCCCTTGCTTTAGCACTCGCAGAGCAGTAGATGAAGATGAGCAAGCTGCCATGGAGCGCCTTAACACCCATTTCATGTGGATGTCTGGAATGAAAGGCTTAACTGAAGGTGAAGCAGCCCGTCTGATTGTAGAGGAGGCTAAAAGGCTTTTAAAGCACGACTTAGCTCTTTGGGGAGTGCAGTGGAACCCCAATACCTCAATCTTACTGGATACGTCTTACACACTTTCCACAAAGGAAAGTGTTACAGAAGGCCACCAGAAACTCAGAAATAACCACAATACAGACACAAGTGTGAATTCACAAATTAAAAATATATTGTCCGTTAAACAAAAAAATAAGAGGCAGCTGGATGGTAATTCAGCAGAAGAGATTGATAATAAGGTTCCAATAGGGGCAGAGGCAAGAAATGATGACATACACCCTAGTGCCAAGAAACGAATGAATTTAAACAGAGATATGATAAATTCACATGAGAAACAGATGTTGGATGCCGGTGAAGCAATGGAAAGCGGTGAAGGCATTATGAAGAGAAGCTTGAAAGAAGGCATAAAAAACGATGTTGCAACTAGATTTAAATCTAATGTTGAACTTCATTTCAAGCAAAGTATGGATGAAAATACAATTACAAATCCCAATGGGATATTACAAGCTGCAAATAGAGATGAAGTGAATATTCATACCTGCAGTTTTTCAAGCAACACAGAATGTATTAAGAATGGTTATTCTCCTGATTTGGATCTTGTCTTCAAAGAATTTGAAGAAAGCTTCCAGCTGGATACCCAAACAGATAGACTACTACAACAGCAGATGGCAGATGAAACTGCTAACAAGCAACAAATCAAAGACAAAAAACTGGTAGCCAGTCTAACACAGAAAAACTGCATTGATATAAATGGTACCAATATGTCAGAAAAAAATGCTATATGTATTAAAGATAAACTAGAGTGTGGAAAAGCACATTCAGCATTATTGCTTAGTAAAGTATCAGATTTGGGATGGCGTCAAACTGAAAAATACCCAGGAACATCAGTTGGCTTGGAAACAAGTTGTTTTTCTGTTGCAGATTCCCAGTTGGATAGCTTCTTACGGCACTATCAAACTCCAAACTTAACAGAACAACAGCTCACTGTTCTTCCAAATAATATTTCTTTGTCTCTCAACCAATATCCATCCACTGTGGATATAAATGAAGCAAATCTGAATGGCAATGATAGTTTATTATTTGATGGAGACTTTAATCACATGGATGGCTCCCAGGATGGTGATAACAGTGAAATAATTATGGAGACAGAGGAGCTGGTAAACCCTCCTTTGTTCAAAAGTGCTTTAAAATATACCTCGGGTGAATTGAAAACAAGACCGAATAAAGCTATATCAAATAGCACTGTGAACCAAAAATTGTCAATGGGATGTAACTTTATAATGTCAGATACTAGTTCTTTACATGAACCAAAAATATTAAATGATGTGGTTTTACCTCCTTTTTATAAAAACGGCAAGATTCTGAATAAGACAATGAAAAGGCTAAAAAGTAGTGAAAAGAATGTAAGTGAAATTCCACAGAAAGATTGTGCAGAAGAAAATGATAAGCGAATGAACAACTCTGATGTTTTATTTGATCTGAGTCCAGGAATGCAGGAAATTTTAGACAGAGGGTTAAGTCCTTCCAATGATAAATCTGAACTGGGGCCAAAAAACAAATTGAATTTAGTGTTTTCTAAGAATACTACAGATTCAAGGACTCCTGCCATTTGTCCTGGTCAATGTGAATTATCCTTGCACAAAGATTTTGGCAGAAATTGTGTAACAAGAATGAAGGATGATCAAAAGAACAAAAATGGAAGTTGTGTTTCTTGGATAGATGGGAACAAAATGCCCTTTTCACCACTGAATGTCATAGAGTCTACTTCAAAATGCATAGAAATACCGGTTGTGACAAAAACAGAAAATCCAATCTCTATAGATAAAATTCCATATGTTCAGTTTTTACAGAAGGATAAATCTGTTTTACCCATACAGGAACAAGTGTTACAACATCAGCCAGAACATTCAGAACATATGGAGTTTAATCTTGAGGATAATTCACTGATAAGTGAATGTTTTTCACTCCATTTATCTCAGGAAAACGTTCCTCCAGCATCTTGCAGTGCTGATAATTTCTCAATAATTGATGTTGCAAATGATAAAACTCTCTTCCAAACTTTCATTAAAGAATGGAAAACACACAAAAAATTTTCTATCTCTGTGGCTTGTGAAAAGACAAAAAGCCCTCTGTCGCACAGATCAGCTATTGGTGCAAAGTTCAAGCAAGGTGAGTTGTCTATTGTGTTTTAGCTTGCAGATGAATATTTCCAAATTTGTATTAAACTATTTTTAACAAAAAAAAACATTTACAGATCAATTAGATAATTTAATTAAAATTTTGGAAGGAAATAAATTCAGAATTTTATAGCTATGCAAGAGTTACTGATGTCAAGGTGGCAGGTGCTCTCCGTAATTGAGATGTACTTCATATGAAACATCAACCAAGACTGATAGTTCTGCGGGCAGTAAAGCAGTAATTCTATATATACATTCAACTTAATACAGCATGTTTTGTTTATACATAGTACACAGTGCTGCACACTTGTGCACACATGCATGAGCACACAGGAATTAAAATTGTATGATACTGCTAAGGTCAGGCCTATAGTGCCAAGTGCCAGAACATTTGAAAAATTTTAACCACATCACTTTAGCTGATAGACTGAAAATTGTACAGTAGACATTTATGTGCCAGTTGCTCAACTGTGTAGCAGTGATACTGAGTGGCTAAGCTGAACAAAGAAAAAGAAAGGCAAATATCTTATTTTGCTAAATGCCTCCCTCAAGACCATAATTAAGAGCACTGTCTGAATGTACATTTATAGATGTAAAACAGCTATAAGCTCTTAATAAACAAATCAAAGTTATCGGTCAATTGAAGATCAGGATGAGCTGTAAGCACTTCTAAACTGCATTAATCTCACTTCCTTTAAGACTGTGTAGCCATATCCTAGGGACGCGGTGGCTCAGTGGGTTAGGACGCTGAACTTGTGGATCAGATGGTCGGCAGTTTGGCGAGTTGAATCCCGAGTGCCGCGTAACAGAGTGAGCGCCTGTTACTCGTCCTAGCTTATTTATTTATTTTATTTATTTTAATTCCATTTATATCCTGCCCTTCTCCGAAGACTCAGGGCGGCTTACAAGCTTAGCAGTAGCCTTCATTCTATGTATATGCCAACCTAGCAGTTCGAAAGCACGTAAAAATGCAAGTAGAAAAACAGGGACCACTACGGTGGTAACGTAACAACGTTCCATGTGCCTTTAGTGTCTAGTCATGCCAGCCACATGACCATGGAGATGTCTTAGGACAAGCGCTGGCTCTTCGGCTTTGAAACAGGGATGAGCACTGGCCCCTAGAGTTGGAAACGACTAGCACGCATATGCGGGGGAACTTTTACTTTTACCTTTAGCCATATCTTAAAAAGAGAAATTCCAGAGACATAGAAAAAGCTAACATTAGTGTTATTCTCAAATAAGAAAAAGATATATTGCTTCCTTTGTCATATAACTAATGGCATTTATTAACCAAATATCAGCACAGATTTCTACCATATTATGCTATATTTTGTTCTGTCAGAATCAAACTAAATTCATACCCCTAATAAATAGGTGAGGGCAGTTAGAAGAAGGTTTATCACTGCAATGCTTTTAAAATGCATGTGGCTGTTTTGTTACTATTAGCACACATAAAATACTTGTTTTAATGAAAGTATGGAAGTACTGTATGGAAGTTAAGTTCATGACTATCATAAATTTATCTGCTGGTGATTACCCAATGAATTTATAGTTTGGTACTATGCTCTTATCACAATTATTTTACTTAAGGAAGACTTTTCAGAGATGGATTTTTCAGTGATAGCATAAGTTAATTAAAAAAGATGTGCTGCAGTTAAGTAGGAAGAGACTATATTGGGGTTATTATAATCTAATTTATGTTCTTTTCAACCAATTAAACTGTTCAAAAAAATATGTAAACGTGGTGATGATCCTGTCCATCAACATAATTATTCTCTGAAAGCAAAATAGAATAGGACCAAATTTGGTTTGAAAGCTGCAAAAGAAAGATTGAATTAAAAAATTGGCTTGATCAGGCCAGGGGCTACAGAGAAAAAACATAAATTGTTGCCCCCTGCCAAATCCCCCGTGCCTTTCAAAGAGAGACATTTGGGCAACTGCTAAGAATATTGCTGTCTCCCCCATTTTAAGTCCATTTCCTCTTTCTCAGAAGTGTAATCCAGAGTAGGGATAGATGGAAAGATCTGAAATGTCAAAAGAATTGCAGACACAATTTCCCTTACTACTTGTTTTTACTTTCATTTGTATTCATTTATAAAATGAATGCGTATGTCTGTGCAAACTTTAAATATGCTTTAGGTTTCCTGGATTTATTGATTAGAGTAGATTTAAATCCAGTATTATAAATACAGCCAGCATGGGAAGGAGCAGGAAAAACAAATCCAGTCACTTGGCACAATCATAAAGAGATTCATTGAGGGGAGGAAAGATTCATATAGCAAGATTGTTGCTCTGATGAATTAATGATTTACGGCTATTTTTATATCTGCTTATTTGGAATTCCACATCATGTTAACTACCGTATATACTTGAGTATAAGCCGAATTTTTCAGCCCACTTTTTGGGCTGAAAAATTCCACTTCGGCTTATACTCCAGTCAACAAAAAAACTTACCGAGGACTTGTGCGCGGCCGAGGCTTTGGTGCTTCTGGGATCGCGCGCACCTCTCCCAAGCCACTGCCGTCCGGAGACCTGCCGAAGTTTGGGGAGGTTTGGGGAGGTGCGCGCGCACCTCCCCAAACCTCCCCAAACGTCGGCAGGTCTCCGGACCTCCGCGCCCTGCCTGCCTGCTTCTTTCCGCTGCGGAAAGAAGCAGGCAGGCAGGGCACGGAGGTCCGGAGACCTGCCGACGTTTGGGGAGGTTTGGGGAGGCGCCACCTCCCCAAACCTCCCCAAACTTCGGCAGGTCTCCGGACGGTGGCGGCTTGGGTGAGGTGCGCGCGATCCTGGAAGCACCGAAGCCTCGGCCGCGCGCAAGTCCTCGGTAAGCTCCGGGCGGTCACTTGCTTCGAGTCTCCTGAGGGAAGGGGGGCGACTGGAGCGGGCGTGTTTCCTCGCCTGCTGGGCGCCGCGATTTGCCCGGGGAACGCGCGGGCCCCGAATGGCAGCGTGGAGCGAGGAAGCGGACAGCCAGGGCTTCCCCGAGAGCCGCGGCCACACAGGTTATTCCTGTGTATTCAGGCTTGCAAAATGGCGGATCGAGCCTCTGCTGGCGGCAGAGGCTTGCAGAGCGCGGATCCAGCCTCCGCTGGCGGCGGAGGCTTGCAGAACGGCGGATCGGCTTATACTCGAGTCAATAACTTTTTCCAGTTTTTGGGGGAGAAATTGGGGGTCTCGGCTTATACTCGAGTCGGCTTATACTCAAGTATATACGGTACACTGTTGGCAAACATCTTCATATACTGCTACATAATACTGCCAGAATTTACTGAATTTAATTATGTAGGACAAAGATGAAGAGGATGGATGACTATTACACTTTAGTATATTTAGCACGGCAAAAAAGCTATACCTTGATGCCATCAGTGTTGTTGAAATTCATCTTTCTAACATTAGAATACTTACAACCTATAGATAAGTGATAGTTTCTCTATAGGTTTAAAAGATTATAAACAATACCAAAATGGAAAGACTGCTTTCTACATGAAGTCTTTGGCTGATTGAAACTTGCAAAGGTTAAAATTATTGTAGCCTGCCTCTGTGTGTCCATGATTGCTCTATAGGAAATAAATCTCTGAAAATTCTCTGTGAGAATGATGGATTTCCTGTTCATGCCTGCGAAGACTTGCTGGTGGTTGGATTAGCTGTGTGCTGGGGTAGAAAGGATGCTTACTACGTCTCATTGCAGCAGAACTCTCAAAGCCAGATTGGTAAGAATGTCTTTATTGTGTACTTCCAAAGAGGCAATAAATGTAGCGTGTGTGTTTGTATGTGTATATGTGTGTTTTAATGAATTGTTAAAGTTAGTAGCATTTATTGAAGAATACCTCCAAATTATGCCGTTTTTAAAAGTAATTAGGAAATTGTTTGCCTGGGGCAAAAAGCCCAGCAAAGACCCTAGGACAGGGGTAGGCAACCTCGGCTCTTTTATGACTCATGGACTTCAACTCCCAGAATTCCTGAGCCAGCTATGCTGAGGGGAAAGAGAGAGGTTTCCAAGCTGAGCCATGCCCTAGGACAAGGGGAAGTAAATATCTTTTGAGAGACAGTTCTGAGTCAGGTGACAAAAAGAAAGGTATATGTAGAAAGGAAAGAGAAAGAGAAATATTTTCAGTATAGTTTACAATAGAAAAAGGCAAGGAAGATTTCTGCTTTTGTATAACAAAGCACACTTGTATACAAACATATGCTGTCATGCTTTCTTCCTCTCGCTTTTTCTTGTCTCTTTAGAAGCAAGTCCCAGTTTGGCACAGCCTCCATTGGATCAAGACCTGTCTGTGGCAGAAAGATTGCGACATCTTAAACTACGTCTGCAGGAGTCTGAGAGAGCATTTTCACTTGTTGTTTATGATTTTATTCAGCACTACAAGATTCTCCTGAAGGCCTGTGGCATCTCATTAGCAGGATGTTTTGAGGACCCAAAGGTTTGCTAACTTCATCTCTTATAATGCTTTTATTTCTATAATGGCACTCAACCTGGTAAACTAAATATGAGGAAGGAAGAGGATAACCTGAGAAGGAAGGTGTTGTGGGTAGGGGAGTTTTCTTATACTAATTGTTACAAGTTAGGTTCTTTGTCAAGATTCCACGTAGTTCTCACTTCTTACAACTACATATAAGAATTAATGCAAGTTCAAGCATGCACTTCCAAGATGACTTTGACAACCACAAGTTCATAGAGCTTCTCTTAGAATCGGAAGATCTGAGGAAAAACCCGCGCAAGCAGTATATTAAAAGCAACGTTCATTACTCCTCCCCCCAGGGTCTGTGTGAATTCGAGCCAATCCAGAGTGGCATAATGTTTTGGTAACTGGCTCCATTGGCATGCTCTTCAAGATCTCTCTTGCTTTCGTTTCCTTCTGGCTCCAAGTGCAAAAGTCTCCTAGATAAGGGTGATGCATTCCTTCTCCTGGGGAAAGGGCATAGTGGCAAGACAGTGCAAAGCATCCCCAAAGTATCTCCCCTCCTAACAGAATGGCAGGCCCCCAAAATGGTTACAAAAGCAAGTAAACTATAAGAAGGGAAACAATACATTTCTTTGGGGACCTGACATATTCACTGAACCAGTTGTTTCTTCAATAATGCCATTGACTAAACCACTCACTAAGGAAGATTAGGCTATCATAAAACAGTGCTTCCAACCCCCAACGCTTGCAGATACTCCAGAAGCTTTACTGTGATCAGTGGTATCAAAGGCTGCCAAGAAATGTAAAGATCTGGAAAAGCACCCTCGTCTAAGCTTGACAAATGTCATCACAAAAGCAACCAATGCTGCCTCCAAAGCAACCAATGCAATTCCAAGCTTAAATCCACCTGGAGGAAGTGAGGTTGATTTTAACAGCAAATGGTTGTGCAAAATGATCAAAGCAGCCAGGCAGGAAACCTCCATGGACTGATATAAAGACGTTCATGCCCGACATCATCAAAACTAGAATCCTTCCTCACAGGCAAAAGTCAGTACATACCCCTGCTTCCCCAGACCTGGCTTTGAGACATATGATGGATCTGCACCACAGGATGCAAGTCTCTTGAGAGGAGATATCCCTCCATCTAGGTCATAATAATACATGTCCGTTCTTCATCTTCAACAGGTCATGGACTTACATGATCTTATTGCAAACAGACTTACCAGATGAACCCTCCACAGGTGGGTTGGGATGGAGGTGGAGATTGGCACCAAACTGTCAATTTTTCTTCCCATGTAACAGCTTTGTGCCTTGCATTGTACCTCCTTCAGCCCATCACCACCAGAACATATTCACCTGCTTCCCCACTACACAAACCTACCCTGCAATATGATATTCAGTTACTATTTAGGTATTTCACACAATTATCGGGCAATGGGGCTACTCATTGGCATCCTCATTAAACATTAACACATGAATAAATATTATTTAAAAGATGAATATTGTGGTCTTCTATGATATTACTGTAGCATAGAATAGTTGCTAAGTGCAAAGACCAGTAAAACAGAGTGACCATTGGAACCCATCCTTCTATTGAATTCTGGGAATTAGTAATCCTATAAATCTGTCATGGTTCCGATAGACCAGACATGTCAAACACAAGGGCCGGGGCCAGATTCGGCCCACGAAGTGGTTTCAAGTGGCCCGTGAAACCATCTTCTAAAACAGTGAGGGAACGGCCCCTGCTGCCTTGGCCCTGGCCCAATGTACAATTTCATGGTGGTCATCTATACTGAAATACATTCAGTCTTAGCTCCACAAGGCCATCTGGAAACAACAAGGGAATCTGCCGTGTCGGCACTGCCCCCTGGGCACACACTGAGGTGGTATCACCCTTTGTGAGGAATGAAGGCACCATCGCCTGGAAGTGGCCAGCACATGGCCCTGCCTACTTTGGGCAAGCTAGGCGCTGGGCAGCGTTGTGCTTCTCTTCAGATTCGTGCCACCTGGCTCAGCCTCTCAGAACTGTGAGGAGAGCACCCCGCTGCCTGCCAAAACCGGGCAGACTGGGGGCTGGGCAGCATTGCACAGGTAACATCGACTCTCACGCTGCTCATGGCATCCCCTCCCCCAGAGCCCACCAAGCCAGATATGTGAAGTAGGTGAGGGCCATGTGCTGACCATTTCTAGGCGATGGTTCCTTTTTTCATTCCTCACGAAGGGTGACATCTCCCCAGCTGTTTCTTGCCTGTTTTTCTCCCTCATCTCAAAATATTTTCCCACCACTCGAAGGAAGGAGAGGGAGGATCTGAGGGAAGGCCTGCCTTAGACCTGCCCTGCTGCCCTTTCACCATCCCCTTGCCCCTTCCCCCTGGCCTATCCTGGGGGGGTCTCCCATCCTATTGCTAAGGAAGCTTTGGATACAAAGCCAGGTCTCTTCACATGGAGAGGGAGTGGGCCTCCTCTTGACTTTGCCCTCATACCCATCCTGAGCAACCTGGCTAAGGAGAGCAAGCACAGCAGCAGCAGCCTTGAGGAGGAGGTAAGTGCAGCTGGGTGCCCCCTTGGGGAAGTGGGGCTGTGCTAAGTGCCGCGGGTGCTTGAGGGCTGGGCTGAGCATTTGACCTCTGCACCACCGTCCAGCCCAACCCCGCATGGCCTGAGAGGAACAGTGAGGTTCCTCCAGCGGACCGTGCCTTGGCACGTGTCCTGGTCCCATGTCCTTCTGCCAGAGACCCTCATATCTGTCCCACTCCTGCCCAGGCCCCCATAGGCATCCTTGACGTGAACGATGTAGAGCTGGCCATGCCCACTCAGTCGGCCACACGCATTCCAACCATGGCCACCCTGGCCGCCACCCCCCCCCCAGGGCAACCACAATGCTGATGCGGCCTTCAGTGAAATTGAGTTTGACACCCCTGTGATAGATGAAACCCATCAAAAGAACTTCAAGGCAAGATTCTTCCTCAAAGAACATTTTGTTCAGGAAACAAAGTATCGGCACTATATAGTTGAACCCAAAAACTAAATTCCCTTTCCCCAGATACAAAGTAACAAAGTGCTATTCCCACCCCCAATAAGCTGTCATAAATCACATTCTCCAATTAGCCTACAAGCCGGCTTTCTCCCCAGCTCCTCAGCCTGTCAAAACGTTACCAGCTCATCCTTGGGTTCCCACAAAGCAGAGTTATTATAATGGCTAGGTGAGCTGAGCTTTCATCCCAATCCCTTCTGCACCTGATTTCTAAATACCAGAAAAAGCATGTTAAAGGAAAAGAGAATGGCTGCATTTTCATCAGTTGTCAGAGCAGGAACATCCAACGTTTACAGCATTGACACTGGCTTCTGAAGTGGGATATAGATATGTCAACAATATATTTGCATTTTGCAAACTTGACTGTTGCATTTTTGTGAAAAATGTGCTTTTCCCATATAATTTTGTGAATGCTGAACATTTTTTTCTTCCTCTAGGTAGCATGCTGGTTAATGGACCCTGAATCAAAAGAAGATTCCCTTCACAGTATGGTTGCCAATTTCCTTCCTCAGGATTTATTCTTGCTAGACAACATTGGAGCAGGCCAGGGAAATCAGAGCCTGGGTCTCAGTGCCAGTGCAGATCAGTCTGGACGTTACAGGGCATCTGTAGAGTCTGTTCTTGTCTTCCATATCATAGAAGAACTCCAGATTATACTACATAAGGATAACTTGCAAGGTAAAAACGCTATAGGACTGACATTATCATTTAACGAAAGGCATTAAATGATTAAAATTCATCCTGAGCTTCAAAATAATACATGTAAATTTTGCAGATTGTTATGTCACAATATTATATTTTGCTATCATAAAGGTTTCAGACAATCATGTTTTTGCATCCGAACACTATAAGCATCAACCGAAAATGAAATAGTGAATTGGGTGACATAGCAGTTAAACTCAAATGTTCTTTATGATTTGTAGATTTAGACCTTTTTATTTATTAATTAGCTTTTAATTTTCTAGTTTATTTCTTGATTACTTATTTTTTTGAGATTTTTAATAATGTGTTAGCATTCCAGTGTTTGGAGCATAAGTTCATCATCCTGCATTGTACGCATGCTCTGCAGAATACATAATTGAGGGTAAGTTGATAGGTGATGAGGTGGCAGGGTGAAAATCGGAGCAAGTAGTAGCTTTCATTCAAATGTCCTAAAATGCTAGCCGTAATATATTTTGCAGAATGTAACTAAAATTATATTTTGCTTCATTTGTCATTATTATAGATATTTTTCAGAAAGTGGAGATGCCGAATCAGTATTGCTTGGCCCTGCTGGAACTCAATGGCATAGGTTTCAGCACAGTAGAATGTGAGGCCCAGAAACATGTTATGGAAGCAAAATTGAATGAGATTGAGAATCGGATATACCAGCTGGCAGGTCACAGTTTCTCCTTGACCTGTCCAGATGATGTTGCTGAGGTATTGTGATGAACTTACATGAATAGATTATGTTTTGATTCAGACATCATCAATGAAATTTTGATTGGAAGAAGTTTGTTGCCTCTGTTTAACCAGTAAAGTTCTAATTGCTTCTGAAGAAAATGTTTTCTCAATGTTAGTTTTAAAATTATTTTTAAAATGTTTGCTTGTATTTTTCTATCGATTTTGCAATATATAAAGTAGAACAAACATTATCTAAAATCTTATCTCGCGGCGATGAGGATGGCAAGGTCTAATTACTTTGCTACCCTCATCGCATCCGCAGATACAAGCCCGGCCGCCCTGTTTAGGGTGACCCGCTCCCTCCTTAATCAGGAGGTGAGGGAGGAGCCCTTGCAGGGTTGTGCTGAGGAGTTTAGCCAACATCTGTCGGACAAAATCGCTCGGATTCGGACCGGTTTGGACTCCGACTGGGCAGAGTCTGACGATCAGGACATGGGCGGTCTTGTCGATGTTATCTGGGAGGAGTTCGATCCTGTGACTCCGGAAGAAGTGGACAGGATCATGGGGAAGCTGAGCTCCACCACGTGTTTATTGGACCCGTGCCCTTCCTGGCTGGTTTATGCGGCTCGGGAGGGGACACGAGGCTGGCTCCAGGTGGTGATATCTGCTTCCTTGAGCGAGGGTAGTTTCCCCGCCGCCTTGAAGGAGGCGGTGGTGAGACCTCTCCTCAAGAAGCCTGCCTTGGACCCAGCTGAATTAAACAACTTTCATCCGGTCTCCAACCTTCGCTTTCTTGCGAAGGTTGTTGAGAGCGTGGTGGCGCATCAGCTCCCTTTGGTCCTGGAAGAAGCTGACTATCTGGACCCGTACCAATCGTGTTTCAGGCCCGGGCACAGCACGGAGACGGCATTGGTCGCTGTGGTGAATGATCTCTGGAGGGCTCGGGACAGGGGTTGTTCCTCTGTCCTAGTCCTATTAGACCTCTCAGCGGCTTTTGATACCATTGACCATGGTATCCTGCTGCGACGTCTCAGGGGATTGGAGTGGGAGGCACGGTCCTTCAGTGGTTTTCCTCCTACCTCCTGGGACGCTCGCAGTCGGTGTTGGCAGGGGGACAGAGGTCGACCTCGAGGCCTCTCGTTTGCGGAGTTCCTCAGGGGTCGGTCCTCTCGCCTCTCCTGTTCAACATCTATATGAAGCCTCTGGGTGAGATCATTCATGGTTTTGGAGTTGGGTATCATCAGTATGCTGATGATACCCAGCTTTTCATTTCGACCCCAAACCACTCCAGTGATGCCCTCGACGTGATGTCCCGTTGCCTGGAGGCGGTCCGGGTCTGAATGGGGAGGAACAGGCTTCGGCTCAACCCTGACAAGACTGAGTGGCTGTGCGTGCCGGCATCTCGGGAAACTCAGATCATTCCATCTCTTACTATGGGGGTGAGTTATTACCCCCCGTAGATAGGGCTCGCAACTTGGGAGTCCTCCTAGATTCACAGCTTTTTTTAGAAGATTATATAGTAACTGTGACTAGGGGGGCCTTCGCCCAGGTTCGCCTGGTGCGCCAGTTGCGGCCCTATCTAGACTGGGATGCCTTGCGTACAGTCACTCATGCGCTCGTGACCTCTCGGTTAGACTACTGCAACGCTCTCTACATGGGGCTGCCCTTGAGGACCACTCGGAGGCTCCAACTGGTGCAGAATGCAGCCGCGCAAGTTGTGTTGGGGGTCTCCCGATACTCCCTTGTTACACCTCTGCTCCGTGAGTTGCATTGGCTTCCAGTTGCCTTCCGGATGAGATTCAAGGTGCTGGTAATGACCTATAAAGCCCTACATGGCATGGGTCCGGAGTACCTTAGGGAGCACCTGCGGCCGGCATCAACTTCCCTCCGCCCAGTGCGCTCCCACAGAGAGGGCCTCCTCAGGGTGCCACCAGTCAGGGAATGCCGACTGATGGCCCGCACGGGGAGGGTGTTGTCTGTGGGTGCGCCTGACCTTTGGAACCGTTTACTGGTTGAGCTCCGGATGGCTCCCGACCTTCGCTCCTTCCGACGTGATCTAAAAACCTATTTGTTTTAACAAGCCGGCCTGGTCTGATAGGTTTGGGGTTTTAATTATTGTTTTTAAGTAATTTATTTATTGTATTTGGGCACTATGGTTTAATCTGTTTTTAATTTTTGTATTTTGGTATTTTTGGTATTTATTGCCCTGTTCACTGCCCTGAGTCCTTCGGGAGAAGGGCGGTATACAAATAAAATAAATAAATAAATAAATAAAAAATAAATAAATAAATAAATAAATAAATAAATAAATAAATAAATAAATAAATAAATAAATAAAATCACAGCTTGTAGCAACTATTTAATAAAACACTTCAATTGGAATGCTTCTAATTGCTTGTAATTTCTTATGATTATAAGTTAAATTTCTTGGCTCAAAATTTATTGACTATTGTTGGTATGGGCCCATTCCTTTGTGCCTCTTAATTCATACCATAGACTATATCATTAAAAAAATGTAAGCATTCCAACTAGAAGAGTTCATTCAGTTCCACACACATTCGCACTTCTGTTACCTAGCTGGGTAATGAAATATCTGCAAGCAAACAATAAAGCTCATGGAGCACTAAGAAATTCACAGTTCAACCCTGAGCTATAAATATTCTCTTCTATTGGAAAGTTCATTCATTTACAGTATGTAATCCTAGATGAATATTTAAATAATGAATCTAGTAAGCATCATTCAAGGAAGTTTGTTGATTTTATCTGATTGTTTGCTGCTCAGAGTTGCCTTCAGTGATATGGTTTGACTATGCAAATTTGCTAAATTTTAAAAAGCAGATTCATCTATATATTCTTGGGGGGGGGGAAGGGAGGATGGAATCAGAAGCATCTTCAGTTTACCTTGGTTTATGTTGTCTCAATTAGTACATCTGCCACTACAGAGCACATTTGTCATTTGTTGATTTATTTCATTGCTCTGTTTTACTGTCATATTCAGAGACTCGGCGTCCTTTTATTTTATAGCTTAACACAGCCATGATTTTGGTGTGGTGCCATAGTGTTCCCAAAACACTTTTTGCTATCTGAGCTATTTTTTTGCTTATTTTTTAAAAATCATATTCTGCATTTTAAAAATAGTGATGAAATTCATTTAAACAACATTTAAAGCCTGAAACTTAATGATTAAAATTAGAACTCCTTTACAGCAGGGGTTCCCAATTCCCAGTCCTTGGACCAGTACTGGGCCATGGCATGCCAGCAACCAGTCCTCACAAGCAAGCAAAACTCCATCCGTGGAATGCAGGCAGCACACAAAACCACGCCCACTCTGGTCCACGGAAAAACCTCTCTCCACGTAACCGGTCGCTGGTGCCCAAAAGGTTGGGGACCTCTGCTCTACAGTTTGTTTAAAACTGTCAGTTCCTTAAAATTCTTAATGCAAGACCTCAATATTAGCTTAAAACAGATTGTAATTCTGTCTCTTGATTTATTTATTTTTTCGTGAGGATTCTGCTATTTTTTATTGCTTTTATGAAAACATATATTTAAACAAAAAAATACATATAAAAAACAAGACATAACATAGACAATACAATCAACAAAAATACAAAAAGAATACTTAACTTCCGTTATTCCTAATCTTTCTAATCAGTTTCAGGTGACTTCCTCAAGTCCCCCCTATCTGCGTTTCATCGTAAATCATCATTAGCAATTTCTATTTCATAATTTTAAATCATATTTAATATCTATCGATATTTAATTTCTTATCATTTAACAATCATTGTTTCATATTATCCTTAATACTAAACATTAAACTCTAAAACTACAACCTATAAACACTTCCAAGTCCATTTCAAACTAGTTGATATAACAATATTTCTTCAAATAGTCCTTGAATTTCTTCCAATCTTCTTCCACCGACTCTTCTCCCTGGTCACGGATTCTCCCAGTCAGCTCAGCGAGTTCCATATAGTCCATCATTTTCATCTGCCGTTCTTACACCGTTGGTATTTCTTGTGTCTTCCAATTCTTGGCTATCAAAATTCTCGCCGCTGTTGTGGCATACAGAAAGAAAGTGACATCTTTTTTGGGAATTTCTTTTCCGACTATACCCAATAAGAAGGCTTCTGATTTCTTAGTAAATGTGTTTTTCAAAACTTTCTTTAATTATAAATCTTTTCCCAGAAGTCCTTTACTATGGGGCAAGTCCACCACATGTGGTAAAAGGTTCCTTCTACAGCTTTACATTTCCAGCATTCATTATCATGTGTATGATAAATTTTTGCAAGTTTAACCGGTGTTAAATACCACCTATACATCATCTTCATCATATTTTCTTTCAAAACATTGCATGCTGTAAACTTAATACCCTTTTTCCACATCCTCTCCCAGTCCTCCATCATAAAGTTATGCCCTACATCATTAGCCCAATCAATCATCACTGATTTCACTTGTTCATCTTCTGTGTGCAACTCCAGCAATAAATTATACATCTTGGAAAGATTCTTTAATTTTGTATCTAACAGTAACGTTTCCAATTTGGATTTCTCTATTTGAAAACCTCTTTTTTATCCATTTTATACACTTCATTCATTTGGTAATATTGAAACCAATCATCAACATTATCTTTCAGCTGCTCATATGTTTTTATCTTGAATTGGTCTCCTTCTTGTACCAATATAGCCTTATATTTCAGCCACTTGGTTTCCATATTTGACCTTTTCTGGGTCTTAGCCTCTAGTGGTGAAATCCACCTGGGTGTTTTACTTTCTAACAGGTCTTTATATCTCATCCACACATTAATCAATGACTTTCTAATTGTATGATTTTTAAAGCCTTTGTGGACCTTTGTCTTATCGTACCATATATATGCATGCCATCCAAATACATTGTCAAAACCTTCCAAATCTAATACATCTGTATTCTCTAACACAAACCAATCTCTCAACCAGCAAAAAGCAGCAGCTTCAAAATAAAGTTTCAAATCTGGCAGGGAAAAGCCCCCTCTATCTTTTGAATCTGTTAATAGCTTGAACTTAATTCCAGGTTTTTTCCCCTGCCAGATAAATTTCAATAATACCTTTTGCCATTCTTTAAAACAATTCAACTTTTCAATAATTGGAAGTACTTGAAATAGAAACAACATTTTTGGCAATACATTCATCTTAACAACTGAAATTCGGCCCATCAAAGACAATTTCAAATTTGTCCAAATATCTAGATCTCTCTTAATTTCATTCCACATTTTGTCGTAATTATCTTTATACAAATTCAATTTTTTTGCCGTCATATTTACACCCAGATACTTCACCTTTTTTACACACATCAAATCAGTGGCTTCCTGTAACTTATTTTTTCCCTCTAATGACAGTTTTTCCCCTAAACCTTTGGTTTTACTCTTATTCAATTTAAAACCTGCAACATGTCCGAACTCTTGTATTATTTCCAGTGCTTTAATTGCACTGGTTTCTGGATCTTGTAACGTTAACACCAAATCGTCAGGAAAGGCTTTTAACTTATATTATTTCAAACCCACTACAATCCCTTTCACACCTTCCTCTTTCCTTATCATATTCAGCAAGACTTCCAGAACCGTAATAAACAACAGAGGGGAGAGTGGGCACCCTTGCCTGGGAACCTTTTCAAGTCTAATTTCCTCTGACACCACATTATTAACTATAATTTTTGCTTTTTGCTCAAAATAGATTGCATTTAAACCATTCATAAAACTCTGCCCAACCTCCATATTTTCAAAATTCTTCATAAAACTCCAAGAAATGTTGTCAAAGGCCTTCTCCGCATCAATAAACATTAACATAGCCTTACAGTTCTTTTTGACCTCTAACCTTTCCAAAATATCTACTATATTCCTAATATTATCCTTCATATGTCTACCAGGTAAAAAAACCTGCTTGATCATGATGAATAAGATCTTGAAGGACCTTCTTCAATCTTGTAGCCAAGATATTTGCAAAAATTTTGTAATCCACATTTAACGAGGAGATTGGGCGATAATTCTTTACTTGAGCTCTGTCTGTATCTGGTTTAGGTATCAGCGTAATAAATGCTTCTCTCCAGGTCTCAGGTGCCTTAACCCCCTCTAGTAATTCATTGCATACTTCCATCAGTGGCTGAATCAGCCAGTCTTTCAATGTCATAATATTTTGCTGTCAATCCATCAGGTCCTGGTGCCTTGCCAATTTGCATTTGATTAATTGCTGCCTCCAATTCTTGTCTTGTAATCCGGTAATTGAGTTAGGGTCCTTTTCTCTTCAGGAATTTTCTGCCATCCATATTTGTCCAATAACTGTTCTGTTTTAATTAAGTCCTCTTTTTCTTTCTTGTATAGCTGCTTATAATATTTCTGAAAACATTTCCTAATTTCTGCAGGGTTCTCAATAGTCTTTTCCTCTTGCGTTATCATAGTTATTGTACTTTGTTTCTGTCTCTTTTTCAGCTGCCAAGCTAGTAACTTGCCACATTTATTTGCCGATTCAAAAGACCTTTGCTTCATCATTTTTATTTTCCATTCAATTTCTTGATTAATTATCTGAGAGAATTGTGATTGAAGGGCTTTTATTTCTTTTTGAACCTGTTGATTCTTTGGATTACTCCTCAATTTTTTCTCTTTCTGTTTCAATTGGTTCAAGATGATATCTTTCTTTTCATTTTGGGCCTTCTTCCTTATTACATTCTGTTGAATCAAAAAACCTGGCTCTTGATTTTTGAAGGGTCACGGAAGGACACCAGGTGACATTCTGATATATCCAGGAGAGGGGGGGGGGGAGAGAGAGTGTTGGAATTTTTTTACCCAGTTTTGGGGATATTTAAATGATAGTGGGAAGCCTTGGGAGGCAAATTACTCAATTTCTATTTAGAACTTCCCCAAGTAGCCTGAATATTTGCATAGCACAAATACATAAAAGAAAAATAGTAAAAGAAAAAAGGTGTTAAAAACAGATAGAGTGAGAAAGAAAAAAAGAAGCAGCTTTGATCTTCTTTACAGCAGTTACAAATTTAAATCATGTTAATAATTTCTCCCATTTTAGAACTATATTGTATACCTTTGTTGCATATTCAACTGCTTTTAATCAGGAAATCCAGAAATTACCAGTTCATTTTTATCCATTTTTCCAAAAAGTCCATAAAGGATTTCCAGTCCTTTATAAAAGTACTCATGCCAAAGAAGCTAAAAATCTTATTGCTGAAATTCAGCCATTTTTGATGGCATGACCTTAGCATGTGTGAAGCTTACATGGACCCCTTCCCAAAGTTAATCTAAGTTAAAGAGATTCATCTTAGCCAGTTTTAGCATCGTATATTGTAGAATTAAAACAGATTTACAATAATACCTAACTAGAACTTTTAGTAAAAATTAAGAAAGCAACTCATCATTAATTTTTGTATTATATCTCTCTGCATTTCAGTGATGATAATCTATTTAAACATAAAAATGCAATTCAGTTTTAGATAAAACTTAGAAGGCCAGATCCTGAAGCTAAAACTCAAATACTTTGGCCACCTAATGAGAAGGAAGGACTCACTGGAGAAGAGCCTAATGCTGGGAAAGATTGAGGGCAAGAGAAGAAGGGGACGACAGAGAATGAGGTGGCTGGATGGAGTCACTGAAGCAGTAGGCGTGAGCTTAAATGGACTCCAGAAGATGGTAGAGGACAGGAAGACCTGGACGAATGTTGTGCATGGGGTTGCGATGGGTCGGACACGACTTCGCAACTAACAACAACAAGCACTATGAGGGTGCAGTTGTAAAAGTTTCAATCAGAATATTTGCATCATGTTAATAATTAAAATATAAAACATATTCAAATTTCATTTTTTTCCCCGAAAGAAAAACCTGCATCTCAATATGGGTCAAGAGAGAGAGACCCAAAGGCCTTCATAGTTGGTGAAGTGCTGAACAAGGACTAAGAAGAGTTCTGAGTGTTCAAGACCACACTTAATCATGGAAATTCTCTGGATGATTTTGGACAGAGCAGAAAACCATCTAGTTTACTCAGAAGTTGTTTAAAAGATTAAAACTGGATTATTATTAGACTCTCTGTTTTCTGCTCGTTGAGGGATAAGATATAAACATGTTTTGAAAAGTTGTGTTGAGCATTAAGATAAGATGCAATTGTATGATGCTGTGTTCTGTTTCAGGTATTATTTCTGGAGCAAAAGTTGCCATCAGACGGAGAACTAAAAATGCAAAAAGGCAAGAAAGTGTTGGGTTGTACTAGAAAAGCAACAACAAATAAGAATCGGGCCAGACTGAGTAAACAGTTCAGTACAACAAAGGTAGTTTTTATGTGATGTAACTTTGTGGAATCTCCATTTTATCCCCAAAGAAAGACTATACAGTATTTCTGCTTTGTTAATAATTTCCAATTTACATAATCATTCATCAGCCAGAATTTTTGAAAGAACAGGTTCTTCAAAATCATCTGGAGGAATTCTGTTTCTTTATAGAAGAACAGTCCTTAACAGCTTATTTCTATAAGTAATCCAATTGTCTATTTAAATTCTAGTGGACTACAGTTATACCCTCCTACCTTTTTGTCAGGGTCTAAAGCCGTGGCTGTGCCAGTCGGCTTGGGGCCCCAGTGGGGGATCAGCCCGATGGAGATGATTGATTGAGTAATAACAGATCCCACCTCCTCCCCCGCCTTCCCCCATGTGTTTTTAGTTTTAATGTTTGTTTTTAACTTTTTAGGTTTTATGTAACTATAAGCCGCCCAGAGTTATCCTGTGGTAAGATGGGCGGCCAATAAATTTTATAAATGTATAAACAAACAAACAAATAAATTAGGTGCTTGATTCATCCTTTACTTTAAAACTTAGATGTCTTATATGTAAATATTCTCAATCATCAATGCTTTCCATACTTTCCTATCATCCTCAAATTTAATTTAGCAGTAGTCTGTTCCTGTTACATGGAATGGTTTTTTTCTTTTCAGTAAGCATTTCACATAACTATTAAGAAAATTTCCAGTTCCTTTGGTATTTTTTATACTTGGCTTGCAAAACGGAGACCTTATGATGACACAGATTTCAGAATTGACTCCTTCAGAATTTCCTCTAGAATCTATTTGCCATGGAGGATACCACAGACACATGTGACATGGAAAAGATTTGTTATATGTCTAGAATATGTTGAAAGTTCCCTCAGTGAACAGACTGACAGAGTGAGTGTCAAAGCATTCTGCAGAGGGGATAGGGAATAATGATCCTCCATGAGACAAAAATATACAAAGTATACAAAACTATACAAAGATGATTAGGGGACTGGAGGCTAAAACATATAAGGAATGGTTGCTGGAATTGGGTATGTCTAGTTTAATGAAGAGAAGGATTAGGGGGGACATGATAGCAGTGTTCCAATATCTCAGGGGCTACCACAAAGAAGAGGGAGTCAAGCTATTCTCCAAAGCACCTGAAGGTAAGACAAGAAGCAACGGATGGAAACTAATCAAGGAGAGAAGCAACCTAGAACTAAGGAGAAACTTCCTGACAGTTAGAACAATTAACCAGTGGAACATCCTGCCTCCAGAAGTGGTGAATGCTCCAACACTGGAAGTTTTTAAGAAAAGACTGAACAGCCATTTGTCTGAAATGGTATACAGTTTCCTGCCTGAGCAGGGGGTTGGACTAGATGACCTCCAAGGTCCCTTCCAACTTTTTTTTATTGTTGTTGTTACTACTATTTGCTAATCAAGAAAAGGCATTTATATTACTTAACAATAAATAAAATGACAACACTTTAATCTTGGCTGCTAGTTTTATTCAGTACAAATAAAGAATATGTATTTGCTCAAACCAACTGGTAATTTAGAAAGATAGTATTCTAATGATTGTCCCAAGTAAATGGTCATGAAATTTTCAAATAATCTTGTAAACAGAAAAACATTTAATTGGTTTGTCTTATTATTTATTTCTATAGGATGTTTTAGAAAAATTGAAGAAATTGCACCCTTTGCCTGGCCTGATTTTAGAATGGAGAAAGATCACTAATGCAATAACTAAAGTGATATTTCCACTACAGAGGGAGAAACTTTTCAACCCTGTCCTAGGAATGGAAAGAATCTATCCTGTTTCTCAATTTCAAAGTGCTACAGGTAGCAAGTTATTATCCTAGCAAATTTAACAATTATTTGCAGACTATGCACCCCCCACACACTTTGGTTGCTGAAGACTGATAGCATATTTTCCTTTCATTTTGAGGCAAGAAATGTTTACAAATGTATGAAATGTGGAATGTTCTCTAAAATAAGCATACAAAAGTCTTACAATACAAAACCTATCACCTCTTGCCCTCAAAGTTTTAACAAAATCTCCTTTCACCATGCAAGCCTGCAATCCACATATCCATCACAAACTCACTTTTTTATGATTCTCTGTCTGACTCAACCATGAGACCATCTTTCAACTTCCAAGCCTACATTTATCTTTGCTCTGTTTGTAGGCCGCATAAGCTTCAGAGAACCCAATATACAGAATGTACCTAAAGACTTTGAGATTGAAATGCCAACAATGGTTGAAGAGAGCCCACCTTTTCAGAAACAACACAGTATTTTAAGAAGCAGGTAAAAATATAGTAAATTATTTTTGCTTTTTAAAATTTTAGTTTCAGTTCTTAGATTTTTGGGTCACATTTCTGAAAAGACATGAGCTATCAGACTTACATTAGATACACATTCTGCTTGTACTTATTGATTGTGTTTACCACACTTATATCTCACCTTTTTATTAGAAACTCACCTTAGCTCAGGGGTCTTCAAACTCGGCCCTCTTATGACTCATGGACTTCAACTCCCAGAATTCCTCAGCCAGGCACACTGGCTGAGGAATTCTGGGAGTTGAAGTCCATGAGTCATAAAAGGGCCGAGTTTGAAGACCCCTGCTAGCTCATATGATAAATACAGCTGAGACATAGCAACTTGTCTAAAGGAGCTAAAAATAAGCTAGAATTAGCATTGTGGGAAGATTATTGATGAACAGTGGAAGATCAAAAGATGTAGAAATATTTCAAATTTTAAGACCAATAACCCTTAGACTAAAAGATTGATTGGTTTGATTGACTAACTAATGTAAAATGGTTTCTGTAGCCTAGAAAAGAAAATCTGGAGCAGCAGTGGTAGTGAGAGTCAGAAATCCAAAAATGTTGGCAGTGTGAATAGATGCTCTTCACTGCCTTTTCACCAGGTTTAGTCACTAGGGATAGAGAAGAGGAAACAACCAATTGTTGGTTGAAATTCAGATGGTTCTGAATGGGTTGGAAGGCAGTTAAGAAGTGTGTCACCGAAGCCCAGTAGATAAAGGCCTCTGGGTAGGGAAGCTTCATGGATAGACCTCTGATGACACCAACCCTCCAGTTGAGACTGTGACTTCATGAACCAGAAAAGAAGGCTTGCAAGTACTATTTGCTTGTCACTATTTGGATGCTCCCCTCCCCCTGAAAATCAGTTTGAGGAAAGCCCTGGCTAATAAACCCATTTATAATTCCTTAAAAAAAATCCCTCTAAATTTGGGGAGGCACTCATTTGATCCATTAAATCTCAACACTAAAGAAAATTTGGGTGAAAATTTGTACTTCATCCAGAGCAGGGGTGTCAAATTGCCAGCCCAAGGGCCAGTTTCATTATACTGAAGCCGCACCCACCCAATTGCCAGCAATGCAAAAAGAGTCCCGATACATCACGTGATGTGGCGGGTTTGACACCCGTGATCCACAGAAATGATACAATATGCTCCATAAGACTATGGCTCCCAGAGAAGACACAAACTGAAAATATTGGCCACTGCTGATTTGAACATTAATGGCAATAAGCAGCAAGTATATTTTGCATTTATTCGCTACACATTAATTGTTGAATTGTATAGAAATAAGCAATAAGCCAAGTTTTAATTTAAAAACATATTTTATAGATATGGAAAACATTCTGTGTTACCATGTGGAACTAAGATTCAAACTGAAGAAATATCAAACAGGAAGAAAATACTATTTTCTGTTAGTATGAGACATGCCTTTGTACCATTTCCAGGTAATGCCTTAAAATTATTTTGACTTGATTTGCACTTAATGACCACACATGATTTGCTTAACAACAGCAACTGCCATCTGCTTGAATCACTGAACCTCATTCTGGTCCATTCAGATTAATTTACATATTATTTTCAAACACATCCTTTCTTCCTTTAAAACTTTCACTCTCTGTCAGACTTTAACAGCCCTTCCCCTTCAACATTAGAAAAGGAGAAACATAATTTTGGTGACAATCACATTATTTTTTTATTCATAAAAAAATATTGCATTCATCTATGATTTTAATAAAATTTCAATGCTTAGAATTCCACAACCGAAATCCCATCAAGCATTTTTCTATAAAATAGATGCCCATTCTTTTTATCAAAAATGTTCTAGGCCTGCCTTAGACAAGAAAACCAGCTAAGTGAGTTTGGGCGAGTCACACACTCGTGGAAGAGGCAGGAGGATTAGATATGTTTGCCACCTTAAATTATAAATATACAAAAAGGAAGATAAAAATCTAACAATAATAATAATATAATGAGAACATGGGCTGCAGTCCTTAAGTCACTAAGGTCTTATTGTAAATCATGTGGACAGCCATTTTTTTTTTTCAGAAACACGGCGATAGGTTTTTTAGAAATTTCACCATTCATTATCTCTTACCTGCAAATAGTGTTGGTGTTGTTTATCCATTTTCTAATGATCAGTTCACCCAATAAATTTTTGTACTCTTAATAATAATAATAGAACGGTATAAAAATTTATCAATAATACAATGAACATTTTAGTATTAATGACATTTTATTATTACTTATATTTAATATATTAGTGCCTCTGCCACATGTTGATGTTTCACAGTATAAATTTTTGGGTTTAATAATAAGATAACACATAGGAGCCTTTTTTGAAATATATATTTAAAAAAATTCTTAGTATAAAATAAAAATAAAGACAATGGAAAAAAGGGAAAGGAAAGGAGAAAGACGGGGTAGAATAAGGGGAGGAGAAATAAAACAAAACAAAAAGCAGTAACTTCTAACTTTTTCGGTGCAGTAAGAAACAATGAAGTTATATCGGCTTTTTTAGTTATACCACATACTGTTGTAATTATTAGCTATTTCTGTAGCAATTACCCAGTTAATTGTCAAAACACAAAGTCAAAATTTTATTTTTTTCTATTTCACACAGAAAGTCCAAAATTAGTTTCCAAGTTACCACAAAACTGTTTTCATTCTTGTCCCTAATTAGCGGAGTCAGCTTCTCCGCCAGTTCCATCATCTTTTCAATCCATTCTTCCATTGCGGCAGTTGAAACTTCTTTCCATTTCTGGATGTATAAAATTCTTGCAGCTATCAATATGTGTAGTAACAACGTTCTAGTTTTTTTCCAATATATCTAATTAGTCTGAAAAGAAAAAAAATCCAGTTTCCATTGTAAGTCCATTTTAAATTTTTCCTGAATTAAACCATGGATTTGTACCCAATATTTCTTTGCTTTGTCACATGTATATGATAAAAAGTGCTCTCCTTACACTTACACTTGCAACAAGTATTTGAAACACCCTTATACGTCTTTGCTGGTTTATTTGGCATTAAATACCACCAGTACATCATTTTATAGATATTCTCTTTAAGATTATAATTCAATATGAATTATAGTTCTTTAACCCAGGTGTCCGCAACCTTTCTGACTTGACAGACCAGGGTGGGGGGGGGGAGAGGGAATGGTTCTGTATGAGCGGTGGGCACGCATGCTCTCCGCTCGCACAAATGGAGCTTCACCTGCTTATGTGTGTGCCTGCTGCTCACAGAAGTGGAGCTGCACCCGCTGTCTTCCCCACTCTTTGTGTGGCTCGGTTCCAAATAGCCCATGGCCCAAGGGCTGGTGACCCCTGCTTTAACCCACATATTTTCCTATTGCTCTAGTTTTGTATTATAACCAGAATTTCTTGCTCCCTGTATCAGACTATGTTTAACATATTCATTTTCTAGGTTTAACTATAGCAACCGTTTACAAACCTTGGCTATAAGATATACATCATTACTACAGACTATCATTTCAAGTTTATTTTTAGCAGCTTCAAAACGATGATTTTTGTCATCCAGAGTAAATCTATCTTTCAATTGTCGATAGGTGAACAAGTAACATGTAGGGCTTTCTAGTTCCAAACCAGCACATTTTAAGAGTTGTATGTACTTGGTATTTTCCTTACTTAAGATACTTATACTTTGGAAAAGTTTCAGATCTTTCTTCTTTACTACCGTCTACATAGAGCACTGTTGAGGAAGAGATATAATTTAGCTTTTTGTGTTTGTGCACAGACTTCATTCTGGGCAAAAAATGTAAAGATATGACACTTAACCTTTTCTGAATTGTATTTAACTGGATTATTACAATATAATATGATCTACATCATGGGATAAACCTGTTGAAACCGAAATAGGAACTTACACATATCGATGTATCTTTCACTTGAAAGATTATTAAGGGAGAGAAAGAAGCTCATATTTGTCATTTCAAGGAAATCACTTAATCTAGAAATTGTTTTGCATGATTGACCATAGGTGGCTTGATCTTGGCTGCTGATTACTCTCAGCTTGAGTTAAGAATCCTTGCTCATTTTTGTTCTGATGATCGGCTACTCCGGGCCTTTGATAACAACGTTGATGTCTTTAGAAGCATTGCAGCTGAGTGGAAGAACATTAACCCTGAAGAGGTTGGGAATGATTTAAGGCAACAAGCTAAGCAGGTAGTTTTAAAAATGTATATCTTTTTCCTGAGATATCAATTTAGTTGAACATTTTTTTACCTTTCTCTATGCCTGTGATTAATATCTAATATTTAATCAGGTATATAATATAAATTTTATTTCATGTTTGGTGTATATGAAATTTCTAGTAAGTTTAATATTAAGAGTATCATAGTTGAAAATTAAGCATCATAGTATTCCATTAAATATGTAATGTAATTAAAAACAGATTTACTGCAAAATAGAACTGTGAGGTAGACATTTTACTTTAGCCACTAAGCTGCGAGCATATTTCATATACCAGAACACCAATGTTATGTTTTATTATTGGGTAGATCTGCAATATTTTTCAAGATCATGTTTAGGAAATCTAGGAAACCTATCCCATTAAGAACTGCCCAATTCCTAATGCAGATAATCCTTGACTATCATTCATTCAGCGACAATTCAAAGTTATGGTGTCCCTGAATAAGGGACTTATGACAGAAATTGCAGTGCCCCCACTGTCACACGATCAAAATGTGGGTGTTTGGTCACCTGCACTTTTAACCACAGAGCATTTCAACTCCTATCAACTCCTCACCCAATCTCTGGCTTTTTGGCTACCAGGCCAAGGCCTGTTTCAAATCGGGCCCCATTGGCTGTGGGCAAGAGTGCGTGAAGCTCCACTTGCGCATGCAAAGGGCGCTTGAGTGGAGGGTGCTTGTGCTCGCTCATGAAGCTTCACTCTCTGCTCGTGCAAGTGGAGCTTCATGAACAGAAGTGTCCGCCCTGAGCGTAAGTGCAGCTTTGCTCATGAGCACAAGTGCCCTCCGCTCACATGCAGAGCTCCATTCGTGAAAGTGGAGGGTGCATGCATCCATCGCTCACACCAATGGAGCTGTGCATGCATGCACATGCTGCTCCAACAGACATCCCTGCACCAGGCTGGGCAGCCAAGGTGGAAAGGTTTGGGACCGCTGGGTTACCCCACATAGCAGAAGTGGCAGCAGTGGGGCTACAAAAAGAGATCTTCCAAAACCTCAGAGAAGGCCACACTTGGCTTTTTCCAAATTGTACATGGCCTTCTCACAATGCTTTGGAAGGCTTCTGAGGCCTTCTGAAGCATGGCAAGAAAGTTCACAGGATTTGGAGAAGAAGGCCTGGAGCAGCCAGCAGCTGCCTTGCATAGGGTCAACAGCAGCAGGAGGAAAAGAAGACAACAAAACTCAACTGAGGAGGTAGAGTAGCTAGGACTGGGTTGGGGCAGCTAAGGTTTCCTGGGGTGCTGCGGCTTTGCACCATGCTGCTGGGGTTTCCTAAGGCACTGCTGCGCTTTGCACTGTGCTAATGGAGTGGCTGGAACTTCCTGGGGCACTATGGCCTTGTGCTGTGCTGCTGGAGCTTCCCAGGGCCCTGCATCTTTGTGTCAAGCAATTGGGGTGACTGGAGCTTTGCACCGCAGTGCTGATGCAAAAGGTGCCTGAGTCTTTCCTGCGGCTCGGGGTTTCTTGCAACCTTAGAACTTTAGCATTGCCAAAAAGCCTCTGAGCCACAGCATGACAGAGAGCCGCAGGGTTCTGGAGCCGCTTGTCACCTTATCAAGGTTTGAGGCTAGGAGGGACTAAACCTGGAATGGCTTGGATTGGGATGGGCCATTGGCTATCAAATGATGGAATTCAGTAAACAACAGTAAAAGTGAGTGCCAGGATTGCTGTTGCTAAGCAATGCAGTCACATGATGATATTTTACCATCACATTGCTTAGTGGTCAAAATTCTGTTCCCAATTGTGGTTATAACCAGTACCTTTCTCTTTCCTTTCATCTTTTTCTTGTTTACTTTCCTTATCTCTTATGTCTCCTCAACTGGCAGAATCCTTCCTTTCCTTAAATAGAAAAGATCTTGCTTGCTGGCTGAGAGCAGAGAGATCTTTATGGCATGGTGGCAGATCCAACTTTCCTCTAACCCTAACCCTATATTGAATACAATGTATATTATAAAAATAACTGGGTTTTGACCATAATCAACATTGTTAGGTTTGTTAGGTATTTATCATATGTAGCAAGCGTGTAAAGTTTAGAAGTTTCAAAATCTTTAGATGAGGCTGACAGAAGGCAGAAGAAATGAAGAGGGGAAATGTAAATAATATTTGAGTCTTCCAATTAACTAGATTCCAAAATAGGATGTGTGGATTGAGGTTGTAAATGCCAAGAATGTTTGTCAAGTTGTCCCAGTTCTTTCTCATATATTTCTTGGCATAAGAGTAGGATATAAATTAAATAAATGAACCCTAACAGTCCACCACATCAAAAGGAGAGCTTCTGTGTATGTAAGTCCCCAAAGAGGCAACGTAGGCATTTTTCTGCTTTTCTTCTAATTATTGTACTGGGAGGATTTATAGACAACACTGTAGACTTCTGCAGCTTTAATAAGTAGTTTTCCTCTCTTCTGTGTTTGGCAGTTGTGTTTCTGCTTCTATTCTCTTAAAATGTCAACATAATGTTGTATGCTGCCCAAAATCTTTTGTTTGTGAGATGAGTGGCTGTATAAATTGGTTTAATAAATAAGCAAATAAATAAATAATCACCCTTCTTCTACTTTTCTGAATTGGTATTCTTTTTTTCCCTGCCATATGAAACTAAACTTTTTAATTTTAATTTTAGTACTGCTTTACAAAGCCCTAGTAAGACCAGACCTGGAATACTGCAGCCAATTTTTGGTCACCATATCACAAAAAAGATGTTGAGAGTTTGGAAAAAATTCAGAAAAGAGCAACTATGATGAGGAGGCTAAAACATACGAAGAATGGCTGCAGGACATGGATTTGGCTAGTCTAAAGAAAAGAAGAAATAGGGGAGACATGATAGCAGTGTTCCAGAATTTGAGGGGCTGCCACAAGGCAGAGGGGGTCAGGTTGTTTACCAGAGCACCAGAGGGAAGGACGAGAAACTGGCTGGAAACTGGTCAAAGAGAGAAGCAACCTGCAATTAAGGAGAATCTCCCTGACAGTGAGGACAATCAACCAGTGGAAAAGCTTACCCCCAGAAATCTTGAGGGCTCCATCACTGGAAATTTTTAAGAAGAGACTAAACAATCTAGTCCAGGGTGCTGGACTAGAAGACCTCCAAGGTCCCTTCCAGCTCTATTCTATTGAATTGTGAACTCACAGTTTAGCGAGCCAGCCATCGCCCTAGATCATAACCTCAATTTGTGGCAGGGAAATTATTCTCCATCAGCCATTTTGCTTCCCTTCAATCTTTTGATACAGTTACAAGTAAACATTATAAAGGAACTCAGTTGGTAGGAACTTGTCTTCCCTTTTCAAAGACTTTTAAAATATTTTTCAGTAAAGCAGGGTTAAATAACAATTCACGGTATGGTGCCCTCAAAATTACAAAGCTGAACAAACCTATTGTTCAGCAAGTATAATCTAATATTTCAAATGAAGTGGCAGTTTTGTGCCAATAAAATGTCTTATTCTTCAATCTTTGATTATTCACTAGTAAATTGGAACCTTATCTTTTTTACTAGATTTGCTATGGAATAATCTACGGAATTGGAACTAAATCCTTAGGGGAGCAGATGGGTGTTCAAGAAACTGATGCTTTGTGCTTCATTGAGTCCTTCAAATCCAGATATCCAGGTAAAGATTGCCGGGATCTATTGTTCTTGGTATCCTTGTTCACTGATTTACTAAGTGCAAGGCTGGTTCAATGATAGTCCTCACTTAATTGGGATTGGAATGTCTATTGGTAAATGATGCAGCAGGGTAGATTATATATACTGATGAAGCTGTCTTTCCTGATACCTGTTTGTGTATGTGCATATTAGAGAGAGAGAGGATGAGAATCTGAAAGTGTTATAAATAAAACTGCATTGTGAAACTCCAAACTGTTTGGTTCACAGATTTCCTAGGTAGTTCAAGCATAAGGGTTTGATGCATTTCTGGAGGGTGGGAAATCCCTCAGCCTGAAATTCATTTATGCATGTGTGAATGAACTAACGATAGGACACTTTTTATGGAACAGTTCTGAAGGGAGATCCATTTTGGTTAACTTTCTTCATTTCTAGGGAAAACAAGTTATTGCTGCTGCTATTCAGTAAACAATGGAAATTTGAGATTTATCAACAGGTTCAGATTTTCATGGTAGTTTGGAATCAGCCCTGCAACCATTTGTTCTCACTATGTCACAGACTCTGGGGCATGGGTTTCTTTATTAATAGCTATGCCACAGTATATATATATATTTCATATATGTATGAAATTGCAGCACATTTAATCTTTTCTGTTGAAATGTAACAGCCCTGGAAAGCTTCTGATCAATCCATTCCTCCACTGGAAACACCTCCTGCCTCCTTCCTCTTGACAGGGCATTGTTTCCCATGTTCTGGAGACAGTGAATACAGTGTTTTTTGAAAGATCAGCACATGGAAATAGTAAGAGTGTGATAGTGCCCTTTTCCTAGTAATAATAATAAGGAAACGTAAGACCTAAGCATGAAGCACTGTAATGTAAGATATGCCTTAGGTCTACTAAGTCTGAGTGTTGAATAACAGTTGCTAAGATAAGGAAGTTGATATTGTTAGTAAAAATTAGCAGTGTATGTGTGGTCTCAACCGGGAATTTATATGTGATGAACTGATAGCAGACACCAGAAATAAGATAATATTTCATGTTTTTGTAGGTATTCAGAAATTCCTGAAAGAGACAGCAAAGACATGCAAGCAGGATGGGTTTGTGCAGACAATCATGGGAAGGCGTAGATACCTTCCAGCAATTAAGGAAACAAATCCTTTCAAGAAGGCTCAGGTATAGTGAGAGAAACATTTTGTTAAACTGCTACACCTGTCAGAACCCACCTCAACCCCCTTCTTAAGAAAGTAAACTCTTGGAGACAGAGTTTTCCAAGCAGGAACTTTTACTAAGAAATAGGAGATAGCAAGCATAATAAGCAGGATCTGAGGGATTCCCTTACATCTCAATAATTTTAAAGTGCCCCCAAGCAAACCCCACCCCACAGTTCATTCGGTCAGTTCCAGATCAGCCAAGCTCCAGGTGGTTAGGTCCATTGTGGGAAAGGAAAGATAACAATCCGTTTGCAGCACAATCATTTCCACAGCTCCTCACACCTCCTTCGGAGAAATAAACCAGATCCTGGAGGGTTGTATCTCTTCCTCCAGCCCCTTTTCTAGTTGCCGGTAAGTTCAGAGAGAATGCAGAGCATAGAAAGCAATTTGTTACATTGTAATGGATAGCAGACAGGTGGATAAACAAAAGGGTACATTTATGGAGGAAGTGAAAACAATAAAGCCCACATGCCTGTCCCCTCTCCCCCTTGGGAATGGCAGAATGCAGGGGAAGATGAGATTTGGTTTTAGCACAGAGGAGATACTTAGAAATGAAATACAAATGGATTCTGACATCAATAAAACGCATACAGTCATACTGTATTCCACCTTCTTTGTGGTACTATTTTTGTTATCTGGATACTTACGTGTGATCTTACCATTAACTTTCAAACACTGTTTGCTGTATTTCTAATTTCTTCTCCCTGTTGACCTGTCATTACCATGATCAAATTACAGCTCATTCTTCTGTAGAGATGTAGAAGTAACTCCCCTTGTTTCTAGTGCTCAGTCTTGTGATTTATTTCAGGACATCCCCTCCCAAATGAAGCATGTAAACACCAAAATGAAAAACCTGGTGGCTTTACATTTTCTTGGAGAGAACTGCAATCCTAGATATGTCAGTTGCCTAATTCTTATATGCTGAAGGAGGGTCTTCCAATTAACAGTTGTGAGCTATTTGTTTTTTATTCAAAATCAGTGCAGGCTTCTGATTCTAATATATTTTATTGTATTTATTTCTTGCTCAGTTTAACAATAAATTATCTGCATTCTTTGTTTTCGATGCACACCTAAAAAACCCATCTTCCCTACTTTGAGTTTTAAAATTATTAAAATGGCCCTGTCATGCTGTATGACTAATTTGAAGTACAGAGTATATAATTTTTAAATAGCCAGGATTAAAACTGTAAGATTTCAGTCTGAGGGGCAGGAAGAGATTTGCATGCATGGATTTTAATGCCAACTGTATGTATTGATTTGAATGATTTGAATTGTCTTTAATATGAGCTTATCAGAACATTTTTTTAAAAAAAAACCCAACTCATATTAAATTGCATGCTTACATGCAGTGCCACAGGTCTCTCTAGTACCACATACAGTTTAGTTGTGTTGCTTTACTACAGAACTGTTTACTTCTTTTAACTGCCAAACAACTATTTCAAACTATTTCTGCAAAACTATTTCTTCATTGTTCTTCTTTCTCTTTTTTAGTTTAAGATTCCATCCTTATTTGTTTGTTTGCTTGCTTCATTATTATACTTGTAACTTACCTAATACTGTAGGTATGGTTCTTTAGATTTGTCTGTTTTCATCTGTGCTACAGAACACAGAAATGCTGCAATACTATTATTATTTCAGGCTGTTGTTATAAAGAAAGAGACACAAACAGAAAAAGAGAGAATGTTCCTGGAATAAAATTAACATTTTCAGTTGAATATAGATTCTATTGCCTATTTATAGCAATTAATTTGTTTGCATTTCTACACTGTGATTTTCATGAACTTTAGGCAGAGAGGCAAGCTGTAAACACTGTTATTCAGGGCTCTGCTGCAGATATTGTCAAGACAGCCACAGTGAATATACAGACACAGCTGGAAGCTTTACCTTCAGCAGTAAAATCTTTTGGACATTTGGAGAACTCATTCCCCAAAATATTGTCAGGTCAGTCTTTTTTTGTTTCTTCCTCTGTCTTTGTATTTTACATTTGGTATTAAATGTTCTAGATTTTAAAACTAAGGGAAACATCTACTTTCATGTAAGAAAGATATAAAATGTTTGCTCCTTTTTCAGAGCACCTGACCAGGTTTTGCTTTTAGCCTGCCTCAGAACACTAAATATTCCAAGCAGGTATTTCCATATGGTGAGTCAGCTTTCTTGGGTTCAGTTAAAATCAGTGTTCAAATACATTTTCATTTACAGTGTAAATGAAAAATATACTCAAGTAAGGATAATATTTCTAAGGCTGTTTCAGGGAAGAAAAATAGTCAAGCCTTCTGTTACTTTTTAGACAACTGCATTAGAATATCACAACTTTAACAAGTAAGATTTGGGGAAAACCATGGGTCATCAAGCTGACACATTTGGCCTACAGGACCTTAAATGATGTCCTCCCTCAATGTTCACTCAGGATTCAGAGACAGTAAGGGATAGGCTCTGCCAATAGCCCCTCTCTCTCATCATCTGACTTATGGGATACCTTCTGGGGAAAGAGGCAGTTCTGTTATCTATCTCTGCCTTTCATCAGTTAGACATTTAACAAAACGAAAGGAGAATTCCAGGATTCCTCATATTCCCACATCTGCATGTTATCCTGATTATTATTATTATTATTATTATTATTATTGTTGTTGTTGTTGTTGTTGTTGTTGTTATTATTATTATTATTATTATTCCTGATTATGTAGATGCAGAAAATGATTTCCTACATCCTTTACACAGGCATGGAAAGTGATGAAATTGTCTTTTTCTTCTGATTTAAACAGGCTATTAAAATACAGTCCTCAATAATGGGTTAACAGAGAAATAAAAACCAAGGGGAAAATAATATGCCTAAATTAAATAAAAATTAGCTCCTTTCTAGGTTCTGTACAAATTCTTTACAAATCCATCAAACAGGACCAAAAAAGAGTAAAATGTAATGTAAGACACTGGGGTAATAACAAAATAAATCTATAATACTGATCCTGGTATATAAATATAGCAGAATAAAGAATAAATTCAAATAATGAAAAGAAATCCATTTTTATAATTGTAAAGTGTTACATTATTTTTAATATCATAGTGATTCCTAAGCCTTGAAAATAATTTACAATTATAAGAATTCTCTCCTTTTATTAATTTTCCAAAGAGAGCAGGAAAATCAGACTCTTGACTGTCAAAACTGTAGGAGAAAAAAATTAAATCAAAATGACAAAGTTGGAAAGCCTTTGGCATTGACATGGTTAGGGAAAATATGATGGCTGTTTCAGGAAAGTGATTGTAGTTGGACACAGTTTGTTTGCTTAGCCAAGTTCTTCAAAGTGCGCATCAGAATCAAGTGCCATAGATCAGAAAAAAACAGAAAGGAACTGGGGAAGAGTGACAGTGGGATATAGGGCGACAGCGGCTGATAGCAGCCTTTCCCCTGCTGTGTCCAGTATAACACTGCAAAATATCACAACAGCTATACAGCATTTATTTAAATACTTCAGGGGCAGGAAAATATACTTGGTATTTGTTGGACCTGGGGCTCAACTCCCTCATCATCCTGTGGTGTTTTTTTTTAAATTCTAGATTCTAAGATCAATATTTTGCTAAAATGTAATACCAAAACTATATATGTTACTCTAAACATGTCCTGACCAATGCAGGTTAGACCAAAACAGTTATTTCTTTACAGAAAAGCTTCTGTATTCATTTCTGAAAGTGAATGTAGCTTTGTTGAATCTATTGGCTTAACAATCTCCCTCCTGGTGACTTCTACTTCCCAATTATTTCAGTGTTTTCTTCACTAAGCACTATAACTTCTTTCCATTGGAGGGCAGCATGTAGCAATAATGAGTTTTATACCTTTAATGTCCTCTGAAACTGTTCTTTTAACATTTAAAGATACAGTGTTTATTCTTCTAGGAAAATCACAGAGGATGAAAAAGAAGGAGATTATGCATCCCAAACATGGAGGATTCTTCATACTCCAATTGCATGATGAACTTCTGTATGAAGTTGGGGAAGACAATATAATTCAGGTATCATTATACAGTTACCCAGAAATCCTTACAGATTGGTTGTTATCTGTATGGTTATCAAGTTGACTACAAAGGATACAATAACATTCCAAAGGGAAGTCAGCAACTGTTCAAAATTGTTATTGGACTCCAATCCGGTTCTGTCCTTATGTTTAGGTCTACCATCTACGTCTTCTAAAGTAACTTTAGACAGAAGTTGCGTTCAGAGCTATAGGGAATAAAGAGCAAATTGGCTGATTTTTCAGGCTGCAAAATGCCATTCATGTATGCTTGGGCTGAGTTTCATGAGTATGTTTCTGTTTTTAAAAAAAAACACACAACATAAAATGGATTATGATTCTTTGAATCAGTTGTGTAATTTACTTTTTCAGATTCTCTGAATCATTGTTCCTGCCCTAATATTAAAGATACTGTGACCCACCTTAAAGATTATTCAACTTTTATAACTAGTAAAAAAAGAAAGTTACATTGGTAATCCATGCACTCAGTTATTTTTCTAAGCCTATATTGTTGTTGTTTTCAGGTGGCACAGATTGTTAAGCATGAAATGGAAAATGCTGTAAAACTCTCAGTAAAGCTTTCAGTAAGAATCAAAATTGGGCCTAGCTGGGGAGATCTCCAAGACTTGGAATTCTGAATGATGAACAGACGTTTCTAACACACAATTCTATGAGGAAATGTATAGGCTGGACATTTAGGCATATTTCTTTTTTTCTTTCTTTTTTTTTTTGCACTGATACATCCCTTAATATTTCAGAAAAAATCTAAACCCCTAAATCTGTTAAGAAAATAATTCAGATGTCATGGTATAACTAAAACTTACTAAGAAATTGTTTTACGAAATAGTATTAGATCCTGATAATATCTTAGTGATTCCAATGCCCACACTGAACTGTTAAAATATTGAAGTATTAAAGAAGGATGAATTTAAGATTATTTTTTAAATGCAATGCAGTTCAGAACAGCTAGAAGGATCAGTTGTTGTATTTTACGAGTACAGCTTTTTTATGAAGAATATATATTTAACTTATTTCATATACATAATGAAATATATGAATAATAAAATGGAATTAATCTATTTTGCTATGTTTGTAACTTAAATATAAGGAGTATCTGTATCTCAGGTTTCTGTAATAATTCCATGATTTTTATATGTGAGGTACTGACCATATATATGATCCTTATGAGTTTTCTTCTTATGTGTAAAGGAGAATACAAAATATGAAATATACCCTGCTAAAGATAAATTTCTTCCATGTAGTACATGCACGAAGTATCTGTCTATTGCAGGGCATGGTCAATGATTAAAATGTTCCTTGATTTAATAGAATACAGTCTTGTATTTAAAAATTTGCAATCCATTTCTTTCTTATTTTATCAAATCAACCTTTATTGTCAGAGTACAACATGTGTACAGTGAGATTGGCTGAGCCTCCCTTCGTGCACCCCCCCAACACAACTCACAGTGAAGACAAAATAACAAACAAAAAAACCCTAACCCAGTGAATCCTACTAACAAATACACAATCTTATTGCACCATGTCAACTTATTGCACAACGTGCCAGCCCCGCAAGTCTGTCATACTATGTGGACATGGAATTATTTTCCATTCAGGAGTCTGACAGCCCGTGGGTAGAAAGTGTTCTTCAGCCTGTTGGTGCAGCTGGCTTTGCTTCTATAGGAGAGTGAAGAAGTGCTGACCAGGGTATGAGTCATCCCTGAGGATTTTCCTCACTCTTCTAAGGCAATGGGCCCTAGCAATGTCGTCTAGTAATATCAGGGGACAGCCCATGATGTTTTGTGCTGTGCTCACCACCTTCTGTAGTGTCTTTCTATCCGCGGCTGTCGAGCCAGCATACCACACCAAAATGCAATGTGAGAGGACGCTTTCTATAGTGGACCGGTAAAAGGAGGTCATCAATCGTTGTTCCACTTTGTTCTTTCGCAAGACCCTAAGGAAGTGGAGTCTCTGTTGGGCCTTTCTGGCCACCTGGGTTGTGTTGATTTTCCAGGTAAGATCTTTGCTGAGATAGACTCCCAGGAATTTAAAGGAGGAAACTCTCCACACTGCCCCCCTCGATGTAAAGTGGGGCGGGTTCCTCTCTTTTCTTCCAGAAGTCTAACATTATTTTATTTTTCATCTGACAAATCCTATGTAGTGTAGCTTACTATTCTGGTTTGTTATCTTTTCTATGTGATTTGAAATCAGTCATTGAATTTGCTCATATTGTTCCATAATATAATTTACTTCATCACTTAGTGTAAAATAAACAGAGGCATGTTCCTTCTCTTGAGCTGCAAAATAACTGTGCATTTGGAACTTTCACTTTAATTATCAAAAAGTCAGTGTAGAAAAGGGCTTTTCAACCAGTGGTATGGGTACCACCTGTGGCACATTGGCACCTGGCAGGTGGTACGCGACCATCTTAGAAAAGTGGTAGCAGGGGAGGGGAATGAGCTGAACCGGTGGCAGCTCTGCACAAGCCTGAGTGAGAGACAGCTGGAGCTGCAGGGCTGTCAGGGCTCAGCGGAAGTGCCAGGTTTAGCACTTCTTCAGGGCTCAGCGGAAGCACCAGGATCAACGCCAGGCTCCAGCTAGAGCTTGGCACTGATCCCAGTGCTTCTGGTGAGCCCAGAAGAAGCGCTGATCAGCTGGAATGTTGCAGCATCCCCAGGGTATTGTGATTTACATTCAGATGCTTGGCAACTGATTCATATTTATGACAGTCACAGTGTCCCAGGGTCATGTGAAGTGACCAAAACCTGCTGCAACCAAATATAAACCAAACACCCCCGACCCGCCCTCTGCCAATCCTCAACATAAATGCTCACAACAATGAAAACAGGACAGGAGGAAGAACACCGCCGGGCGGGCAGGCAGGCATCTTGCTCAGCTGTGGCTTGGAGGGCACTTTTTCAGTGCCATTGTAACTTTGAACAGTCACTAAGCGAACTGTTGTAAGTTGAAGACTATCTATACATCACTTTTTATTCTCTTTTTGGTCAAGTTTTTGACACCTTGCTAGGCGACTGGTGGTACAATGGGTGAAAAGGTTGAAAAGCCCTGGTGTAGAAGATAATTATGCAGAAAAAAGAAATTAAAACGTTAATATTTAATATTTAAAAAGTCTTCCTTATTACAGGTAGGTCACAATTTAGTGCAAATTGTAAATTGATACCAAGTTACATTTAATACAACCCAAAATTTAGTTAAGGCAAGGTTAACATATACATATTTGATGTACATTTGATGTTATGTTATTATGTTATCTGTGATTAAGATTTTAGACATGCTAATCTTCATGCAAAATGGAACAATGGAAGATTCTATCAGAGGAAAACTGCAAGTTTGAAAAAAGGTTCATTATTACATTAGAGCAAAATTTTGATATATTGAACAATACAAATATGTTCATAGCAATACTAAAATTGGATGAGATGTTCAAATGCCTGGATTTGTGGCAGAATTTTTTACTTTCATTTTACTTTCTATAACTATTCTATGAACCATAAATTGAACTCATAAATATATTCTTTTTATCCATTATTGCAATATTTAGTTAGGTTTAAAAATTTTCACTTTAAATAGTAAGAAATTGAATAATGGTACCATTTTGTGGGATTCTTTAATTGAGATCTGTACCTGTAAAGGAAAAGTGGGGAACAGAATTTACAATTGGAGCCAGTATGAAAGAAGACAACACTATTGGCTCAAGTATGAGTATCAACTAAATTAGTGGTTGTCTTATTAGGACTCCTAGATCCCTCTCAGTTACTTTTGTTAAGCCAAGTGCCGCCTATTCTATACCTGTACATTTGGTTTTTTCTAACTAAGTGCAGGACTTTACTTTCTCACCACTGAACTGCATTTTGTTGGATAGGGCCCAATGCTCAAGTCTGCCAAGATTCTTTTGAATCTTGAGCCTAACTTCCAAAGTTAGCAGTTCCTCCCAGCTTGGTGTCATCTGCAGATTTGATAAACTCCTCTTCTATCCCCTCACATAGATCATTTACGAGGATGTTGGAGAGTTCTGGCCCTAAAACAGAACTTTGGGATACCCCACTGCATGCTTCCCTCGATGTAGATATGGTTCCATTGAGGACAATATGCTGAGTGTGGTTGGTCAGCCAAGTGCAAATCCATCTGGTGATTTAAATTAGTCAATTTAAATTTAAATTAGTCAATTTAAATTTAAATTAGTCAATTTAAAGAGCCTTGGTGGAGCAGTGGGCTAATGCATCCTTAAGTAACACCAGCTGCCTGCAATTAGTGCAGGTTCGCATCCCACCAGGCTCAAGGTTGACTCAGCCTTCCATCCTTCCGAGGTTGGTAAAATGAGGACCCAGATTGTTGGGGGCAATTAAGCTGACTTTGTAATAATGCCACTTGGGGTGTGTGTGAAAGCCCTAATAAGCAGTCATATACATAGAATGAAGGCTACTGCTAAGCTTGTAAGCCGCCCTGAGTCTTCGGAGAAGGGCGGGATATAAATGGAATTAAAATAAATAAATAAATAAAAATAAATAAATTAAATTAGTTGTTGGTTTCAAATTCTGATTCACATTACTGGAAATGATAGAACATCTAGGATTAAATAATGTCCTATTCTTTAGACAGATATACTTAAGGTCAAAAATTGAGGACAATTGTTCCTATTAACCAACCAGTGTGAATTGGCATAACAAACACACACACATTCACTGGCTGTGTGTGTTTTCACAAAAGTAAAAATACAGTTTATTTCAATTTTGCTTTGCATTTTAGGTGAACCTATGTATTGTGGCTTATTGTTGACCATGATGAAATGAACCATGGCTTAGCAAATGTGTGAGCAATGGTTGCTGTCACCAATTCTGTAACCACGAAATCTGCATCTTTCTGGAAAAAGCAGAGCTCATTGAGCATAAATAGGTGAACTGAGTCACAGAATAATTCTGGAGATGCACTTGGAAAAGGTCAGTTCTGCTTGATCATTGTAGGGCAACTTATTAGGCAAAGAAGATAGAATCATAAAAATGTAATTCCTTCTCCACAAACAGAAAATAATTGTCCAGTGAGGCTAGAATCTGCTCAAGGCAACCACATTTAGTAATTTTCAAAGCACATAAATAGTCATGTTGGTCCATAACTAAAATATCCCCAAAGCACAGCTGGAGTAAATACCTTTATGAACCGAATTAAGAAACATTGATTTGAAGCATTTTTTCAGAATTTGTTTTACTAAATGGAAAACCTACGAACACTGAAATAATGACAATTTACCTTTGTTTTTATTGTTTATTAAAAGTGTTTTTGTTAAAGGAACTTTTATGATTACCATCCATACTTATGATATGGATCCATAGTTAAACTGTACAAATAGTATCTTTAATTTCTAGTTTTGCCTCCAAATTCAGTTCTCTGATTTAGTAATGCATCCCACATTAAAGTAACCATAACCAAGTTCTCAATTACTTAAATAATTTTCATTTACTAAATGATAAATAACAAATCCACTTCATTTTTATTTATATTTATTTTCTTATATAAGCATAAAACTCTTGCTAAGAATTTATATCAACATTTGTTGGCTTAGATACCCATACAATGCTTAACTGCATACTTAAAGTGTGGTAAGAGATTGTTCCTTGTTCTCTAATAAACCTGGATAATTTTGCTTAATATGTTTCTCCATTCTATGCACAAGTTTATAAAACTATTTTACACCCTCATCCTCTTTTAATGCAATAGAGCAGTCCACCTAACTTGTCATCATTTTGTGGTCCTTTTGGTATGTTCATTGAGTAGTTGGTTCAGCGTTGCTTTTCCTTTTGTTTTGAAAGTTTCACTAGCCTCTGTTCCTTTCAAATTTTAGACTTCTTAGAATTCCAGAATTTTTTTTCTGTATTTTCCTTGGCAACACTTTCCTCTTTTCATCACTTATGGGCTTTGTGAATTGTAGATGTTCATTCACTAAGTTTTTTACTAGACAGCATGGTTTCTCTTCCACTTTTCTCCTAACTGGAACTATCTGGGATTATGCTTTAAGTAACTCCAGCATCTTTGACTGGCAGCTAATCAGAGATAAACCTATTTGTCTCAGCCTTGCCTAACTCTCTGGAGAGACTAGCTGTTCCTTGGTAAATGCATCAGGAAGCACTCAGTCAAACAAAGCTTTCTGTGGAAGGGATAACATTGATACCAACTTTGTTGTCAAAATGATACTCATCTCTTTATGAAGTTTTTAAAAAGCCTTTTTGCCCCCACTTCATTCTGGGCTATATAAGTGCCCAGTGACCTAATTTGGGGATTTCCCAAAAGAGGCCCTTGCAATCCATTTTATCAATGAAATTTATATCTTAATATAACCTGCTTACTAGATATGTTTTCTATTACAATCACTGAAAAAGAAAACAACACTAGTTGTAATCTGTGTAGTTTATTTATAAATTTTTGCTGCAGTTCCTAAAGTATAAGCCAAGACTTTCATTCTTGGAGAAATCCATCAGATTTCTTTCAAGTCCATCGAAACCAGAAACATAATTCAGAGAATCCACCACAATCTGCATCAAGATATTTCTCAGCTCAAAACCTTTACAAAATACGCAAATTTAAGGAAAGTTTAAGACAAAAACATTTAATCCAAAAAATGTTGGATAATAATGTAGCATATAACCAATGAACCTTGGTTAAAGTTGCAAAACTTTTTGTTGATGGAACAAATTTAAGGAATATATGTGATACTGGATACAATAGTAAGATCTGTCTAAAAATCTCTAGACATCCCATAAAGAAAGCACAAAGGTTTGGCCACTGAACTTTATATGACTTTATTTGTTAACTAATGAAATGCATGACTGTTTTCAAACTAAACTTGCCTATAGAAAAAAGAATGTCAAATCAGAGAAATGCAGTTTATTTTCAGCTAAAAGCAACATGCTAGAAATGTTTTAAAATGTCTATGTGTACATGTGGAATATAACAATAAAACCCCTTTCCTTAGTCATAGCATGCTTTGCTTTTTTGTATAGGAAGCCAGTTAATCATGCAAAATTTTGTTCAGTGTAATTGCATTAACAATCTAATATATACATGCTGCTTCAAACAAGGAATTATCCTTTCTACAGCTTATAGACACTGATCATTTGCAAAAGACTCAAGGTGGATGCAAAGATCCACCGTGCAATGGCCTTAGAAAACAATCTTCTTCTTTGGCTCTCTGAGGGACAGGAAAGGAAAAAGGAAACAGCATGGAACAAGAGACTGATCTGTTGAAGCTTGTCCCACCTAATTTCTCAATACAGCACATTCAGGGATAGCTTCCAGGTTGAAAATCAGAACTGGTACCATTTTTTGTCCTTGTATTTGATCATTACCTGAAAGAATAGAGATAACAATATTCAAGTGACACGGAGATATGAATGTTTTCCTTTCATCCTAACATTCTGCAATATGAACCCTAAACTCCAACTTCCAGAGACTGCCTATCTGTTTGGGTGCTAGTAGACTGTATGCTGCAGCATATCTTTGAATATATGGACAACTGAGGTAACGTGTCCTGATCAGGACCAGAACTTCTGCTGCTATTGGAGCCCTAAAGGAAGGGTGAGGATTGCCCTTTGGAATCAATTACCGGTTGACCTCCGGATGGCTCCCGACCTTCGCTCTTTCTGCCGGGATCTGAAAACCTATTTATTTGAACAGGCCGGCCTGGTTTAAGGGTTTGGGGTATTTTTAATTATTTATTGTTAGGGCTTAATTAATTTAATTTCATTTTAACTTTTGTATGTAAAGCTTTTACTGCCCTGTACACCGCCCTGAGTCCTTCGGGAGAAGGGCGGTATAGAAATTCAATTATAAATAAATAAATAAATAAATAAAATTTGACGAAAGACATGTTTATTGCAAATTGAGGCTTAAAGCACCACTGTATTCTTCATTGAACCACGCCAAACATTTAGCCAGTTTCTGTTTGGGGAGGTATTAAGGAGTGAAAGCAATCTGAATGTCTGAGCATGCGGAGAAACCTAGAAGGGTGATTGATGATTCCTATGAGAGACAATGGGTGAGGCTGCATGGGTTAGTTGCAGGCAGCGCATCAGCCAACTCCCAATCAGCAGTTTTAAAGTGTATTATTAAAACACAGGCAACACAGAGGTCCTGGCACCCTGGAAATTCAGCAGAAAGGTTGAAGCGAAGTTTAGTAGCAGCCAGGCTAGCCAGCTGAAAGAACTGGGTTCAATCCTGTAAACTACTTTCAAAAGCATAATAAGTGCAGTTGAAACAGTTTCTATCCCAGTTTCTATCATGCAATTCCTCTTTCTTAATTATGTTTGTTCACCACAATCACTGCTGCTGGAATAAAAAATAAGAATAAATGAACTAAATATGGCCCAAAATAGGTAAGAAGGTCTTAAACAAATCTGATTTACATGTCATCTGCCTAATGGAGTGAATAAATCAGTTCAAGAGTATATCCCTCAACTCAATGCACAGTAAAGGCAAGAAATGCTTCTCCGGGATCAACACTCACCTCATGTGCATGTTTGGAAAATGCCTCTGCACTTGACATCATTCTTGCTGTCTTTTCATCTAGTTCTCCAAGTTTTTGTCCCCTTTCATCAAGAGCAAGACGTGCACGAGCCAGATCTCCTATAGCACCTCCTGCAGCTCCTTTCATACCCTCAATCGATCCTGGAATATGTTGAGCAAGAGTACGAGATGCTTTTCCTGATGTTGCTTCGCCAACTGGAAATGGAACAGAATATTTTATTATGTTTCTTGAAACTTCCTGCCTATGTCTACACCAACAGATGAAGTAGATTATAGAAAGAATTCTCATTCAGATCACAGAATTATTGAATCACAGATATGGAAGAAGTACTGTAGGCCATCATGAATCCAAAATAAAACATTCCCGACAGATGGCTGTCTAAATTCCATTTGAATGTATCCCTTTAAACAGAGTTCATCACTTCTTGTGTTAATTAGTTCCACTTGAAATTTGGATGGTTTTTCCCCTAATATAATTTAGAACCTGCCTTCTCAGGATGTAAGCCAATTTCTACTTTCATTTGGCATGTCTTCAAATAATTCAAAATTGTATATTTTGGTAGGATGTGGGTGTTTAGTCCCTTGTTCATTTCTGTTCATATTTGAATCTGTTTCAGTTTATATGACTGTTTGTTAAAGCACGATGTCCATAACTGGCCACTGTACTTGTGATAAGGTGTGACCAAGTAGAATAACATGACATTATGGCTCCCAATGACTTGAAAACTATACTTCTCTTAAAAGGTAAAGGTTCCTCTGTACATGCGTGCTAGTCATTTCCAACTCTAGGGGCCGGTGCTCATCTCCGTTTCAAAGCCGAAGAGCCAGCGCTTGTCCGAGGACGTCTCCGTGATCATGTGGCCAGCATGACTAGACACCAAAGGCGCACGAAACGCTGTTACTTCCCACCATAGTGGTCCCTATTTTTCTACTTGCATTTTTACGTGCTTTCAAACTGCTAGTTTGGCAGGAGCTGGGACATGTAACAGGTGCTCACTCTGTTATGCGGCACTCGGGATTCAACCTGCCAAACTGCTGACCTTCTGATCGACAAGCTCAGCGTCCTAACCCACTGAGCCACCACGTCCCTTCTCTTAGCTACAGACTAAAACTGCATTTTCCTTTCGGTAGCTATGCCACTCACTGCTGAGTCATATTCAGTTTGTAATCATCTACTGTTCCAAGATTGCTTTTCTAGATCTTAATACTAATTGACATTTTTCCAATTCTATATAGATTTGTTTTTCTGTCTCCTATGTGATTTTTTGCTGTTAAATGTAATTCTGTTATCTTCATCTATTTTACTATTAATTTTGAGATGTTTGATATTTGAGGGGTCACATCTCCCAATTACATCTGCCAAGTTCATCAGATCCAATCATGTTGTGGGTCACTTCAGCTAGGGAACTTTATTTGGTGGGTCTCTGCTGTGGCCCATGCTTTATTTAACATTCTTTTCTCAAAGTGAAGCTGGCATCATTTTTTTTTATCTTTCGGAAGATCCCTTGAGATCTGGTTATCTTAGCAGACTTCCAGATCCCAGGGTCCCAGGTGAAATACTGTGCTATTAACATCCACTTTTTGCCCAATATTATTTTCTTTTAGTTTTGTGCATTGATTTATTTTGATGCCTTCCTTTTTTATTTCCTCATTGGAATTGTTTGCAATGTTTTTTCAATAACTTTCAATACAATTAAGGGATGTGGTGGCTCAGTGGGTTAGGACGCTGAGTTTGTTCAGAAGGTTGGCAGTTTGGCGGGTCAAATCCCGAGTGCCACGTAACAGAGTGAGCGCCTGTTACATGTCCCAGCTCCTGCCAACCTAGCAGTTCGAAAGCAAGTAAAAATGCAAGTAGAAAAATAGGGACCACTACGGTGGGAAGGTAACAGTGTTCCGTGCGCCTTTGGCGTCTAGTCATGCTAGCCACATGACCACGGAGATGTCCTCGGACAAGCACTGGCTCTTTGGCTTTGAAATGGAGATGAGCACCAGCCCCTAGAGTCGGAAACGACTAGCACGCATGTGCGAGGGAACCTTTACCTTTTATAAAGAATAAATTATACAAAATAAGTACTATTTATTGAGATACTTTGGGAATAACTGCAAAAGGACTGCTTTGTGTTGTCACTAAAATCCTGGCTACCATGGGAAAACATTTCCATTCTCAGAAAATATATTATTTTGAATGAGATAACCCACTTCAATAGAGTTTTATTCTGCAAAACAATATTCCCCAACATAGAGCCCTGTAGATATTCAGGTCATTTGAGAATTTTAGCAGGTATGCTTGAATCACCGGCTCTTCCCAGATGGTAGAAGATGACCATCATACAGTAATCTTTCTGCTTCCCAATTTCAATTTTAGGGGAAACTGTTCATGATGAAAATAGGGACAATAGATGGAGAAAAACCTGTGTGTTGTGCACCTATCAGATCATTTTGTAATCAAGAAACCCAAGTATATGCAATTAATACTATATTGCAATAAGTTAAGGTTACAACATACAACAATCCCCCCCAACCTCAGTAGAATAAAAAGCAAACATACCCATATTGTCCATGAAATAAATCCCAGAGTCTAGTAATACCTTTATTTTGTCCCAAAATGGCACAGAAGAATGTGCAAACTTTCAAGTTCTCAAGAACTCTTCATCAGGCAACATGTAACAAAAAGCAGGGAATGGAGAAGCAAGAAAGTCCAAAAATTAGGCTAGATGTTTCAGCCATGAGGTCTGAAGTCAGTCTTAAGATGAATGAAATATGTTGAATGCAATAGAAAGTTGTAGGCATTATTGATGTCAGACAATGAGACTTTAGTAAGTTCATGCAAGTAACTGATGGCTTTTGACTCCTCAGATTAACCTTACATTAGTACAATAAGATACTAGTTGCATATATCTGGGTCCATCTTTTTTTCTTTTTGTAGGAATAATTGGGTGAGATATTCATACAATATATATTTTTTATCTTTGGATACATAACACATTATTCAGTACCTCCATTGTAGCCTTTAGCACACAGATACATAGCAACTTTCTAGAACATTTGCAACATTGTTCAAATATTAGTTTTGAACAACCATTTCAGAAAGACCAGTGTTATACTATCACAATTTTATTCTATTTATTTTCATTTTCTATATTTTACTTTGATTCCTTTTTTTGGTGATACATTTTATGGGGAAAAACACTTACACAGTTCTTCTCGGTCAAGTGTTCCCCCAGTTCCACCAAATAGCCCCTTCAGGAAACCTCTGTATTGAGCCTCTGGGGTATCCATGGGAATGAACAAATCACCAAGCATGTCCTGTTTAAACAACAGCACAAAAAGCAATCCATTTCAAGTCTTTTCAGCCGAACTTCACAAGAGAAGCTCCTGAATGTTTATTAAGCTGTATGTAGGATATACCAACAGATGAATTTTAAATGTTAAACTCATCTGCTGGTTGCCAGAAGCAAGATGAAAAATTCATCTCTGAATAATCAATAATCTTCCCAATGAGAAAATTTCTGATGTATCACACAAAAGTCTCTCTTAGTCAGAAATGTCCATTCCTAGAATTAGTAGATGTTTTCTTATGCTGTGGGATACAATATACAGTACATAGTTGAACTCTCAAGCAATATAAGGCGAACTCTGTCCCTGACTTTTCAATCTTTTTCATGGCCATCTCATTTTTTTTATTTCACCTTTAGTAGCCAATGTGACTATGTTGAACTCTCCTAGCGTGTATGGAAATAAAGCTTTACATCTCATGACAGAACATGGTTAACATTCAGGGGTATATCTAGAATGTATGCGACAGCACATCCCTATATCCTTATTGTAAGATACTGCCAGTGATGTACTGATAAAATGTTCCAAAAAATGGCTCTGCCAAATCCATTGCAGCCACTAATTGCAGAACAGCTAATTGGCATGCTAGGTGTTAAGGCTCACCTTTAGGTTGTGGCCAGTCTGACATCTTTGCGGTCAACTGGTGCACAAAATTCCAGATAATTTAACTGGCTTTGATGAGCTGGTGTGAGCCAACTCCAGCACACCACTGGATATTGCCATCCACGGTGACTCTTGACCTCACCCCATGCATCTTTCTACCATTGCTATAGGAACATCAGTACACAATGTTCATTTTCAAAAGATAGTGGTGTTATAAGCTTTTTTTTTCATTACAAGCCTCTCACAAGAACGCTAAGAAGACTAAATGAGCAGAAAAGCACTGCAGCAGTCCTGAACATCAGGAAAAGGAAATGGATCATCTATACCAAGCATGTCCAATCCATATACTACATGCAGCCCTGGATAACTAGTAATGCAGCCCCACAAGATTGTAATAAAAATATTAAAAAAACAAAGGAAGCTTCTTATTTATATACATTAACAATATTATACATTTTATATGCAGCCCAAGATAATTCCTCTTCATTCAATGTGGCCCAGGTAAGCCAAAAAATTGGTCACACTTCATCTATGCATTTTCCAATAAAATGAACACCCACCCAATTTTATCAAAAAATGCCTGACCACTCAGTACACTATAGGACAATCAGCACAAGTTATGAAAAAGGATAACTGTCATACATCAAAAACAGCTCAGAAACAACTAATAGACTATTATAACTACATGGCATCATCCTAGCACACCTAAAGCCCTCCAAAACACCCTAAGTAATCCGAAAGACCCCGTAGCCTCATAAATAAAAACAGGAATCATCTACAGCATAGACGGTAAGAACTGTAACAACCGCTATATAGCACAGAAGACTAGCAAAGTGTATCCGTGAACCCCAACTAGTGGTCAGAAGCTTCCTTAATTACACAATAGATGGAGAGACATCACTATTGTTTCAGTTGGGTACTCATGAGAATTCTAGACCAAGTGAGGTCCAAAAATGCTAGAGGATTCCTGGAAGCCTGGCACTTAGACAAACCAGCCAGAGATAAACACATCTATATATACCGTTCAAAAGAGACAATCAAAAAGCTAAAAAGGAAACAAAAAGACCAAAACACCTCTTCACCAGCGATCAACAACCAGATAAACAGATTAACATCAAGATTAATACTAGACCAAAAACCAAGTAGTAAATAATACCCCACACAAGGAACTACAGCCTAATCAAGGAACCACCAAGAACACTTCCAACAACACTGACAGGATAAGCTCCTTGTATATAAACAGATGATGTTACCTAATGAAATGTCCTCAAGAAACAACCAACCTCCAAGAGCACCATGGTCCCCACAGGCTCCTCAGTGTTTAATGTGACTTAGTCCTTCCTCCTGGCACCATTTCATTCATGGAGTAGGACTGAGTTGACAGAACAGGTAACATTTGGGAAAATATTACTTGCAAGCCATTTGGGAAAATATTACTTTGCAAATTAACAAACTAAATTTGCCTTCCAGACCTTGCTGAACTACATTTTACAATGCCATTGGTGTCAAAGCTGCCTCATCCCAGGCACTATCCATTGTTTCATGCAATCTCCATGCCTGTCAGAAAACCACCTGACTTCCTAATGATCATTTCACCCGTAATCCAAAGCTCTCTATTCTCTGTAGAATCCTTGGTACAAGAGGATTTGAGGTCATCATCCAGGGATCATATCCTGCCTATAAAGAACACTATTCTCCAAAGGATTTCCCTAAGACTCTTATTCTTCCTGGAAGCAAATGAGCTGTCATTTTGAAAGAGAGATGAAACTGTGATGTTACAAGTATTTTCTGCATATTCTCCGACTCTCAAATCTTGCCTTGGTGGAGCAGTGGGCTAATGCCTCCTTAAGTAACACGAGCTGCCTGCAATTAGTGCAGGTTCGCATCCCACCAGGCTCAAGGTTGACTCAGCTTTCCTTCCTTCCGAGGTAGGTAAAATGAGGACCCAGATTGTTGGGGGCAATTAAGCTGACTTTGTAATAATGCCGCTTGGGGTGTGTGTGAAAGCCCTAATAAGCAGGCATATACATAGAATGAAGGCTACTGCTAAGCTTATAAGCCGCCCTGAATCTTCGGAGAAGGGCGGGATATAAATGGAATAAAAATAAAAAAATAAAAATAAAATAAATCTCCAGCTCAGCCACTTTAGATTCAAGGAAACAGACTTCTTTTTTTGGCATTGCGCTTTTACAGCACAGAAGCTATGTTTGTCATTATATTTCAAGATCTACCTGCAGATGGTCAAACATTTCCTGGCTATAGTTCAGTCGTTGGACTTCTGTTGGAGAACTAAGATACAAAGCTTGTCCTTCATTAGTAAAACAAAAGGTCCGGGCAATCCTTGTATCTGTTTCAGGCAAATAATTCACATCTAGCAGCGAACGAAGGCTGGGTAAACTGAAAATAAACAGATAGATTCTGTAGAAACAGGTTTTAACACAATATTATTTGCAGTACATATTGGGTAACATATTTTCACAGATGTGATTCAAGCAAACAAAACAAAATTATGCATTTAAATAGTATGACTATGGCTGCAGATCTACGAATAATTATTTGGGAATAAGTCATATTTAATGCAATACAGTTATCAACATTGTTATAAGCCTCAAGATTAGATTAGAAAATGTATGTACCAGTCAATTGCTATGGCAATTGCAGGTAGGGATTCATCCTGTTCAAATTCTTGGATTATATTGCGCCCTCTACAAAAGCAAAACTAAATTATCTGGCACTTGTGAATTAAACTTGCATATAAAGTCATTTCTGTGAGCCACTAAAAAGAGTAAGTGAACTTCAGACTCAGCCAGGCTTTGCCAACTACAGAGAATGATCTAAATACTATAAAATACTTCTGTAGCCATAAGGACATAGAAGGGCCATTTTCTTGAGCCTCAGAGAGGCATGTGGTGTTTATGCCCTGCTTAAGGTAGGTAGCTGGGAATGATATTTTGGATCGTATGTTTGTCTGGGTATTGGGGGGAGGTTAAGAGATTAGATGAATGACTGAAGCTTTCCTTAGGCATATATTCTATTCTTTGGGAGAAGAATAGTAGATGCAATGATTTGAGCTGTGAAGATAATTTCCAAGGTTAACAAGTAAGCAATCAGAAGTTGAAATTGGCAGGATCAACACAAGAAATTTCTCCCAAAAGGCTAGAAAACACTTGGATGGTTCTAGCTATGTTTTAAGGTCATTTGTAAATTTGAATAAATAAATTGCATGGAATTTGGAGTTCTTCATGTGCGTATACTGCATATGTGTTTTCTTAAAACATTATCTTGACCAGAATCTCCTTGGACTCCTCCTTCAGAGGTATCCATCTTTACCAACATCTCACAGACTTCATTGTCCAGCAATTAGTGAAGAGTGCCACATTCCTCTTCACCTCAAGGCTTGTGTGTGGCAAGAAAGGGTCATGGCTTACATTCATGAAATGGTATCAAGTACCTCAGTATCATGATATGCCCATTGGCACAAAAACATGCCAAGCAAACACTGTTACAGAGGGTCACCACATCTGCTTGTAAAAATAATGTGTCTGTGATGTTGTGAACATAGAGGCATATCTGGGAAGGCAATGAAAATACTTTGGCTTGTTTCTCTGAGCAGATAATGGCAAGCTGGTGGTCTCCTGTGTTCTGGGAGCATGAAGAATGAAGGACAAGTTTCCTTTTATTAGTTCTTTCACTATCCTCAGTGGCATTTGGATCTTTCCATGCTTCATAGGGAGGATGTATTAATGTTCCCATGCAGTCCAAGCAAGCAAAGGTTAACACTGCTCCCTTTAGTGATAAATTTGTACCTATAAAACAGAATTCATAGGGTTTAATAATCTTGTATTGATGCCAGTATATATTAGCTGCGTTATAAAATTTCTTTCTCTCGCCCTCTCTCCCTCTGTCTCTGTTCCTCTCTCACACACACATACACACAGAGACACTTTTTCCCCCAGCTTATACCATTTCAGTATATATCATTATATGATTGCAAGACAGGGTCAGACCTCTAAATCTCGAGATACTGTACTCAATCAGGTCAAGGAACTCACTCCCCACTCCCCAATTTCTTAGTATATTCCCCTCATGTTCCTTATAGATGAAAAATGTTGAAATAATGTCATGTTGTCTGGATTAAGTATATATTCATTTCTAGCAGCTTCCTGACATTTCAAGCTAGAGTTCTCCTATGTTTTAATTATTAAATAAAATGTTATGTTCTGAATTACTTTTGTTATAGCAATATGCTGCATTAAAGAAGCTTTTTAAAGAGTTGTACAAAATTTGTTTTTAATTAAAAAAGAGCTAACTTTAATCAAAACTCAAAAATGATGAATTTGTAATGATATCAAAGGTTTTTTTGTTATGATACCTGAACGCTGGCATGGATTTTTTTTAAAAATATCCAATATCAAAACAATGACTTGTCACTAGGCTCGTATAAAAAATTGTCAGCTAAAGCAGGGCTTTTCAACCTTTTCACCCATTTTACCACTTTTAGGATATGGCGACATCCGAGTACCACCAGTCACCTAGAAAGGTGTCAAAAACCTGATGACCAAAAAGGAAAAAAGTGACGAAGTACAGGTACTCCTCGACTTACAACAGTTTGCTTGGTGACTGTTCGAAGTTACAGTGGCACTGAAGAAAGTGCCCCCCAAGCCACGGCCGAGCAAGACACCTGCCTGCCCGTCCGGTGGCGCTCTTCCTCCTGTCTGAGGTTTTCACTGTTGTGAGCATTTCTGTTGAGGATTGGCAGAGAGGGCGGGGGTGGGAGGTGTTTGGTTTTTATTCCCCCCCTTTTGCTGGGTGGTTGCAGCAGGTTTTGGTCACTTCACACAACCCTTGGACACTGTGACCATCATAAATATGAATCAGTTGCCAAGCATCTGAATGTAAATCACAAGACCCTGGAGATGCTGCAACATTCTGGCTGATCGGCGCTTCTTCTGGGCTTAGCAGAAGCACCAGGATCAGCACCGAGCTCCAGCTGGAGCCTGGCACTGATCCTGGCACTTCCACTGAGCCCTGACAGCCCTGCAGCTCCAGCCGTCTTTCGCTCAGGCTTGTGCGGTGCTGCCACTGGTTCAGCTCATTCTCCTTCCCTGCTACCACATTTCTAGGATGGTCACGTACCACCTGCCAGGTGCCAATGTACCACAGGTGGTACCTGTACCACTGGTTGAAAAGCCCTGAGCTAAAATATTGGAATTCTTGGCCTTTTCTGCTTCTTCCTGAGAAAAAGGGTATGCATTCAGACTGATTAGGATGGATCACTGGTTCACTTCCCACTCAGTCTGCTCCCAATTTCAACTATCATTTACAGAGCAAATCTAGATTACATTCGACTCTGCAGAAATAGTCTTGTAGGATCCAATCTGAGTCAGAGGTTCTGTATTCTGAGCTTTCAGACTCCTGCCAAAGTCCATCCTCGTGGAACTGCTCTCTAGTAGAGTGTGAGCTGTTCTTTGTGTGTCCTTGTTTATTGCAGTGAATTTGATTTTGCAGCTACTAAGATTAACAAGCACAAAAAAAGCCAGGGAAGTGATTGAAGCCTGGGGAACAGGTTCCTCATCAGTCAACAGGAGTGCTGATTTACCACCAACCTATCAAGTACTTAGAAGACAAGGGCTGGGCAGCACAAGTAAACAATAGCTAACAACTTAAAAGCCATGCCTTGCGGCAGTGGCAATAGCAGTGGGACACACCTCGTGGCAGCAGCAACAGTGGCACAACACGCTTTGCAGCAGCAGGAGCCGTGTGGCATGGTAAGCGGGTGTGGGGCGTATGGGGCAGCTCCCCCCTTCACCTTGTGTCTTAGCGAATAAATAAAACTTATTTTCAGGGTAAGGCTTATATAAGGCCCACCCCCAAAAATCAAGCTAGGGCTTATTTTTGGGGTAGGTCTTATTTTCAGGGAAACATGGTAAATACCACGCACAGAACAGCTCACACTCTGCTAGAGAGCAGTTCTCTGAAGATGGGTTCCGACAGGAGTCGGAAAGCTCAGAATACAAAACCTGGTGATCAACCCAGATTGGATCCTGCAACATTATCCTGGGATACGTATATATGCCTTCATTCTTGAAACAGACTTGTGTTATTTTCAGTCTTTTGTAAGTATTCAAATTACCTTACTCTCCCATTACACATACACATGTAGACATGCACAGACATATACACACTCTTTAGTATACCTAGGGGCAATCCCAGAGGTTAGCACAGGTATCCTAATGACCTTCCTTTCTTCTTTTCTATTTCAATTAACAGCCCCAAGGCAAAAGCACAGAAAGACATAATCTAATCTAATTAGACTTCGTGTTATTTGACATATTTCAAGTAACTATAGCAATCTGAAATTCTTACCACTGAGCGAAATTGTTACTGGCTCCGTTGGCCTTAATTCATCGACAGTGGGAAGGTGAAGGGAAAGAGTCAAGACTACACCCAGGCCTGTTCCAACCCAGAGGCAAGGAGACAAAGATGTGTCATTTTTCTGTGAAAATGACTCCATGAAATATAAAGCTGTGATTGCTTCCTTAGATTCTTTGTCAATACTGCAGATGCTAGAACTTCGAGAAGGACTGAATGAGTTCTCTCTGTTTTCTGTTGCAGAAAAGTAAGACAGATTAACATGTGAAGTTGCCATTTACCAAGACAAATTATGGTCTTGCTATTATCCAATTAAAAGAAATGTATTTTTGGTAACCATCTCATCCTCTCTGAAGGCAATCTGTGATTCTGTTTGTTAGAGCAGCTGTAGCTCATTCACTAAGACAGGACTTCTCACAGATTTTTAATTTTTAATTCCATAGATGATTATTGCTTTAGAACTCTAAAGACAGTGTTAATTCACGTACAGATTGTAATTAAAAATTTTTGAAAGGTGAAAACAGAAATATACAGTAAGTGGAAACTAACCTTCCACTGTGATGGGCAAAGAGATCTCCATGCAAGCAGCAGACTGTGCTTTCCTAAATGGAGGCTTTCCAGGAGCACGACGATTGATTTTGGAAACATCTGCACTGGACAGTCGTTTTCCAGAACTGCAAGTTAGGGAAGTTGGATTTGTACAGTGTCCATTTAAAGAATCTGAAATGAGATTACATTAGAGTTTTCATTAAGATCAAAAAGAGGTTGCTATAAAGGCTGCAGTTATTTGACAATTTCTTCTCTGCTTATGCTTCATGCACATTTTTTAAATACTGTATTGTCATTTGAGAAAATGAACATTTGTCTATTTACCGTTATTTGTTTTCTATATTTTACCAAAACTGGAAAAGGCAGGTGTTATATTATAGGATTTTACAAAACATATTATATAATATAAATTTTCAGTTAAGAAAGAGAACAACTTTATTTGATCTTTTGCCAGTAACAAAATTTACATTAATATTTCTGTTTATTATTACCTGGAAAATATTGTAATAGCCTATACCTTCAATGAATATCAAACTTTTGTTCAAAATTGAAGATTGATGCAATTTTTTTGTAATTTTTATATAGAAGATATTGTAAATTATATAGACCCTGAATGTCGTCACTCACGCCCTGGTCATCTCTCAGTTGGATTACTGCAACACACGCTACCTGGGGCTTCCCTTGAAAAATATTCAGAAGCTACAGTTGGTACAAAATCATTTTAACAGTTCTATTGATGGCAGCCCAAAACACAATAATAGGATAAAGGCCAAAGCATGTAATTAATGTTCCAACTCCTGAATTATATGTCCAATGCACTGTAACTTGAACGTTTTCTGAGGCACTTAAGAAAAGTGAATTAAAAACTTCAGAACTTTTTTTTGAGCATCCTATTATCATTATTTTGGTTATAAAGCTGAACAGCCCAACACCACTCAAACCATTCAGATACAAACTCCAGACAAAGAAAATAAAGAAGAAAAACAATAAAGAAATATACAATTACACTGATAATTTGGTACTCAACTGCTTTAAAAGTTGGTACTCAATGCATTTTCATGTGAAAATTTTTTCTTGATCATTGATTGTTTGGTACTCGATGCACAAGCTAGAACTTGTCAGTGCCAGCTGTCTTGTGACTTACTACATTATTCCTTGTGGGGAAAAATTTGTTTGGTGCTCATCATTTTTGGTACTCATCGCACCTCCCAGAACCAATTAACAATTGAGTACTAAGGTATAATAATCCAGTGCAATGTTTTGTTGCTGGAGCTGCTTATAGAAGTAGAAGGGAAGAGAATGATTTTTTTAAATTTCCCTAACTTGTCCTCAAAATGTAGGATTAGACTAGAAAACCACGGTTGGAACGTGGAGAGAGAAAAAAAAAGTTTAATTATGCAAACACATCTGTTTGCATTTATCCACTGAAACCACAAAATATATCCAAAATCTTAAAGGCACAAACCCTTCAATTCTAATTTCCATTCATTCTTACCCAAAATATCAAATCATATTGGTTCTAACTGCTTATTTTAATAATGCACCTAGAGAAAAATTGTAGATTGGCTCAACTGCAGTGGTGGGATTCAAATATGTGAACAATCTGTTCTCTCTGTGGATGCCACTTCTGGAAGTCCATTCTGGGCCTGGGCAACAAAAAATTAGCTACCGGTTTTGCTGAACTGGTGCGAACTGGCTGAATCCCACAACTGCCCAACTGGGTACACTTCTCATTTTAAACTGGGTAGAGTGGCATTTGAAGCTAGACTGCTCAATGCAACATATTTCCTGTTATTGCAAACATAGGCATAAATAAGGCCTAGTTATAGTCAGCCCTGTGGAAGGCAGAAAGAATTAAAACTCTGTCCTCCATTTCATGGTCTCTGCTCTAGCATGATCCCTTACATCAACTGTTTGTTTAAAAGAGAGAGATAAATTACACTTTAAAGCAGAATTATAGGAATAACATTCAGGCAAAGAAAAATGTAATTTTTTGTATTCTTGCAATTCCCAGTAAGTATTCCTTTCTATCTTTCTTTATAAATGGCTCCAGGAAGATAAAAGTAAGATTAATTTTAATATAAAGCTAATACAAATGTCTGGGCATAAAGAATAGACTGCCCTGTTTAGACATCTTGGGTGTCTAAGAAAACTTTCAAAAAATAGAGATCAGAAATTGACTTCCTACAAAGCTATGCCCTCTGCTTTACATCTCTTTTGCCCTTATCTGAAGATATGTGGGTGACTGGCTTCACATGCCTTTCTCTTATTAAACATCTTCATATGTGCTCTTTCACATCACCATCTGTCTCAGGAACTAATGTAATCAAATTCCCAGTAGGTTAGACATGAAATGAAAACTATTTGTAAGGAACTATTTGTAACTCAGCATGTTCTGGCTTGCTTTCATGTTTCTAAGGTAGCAAGATCAAATTTAAATTCTGAGATGCTAGATGTAAAGACGATTAGCCCCCAAATAATAATTACCTGAAGCTGTGGGGGACCTGCACCGCTCCAGCTCCATTGGAAATGGACCATCTGGTATCTCTGTGACACCTGTTAAAATATTAAATTAGAATATATTAATAATTATTGCAATCAACATTATATAAGCATACTATCCCACAAAAGACCTTTGTCCTTTTCCATTCCATTCTGTAATGAATAAATAAGAAGGCCTTGATGGACAGAGGGAAGATCCAGTATCAAGGCAATGATCAGATAGACAGATCCCAAGGCATGAAAGTGTTTGCAAAAACTTCTCATTCAGTTTCCCACCATCCAATTCACAGGAAGATAAAAGAAGAAGGAAAGGAAGCATAAAAATAAAAAATAAAAATAAAAAGCAGACACTATGCAGACCTAAAGCTACTTTTATTAAAACATCTATAACAGAATCTTACAAGTCTGAATATACACATTCACATTCTGCTCTGGGTTCTCTACAACCCACAAGAACAGATTTAAATATAGGTATGGAATTATACAATTCTATTCTAGCAAAGAATGCCATTTTGCTACCTGGAATTCAGTCTCTGGATACAATTCAATGGACTTGGACTATAGAATAAAATCTTATTTTTTGAAATAAATAATAGAAACCGGCATGCAGAACTCATAAACGCTTCTTGTCTCTGAAACAGCAGTGGTTGGACTATTGTGGTAATAGATTTTTGTGACATACATACTCAATAAGGAACCTTTTATATGGAAAATAATGCAAGGACTTAGTCTTCTATAGAAAAGGTGGAAACAATACTAATAATATTTAGCAGCCTGGTACCAAATTTAACAGATACCTGTACATGGCCAGGATTTCAAGAAACAAGGAACCAGGATACAATCTTAGGAATGACTTACTGTGCACCATTGAATCTTAACTGAGTAAAGAGCAAAGCGGGGATGGAAGCATCTTTTCCTTACTGAGAACATACCCATTCACAGAATTATGCCGATCTATCATTAGGAAAACAGTGGGCTTGGAAACTGTTTGCTATTGATGCTAGTGATAAACTTCTGCTTGATTACTTAGAAACAAAGCTAGACAGTCTCCCAAGGTCTTGTCTTCCATACAAGGCTACTGAGAAGAACAATGCATAGGTTTGGAGGAAATTTGTCAGACCTGCCCCAATCTGATCCCTAAGAAAAGAAAAGCCTTCGACTCCATTTGGTTAAAACAAAGGGTTCTTTTATTAAGAGTGTTGGTTGCAGTAAAGTCAAGTCAGCTCTGAAATTACTGTGCTCACTGGATACAAAAATAAGGTGTAGGTTTGCTGCCAGTACATCCCTCCCCCTGCCCCTGGTGACCAGTCCGTTTCCAGCCAACCAGAGCTCACCAAGATGTTTTGAGAACTCGGGTGTTTGGGGGGTAATCCACATATTTCTCAGGGTGCCTGGCCATGGGATGCTGCTACAAACAGGATCTGGCTGCTCTGGTCCTTATCACCTGTCATTCCCCTCTCCCAGTTTCCTATCACATACACACAAAACTTTATTGCCCTTTCATCCTTTATTGCCCTTTCATCCTTTCTCCCCCTTCTTTTTAGGGCAGGATGCCTATGAAACCCCCAAGCCGAGCCAGGCAGATCTGACAATATTACCAATAGGTTGAAACCATTTAGGTAGAGGTCTCTTTTTGTGCAAGCTCAGGATTTGCTGTGTCCACGATCTATGCTATTCTCCAAACCTTAAAGAACTGGATGTGGGAGAATAAGCTGAACCTCAATTCAGACAAGATGTAACTATTACTAATTTCAGTGGCTGAACAAGGAGATATGCCTGTTCTGGATGGAGTTTCTCAGGACAATCATATAACATTGGTAGGAAGAATTACTTTTTATCAGCTTCAGCTTTGGTCATGTCCATCCTTATCTGGAGGAGAGAGATCTATTTCAATGACTCATGCGCCAGTAACTTCAAGGATAAATTACTACAATACACTTGTCTCTTGCATAGACCAGACATTGCAGCTAGACTAGGATATGGCAGCATGATGGCAAATGATAAATGATGCCTGTTGAAGATCTCACATTGTCCTCCAGCTGAAGCACTTTCAATGGTTGCTGGATGTTTTCTGGCCCCATGTTGTGGCCTGTCGGCTGCCGGAGGGCTCCACAGCCAACTCAGAGGATGAAGCACAGGAGTTGGTGTCGGGCCCAGTGTCAGGGCCAGCTGAAAGCTCTGATGGGGATGAAGGAATGGAGTCAGGGACAGAGGTGGAGCCTGGGCCGTCTGCCAGCCCCTAGATGGAAAGGCTGAAACCTCCATGCCTTGAGGCAAGTGATTCAGGAGAGGAGGATCACATAGGGCCAGTGATTGATGTGCAGGTGAGGTGTAGGCTGAGGAGAGAAAAGGTGAGAAGCTATGGGGCAGTCTTCAAGGCAGAAGAGTCACCGCTGCTAACAGAGCCCCACTCTCAGCTGTGGCTAAAAGGCAGGGGCAGAGATGAATAGGTGTGGCAGACAGCTATTCGTCTCCCTGCCGGTCAGCCACTTCTATTTGGAACTCCTAACTCTTGTTTGGAAACTTGCCGGAGTTTTCCTCAGATCCTGTCCCACTGGGAGTCGGAGCACCTGCTGAGCGTGTGCATGTGTCTTATGTTGGAAAAGAGCCAGCTTGCCTGAAGGACTCTTGCTGCAAGCGTGAGAGACTGAGATTAACTCTGGATTTTGGAAGACCCTTGCAGAGGAAAAGGGAACGAGCTCCGTTGTTTAGAGGTAACTAAAGACTGTAACAGTTGACTATGTAAAAGTGCTGGTGTTCCTGAATAAAAGGAATGTTGGACGTTTATTGGTGCGTCTCTTGTGTTCAGGAAGTCGGGTCAGAACACCCCAGTTCAAGATGGTGTTAAAGTCTGACACTGTAGGGACCCCATAAGAACATTGACTCCTCTACAATCTTCCCTGCACTTCAAAGGTATTATTAAGGCAGTTTTTGCCACACATCTATTTGCACATTTATTTGCAAAGATGGAATGTTTCAAGGATTTCTGGAACATTCTCCTCATCTTCCATTTCAGAGATGTTCCAATGGTTTTCCAGAAGTAAATCCTCCATAATGGAAAGTAGCTAATGGTGTTCAAATATATTCCAGATTACTATAACATAAAATGTAACTATTAATAGTTCATAAACTAAGCCTGCCCTAGTTGCTTAGTCTACTAGAAGTGATAAAGACTCCTAGTTCTATGGTGAAAAGAAAGCTTTAAAAAAGTGATGGAATATTTTATTCAGAGGAGGTAGGAGGGGACCATGTCAAGCCATTACACTTTACAATTCCTTGGTAAGGCCACACCTGGAATACTGCATCCAGTTTTGGTCACCAAAATGTAAAAAAGATGTTGAGACTCTAGAAAGAGTACAGAGAAGAGCAATAAAGGAGATCAGGGGACTGGAGGCTAAAACTTACAAGGAACAGTTTTTGGCATTGGGTATGTCTAGTTCAGGGGTCAGCAACCTGAAACAGTGAAAGAGCCAGTCGGAACCGGTTCCCTCACAAAAGGAAAATCTGGGAGCCACAAAAAATGTGTGCGCATGCACGTACATGCACGCATGCGCAGAACAGGGTTTGACTGAAGAGTGGAGCCAAGGCAAGATATGCACCTACCCTGCCCCCTCCACTCTCATTCACTCACGTTTTGTTTGGAAAAGCTTATCTCTCGCTCATTCACTCGAAAGGCCAGCCGCGGCGCCTCCATTGACTTCTATGGGGGACACTTGGCAATGAATGGGCCGATTGAAACCGCTCCCGGTAGTGCTGCTACTGCTAAATTTTCCACTTGCTGCTTGGTTCCGATGAAACCGGAAAACCTCCGGATGCCACTGCTGGCGGTGGAGGAGGCTGCCTGGGTTCAGCCATAGCGGAAGCCGACAGTAGCAGTGGAGGTGGCGGCGAGAGAGATGCTGGAGGTCTGCCGCATCTCCGTCAGCCTCCGCCTCCCCCGCAGAAACAAATTCCTGGGCCGGCTCCCATGGCAGCAGCGGGCCCCAAGGGCTGAGCAATCGTTCTGGCGATGGCTGTTGCTGTTGGGGTGGCCTAGTGCACTCGCTGAGAGATGCTGGAGGTGCTCCAGGCCGGCGTGGTAGCCGCTTTGCTCTCCGTCTTTTGCCCAAAGGAAGAGGAGAGAGAGAGAGAGAGAGAGAGAGAGAGAGAGAGAGAGAGAGAGAGAGAGAGAGAGAGAGAGAGAGAGAGAGAGAACTCCCCCTCCCCGGCACGCCCCATCTGACCGACCCACTCACCTTTCCAGCAGTCTTCCTGTCTCTTCCTCTGCTGCCGCCATGTGCAGTCCGAGGAAGAAAAGAGGTTTGTGGGCAGTACCACAAACAACTTGTGCAAAGTCCCACAAACCAAAGAACTTCAACCGATCAATTCATGCTTCGCAAGGTGTTTTTTTTATGAGAAGTTTGAATTGATTGGTTGAACTTTTTTAGTCCCACTTTTTTTGGGGGGGACTGCACATGACAGAGGACTGGGAGCCGCAGGAGATGGCTGAAAGAGCCACATGTGGCTCCGGAGCCGTGGGTTGCAGACCTGTGGTCTAGTTTAATGAAGAGAAGGACGAGGGGGGACATGATAGTAGTGTTCCAATATCTCAGGGGCTGCCATAAATGTTCCAATATCTCAGGGGCTGCCATAAAGAGGAGGGAGTCAAACTATTCTCCAAAGCACCCAAAGGCAGGACAAGTAGCAGTCCAGAACAGGAAAGCCACTGGGGCTGTTGCAGCCAGAAGCCAACCCTAAAGCTCCATGGGAAGAAATTGCCATGGATTTTATTGTGGAATTACCCAAGAGCTCTGGGAGTACAGTGATTTGGCTGTAATTGACTGATTTGTAAAGCAAGCACACTTTGTGGGATGTCCAAAGATTCTATCAGCCCGAAGTTTGGCAAAGTTGTTCATGCAACATATATACCGGCTGCATGGAGTTCCAAGACGAATCATCTCTGACCAGAGGGTGCAATTTACTGCAAAGTTTTGGTGGGAGTTCCTAAAATTAATAGGCTCTTCCCAAGGGCTTAGCTCAGGGTATCATCTGAATACTAACGGGGTGGCTGAAAAGGCAAAATCATTGATAGAGAAATATTTATGCTGCTATGTAAACTATCAGCAAACTCATTGGGCAGAGCTCCTGCCTTTCACAGAAGTAGCATATAACAACTTGGTACATAGTAGCACTGGGTGAGCCTGCACCATGCCAAGGTCATTGCCGCAGGTGCTTGATGGAGAAGTAAACTGTTCCCATAACAAAAAGAAATATTAGTATTGGGCAATGTGGATACCCGGTGGGAGAGGAGAGGGAATCCAATGTTTAACTAAGCAAGCTTTTGAATGGGAAATCTCAGAGTTGGCTTCACTTCTTCAGTTCTGAGATGATGTATCCAATAAAGTTATCCCTGCTGGGACTCCTTTTGAGGATTCCTTTTGTTGGATTTATTAGTCAGACTGTTAACACTTACTCTTATTAGTATTTGGCTAATCACCTGCTAGAATTTTTCATATAGCTTTGCTGTTTATATATTTTCCTAACTAGCCAACATGTATTTTCTACAGACATTCCCAAAATTGCAGAGCATAAAATGAAATATTACTCAAATTAATTTTCAATGTATTTGCTACCTGCGCTAAACTGCTTGCTTCGGCGAGGAGATCGAGGTTGGCGCTGATAGGGATCACTTGATCCATAGAGGTCAAAGCTTCCTATGCTCAGCAGTTTAGTCTTCTGCATAAAATCTACAACAACCAGACCATTGCAGTTTCCAAATGCAATTCTGTGAAAAGAAATACGGTTTAAGTATTTTAGAGTTATCTCTTTCAAGTACTGAAACTGGAATAGATTTCAAACAAAGAGGCATTCATATAAGGTAATCCTTGTTTTTAATTTTTATTTTTCTTCATCAATTTTTTTATCATGCATGTTGTCTTTTATTGTTCTTATAGTATGAGCCCCAGAGAAATCTGGAGTCAGATGGCATCTAAATAAGATGATAGCTCATTTTAAGAACCAGATCAGATGATGGGTCACTCATCTTTGGTTTCATGACAGACACTGAAAAGGGAGCCTGCTTGTCAAGAAGAGCTGGCTTAAACCATGAGTGGGTGGGTGACTCATAGCCTACAAGTGACATATAGTTCCTAGGACCTAGAACATCATTTTTATTGCTCTGAGACCAGGCTGCTAAAATTCATCAGGGATATAACCAAATTTTGGCATTAGGATATATGGTCACTTTTTTGTAAGTATGCTTGTAAGGAAGGGAGTGAGAACAATTTGGCTCTGAGAGACTTTCCACTTCCACATTTGGTCCTAAAACTCCCAAAGTAAACCAAAGAAGAAGTTCATATTCCTTTGGGTTATATCATATCATCACTGGAGCATCTACTACAGCTCTTCAGAAGTTGGGAGGCTTAAGTATGTGTTTCCAAGCAGGTTATTCAGGCAATTACTAATCTCCTCTTGATAGGAGGTACACATACTTAAGGTTTTATGGGCCATCCTTCAGGTCTGCTCTCTGTATAACCAGAAAGAAATAAGGACAGTTGCTAGTTCATAAGGAAAAACATTGTACACTTTAAGAAACTATAGCAATCAAAATGGCACAGAAAAGATTGTAACCAGATGGTGAAAAAAAGGATAATTTGGAAAAAGATAAAATATTGAATGCTCCAATTTATATGATTCAATCTCAAAGTGACTCCTGGCATAAAAAAGGAGAGAGAATGTCTGTTTTTCAGGAACAATGAATCTTCCTGCTTCCCCCACACTTATATGAGAGCCAATTTATCCTCTTCTGTACCATAGCTAAGATAAGTTGGAAATTAATTGGGCCTAAAACGGAAATGCCACAATGATGTCTAATAGTGGCAATTCAGAGGGAGTTTGGTAAAGAAAAATCCAACAGTATGTGAACTCCACACCACCACCCATCTCAATATTATGCCCTAAATGTAAGCATCCCGATTCACCAGTACAACCCCATCAGAGCAGGAGCATTAAGTTTAAATTATAGCATCCATAACAGATATCTGAATAGCCTCTCTTTCAAGAAATATTTGTAAGGCTTCTTATAATTAGTAAATTGATGAAAGTACTACCTTCCCATATTATAATACATTATAATGAGTGCATAATTAGTACATTCTCTAACATTAAATCAGAAATTGCCTTTCTGAAATTTAAATGTGCAGTATTATTTTCCTTCCTCATATATAGTATTCTAATTCCAAAGCACACAAAATGGGAGGCAGGCAGAAACACAAGCAAGGAAGAATTCTTCCTTGCATAGACTATGCATGGCAACAATATTGTTATGTTCTCAAGCAAAGGAGGATTAGTAGAAGGATAATCATAATAAATAGCAGTATTTTTTTCTCTGACACCAAATTAATATTATACTGAAAGACAATATATATGTGAATGTCAAGGACTAAATATTACCACTTTCTTGTTGTATGCAATTTCTTATCCTTGAATCACATTTTTAAAAATATTTGATCCATTTCCTTAATGGTTGTGATAGCTTATTAAGTACAATATACATCCTTATAAAATAAAATGCAAACACCAAAGGGATGGCTTTAAAAGTTCTGGAATACTAAAATGTGTTGACTTGTCCCCAAAAAGGAATTGGGAATGGGCTTGCTTTAACTCCAGGAACAATTCATTCCAAAAAGGGCATGGTGAAAACAGAATTGGTCATTAATGTCATGCATTTCCATGGCAAGAAGTGTAAATGGTAACCCACAAATGACCTAACTGTGTATAACACTATAGGTAGTCCTTGCTATACAACCATTCCCTTAACTATCATTGAAAATTACAGTCCTCACACTTATAATCATAGCAGAGTATGCAGTCACATGATCAGAATTTTGGAGCTTAGCAACTGGATCACATTTCTGATGGTTGCAGCATCCCAGGATCACATGATTGCCATTTGCAATCTTCCAGCAAGCGAAGTCAATGGGGAAAGCTGGATTTAATTGCCCCATGATTCCCTTAGTAATTATGATGAAGTTAGTAAAATTGACTGCAACTCACTTAATGACCACATCACTCAGCGACACTTCTCTGTATGTACACTGAGACATTGTGAAACAAAAAGCAAAAGAGGGTTGTTTTGATAAACTGAATTTTAGTCTATAAAACCCAATGACATAATATAATCTTTAAAAAGCCCCAATAGTGTATTATACACACACACACACACAATTTGGATTGCTAACAAAGAATTAAAGGGAGACTGGTATAGCTATTTCAAGCTGCTTTGCTCTCATCAGCCAGCCACACCCTTCTGAGATTCAAACCTGGGCTGCTTGCACGTTAGGCAGCTGTGTTAACCTCTAGGCCACAGGCTCTTTCTCACTTTGTCAGCTATATCAGGTAGGTTTGTTTCCTTGAAGATAATCCTCTAATAATCAATGCAATGAAGGTCATTAAAATAAGGGTCACATAATAGCTGTCTTCCTGAACTTGAGGGGCTGTCACAGAGAATTTATTCTCCAAAGCACCAGAAGACAAGACAAGCAGTAATGAGTGGAAGCTTCTTAAAGAGAGATCCAACCTAGAACCTAGAACTGAGAAGAAATTTCCTGACAGTGAGAAGAGTTAATCCAGTGGAACAGCTTGCCTCCTGGAGTTGTGGGTGGTCCATCACTGGAGGTTTTCAAGAATAGATTGGACAATCATTTGATAGGGATGGTATAAGGTCTCCTGCCTTAAGCATAGAACAGTGGTCCCCAACTTTTCTAGCTCTGTGGACCAACAGCAGCAGCGGGGAGAGGGGATGCTTTCAAGTGTGCATCCACCATTTGTGCAAATGGAGCTTTGCACGCTTGCATGCTCACCTGCCGCTTGCATGGCCCAGTTCCCAATGGAACTGGTACCAGGCCATGGTACCAGGCCATGGACCAGGTGTTGGAGACCTCTAGACTAGAAGACTTCTAAGGTCCTTTTCAGCCCTATGATTCTATAGTCTATGAATGTCTGTGGAGATTCTCAGTCATCCAGGTCATATTTGTCTCAAAGGTGTTTTTTTTTCAAAAGGCAACTGGATTGTTTTATCCTTGAGTAAGAATAAGAAGACATTTTGGTTCTCATCCAAGAAGTTTCATCAGTTCTGGCAGAATGGTGAGGGCGATGGAAGGATGAAGGAATCATATTCTATGAATATACATGCCTCAAAATACTTGTTTTTAGCTCTGGGAAGTGGGGGGGAAGGGGGGTGGTTTGGGGTGGGTGGGTTTTGGGGATATGTATTGTAAAATCTTTTTTTGTAAAACTCTTTAATAAAAAAATAGTTGTTTTTTGTTCATAGGTATGCCAACAATTTTGAGGTTATGAAAATTTTATATTGATTCATGATAAAAGTAAATAATATATGATGTTAAAAGTAAAAGTAATTTATGATGGCTGACCCCAGTGGAAAAATAAATGAAATCCATGCCTTGTTTGAACTACACAGGCTGTAACAGTTTTTAGAACTCTAATGTTTCTTCCTCCATGGTTTGACAGCTTCCGTGAAAAACTCAAGAACATTCACGAGGATCCAAACATTGTGTTTATGACAGTACCAAAAATCACCAGATTGTTATGGGTTATTTTTTGCAAAAGGCTGTTTTCATTTGGATCTTACATAAGGAGTAATAGGGATCTGTATCTTGGTCCCATCTTTTCTGCCATTTTCTTCCAAACCACCAAAAGAAGACAAACTGATTAGAATATCTTTTTCTCTCCCTGGAACAGGTTCTATTACTGGTTCCAGATAGACCTCCATTCTAAAGATGACTCAGATTTCCCATTTCCCAGCTAGGCAAACTGACCAAACCCAAATGAAGATATAAGGGGATAACTTACAATCCATAGGCTGAATTCACGGCTAGGCTGGTTATTTGTTGAGGAAGCTCACCATCTACACACAACAATTGAATAACAAGTTCTGCTTGATAACCAGGAGGCATCCTTACGGCACGAGTCTTCACACTAAGAAGAAGAGGAGAAACAATTATCAAAATGATCAAAATGATCTGATTACCCAACTGGAAATCACTTGCATTGATAAGAAAACTGGCTTTGAGAAAAGAATAGGAAAAGAGTGGGTGAGAAACAGTAAATATGTATAAATGTGTGTAAATAGTATTGATTGAAGTTTTCTTCCTCTCAACTGCTTGTCTTATCCCAATTGTTCCCAGTGGTACCTTCTGTGTAAAACAAATCAGTGTTATATCGTCATATTAGGTCTCATTTGATTCTTGAAGCAAAGGTAACAAAAAATTATGATGCTTTTTCATATAAAGCAAGAATGCAATCTACCGTAACTCCTGATTAGAAATGTTAAAGAGCTATTGGAATAATCCTAGCTTACCCTTCTATTGTGGAAAAGAGCAAGATTAAAGTTCTTCCATCTCCCTAATTTTTATCGTCACCTGACACATTTCGTGGGGTTGAACTGAAGAGTAGGACACTCTTCACTTTGCAACAAGAATAATCATTTAATGCTGTTCGTGATTGCTTAACTGTGTGGCACTAAATAGAGATAAAGAAATTCAATTCTTCTCAAAAAAAACTCAGTCACTACATTGGAATGGGAGAATCATAGTGATTTATTGCTCTAAATTGTAATGTTTATTAATACAGGGCCTAAAATATAACCCAACAAAATTCTGTGACTATACGAGAAAGTCCTAAGTTCACTCTCTCTATGCTTATCCCGTTCTGGAGCTATCCCAATTTTGCTAGCTTCATTTCATTTCTCTAAACTATCCAGATTCTTTGGAAATTTTGTTTCTGTTTTCTAAAGATTAGCTATTCTCCTCATTTTTATACTGAATAGTTTATAAGCATTCCCTTGGCCACCTTGTTTATGGTATTTATAAAGACATCAAAGGATATTTGGCCAGCTGGGCTTCATCAGTGTGTGAGAATCTAGCATAGGTGAGAAGCCATGAAAGTCTCCTTAGGAGGAGAAGGAAGAAGGAGTGGTGGTTTGAAGAACACAGCTTGCCCTTCCTTTTTCATCCCCAGACTCGAGCATTCTTTTACTTTTGAGACATTAAACATTCAAACACCTTCTACTCCGATATTCAATGTCAACATAACTTTAGGTCTCAGAGGAACAGCAACTTCAAACAATGGGCTTAGGGACTTAGCCAAAACAAATATGGAGGGGTGCGCCAGCCTAGATGTGTTAGGAATCTATTGTAGTACGTGGTTATTGGTAGCTACTAAATCAGCTGTGCTGAGCTCAGTCTCAAATGAGAGGAATGATTTCTACAGTCTTTCTTAATAAAGAATTACCACAATGGTGAGCAACTACACTTATTTGAACATTCTGTAACCATTTCTTAGTACAAAAACAGAAAATAATTCTTGAGATACTATTTATACAGAGCTATCAAAATCTATGATACTTCACAATCTTAGCAGAAAAATATAAATGTTGAAGAAATTTTGTTATAAATGTTGAAAAAGAACAAAAACAATTTAAATCAGTCTACATTCTTTACCTGAGAAATGGACTACAATCCATTGTTTGCTCAGATGAAGCATTGGAATTGCCCGAGAGGTCTTTTAAAGATGAAAAATTGGAAGAGGCATCAGTAAATGAAGTCATAATTTCTGCTTCAGGACTAATGGTATCTTCTATCTCATTCTGGAGCTTCACCTCTAAAGACTTTAAAAAAATAAAACTCAGATTAGATTTAGAAATATAGTTAAAAGATTCAATATTGTGAATCCAATCTGCTTTCACAGTATTCCAGAATGTCAGCTACATGCCTGGAAACTGCAAACTTCCCAAACTAGGCTAAGTATGAAGGAATCCATCAAAATTATAATGACTGTCAATTGTAAAGCACAATTTAAAAAAAACTAATCAGAGGAAGAAGGTATCCTAAATGTGCCTTCCTACTGTACCATAATAATCTTGTGGTCCAGATTCCTGGAAACAGAGAATATATCTTTCTGTTCTCATCTAAATATGAAGGTGATTCCAGCTTCTTAGAGATTTCTATGAGCAATAGGAACCTAGACATTAAGAAAGAGTACTTTCCCAGAATTTTTCCCCCAATCTATCTTATGATGATGTGGACTGAAGACCTGCAAGGTAGACTTGCAAATTTCTCCATAATAATAATAATAATAATAATAATAATAATAATAATAATAATAATAATAATAATAATAATAATAATAAAAAATCTTTATTGTCAAAGTACAACATGTGTACATTGAGATTAGCTGAGCCTCTCCCTGTGCTCCCTCCCCCCAACACACATATAAGTGGTGAGTTAAGCGATGTCATGACCTCCCTTTCACAGTGCCTGGAGGCTGTTAGGGGCTGGATAGGAAGCAACAGGTTGAAACTGAACCCTGGCAAGACCCAGTGGCTTTGAGTTTGGGGTTCTTTGGTCCATGGCTATATAAATTTTCTAAATATATAAGTCTCAGTAGACCACTAAAAGTGTGAGCTATGATATCCAAGGCATCCCTTTCCCTTTCAAGGGCTTAGACTCTAAAACTTATTTGGTTCCTTTAGACATTTGAGATCAAGATGGCAGGCTAGGAATTTGGCTGATTTGAAAGAACTGCTAGGTCTCCCTATGGAGGAAGGCATAGGCTGTCAAACCTCCAACTTTTTCTGGAGCTGTTTGTGAGGAACTCCACAGGACTGCAGGAAAGTAATTGAGATAAAGCAAATTCATAAACTACAAATTCAAGACTTCAAATTCTCTTGATTTAAAATCATGGGTTATGAGGAGGAAAGATGGTTAGAGGTTCTTCTGAGACCAACAGAAGAGAATATTTGAAGCTCAGGGTTGAACTGTGGGGTCCTTAGTGCTCTCTGAGCTGGGTGTTTTTCTTGCACACATATTCTTCCATGCTTGCACCTGCACTAATGATGTTACTTAGTTTGGTAATGAAACATTAACAAGAAAACCACCAAGCTCAGAGAGCACCAAGGACCAAACAGTTCTTCTGAGAGAAAGATCCAGAAGAATAAAAACTGCCTGTCAGAATGGGAGCATTCAATAAAATGTTTTGTTTTAACAGATTCAGTTTGTAGTTGGAAAATATTAATTTTGTAGCATCAAAATAACCTGTTGATTCCAAAAAAAAGTCTGTTTTGACGTTCTTCCTATGCAAGTCATCCTCAAAAGTATGCTTATGACAGCTTCTTTTGAATGTTTAAAATATATATAGGAAAGCCATAATAGCTAGCTGCATAGTCAGGTTTCAACTGTAACCACTGCATGATAAACATAGCCATGTTTATTGATAACTATAATTGATTAAAGGGAAACTTGGTATATTAATGTAAGCAAATCAGTGCATAAGCAATACTCATACAAACTTACCGATATTTCAGTATTAACTTCATGTTTGCTGAATCTATAAACAATAACATATGCAGAGACACCAGCTATGCAAAATATTCTACTTTCAGGACACCAGTACATTAACTGGATTGCACAAGGATCCTCTTCTATCATATCTGCTGCTGGCTTGCCTTCCAACTTCCGTTTTTCAAATATTTTTGAAGTTTTTAACTTGTACAGCATTTGCAGTGTGACTAGAAAAAATTGAAATGATCTATTATATTACTTTGATGTTAAAACGGAAAGTGGAAAGAAAGTGTATTGTTACAATCTGTATTTTCTATTATCTTCACTATTTTTATTTTGGGATCCTCACTATTTGTAGCCCTCTGATTGAAAGCACAGGCACACCGTAAAAAGTCTGGTATTTAGTGCTTACCAAAAAAAGCTTTAAAAAAAGCACAGCTTCAATGCTAAATATCCTGTACTGTCAAAAGAATACTGAACCTTCCTTTACATTTTTCAGATATTATATTGTAGCATATAATCAGCAATCTGTTTCTGATGGGCAGCAGATGAATTGAGCAGCAGGAAAAGGGAAAGAGATTCCTTATGACTCACTCTGTGCAGCACTCTGCTTTAAATGAAAAAAACAGACTACATTTTATGTACTGTACTCCAGTCTTCTTTCAATCATTTTAATTGCTCATTAATCATTTGAATATGCAGTTAAACAGAAGTGGAAGCCTCTTAATGATCAATTGCAGAATCAGAAAAAAGATCACATGAAGACCAAACCATACTAGAAATCTAACTACTGTTAGATTTTTAGTGTCTTTGCAGGCGTACAGTTTTGACTTTTATTCATTCCTACTCTTTCACACTCTGCTACAATTTTTCCCCTTTTAAATAATATTTTACAGCTTGTCGGGAATTCATTACATTGTACCAATTTCATGTATTTTGAGTAACAGATTCAATAACTGCAATTAATTCACTCATTTTCAAATCTGTAACATACATTTATAATGCAGAAATAAATTTAAAAACTTACTGGCAGAAGCATCCCAAAATTTTACTGATCCGTCTGCATGACTTAAAAGAATATAGTAAAGGCTAATTAAAACAAGGTAGAATAACATTATCATCATCATATACTTCTACCAAGACTGATGTTGGTTTCAATTCCTGTGATAAAAGGTGACAAATCTCAATTGCCATCTGTAGTCATTGGGAACACTTGATCTTCTAAGCAGCGGTTTTTCTTCTCTCCTTGCCTGTCAGAACCATGAAGGAAGTCCTAGTTTTGTTAAGGAACGAAGGATATCAGGACTTGATTAATGTGGGTGCTGTTCATTTATCTCCTTTGTAGTTTCTCATAAGATGATTAACACTAGAACTGGCCACATAACTCATCTGAAATGTACTGTAGAAGAAAGATTTCTTACACTAGCTAAAATTAAATGGAAGTATGATAAGCAGCAGCCAGGTTTTGGGTGGATGAAGAAACCTACAGCTACTTTAATGGATTCTATCTTCAAGTGGCTTTTTCAAAAATTGGTTCCATGCATATCTTTGTAAATGATTTTTGCTGTAACCTACCGAAAGCTAATATTTATTTATTTATTATTAGATTTGTATCCTGCCTTTGTTACTTTATTAAAAACTCAAGGTATCAAACATATGGAATTCTCCTTCCTCTTTCTATTTTCCCCACAACAACAACCCTGCATAGAGATGAGCATCTCCACAAGCAGATTTTTCCCCTCTATTAACAAAAGCAGATTTAACCACTGCAGAAAGAGGATCACATCAAAGAGCATTTCAAAGCTACCATATATATCTCTTCTTCAGACCTAAGACTTAAGCTCAAATAGGCAAGTCTCCTGTTCTTGAAAAGATGCATGTGGCATGAGTGTAACAAAGGCTGGTAACCTAATACACACATTATGTATGTTACTAAATGTGTTCTGTGAAAGCCTCAATTTATCAAATCATTAGGGAGTGGAATTCAATATCTATAGGCCCATTTAATATTATAATGACCATGACATATGGAAAACATAATTTAGACTGTAAGAGGAATAAAGGGTGAATACAAATTTTAAAAAGTGATAGATTGGGTTTATGAAACTAAGAAAAATGAGAAAGATGTAATATATTGGACTGAAGGTTTCTAACAGTTTCTTGTGGAGTAGAATTAATGAAGGGAAGAAAAAGTGCAGGTTTAAATATGAGTAAAAGGGCTAAAATGTATATTAAACAGTATAAATGTATATAAAAAGTATAAATTCATCTCCTATAGGTTGTTTTAGATGTGTGTAGATGTAGAAATCCATGGTATGAGAAAGAATATTTGATGGGATGGTGTAAAAGTAGTGGTTGAATTAAAGAAAAATGCACATAAGAGATGCAGGATGACAGAAAAATATAATACATCATTCTAGCATGCAATGCTGTGAGAATGTTGAAAAATTGTGAAGTATAGAAGGTGCAACCAGAAAAATGTTAAAATATGGACATTATTTACTTACGGAGTTCCTATGTGACCTATTTATTTTGTATGTGAAAGTTACATCTACTATATGCCTGTTAACTGGAAAATGCTGATCTATTTCTCTATACTAAAGGAAGTCCTAGCAAGAATACAAAAATTCCAGTGGGATTAGTTTAACAGAACAACAGAGCTGGAAAGGACTTTGGAGGTCTTCCAGTCCAACCCCCTGCTCAAACAGAAAACTCTGTTCCATTCCAGACAAATAGTTATCCTTAAATACCTCCAGTAATGGAGCACACATAACTTCTGGGGAAAGCCATTCCACTGATTACAGTTACAGTTCCTGCAATTGTCCATTGTATGTTTTAGCCTCCAGACCCCTACTCATCTTTGTTGCTCTTCTCTGCTCTCTTTCTAGAGCCTCAACATCTTTTTTGTATTGTGGTGACCAAATGTATTGTGGATGAGGTATTCCAAGTGTGGTCTTACCAAAGTATTATTAAGAGGTACTAACACTTCACGTGATCTTGATACTGTTCTTCTATTGATACAGCCTAGGACCGCATTGGCTTTTTTGACAGCTGCTACACTGCTGGCTCTAGTGGTTGTCCACTAGAACTTCTAGATCCCTCTCACACTTACTTATGTTGAGCCAGGTACTTCCTATTCTATACTTGTGCATTTGGTTTTTCTTGCCTAAGTGTAAAATCTTCCTTTTCTAAGCACTGAATTGCATTTTTTGGGGGGAGAGAGCTCAGTGTTTAACTCAGTCAAGATCTTTCTGTAAGCTTGAGCCTATCTTCTAAAGTGTTGGCTATTTCCCCCAACTTGTCTGCAAATTTGAGGAGTCCCCCTTCTATCCCCTCATGTATGAAGAACTTGAAGAGTACTGGGCCCACTGCATGCTTTCTCCATGTAGATATAGTTTCATGCTGAGTGCAATTGGTCAGCCAGTTATAAATTCATCTGGTGATGATACTTTTTCTACCTTACCAAGAGGTGGGCTGTAGTCTACTTTGTCAAGTGCCTTACTGAAGTCCAAGTATACTACATCTACAGCATTTTGCTATTACACTAATTTAGTCATTTTGTCAAAGAATACACTAAGATTTGTCTGGCATGATCTGTTTTTGACAAACCCATGTTGGCTTCTAAATAAGTTTATTAAATATGCCTAGGAAAATAGCAGAATTCTGGTTAAAAAGTTAGAAGCTATGACACTGAACAAAATTTGGGAAGTGGCATGCAAGTTTGTATTTAAAAGAAGGTAAGCAGATGAGATATTTTTTTAAAAAATATTTTATTGGAGAAATATAATAACCCCAGAGGGAAAACCAAAACTAAGACTTTATACATACTGTCTTTATTGTAATGTTACAGTAACAGAATCTTGCAAATCTCAGAGCACTTCTCCCCTTTCTTGCCTTTAGAAACAGAATCATGAGCTGGAAGGGACCTTGGATGTCTTCTATTCCAACCTCATGCCAAGGTAGGAGAACTTATAGATTATCTAGACTCTTTTCTGTTTAGCTTCTAACTAGATGTAACGGGATGTGAGAATCAGGAGGAAGAGCCACAGTCTAGATAATAATCTGATAACGGGGCAAGCTCCTCAGAATGGACTCTCTCTACATATGATAAATGGCTAAGGGAACTAGGTAGGTCTACCCTAATGAAGACAAGGTTTAGGGGGTGGCATGATAGCTGTTTTCCAATACTTGAGGGAATGACACAGAGAACAAGCTTGTTAAAGAGAGAAGCAACCTGGAACTAAGGAGAAATTTCCTGACAGTGAGAACAATTAACCAATGGAACACTTGCCTCCCAGAATTGTGGATGTTCAATTGCTGGAGGTTTTCGAGAAAAGATTGGACATCCATTTGTCTGGGATGGTATATCATAAAAAAATATTCATGTACAGACTGTTTGACACCTTCAGCCCTCCCCTGGCCAAAACATGACACTGCATCAAAAATAAAAAAGATATACGGTATTTTTTTAGCAGATTCAGTGCTCTTTCTTTTAAAGAAACCTGAACAACACCCTCCTTAGAATAAATAGGCCAAACATTTCTTTTTGCTCTCTGATATTAGCAACATGGGATGGGTGAGAAAGACAAGAATACAGAAACATGGGTCCTATCAATATTCTTGGATATCAAAAACTACAATTTGTCCCACTTTTTTTCTTAAATGAGGACATTGATACCTTTGAAATTCTCATACAGTGATGGAGAGAATATCAGAGCAGATGTTAACAATTTACTAAGTGGAAATTCTGAAAAAATGGTACAATTTACTAAGTGGAAATTCTGAAAAATTGGTACAGAAAGCTATCTATAGTTCTAACTTACCATGAGGGGCATTCTGTTGTAAAATTATTTTTATCCTAAGGAGAAATATAATACTAGCAGACATTTTTCTCCATTGCTATCACAGCTCTAGGTGTTTGAAGAATTCTGAGCTTATCTCACTTGAACTTGTGTTTTCTTGAATCTACTTCTAGTTTCACCCTGAGTTTTCCTTACAACAGACTAAGGGGAACAACAATCGTATTAATAATGAAGTCACCCAATTCTCTGTTGGAATATCACTTATATTTCAAAGGCAAATTGGAACAAGGTCCTTATGAATTCTCAGGACTGTCTAGATATTTGTTCATTAATTTCCAACTGGACTTTTCAGTCATGCCTTTTGATTTGGAGTATTTTTTTTACTTTTTTACTTTCTTTCTTTTATATTTGGTGTTATTCACCTTAAGGATACATGGTGAAGAAAGATGGAGTAAAATTTTAAGCAAAAAATAACAAACCTACAACTATTTCCAACAGCCAGTATGTTATAATAGCACTTTCCTTACCCTGTAATAATAATCTCAGGATATGTTTGTGATCCTAGGTTCCATACTCCACCAGTGATAGGCCACTCCTAAAAATAAATAAATTAATTTTTATATCTGTCCGTCTGTCTAAAGTATTGCAATAACATGTTTTTGCTACTTCATTATAGATTCAATGACAATGTAATACTCACAAAACTATTATCTTTTGTATTTACATGGTGATACAAAAGCTTAAGAAAAACACTTAATAGCTAATTACTAGGTTGTTTTATATTATGTTTAACCATGGTGTCCCCCACTTTTGGTGTGTGAATAAAATAGAGTAAAATTTATCTAAGGAAATAAATTTTATTTAAAGCAAAAATAAATGTTTAGCCCTCACTATTATAGGCTCTGCAAGCTCACAGAATCTGATTCAGTATTAAGAAACCTGGAATTCCATCTTGTGTGATTGTATATGTATTTAAGTCTGGACACTGAATCAGTCATTTAAGAAAACAGCCAGACTCATTTTTATATGATTCACAGCTGCTTGTTTCCCCATTTGATTCAAATTCAATCCCTGAATTAGAAATCCCTGCTTCCCATTTATGGTAGCTGAGTGTCAACAATCAGCTATAATTTGTTTCTACATAAGAGATGACAAAAGGTAGGCAAATTTGGGGTCTTGGGTACATTTGACATTTTTTAAAGTGCTGTGGATTCAAAAATTAGGCTGATTAATAACAACCTGATTCTCTTGTAACAAGAATAACAAGAATTTCTGTTCTTGTCTCTTAGAGAAAAGCAAGGGCTTTTCAGAAACAAGGGACGGGGAGAAAGGGAGAGGGAGAAAGAGGGCAGGAATCTGCACATGGGTACAGGTCCAACATGAGAGAGTCTGTTAAGACACAGTATCCCTAACAAAATATCATAAATACTAGAGGCAAAGAACAATGAAACATTACCATGAAAACTAGCAATCTGTTTTAATTAGTGCTGCTTCAGTAACACTTTCCCTTTTTTATTCTTTACCTTATTGCTATATCCTTGCTTCTTATGTTTTGCACCTACAGAATATAGCACAGGAATCAAATCTGGAGGACAATCAGCAAAATATTCTGTGCAGGTAACAGGTGAATCATGAATATCCATGGGATAAGGATTTTCAAAAATGGGAAAACTAAATGAGAAAGACATTTATTAGCATACCCCTTAAAGACAAAATTATTTAATATATTAATTATTTGAAAAGAAGCACATTACCGAGTATATACACAGACACACAATTTTTTAACAATGCTTGACACAAATGTAGACAGTGAGATAAAAATTAAGACTATTTCAATGCCAATTAGATTAAGATGACTACATACTAATAATTTAAGTGTTTTTTATTGGGGCTTATATACCATTTCAAACCACAGAGATTCTGAACAGCCTACATTCCTTCTAATACTAAGATGATGAAAAGAGTAACAAAGGGCAAATTTAACAAAGGGCAAATCAATAATAGTAGAAGAACAGTAACTGAGAACAATTATAAAGAAGAATATAATCACCAGGGAACAATAAACATACAATTACAGTCCAGGATGGAGCTTCCAACTTCTACTGGATCTTCTCCCAGGCTTTTATAGCTCTCTTAACTCAACCAGATAAATGGGGCTCAAATCCTTTCTCTTAATCTCTTAGAGCAGGGATGTCAAACTAGTGGCCCGTGGGCCAGATGCGTCATGCACAGGCTACACCCACCCCAGCTCCGCAATGGCAAAAAAGTCGCAATATGTCACGACACATCACGTGAGATGATCAAGTTTGACACCTGTGTCTTAGAGAATCATGGTTTTTATGGATGCATCAGTTATTTGGTTGTCTCACTGTCTCACTGTGTTGGTGAATATGGCATTTTAGATTGCAGATGCTGCTTCTATAGAATCTTACAAAAGAATTGTAAGATTAAATCAGTTCATCTCTTGCTATGGCATCACTCAATGAAAGATAATCAATCTGCTTAACTATCGCTGGGGATTGAATGCCACAAAGATTGACTCAAGAATTTCAAGGGACCTAGAAGATGGAAATGTCAGGAAGTATTTGTTTTCCCAATAAGATGTTTCATTAGCAAGCAAGATTCCATCCTATAATTCAGACACACCTTTATCATTTTGGTACAAATTAGGCCCTTGGCTATGCTGTTTTTTTAATCTAAAGGAAATTGTTTTAGGAAGAGGACATTGTACTTAATCTTGTCAACAACTGGAATAATTTGTTTCAGATTAAAGGGGCAAGGTAAAAAAAAAAGTACAGTACTGGCCAAAATTGTGGAAACGCTGGGAAAAGTGTACATTTGAGGTTTGATGGCTAATAACCACTTTTTTTGGAGTAGTACCATAAAATTATATATCAGTGGAAAGATAATTTAATCAAGAATGTAATGCAATAAGTTTTATGAAGGATTTGCTATTAAAATAGCAGTTATAAAGAAGAAAAGTGAAACATGTAGAAAAAAATGAGGTATACAAAAATTATCACCATAGAAAAAATGAGATATACAAAAATTATTACCATGTCAGTTAATACTTAGTTGGGTAACTTTTAGCATGAATTACAGCCTTACAATGTCTTCCCATGGAGTGAACCAAGTCCTTTAGTTCTGCAGCTGTTATAATGTGAAACCAAGATTGAATGATTGGTTCTATTAACTGGGTTTTATTGCTGGGTTGCTTCTGACTAACAAGTTTCTTTAGTCGGCTCCATAGATTTTCAATTGGGTTAAGGTCTGGGCTATTCCCAGGCCATTACAGCAGTGGAATATGATTATCTTGAAACCACTTTTTGCACACAGCAGCATGACATGGAGCTGAATCCTGTTGAAATATAAATGCTTCATTGTCTTGGAAAAGATCATGTGCGGAAGGCTTCTGTTTGGGCTCAAGTATTTCATTAATGTATATTTGGTCATTTATATTCTCATTCATCCCACAAATTCTGCCCACACCTTTTGATGTCATACAACCCCAGATCATAACTCTGACTGGGTGTTTCACGGTAATGTAATGCAATCAGGATGCAAATCTTCTCCGATTCTTCTCCTTACGTATTTTATGCTATCACTACCAAACAGGGAGATCTTGGTCTCATCACTCCAAATAACACTGTCCCATTGTTCCTCTGTCCAAGTAACATGGGTTTTAGCCCAGTTTAGTCTTTTCAACCTTTGTTTGAGAGATAAAAGTGGCTTTTTTCGTCGAATTCTAGATTTTAGGCCAGATTCCTGCAGTCTGCGCTGGACAGTCCTTGCACTCAACTTCACATTGCATTGCGCCATTTCATCTTGTATACACCCAGATTATTTTCTTCTGTCACGTAGGCACAGTCTCTTAATTCTTCTATCATCACTTGCTGTTGTGCACCTTTCCCTGCCTTTAACAGTGTGGTTTTGTAGTGACTGAGTCTCCTTATACCTCTTCAAAAACTTAGAAATGCCACTTTTGGTTTAGTTTCCACCATTTTTTCTTCTAATTTTGTATATAACTGTAGCCTTGTTCACTTAATAATACTATTTTACATTGCTTTCTGGGACACCAGTCAAATCTTTGCACTATTACTTTAATTTTATTATGTTTTACAAGCTCACTAAATGAAAGAACACAAAAAAACCCAATCAACTTCATAGCGATCACATAACACACTGACAAATGTCCTCCTCTCAGCTTCAATACATGACATCAGTAACTGAATCCTACTGTGATCTGATTGGCTCATTGCCAAAACAAGATGATACCTGATTGGCTCTCTAAACACTCATTGGCTACTATCAGATGAAGGAAAGCTACCTGATATCAACCTAAGCAAGTAGTGCTTCCTTTTTCTGGTTATTTGGCTATAACCTTTCATAGAATACAGATAATTGAACAAACTTTGTTGCATTACATTCTTGATTAAATTATCTTTCCACTGATATATAATTTAATGGTACTACTCCAAAGAAAAGTGGAGTTATTAGCCATGAAACCTCAAACATACACTTTTCCCAAAAGGTTTCCACAATTTTGGCCACCACTGTATATAATAAATCAACACTATTGTATAATTATGATCCTAATGTTCATTTGTTGTTGTTAAACTGACTTACAAGTAGCAGTGCAGATATGCCTCACCCTAAAGTGTAGGGCTGTGTGCAATTTAAAAAGTCATCTAGAAAGTACTTCCTCTTTCTTATGAAGTTAAGTAGCTTTTAAGTTAAGTGGCTTTTTTCAGGCTTCCAGGTGAAGCTTCTTAAAACAGACCCCACATGGAGGTCTGGAAAAAGGTGAGCTGCTTTAATGAATAGCATTTCCAAATATCCTCAGAGTCTAATTAAAAAAACCCTCTGAGCTGCTTCATGTATTACAAAGAAGCAACCAAATATAAATAAATCAGTGAAGTGGAGAGAGAAAGAAGGCAACATGGCTGGTTAACCCTTTCTCTCAATGTTTGATTAGATCTTTGATTGGATGGACTAATCAAATAGTACTGTCCATTGATTCCATTTATTTTCCTTTGTACTAAGAAAAAATGCAAAAGGAAGATCTGAAAAAGTTCCCACTAACTCTCCCTCCCATTACATTTTATAAACAAGGCATTTTGTATAAAGACTTCCTCTGGAATATTTATGCTTGATGCCCTCAACTGCCTCTCCTAAAAAAAATTATGAGACTTTTGACCTTGTCACCAGGTTATCACAGAGAAAAAGGTATGAAAAAATAATCTTTGATTGGGTTTGAGTATGGCACAATGTAGATAATTTTATCTTCTTGCTTTTTACTTTAGTACCAATAGAAGAGAATGTATGTAACTCAAGGTTGAATGGTAGAGTCCATGGTGCTCTCTGAGCTTGTTGTTTGATTCTAGACTTGCCTGCAAGATGCAGTATGAAGTACAACACTTAAGATGCTACCTATTTTGGTAACAAATGTCTGCAGGCAAAGAACCAAACTTAGCACCAAAGACTCCACAATCATATTTTAGTATACAATTATATGAACTGTATTGTTGAGACATTGTTGATTGTTTTGCTTTGCAAAGTACCTGCTTTAGGCAAATTGATCACTGAATCCATTAGTGAATCTATAAAATAAGGGATTCTGAAATAGCTTTTTTGAAAATAAGACATGGTGATTAAAATTAGTGAACACAGAAAAATAGGGGAATGGAGAAGTATCTTTTAAAGCTATAATCTTTATTAGATAATTTACTAGAGCATAATTTTGGAAGGATATGTTTAACAAAGAAACAGACAGCTAAAGATATCTAAAATATTGGTCATAGTATCAATGAATAGTGAAGTTGTTTGTTTTGAAAACATTTTGGCTTTGGTTTGTCATATTACTTTATATTTCCAAACTCAATAGCAAATCTATGCTTCTCTCCCAGGAATTATTGTTAATATCATATGGAATTATACTTACTGGCTTTGAGTCAGATCAACAACAATTAGATCTTTTTCCAATAGTATAACAACAGCATAGGGTTCTTGAATTTCTACATACAAATAAACACAAATTAGATTATTAAATAAAAACCATACAACCATTGTTCTGAACAAATGCAGGATTTTTTATAAAACGAAATTGCTGCCCAAACCCTACTGAAGCAGCAGTGAGAACAGGCAAAGCAGTTCTATGAGAAAGCTGTGCATGCCCATTGACAGGAAGGGCCACTGATAGCTGAAATAGACAGTGATCATGGATGGACAACCAGAATATGAAGTAGGACTCTAGGGTCTTATGCTTGAGCATGGAGTTGAACTACCATCTTTCCCCAAAAATAAGACCCGGTCTCTTTTTTTTCCTCCAAAAGAGGCAGTAGGTCTTATTTTGGGGGGATGTCTTATTTTTTTCTTGATATTTGCCTCATCTCATGGCAGCAGCACCAACAGCCCCATTCAGCTGGCTGCATGGCCCCTGGCCCACTTCTGCAGCTACTCATGGCAGGCTGTGTGGCCACCAAGAGGCAAAGCACATGGGCGAGGGGGTGGAGCTGCCCTAAGTGTCCATAGGCACTGAAACACTTTTTGCCTAGAGGGAGACTGGAAGCTTGGTCTGCTTGCAAATGGGGTGCTTGGAAACCGAGTGATCTGCTCTGTTTCCAAGTGCCCTATTTGCAAGCAGACAAAGCTTTCAGTTTCCCTCTGGGCAAAAAGTGTGTGGCGCATCCGGATCACCTGCCTCCCCCCGCCTCTGCCTCTACACTTGGACTTACCTGTGCTGTGCTAAGGGGCCGGTGGGCTGCTGCTGCCGCCAGACACCATCAGCCCCCTTGTGCTTGCTGGCCACCCCCACCCCCCTGGGCTTACTTTTGGGGTAGGGCTTATATTAGGCCCATCCCCCAAATCAGGCTAGGGCTTATTTTCAGGTGGATCTTATTTTCGGGGAGACATGGTAGAAGTCCCTTCAAACACCCTTCCAACTCTGTTATTCTGCATTCCATTCTGTATTCTAGGAGAAAGAGCAAAGGCATGCAGTATTTAATCTACTGGAAAGGCTGCCCAGAATCTGAACTCTCTTGAGAGAATGCAAGATAGGTCCCTGCTCCTGAGTTAGTCTGGCAATTCCACTGTTTCCCTGAGGAGCTACAACTGACCAAGCTCCTGGTCCCCCACCCTATGCTACTCAAGGAATCAACCTTAACCAACCTCTGTCAGCACATCCAGAGGCAGGCAGGGCACCTGATTATGCTGGGCCTTTCACTTCTGCCCTTCAAGCCCTGAAGGTAAGTAGGGAGGGACCTAATAAACTTTTCATGTTTTCCAGCAAGCACCACCTGACTCCCTGGCCATTTCAGAAGAGGGGGAGGAATATTCCTTAGAAATTGCTTCACTGCCTCCACTATCAAGTTACCATGAGAACTCAGATTATGAAGAGCCCATGCAGGAAGGGAAAGGTGTCTCTGAACAATCCGTGGAAGTGGCGGGGGGGAGCAGGTTGGAGGGGAGGGTGATGTGGGAGATTAAGAGGCAGAACCTGGGGCAGAGCCAAGAAAGGAATCAGTCTGGCTCCCATAAATAATCCAAGTCCAGCCCCCTTTTGAATTTTATTAACTCTCATCTAGTGCAAGTTTAGTGTTGACAGTTGACTAGACTTTTGTGTACAAGCTTGAGCAATGAACCTTCTTAACTGGAACTTAATGTATGGTCCTGATTCTTTGTGGATGACAACATGTTGCTGTCAGATTAGCTCTTAGAATTGCAGTAAATCTAACTCTACAGAAATGGAGAATTTTCTCTTTTTTGAGTGATGGATAAATAGTTGGGAAAAAGTCATAGAACTTTGTTTTTATATATTATCATATGCAAAAACATGGAAAGATCTGGCACAATGGAGGAATGGTTGGTGAAGATGATGAAACTTGCAGAGATGGTTTAATTAGAGAAAAGACAGTGTCTGCATTTATTGTTGACTGGAAATTCCTTATAGACTTTTTGGGTGAAACAGAAATAAATGAATTTATGGTTTATGTTGTGATGATTAGAAAAAAATGGATAACAGAAAAAAGAGGGGTTTTGTAACCCAAAAAAAGTAATAATTTTATATTTGTACTTATAATTGCTGTAAAGAAAATTAGAAGCTACTTCTATTTCTTTTCTTTTTCCACTTTTGGCTTTTTCTTTGTTTTCTTTTTTTCCTTCTTTCTTTCCTCTACTTTAAATTAGTTCTTGTTAGTTTTTATCTCTGTTTCAAAATGCTTAATACTGTAATATTAAAAAAATACACAGAGCGAGTACCTTAATTAACTCAACTGAATGTTTATAATTATTGCCAGCTTTTCCATTTTTTAAAACCCTTAATCAGCCTCTCCCTGCTTCGCTGTTTCCTTTCCTGGCTTTTAAACATCTATCTCATGAAGGATTTTTTTTAAAAAAACAAAGCTTGAAACTGTTACAAAATTTCAATTGGCTTAATAAAAGGATTATGGATTATGGAATTTTTCATGGACAATGTTATGCAATGCAGTTATTATTTTTGTTTGTTGTGTTATTTATTATTTAAACTTGTTACACATACTTACCATTTGGATATGGAGTTTCACAAAGAGTTAAAAAGTCAACTACGGGGTGATCCATCTCAAGCACTGTAATTGCTTTTCCATGCATGATTGTCAGACCTGGCCTTCGCCAAGGTTTATCATAAGAAAGTCCACCAGAAAAAATGATAAAAGGGTCACTATATTAAAAAATAAAATACAGTAATTATAGTTCACACTTTTTCATTGATTTTGAAACTGCAATTTTTACAAGTTGAGATGAACAGATTATATCCAGATTGTAATTAAAACTAATAATATTTCTTTTTAAGATTCATGAGATTATCAAATTTCTTTCTTATAACTGTGAAGTTTAAAGTAGTTATTTATGCAGCTTTCACTGTTTCCTTAGCTTCGGCCAACCCAAACAGTAGCTTCAGTTGCTTGTTGAATTCAAAAGTAATGGCAAAAGTTGAAGGAGATGGGCTCTCTTACAGTACAGATGATCACTATATACTGAACTCCTGCATCACAAATGCATTGCTCACTTGCTACAGGCAAGAAGTTCCTTTAAATAGTATCTCTCTCTCCCTAAAAGGTAAAGGTTCCCCCGCACATGCGTGCTAGTCGTTTCCAACTCTAGGGGCCGGTGCTCATCTCCGTTTCAAAGCCGAAGAGCCAGAGCTTGTCCGAGGATGTCTCCGTGGTCATGTGGCTGGCATGACTAGATGCCAAAGGCGCACGGAACGCAGTTACCTTCCCACCGTAGTGGTCCCGATTTTTCTACTTGCATTTTTACATGCTTTCGAACTGCTAGGTTGGCAGAAGCTGGGACAAGTAACAGGTGCTCACTCTGCTACACGACACTCGGGATTCGACCCGCCAAACTGCCGACCTTCTGATCGACAACAAGTTCAGCGTCCTAACCCACTGAGCCACCGCGTCCCTACTTATATCAATAATATATGGCTTATTCAATAAACAAAGGATAAATTACACCTGATTTCAGTGTGTGAAGTCAATCTCTATATGCTTCCCTGAAACACTTAAAAGGAACCAAAAACTTTTCCTGCTCTCAGTTTTTGTTATAGATCCTATATAGGTATAAGCAGAAACTGTTGCATCGATTAACAGAATTGTACATGTTCACAGTTGAGAGAGGCAGAAAAAAGTGAATCTAATCGCATAAGTGCCCTCGTTTCAGCAGGTACAAGGCCCTGTCTCAGGATCCTAGCTACCTCTTTGGTGTGATCAAGAAGAGTACCTACCTGTTTTTACAGGTCTTGTATTCTGCTTTAAGAATGGGCTTACAAGATTCAACTTTTTTCCCATCTCTCAGAATCTTACCTGTAAAGGAATTGTTTAGAAAAGACCCATTTATTTTCCCATAATGCCAGTAGATAGAGTTGCTATGGCTGTTCTGAGCAATAACAAACAATTACAAGAGTAAAATGATCGTGTTTCTAGGGGCCTCTGTGGATTGGAGATGTCCTTAGGGATACAACAAAGAACAACATTCCAATGTACTTCATAAACTCAGCTGGGGCTAGGGCATCAAAAACAGCTGAAACGTTTAGGTAATTCAGATGTGGCCTAATAATAAATAATTATTAATAGTAAAATACCAAACCTTTGCTGAATAAGGCAGTCTTGGGCAGCTGACAAAGAGAGCAAGCTTGTCCCCTAAAAGCACATCTCAGGCAGTGGCAACAATTCATTTTTCTAGGCAACTTTTCTAGATAATTTCTCATTTTTAGTCTCATAATATTCATGATATTTAATGCAGGATTGGTTCTAGATATTTTGGCAGTCTAGGCAAAATCTTATTCCAGTTCTCCCGACAGTTTGGCTCATCTTCCCATTCAGTGAGGAATTTTAAAAAAGATGCCCTCTTCTTTCTTTCTTTGAGTTTTGGAGGTTATCCTTAGGATTTTCCACTCAGGACAGTTTTTTTCTCAGAAATTTTCACCTTATTTACACAGTAAGTAATTTTAATTACAGTATCCATTCTCATCATAAGGCAACAATTCAGAGAAATTATATTTAATGTTCAAGTGGCTGTGCTGGCTCACATAGTGCACCATTACTGCTTTTCTGTTTTTCACTGTGTTTTTGGAAGCCTTTTCAGTTCTGGAGTTCCTGGTCCAGTGTCTACTCAACCTTAGCATAAAACCAGACCTGATTTTACATATGTGCCCCAAGGGCATTGTCAGGACCCACCCCAATCCACGTCTTAGGAAAACAAAAACTCTTGGAGTCAGTTCTAGTCCAAAAGAAATTTTTACTAGGACAAGCTTGGTTGTGAAAATACAAGACAGGACTTACTATTGTTTTACAAATTGAAACTTTATAAAGGGTTCCCGGTTCAACCCCCCTTCCCTCAACCCCATTTGGTCAGCCCCCATCATTTTACTTCATGTCATCCCTTTCATGGGAAAAAAGGAACTTTGAATCTTTATGGTTATTGCCTTCTTCCTCTACAGAATTAAATGGAGACACAGGCCAGATGCCTTCTTCCCTAACCCTCCCTTTTGTTCCCCCAGTTCAAAAGGTTTCCCTTGGTCTTTGAAATAACCTAAGGCAGGCTGAATCCACATGCGCTCCTCCTTCCTCGGGAGATGGCAGAATCCATGGGGGGGGATAATGTTTTAAACATACATTTATGAATGTGATATAAATGGATTCTGACAGGCATTTTTCTTTCTGTTATTTCTCCTCTGTAAATTGTCCCATTCTAGCATCAAATCAAAACAACCTTTACCATGCTCAAAGACCAGCACAGTCCAGCAACAGAATATTTCACAATACTTCTCTTTTCTTTCTGGGTTATTTTTCTAGAGAAACATTTTCTCACCATTTTCTCTGTATGTTTTTGCATCATCATTTCTTATCTGCAAGCAGTTCAGCTGCTCTGTCAGAATTTTATTCCCCAATCAGCTTGCTTTCTAAAGTTTCTGCTTGTCTTTGAAGGAAATATGGAAATATTTTTCTCAACTGGATAGATTAGACAAGAGGTAATTTAGTCCACATATTAAAGATTGGCCTTTTCTGGTTTGCCCATTCACCAAGCTGGTCTTTGGCTAATCCAGATAGATAACCTTAGCCTTAAGGCTATTGCCCTTTGCTGAGATTTGCCCCTAGTATAGATAGTATTGCTTGTCTTCCATTAGATTTTCACTTCTGGAGAGAAAGAGAATAGTGACAACAACATGCTAGATTATGGAAAGCAGTTCCAATAAAAAATCATGAAAACTTCGATAAATAGATCCCAGATTCAAATGCTATAATTCTATTTGAAATTAATAAGGTCCATTGCTCAATTAGAGCCAATACAAAAGTGCATTGCCTAAGTCAGAACTTTAATGCTTTAATTGTATCTTACATATATCAGCAACAATGGATATATCTTACCATGAGGAATGATTATCTGGAAAGGCCGGCTGGGACTTTTTAGATTCCATAGAGTTAAACTGCCATCAGAATGACTGCACATAAATTGCTTCCCTTCATGATGCCATCCAATTGAGTGAATAGCCTAAGCAGAACAATAATTCACAAAGAGAACCTTGAGCTCCTGCAAATAAAGATATCCTCTTTTCTTTATTGTTGGGAATACATATAATGGCCTATTGAGACCAGATCTAGAGAAATCAAAATTATGCAGAACGAATTCACCAAGGTTTAACACCAGGAACATGAAAAATGATAAATGCTCAGGGTCTAGTTAACTTATTAAGCCTCCTTGAAGAGCAAGAATACATGAGGAAACAGGTAGGGAAAAACTAAAGAAGCTTCTTAGAAAGTTCCTTCATTCTTTAGGGTTTCTAATTAAATTTGAATACTTTCACCTTCCTTCTTCTCCTCTTCCTTCTGCTAATGTGATACCTACTCTGCTTCCAAGTGGGGAGCAATGACTTTAAATAACATGAAGTTACAAAATGTCTGGAAGAAAAATTCTAATGATAAGAGCAATTTGATAAAGGAAACAATTTCCCCTCCGCTATTCAAGCAAAGGATTGAGAGCTACCAGTGATAAATTAGATTCTTGCACTCAGTCAAAGGTCTACATTCCCTTGCATTTTTATTATTTTGATTAACCACTGAATTCTATTCTCTTAGAACCAAATCCCACTGAGCTCAGTTGCACTTAAATATATAAAGAGAAACTTTTAGAGGCCAGTTCTTTGCATAACTGTTCAATAAAGATTTAGTTCTATTCTGCCAAGTGCAGAGAGCAGGACAGCAGATTTGGTACATGTGATTAATGTTAAAGCTTAAAAATCTTTTAAATCCCTCAGTAAATGGTAATGGCACAAACAAATCTTGGAATCATATAGTTAGAAGAGATCTAAGAGGTCAAGTCCAGCTTCTAGACATTAACATGATTCACTACCCTATCCCCACTAGATGACTATCCAGTGTCTGACTGAAAATGTCCAGTGAAGAAACCATTTTGTGTGGTAATCTGTTCCACTAATGTATGGTTTTTGCTGTCATACATTTTTCCTATGTGCTCAAAGCTTAATGCTATTAGTTCTAGGCTTATGTACTGGGCACAAGTGAGAATAAGTCTGAAACCTTTGCAGTGTATTCGCTCTGCAGCTGTTTGAAGACAGATATCGTGTCCCCTGTCAACCCTCCCTCCTAATAAATGGGGGAAGACAGTAACAGCCCTTTCTTACTTGGGTTGCATATTATCTGTTCTCAAAGTGATTTAATCTCTGAGTGGAAAATGTGTTATTCATCCCTATAATTTCTAATCAATGTCATACAGTATTTTTAAAAATTGCAAAGCGTATCTGCTGTCTGGAGCCATCATTCGTTAGTGATTGCATCAGACTCAGGCACCTGGAGCTATACTTTGTAGTTGCTTCTACTCTCACAGTCACAATGAAAATGAAAATGATGTTGCTGAAGTGGCTAGAGCCAAATGGATCAATTTTTCTTTTTTTTTAAAAAAAAGAGTAATGAAGTCTACATCTCTTGATTTTGTTCTGGTTTGGTTTAATACAAAAAAAGGCATGTTGGAAGCCTTAAATAGCTTGATATTGTTGTTTTAGTTTATTCACTATAAAACAAAACTCAGAGAAAATTCCCAATTTATACCAAATGTGGTTTGTGCAATCATTGGCTCAGTAACCATATGAATATTTTTAATGATTACATTTAATGTAATGATTTTATATAGTTTAGTTTTAGAAATCTATAATTGGAGTCTCCAGACCCAAACCTAGCTTTCTTCAGTGATCATCTTTCTATAAGCCAGTTATACATTGCAAACAATGTGCAGGAATGAAACTGGGAACACGCCAATAGAATACTGTTGCCGCTGCTGCTGCTGCTGAAAATCATGAAAACCATGAAAACCTGGTGGGCACATTTAGTTGAAAAAACAGTAGAAAATAAGCAGGTTAAATATTGTAGGATTACTGAATGCAAAGGGATAAAGTCTTGGCACATAACACACCAGATTTAACTGTTTGAAAAAAAGGTGTAGATATTGATGTGGCAATACCTGGGGACAGTAGAACAGAAGACAAAGAATTGGAGAGGATCTTAAAGTATCAAGATCTGAAAATCGAAATTGAAATTAGGGCATAAACTGGCAATGGTTGTTGCAGTGGTTATCAGCACACTGAGTGTCATACCTAAATGCCTTTGAAGGGATCAAAATGTAATCTTTTATGTATAATCCATCTTTCATGTATAACATAACCCAGCTATTGTTCATTTATTTATTTTTGCTTGCTTTCTGTACGTGCTCCAATGTAATCTAAATTGTGCTGACCAAAGAAAAAGAAAAAGCTTTCTGTTACTTTAAAATGTGTCCCCCCCCCACTTTTTCTCTGACTTCGCAAATGTATAGCTTTGCTTGTGGTTCTCTGCTGCAGCTTGAAAAGTATGGAAGGTTTCTGGGCTAACTGCCAGCTATTGAGCTATTGTTTTATTAGAATGTAGAGATACAGAGCTGTAACAAATTGAATAGATAAGGAAATTCAAACGAAAGAAGAAATCTTTTAGATGTGCAAAACCCTTTTAATGTTAAGAAAAATGTATCAGCTATAAAAAGGAAGAACTTCTTGATTAGGTGTGCCTTTTCTCTTCTGTCTCGCAGTGTGTTTGTGACAAGAGGTTAGAACACCCCAGCTACTACTTTGATCTTTCACTGTGTTCTTTCAGTAGCCTCGTGTTCAGACTCATTTTGGATTTATTGGAATTCTGAGCTAAAAACCTTACACCTTGATATCTGTGTATTAACCAAATTCAAATCTTAAGCAAGAAAGGTATTGTTCTGTATAATTAGGGTGTTCTTTTGGTTTGTTGCACAGTGAATCAGATATTTAGAATAGATTTGGCATTTTTATCCACCTATTAAGTCTCTCACAAGGATCTGGATAGGCAGATGTGGATGTTTGATGGTGTTAAAAGTATTGCCGCAGGATGTGAGCTGTTCTAAGTAAAACTGCCTTTTGCAATTAACTGATGGTGAGTTTGTCAATGCCAATGGTGTTCAAGTGGTGCTCCAGATGTTTTAGGACTGCACCCAAAGTGCCTATTACAACTGGCACTACCTTTGCTTTCTTTTGCCACAGTCATTCAACTGTTATTTGCAGGTTTTTGTACTTTGTTATTTGCTCCAGATGCTTCTTTTCTATTCTGCTATCTCCATGTATTGCCATGGCCACTATCCAGCCTTTTTTTTTCTTTCTTATTGACAATTATTAAGTCTGGGGCAGACATGTCAAACTCATGACGTCAAACTGCCTGCAGGCCGGCAGTTTGACACCCCTGATCTGGGGTATTATGTGGCAGGTGCCTATTGGTTTGAATTCTGAAGTCCCAGAATACTTTAGCTTCTTCATTTTCTATTACTTTCTCTATTTTATGGTCCTACCAGTTTTTGCTTGCAGACAAATGGTATTTCTTGCAGATCATCCAATGTACCATTATTGCTACTCTGTCATGCTGTTGTTTGTAGTCAGTCTGTGCATTGTTATAGTATATTGCATAGTCAGCCAGATGTTCAGATTGAATTTAGCATTTTTATTTACCTACTGAATCCTTCTCAAGGTCCTAGGATAGGCAGATGCTGATGTTTGATGGTGTTGAAGGTATTGTTGCAGGATGTAAACTGCTCTGAGTAAAGCTGCCTTTTGCTATTGATTGATGGTACATTTGTTAATGTTGACAGTATTCAAGTGGTGCTCAGGTTGTTTTGAGATTGTACCCAAAGCACTCATTACACTTAAGTCCTTGGTTAGGACTTGAGTTACAGTATTAGGTTTCTACTATTTAGAATCTAGACTGTGAATCTAACTGTAAATTACCCAAACATAATTTATTATATTTATACAATTCTGTTAAGAATATGTTGGAAAGTTAATAGCATCCTGTCCCTGACAGCCCAAACCCTAGTCAATTCTCTTTTTTAAAAAAAAACAGAAAGCAAAAGCTGTTTAAACAGAATTCATAGGCAGCTGTTGTTGTTAGTTGCGAAGTCATGTCCGACCTATTGCGACCCCATGGACAACGTTCCTCCAGGCCTTCCTGTCCTCTACCATCTACAATCCGAATAAACAGTCCAGGTCATACACGAATAACAACATTACAGTCCAGGGAGTATCCAAAATACAATGTCTTCTTACTGAAGGTCAAGTACACAGTTCCTAAAGTTTAACACAGTTGTTGTTGTTAGCTGCGAAGTCGTGTCTGACCCATCGCAACCCTATGGACAACATTCCTCCAGGCCTTCCTGTCCTCTACCATCTTCTGGGGTCCATTTAAGCTCACTCCTACTGCTTCAGTGACTCCATCCAGCCACCTCATTCTTGTCGTCCCCTTCTTCTCTTGCCCTCAATCTTTCCTAGCATTAGGCTCTTCTCCAGTGAGTCCTTCCTTCTCATTAGGTGGCCAGAGTATTTGAGTTTCAACTTCAGGATCTGGCCTTCTAAAGAGCAGTCAGGGTTGATCTCTCTAGGACTGACAGATTTAATTCCTAATCCTTTATTCTTTTCCCTAGCCATTGATAAAATAAGTCCCACGTTTGATAATATTCTCTTTCTTCTTTTTCTTTCAACCTCAAAGTAAGTCTATCCATCTCTGCACATTTTAATATTTTTTAATTATTTCTTCATCTGATATTTCTTAATTTTTCCAGTATTGTGCGAATATAATTCTTGCAGCTGTTATTACATGTAAAATCAAATATATGCTTTGTTGGACTTCTGGTTTGCCATGTGGCCGCCATGGATGTCTGGAAGACGAGCTCTGTCTTCCCTGTCCAGTTTCGCACTGCTGGGGGACCCTGAAAAGGGTCAAAAGTCGCCCTGTAGAGGCTACCAGCAAGGAGGGGCCTTTGCTGGAGCCAGCAAAATCCTCCAAACGGGCGGATGAAAGACCGGCCATAGAAATATGGCTCGTCACTAGGCTGCAGACAGCCAGTCACACCTACCATCAGGCAACTTTAAAGCAGCATGGAAGAGACTAGGTGAGATCTACCTCTTTTTAAAAATTGAAGTAAAACTGAAAAGATCAAAATAACTTTGGGGCGACATCTTGTGGCTAAACTTGATACTTCTACCTGCTATTGTCTGAAAGAGACTTGACTGACAGCCCAGAAAATAGATAAGATACATGCAACCTTCAACCTTCATCTGTGAAAAGCTCAGTTGTGCTTTTTATCTAGTGGATTTCCTGACTGTTAAGCTTTTAGTCTAATATACTAGCATGGAAGAAAACCAGGAACAGATTCTTTCCTATGAAAGAAAATCAAGAACAAAGTTTTGTTATGTTGAAAGCAATTCTTCAGAATCTCCTTACAGCTGGTGAAGAAATAAGAAGCTTCAAAAAAAAACAAAAAAAACAAGAAGGCAGCCCGGTTATGCAATCTCAAACTATGACTATAACTAAGGAATCATCTATACAGAATACAACAGAAAAAGTGGAACAATTAAGTACTATGACTATGATTTAACTACTCAACAAATACAGATAATGGAAAATCCAGAAAAGAAACTGACAATATGGAAAAAGGAAAAGATTTCCTATACAAATCAGAAAGAACCTGAGGATCAAAAAGAAAAACAGATGGAAGAGAAGACGAACAGTTCAAGACAATTACGTCGAGATGGAAAAATAAAGAGAAGACTTGCTGGACCTGCTAGTCCTCTAAAAAAATGGCGACTGGATGGTTTTCGCAATGTCAAATAATAGACATAACAATACAAGGAGATTTGCTTGATGACTCAAAAGCATAGGCATGGAAGACGATTTGGCAAAGAAAGAAAGCTGGAATAAGACTGAAGAAGAATGGGGTTTTGATCTACTTATGAGCATTAAAATAGAATATACAAATAGATAAAATGTGTATTTTGAATATAAGATATTGTTATGAATTGAGATAAAGAAAATTATGGTCATGTACAATTTAGAAGTATAATTACTAACACCTAAATTTGAATATTGATTTGTGTGTAAAGGACATGTAAAGATGATTAAAATAAATATAAGCTAAAATCTTATTGATGAATGTAATAAATAGGACTCTATGTAGCGGTAAGAAAAAGAAAAAAATAGTTTAAATATCAGATAGTAGATATAAAGAGGAAGAGAGAGGAAGTATTAAACATTGAAATAAAAGAAATTTTGGTTATTAAATTTAAGATATTTGAAAATTATTAGAAAATAAGAATATTATATTGTATTATTAATTTGTTGATATAGATGGTGAGAACCTTATATAGATTAAGATGTGTATCCTGAATATTAGATCTTGTGAGGAATTGTCTTTGGGTGTCTCTTATTCTCTTAGGGATCTGCTTTAACACCACAATTTCTTTATTCTTATATTGTAATGGTTCATCTCTGACTCTTCTCAGTATATCATCTCTTATTGTTTTCTTTATAAATCTTACATGGACTTCTTTGGGTAGTTTATATTTCCTTGCATAGCTTGAATTCATTCGAAATATTTCATCTATCTCCATTTGTATCTCTGCTCATTCTGTTTTTAAAGCCTCTGCCAGTAGATTAATAATCACTTCTGCTATATCTTCTCTGTCTTCAGGAATATTTTGAAATCTTAAGTAGTGTACAGCTTTCTCCATTTCCAAAGTTGCAACTGTTTCTTCTAAGCTGGTTTGCTTGTTCTAATTTTACATTTTCTTGCATTAGTGCTTTCATTTTTTTGTCAATGTCATCTGATTTATTTTCCATTCTCTGAATTCTTTGTTTATTTTTAACCATCATTTGCTGATGAACCTCAAATTGTGTCTTTATATCCAACATTTGTTCGTTTAATTTATCAAAGTTACGTCTTGTCTCTTCATGATTTCTCTGTATTGATTCTTGAATTAATTTTAGTGTAGTTAGCATCTCAGTTTGAGCTGTATTTATTTTTTCTTGCTGCAACATTGTTTCAATAAATCCCTGGCTTGTTAGGGCTAGATATTCCAATAGAGGGTGCAGAGGAAGTTTTTTTTGATAAGTCTAGTGAGATTTGGTGCACTCATTTTTCAATTGAGTGAGTTTATAAATCCACAAGGAGAAAAAGCAAGATTAAAAAAAAAAGAAAAAGGAAAAAAGCCAACTGACTTAGGCTAAAATCCAATCATAAAATGAGCCAACTACTTTAGGCTAAATCCAGATGCTCCAGTCAATTCACAGATGTAAAAAGCCCTCTGTCTCCAAATAATTCCTGTTGTAGTTATATCCAGGGTCAAAAGATATGATTGTGGAGAGTCTCTTCTAGTGTAAAATCATATAAAGCTCTTTATTTATGCCAGGTGTTGTTTCAAGGTCAAGAGCTTTTCAAGTTCTTTTAGTATTTGGTATTGCTGTAGTATCTCCTTTCACCTCTAGATGTCCTTATTTCCTATATTGTCTATATCAGGCATGTCAAACTGCCGGCCTGCGGGCTGGATGCATCACGCCGAAACCGCACCCACCCCATTGCTGGCAATAAGGAAAAGGTCATGATAGTTATGCCTGGTCTATATCCATATTTAGAAGATTTTTTGAAAAGTTTTCTTTTAAAGTTCTTTTTAAATTATTTCTCATAGAAATTGAATATAAAAGGATTTTCCACACCCATAGGGGTTAAGTGGTTTTTCTTTAAATCAGTCCAAATTCTATTTTTAAGTATTCTTTTATATTCCTTAATTTCCTTCCCCTCTTTGTAATTTCTCGCTGCTTTTAATTCTCTTCTCCCCTGATCTTTCCGGGGTCTTTGCTTCGGAAATTGTTTCCAATCAGGTGATCTCTATTTCCAAGTCCATAAGAAAGAGGAATAAAACAATCTCACCCAGTTTCAGCACGTTGTTGACAGTCAGCTGTTTGGTGGCACGCTGTGGCTTCTCTCTTTTTTTTTTCAGCTGATGATGACTTGGACTGCCTGTGCTTATAGGCAGCCTTTGTTCCGTCTATTTGAAGAGGTTCCTCGGGTCATTTGGACTGACCGCTGTCTGGTCCAGACTCCCAAAGCTTCCCTTCTTCTTCGTTGCCTCTCCAGGGCACCTTTCTGACCCCTTGGGGTCACCGGACTCAACAAAATCGGGCTAAGAAGCCAGAGCCCCGGTTTCTTCCACCCGTCTAATCATAGCATCAGACCGGAAGTCTCTATATACAGATTTTCTTAACACATATATGCTTGTCAGACAATTTTAATTAATGTATGCTACCTTCTCTAATGCTCACAACTTTCTATGGAATTTTCTGTATAAACAAGTCACTAAATCTGGAGAAGAAAAATTTAATAATAGTAATAATCCAGCTGGTACACTATTCCAGGAAATAGGAATTAGGGTGCTTTATCTTAAAAGGGAATGCTAAATTCTTATCATCATTTTACTATATATAATAAGATGACTTGGTTTCTTACATTAATGAGCATTAGCTCTAAAGTATGCCTTTTGCCTAGTTAAAATCTGAGATAAGGTTAAATAAATATTTATTCAATATCTCATTCTTCTTCAAAAGAGCACAGAGCTTAGTAAATGTGATTATCCAATTTTCTTCTTAAGAAGACAGCTATGACTAGGTTGGAAGCAAATGCCATGTAGGAACTGGATCTCATCAGAGTAACATGGCAATGTGGTTTTAATAAATTGAATAGATGAATATAGCAAGCATAACACAATTATGGCTGATTTTGATTATCTCATGTACCACTAAGATAATCATGTACCACTTTTATTTCTTTTGCTGCCATCCATTCAGTACGTACCATGCCTGAGGCAAATGGAAGATATTAATTAATCACTGTATATATTTTAGAAACCAGAAAATTCTACATACCGGTACCTTGTGCTTTTAAAGAAAACAGAAATAGCTTACCTCATCATAATATGCCCTTAAATCTGCTCTTTTTGATCTCAGATCCCATAACACTATGGTCCCATTTTCATAACCTATTAATAACTGAGGAAGAGGGAGGAGAAAGAAAACAATCAAATTCTCAAATTAATATGTTTTAAGAATATTTATTATAAAGCACATGCAGATAAATGTAACATATGCAATAATATGGAAAATTCAACACTGTTATTCTTTATGACCTTGCATGTATTCTTTGCAAAAATTACCTCATACCCTTCATTGTCTACGCGAGGCACACTCAAAAATTGTGATCTAAATCTGGTACGCATAAAATCTTATCAAATGATTTACCAATATAAGGTACATATATTGTGCTTTGCCCCTGTACAAAAGAATGATTACCATTTTCCAGGCTTACATATTCCTGTGTAGCTGATCCCAGACTCGAAAAAAGTTTTGGGTTATTCACAATATGCACACTTGCTTCACTGTCCAACAGCCAAATGTCTTTCTTGTTTTTGTTATTTGCCTTCATCACAGAAATCTGTGTGTCTTCTTTTTTCTATCTCTGTGCTTTCTCTTTCCTGCTTGAATCTTTCAATTTTCTTAATGGGCAATTTCTCTGGATATGCTGAGTGGATCCACATGCAAAGCAGTGTTTCACTACACAAACTTCCACCTTATTTTCTCAGTGGAAAACAGTTTCTTTTCATCTGGGCTGCAAATTACTGTGGTTTCTTTCTAGCATTTTCTGTTCTTCTTCAAAAAGTTTCCCAGTCACATAACTCATAGTTTAATCACACTCATCCATGGACTCAATACTTATTACTAATACATCCCATGTATCACGCGAAGTATTAGTACTGCTTTATAAAATCCTAGTAAGACCACACCTGGAATACTGCAGCCAATTTTGGTCACCATATCACAAAAAAGATGTTGAGAGTTTGGAAAAAATTCAAAGAGCAACTAAGATGATCAAAGGCCTGGAGACTAAAGCATATGAAAAATGGCTGCAGGACTTGGGTTTGGCTAGACTAAAGAAAAGAAGAAATAGGGGAGACAGGACAGCAGTGTTCCAGTATTTGAGGGGCTGCCAGAAAGAAGAGGGAGTCACATTATTCTCCAAAGCACCAGAGGGCAGGACAAGAAACAATGGCTGGAAGCTGATCAAAGAGAGAAGCAAGCTGGAATTAAGGAGAAACTTCCTGACAGTGAGGACAATTAACCAGTGGAACAGCCTGCCTCCAAAAATCGTGGGCGCTCCATTGTTGGAGATTTTTAAGAAGAGGCTAGACAGTCACTTGTCTGAGATGGTATAGGTCCTCCTGCTTGAGCAGGGGGCTGGACTAGAAGACCTCCAATTACCTTCCAGCTCTATTCTATTCATTCATCATTAAGGGAACTCAATACTACATACACTTTGTGTGCTTCTGAAAACACCATTTCTTGCTCTTCTGATTCAAAGAAGGTTTTCATCATAACCTGGAGGTAATCTGACACACTTTCTATAGACTGTAGCCTTGCTTTATGAAGTTTTTTGGTGAGAGTTACTTTATTGCATGCAGTGTCCCTTAGATAACTTCTGTGTAAGTCCAGCCAGCATTCTCTAACGGATGGAAGCCCACACACATGTATTACCTGACCATCTTTTAAGCACAAAATTATGCTGGCTAGTGCTTCTTCATTTTGTCTTTGCCCCTCCTTATTGAGATCTGCTGGAGGATTGCTTGCAACTGTCCACAAACCCTCCCTCCGCAGAAACATCTTCATCTTTAGGCTCCATGAGAGATAATTCATCTCATTAAGACGTACCACAAGAAATCCTTCTCCCACTTCTGTAACAGATAGCATCGTGCTGTTTTTACAGGCCAATAGTCCTCAACTTCCCTCAGGTTCACAAAGAAACTTTTATCTCAGAAAAATACTACTGGCTCTTTAGGGCATTTCTGGAACCATACCTTATCAGGGGATTGTGCAGCCAAGTGTCCGAATGGAGTCAGAGATGCTGACACAAAGCAGTTTTATAATATATATATATATATATATATATATATATATATACACACACATACACACACACACACATATAAATATATATTACATAAATATATTTACAGTAAATAAGATAGGCAAACAGAAGTATCATCAGGTAAATCAACACAGTAAAGTATCGTCAGGTAAATCAACACATCATGAGGTAAATCACTGAGCACACAAGGCACACAGAGGGAAAAAAGTAGGAAACCTGGAAACTCCCCCTTTACACTCATAGTAACCAATCACAGCTCTCTTCAACCAATTAGCTACAACTATGTATTCTTACTCATTGTCCAACCCTTCACTGCTCCAGCTAAGTTGTGATGCTCTATTATTGGAGGTTTTCAAGAAGACACTGGACAGCCATTTGTCTGGAATGGTATTGGGTTTCCTGCCATGGGCAATGGATTGGACTAGAAGACTTCCAAGATAATTTCTGACATAGATTCTATGTTATATGTTCCAGAATCAAAGCAGAAGACTATTGTCCTTAACACCTATTGTAAACCAATAATTATTTGCCACACCCAACTGCTGCAATTTGTATTTTTTTTAAAAAAGTTTATAAAATGTATAAGGCAAACAAACATGCTTTATTTTCATGCTTTTTTAGAATTTTAGAAATTTGTAAAACTAATTTGATAAAATAACAAAATGACACAAGAAATTTGCCAAGGGCTGGGAAATGCCCCCTCCAAAAAAAAGATACCATTATCCCTATTTGCTATGTCTGCCTAAATGCCCTCAAATTGGAATGAAAAAACAGATAAGCAATATTACTGCATAAATGTAAAAAGTTGCAAATCAACAAGCATATCCAAGCATATCTATACACTCTATATAGTGTATATGTTGTGCTATTTTGGAGTTGTATGCATAATACCAATTTGCAGTAGTTATCTTTGTACATTTCAATACTAAAAATTTGAAGTGATGGAAACTATAGGAAATGACTAAACTGACTCCAAGAGAGGGGTCAAATGCATCATCATTCTCGAGTCCCTTCACACTTACAAGAGATCTAAGCCCACCTTGAATTCTGATGACCTTTACTGCCAATTTGTTCTGACCATTAGTATTTCAGATTCTTATAGAGAGCATTAGCATACGATAAAACTATATTTACATTTATATAGATTTTTTCATATATTCATTTGATAGTTCTATAAAACAACTAAAGCCAGTTTTGGTAGCCGGCAGGATGGGTGGAAGAAGCTGGGGCTCTGGCTACTCAGCCCGATTTTGCTTCACCCAGCAACCCAAAAAGGGTCGGAAAGTTGCCCTGGAGGGACAACAAAGAAGGAGGGACACTCCAGGAGCTTGGATCAGACAGCAGCCGATCAGAATGGACTGAAGAAATCCTCTGAAAGGTCAAAGGAAAGGCTGCTGGGTGAGCCAAGGCAGCCCAAGTCATCTCCAGCTGGAAGGAAAGCGAGGAGCCACGATGCTCCACCAAACAGCTGATTGTCAACAGTGTGCTGAAACTGGGTGAGCCAGTATTTTCTTTCCTTTTCCTTGTGAATTACAAGTCGTTGACCCCCGATGGGGAAAAGCTAAAGAACAAAGACCCCAGAAAGATTGCAATCTACAACTACAAAAGGGGAGAATTTTTAAAATAACGTTTAAAAATTGAATTCAGATTGATTCAAAGAATGAGCAACTATCTAATTTACAGAGGTGAAAACTTTCTAGATATAATCTTAAGGATAAATAACTTATAAAGAACTTTAAAAGACGAACCTTGTAAAAATTTTACAAATTCAGGCATTGATAAAGAAGAAATTATTAAAGATTAAAAAAATATCTAGAACTGTTTGACCCTGAACAACACCTGGCATAAACAAAGTGCCTTGGCGTGAGTCTACAATGGAAAAGATTTCTCAAAACTATATTTGTTGACTCTGGATATAAGTAAACCGGAACTATTTGTAGACAGTGAATGCTTCACAATGAACGCTTTACATGTGAGACTCGACTGGATGAGGTGGATTTGGCCTAAAATAGTTGGCTCCTTTTTACACTTTAGATTTTATATCAAGACTGTTGGTTGAAAAATAAGTACATCAAACATTCCCAAACTTATGAAGAAGACTTGCTCTGCACCCTCTGTTGGAACACCAAGCCCAACAATCCAGGGATCTATTGAAACAATGTTGCAATGTGAGAAAATAAGCACTGCCCAAAATGAAATACAGGCCACACTAAAATTGATGCAAGAGACACAAAGCAATTTTGAGAATTTAAGTGAAGAAATTTGGAAATAAAAGCACAATTTGAAGTTCATCATCAAATGATTGTTAAAAATGAACAAAGAATTCAGAAAATGGAAGATAAATCAAATGATATGGATAAAAAAATGGAAATACTATTGCAAGAGAATGAAAAATTAGAAAGGGTGGTTGCGATTCTAGAAATGGACAAGGCGGAACATTACCTGAGATTTCAAAACATCCCTGAGGACAGAGAAGAAAATATAGAAGTTGTGATCACTGAGCTTCTGGCAGAAGCCTTGAAAGCAGATAGAGCAGAGATGCAAATGGAGATAGATGAAATATTTCAAATGAATTCAAGCTACGCAAGGAAAAATAGATTACCTAGAGAAGTACATGTGAGATTCATAAAGAAAACAACAAGAGATGAAGTATTAAGAAAAGTGAGAGATGAACCATTACAATACAAGAATAAAGAAATTGTGGTCTTAAAGCAGATACCTAAGAGAGTGAGAGATACTCTAAACATCACTTTTTAACTACAAAGCTGATCGCAAAAGGTATAAATTTTAGATGGCTAATCTAATCAACTGGATTCAATCTGGAAAGCAGAAGACTTCGAAGTAAGACATTGAGCGCTTTTAGATGAAGGAGTGCAACAACGACAAGAGGAGACCATGGAACACAAACAAACTGAAGAGACAATTCAAGACAATTCAAACAGGAGAATGGAAAGAGAAATCTGAACAAGAGAGCGAAGGAACTGCCAGAGAACAGAGGACTACGAGAGCAACTAGATCTAAACATAAATAATGGAAATGGAGAAAGAAAATGGAATTTTCTCAGTAAATGTAAATGGACTAAACTCACCATCAAAAAGAAATAAAATTTTTAGGAAACTACAGAAATTAAATATAGACATAATTTGCTTTCAAGAGACACACATAAAAAACAACACCATAAACTGTTGGAACACCCAAAATTTGGGAAACTTTACTATGCATCAGCACATTAGAAAAAAAAGGTGTTGCTGTATATATTAATGAGATAATAGATTCTAAAATGATCTAGTCAGATGAAGAAGAAAGAATTGTGATGGTAGACATATATTTACACCAAAAAACAAACACTGTTAGTAGTAATTTATGCAACAAACAATAACCAGGAAAATTCTACCAAAGCCTCCATAGAAAAGACTTTAATGCAACAGTAGATGGGACAATTGACTATAAAAGCAGTAACATAGGGAAAACTGGGAGAAGATTACCTAAGACATTCTTTAATATGATAGATGAAATTGGAATGCAAGATATTTGGAGGGAAATCAGTCCAGAAAAACTACAATATACTTTTTATTCAAATAGTCAAAACTCCTGGTCAAGAATTGATATGATTTGGATGACTTCTGAATTGAGGTTGAATATACAGGAAATTGAGATTGAAATAGGCACATGAGCAGACCATAACACTTAAAAATTGACATGGAGAGGAATTCAAAAAAGACGAAGATGGACTTTAAATCAATCTATACTAAAAGAAAGAATTTGTAGAACTATGGAAAAAGGAAATGGAGTTCTTCTTTAGAGAAAAAAAAAGATGACACAACATTATAAAATGTATGGGATACAGCTAAAGCATATTTCAGAGGTATAGCTATAACATATATGGCAAAGAAAAATAAATATAGAAGACAGCAATATGTACTATTAAAAGAAAAATTTAGAAAGTTAGAATCAGAATTACAAAAAAATCAGTAGAAAAAGTCTTTGAAAAGAGAAATGGAATAAAACACAAACTAAACTTGTTGGATTCAGAAAAACTGGCACAGCAGATAAAAAGAGCGAAACAATTTTTTTTTCGAAAATGGAAAAGCATACAAATCCTGTAATAGCACACAACTTTTTAGTGGTATGAAGTATTCAGATCTAAATTGGCAAGCATGCTTCAGAATTTTCAAGGCTTCTCATTCCTTCAGTTTGGCATCCATCATAAAAATGACATCGTCTGGTTCTTGGTTTAATAAGTCTTTGATAGGGAGTATTCTGGTCCACCATTTCAGCTAAGCTTTAGAAAGGATTGTGAATACAGGATATTGATTAAAGAAAACTTCCATTTGTTAATCCAAGAGATATCTGGATTTTTTCTCAAGTTTAGAATTGGAATAGTAACTAAATATGAAGAGATACTTAATGATTGCCAAAGTTTTTAAATGCTTTTATAGATATTTTGCATGGAGAATTCAAAGTATATTTCATGATTAAATGGCTTAGATGTACAGATGGTTTTTAGTAGGTGTTAATGGTAATTTAGTAGGTGGTAATGGTAATTGGACTCCTGGTTCCCTTCTTGGCTTGCTGAGTTTAGACATCCAGCTGGTGGGACGATAGGCAAAAAAGAAGAAGAAGAAGAAGAAGAAGAAGAAGAAGAAGAAGAAGAAGAAGAAGAAGAAGAAGAAGAAGAAGAAGAAGAAGAAGAAGAAGAAGAAGAAGAAGAAGAAGAAGCCTGTTTTGTTTGAAAGATCACTTAGTTGACTTTTTTCATGGTATTTTTCTCATCAGCTTCTACTGGTACGGAATTTAGGGATTGACCAAATATATATCTACTTAAACAAGGAGTTTTCTTTCAGATGTTTTGCCTTCATTTTTCATTAGTTATTTTTACTGGTTATGGAGCTAAATATTTATCTACCAAGGAAGACAGAGAGTTCTGGTTTTCCTTCTTTAATGGGACTGGCATTCTTGGACTATCTCCAGGGTAGCTCAGAGGCCAGTTTACTTGAACTTTCTCTGGAAGACCACTGGAGACTGTCTTTCTGATCTTGGAGAGGCAGCACCTCTGATCTGACTGTCATTTTGCTTGTAAGGGGAGGGGGAATAAAAATTTAAATCAATATTTATATTGAAACATGTTATAATGTTTTATTCATAAATTAAACAGCATTGCATTAAGCAAAACAAAATAAACTGATTGAAAGTACATATTTATAATGAACCAACAGCCTACTTACAAAATATTTATACATTGCACATTTCAGAAGTATTTGTTGTATTTGTATCTCCAGGTCAATAAAATTTCTGTTTAATAAAAACTTGTTTAACCTTACCCAAAAGGAAAGTGCATTATTTTTTCTCGATAATATTGTATTGTCCAGGGCATTTCATACTTTTTATGAATGTTTATTTAAGTTGCTCAGTTAATTTTAGCAAAAGGGAAAAACTGCTAAAACAAAAATACTGAGAAATACTTGAATTCTTCTTACTCACTTTCCCTTCATCTCTTGGGCTATCGCTTAGATGCACAACGGGCCCAGGGTGAGTCTTTATCGATCTGCAAATCAAAATTGAGACTATAAAAATCAAGTACAATTTATTTCTGTTTTGTAAATTTAAAACAGTTAGGACAAATGTGACTTGGCTGTGGATTAAGGGAATTAGAGTCAAAAACAGCCGAAGGATACCAAACTGTAAAAGGCTGCTCTAAGCAAAAGTAAACCTAGAAAGAGGAGGGATTCTAATAAAAGCAATTATACAGGAATGAACAACCAAAATCTTTCATCTCAAATCTGTATGTTACTCATGCTCCTGTAAACATCCACCAAAGCTCCAGGCTATTTTTATTTATTTATATCCTGCTTTTATTTTTATATACCGGTATTTACATATATCAAGACAGGGAGCATACCTAATACTCCTTCCTCCTCCTATTTTCTACACAACAACAACCCTTTGAGGTGGCGTTTGGCTGAGAGAGAGTGGCTGGCCCAAAGGCAGCACTGGAACTCAGAGTCTCCTAGTTTCAAGCCTGGTGCCTCAACCACTAGGCCAAACAGGCTACCTTGGCAGCTTCTGCTTGATAAATTTGGTGCAAGGACAAAAGGTTGCAATTCTGTCTGCTATTTTTTTCTGTTTAACATCATCACTTTTTTCCCTATTTCAAATTACACTTTTTCCATCAGAACTACCTCGTGGCACTTGCATAGAGCTCAAGAGCGCTGGGCTCTAAGCATTATTACCAAAAGGGTGGGCAACCTAGTGCTGAAAGGTAAGTCTTTTTCTGTGACTTTTAGAAAATGGGTTGTCTCATAATGGGTTGTATTTTATTAAATTATATACATGTGAACTGCAATCTAAATTATATAGAATTATAATGTGTACTCTCAGTGTTTTTTTTAAAAAAAGGTGCCGGAACTCTCATCTTGTTAATCTGCCATGGGCGTGGCCTACTGTGTGGGTGTGGCCAGCTCAACGTCACTTGCGTCAGGGGCACTTGTTTGGAGCTGGGCAGGACTGGGGCAAATCTGAGGGTCTCCGGCGGAGGGAGGATGGGACCAGGGCGAGTGCCGGGTCATGGTCCACTGGAGGAGCCTCATTGATATATTTTTTTAAAAAAATCCCATTTATATCCTGCCCTTCTCCGAAGACTCAGGGCGGCTTACAATTTAAAGCACAAATCAATGTGCTTAGCAGTAGCCTTCATTCTATGTATATGCCTGCTTATTAGGGCTTTCGCCCCCCCCAGAGGCATTATTACAAAGTCAGCTTATTGCCCCCAACAATCTGGGTCCTCATTTTACCTACCTCGGAAGGATGGAAGGCTGAGTCAACCTTGAGCCTGGTGGGATGCGAACCTGCACTAATTGCAGGCAGCTGGTGTTACTTAAGGAGACATTAGCCCACTGCTCCACCAAGGCTCTTTTTAAAGTTGGTGGGGAAAGACATGATATTAAAGGGGGTAGGGGGAGAGATATTAAAGGGGGTGGGAGAAGACATGCTATTAAAGGGTGGGGGAAGATGGGGTGAGCAACTTCAGCAGCTGGGAAACACCTTAGTGGAACCTGGATCTGGGAAGCTGCAAGTAACTGCTTTGGGTAAGAAGCGGAAGGAGGCACCACCTATCCCCCAATTTTTTACACATTCCAAAAATTATGTCACGAGTGATGTATTTATTATAGGTATATAATTGACAGTACAATTGGCAGTGCAGACATGCCAAATGCTTCTAAAATCAGAACCAAAATACATATATACACGATTTTTTCTCCCCTAAATTTTCAGGTAATGTATCTGTTTCATATAAATATAAAAGCATTATAGGCTCTGTATTTGTACAAATGGCCGATTATCTCAGTGTGCAAAAACGTGGATAACTATAACCAGAAGTTGCAAGCCCTATCCTTTTCACTGCATGGGAATTCAGACCCGAGATGAACTGAGCTGACAGATCTAGAATCTCATATAATTATTTATTGACTAGCAGTCTATTTTATAACTGTGTAATAATATCAGACACAGGTATGTGATATGCTGTCCAATTCAGAGTTGTGGACTCAAAGAAATAAGAAATACTAAGTGTCAGACTACATATCTGGATTCTTTACTGACCCAGATCTGTGTATTTGCATAGTTATCAGTAACTCTGATCACAAGGAAGGTGATGCATGATTCTGCCTCCTGGCCCAGGATTTAGTTTATGAAAAGTGAGCATCTGTAAACTCTAGTCTGGCTCTTAAAGCTCCATTGATTGATACAGGCCATAAAATTAGAAACTGAACACTCCAGAAGATACAGGTCAGCCAGTGATTCATTGTGATCTAATGTGCTGGGCAGCAGCTCTTTGTGATCGAGTGAGAGGCTGTGAGAGGAATGGAAGGGTGGGACAATGGAAAGGGATCAACCCACACTGCTGAGCAAGGCAAGAACTAGTTTGTTTTTCACTCTCTTGACCTTGGAAAGTAATAATTGGGACCCACATTCTGCGGCTCACTTGCTGCTGGCTGCTCCAGCTGAGGGACCTCTCGAGGCTCTCTAGTCGGGCCCTCCCTGACAGGCGGGAAGATGTTAGCGGGCTTCTACACCCTGGAGCACCCGCCAGAGGCTGGGTGGCAGGCCCATTCCAGCCGGCCCCAGTCCCACCGCTGCTGCCCTCGACAGCCTGGCTGGAGAAGGTGAAGCAGCCCATGAACCCCTTCATGGTCTGGTCGTGTGTGCAGCAGCAGCGGATCGCACAGGAGCAGCCCCAGCTGCACAACCCAGAGATTTCCAAGCAGCTGGGCACCACCTGGCAGTGCCTCAATGCCGCCCAGAAGCAGCCCTTCATCAATGAGGCCAAGCAGCTCTGGGTGCCCCACATGCTTGACTACAAGTAGCGGCCGAGGCTGAAAAGCCGGGCTGGCCGGGAGCCCGGCAGACACTCCCCTGCTTGTCTGCCAGGGCCGTCAGTGCCTCTCGGATGGATGCCTGCCTGCAGCGGCTCACCTCACACACTCCGCGGAACCGCCGGACGGCCGGGGCTGGCCCTGGGCAGCGGCTGCATGATGGGGGCCGCGGTGGCACCCTGCAGCAGCCTGGTCTACAGCACACCAAGCCCCCTGCCTTTGCCACCATGCCAAGGAAGCTGGACACTGGCCTTCAGCACCCGCAGCGGGACTTCCCAGACATTGTGGCTATTTATGGGCTGCAGGGCTGCAAGGTGTCTGACACAGCCACCCTGGGCTGCCTCCCCAAGCCCCCTCCCCAGCCCTTGGGGTTAAGCTACGCTGCCAACTTGGCCCCCCCTCTAGCAACGATGCCAGCTGCAGCTCCGTGTCTGGGTTTCATCACACAAGGAAGGCACAGTCGGGAAAGACCAACATGGACATAGTTTGGAGATGCACGCTAACCACCCCCCAGGTCCAGCACCGGGTAGGCCACCACCCTGGTTGACAGGTGAGCACAAGGAAGGAATGCACATGCACTCCGCAGAACCCACCTCCAACTCCTTGCCCTCTCTTACTTAACTAGTTGAGATGGTGTAGTTGGGCAGCAGGGAGAGGTGCAAAGTTCCTGACAACTGGCCTTCACTGCAGACAACTTGCCTGTGCAAAGTTTGCTGGCCGGGTCTTTTGGCGGGCTCAGCAGCAATTCCTATTGGCTTTTGAAAGCCAATAGAGGGAGTAGCACAGCTTGTGCAAAAAAAAGGTGCCGGAACGCCGTTCTGAACATTCTATGAGGAAAAAAAGCCCTGTGTACTCTATTTAACATTGGGATACAGTTCTTTTTTATCCCATCTTTTTCATATATAACTCAAGGCAGGGAACATACCTAATGATCCTACCCATCTATTTTTCCACAACCACCACCCTGTGAGGTGGGTTGGGCTGAGAGAGAAGGACTGGCCCACAGCGCCCAGCAGTTTCATGCCCAGAGGAGGCCTCAAATTCATTGCCTCCTGATTTTTAGGCCAGCACCTTAATTTCTGCACCACGCTGGCTCTCAAACCAAATTTGATTTTTAAACTAAATCAAACCAAACTTACTGTTCTCACTAACCAATTTCAAAATAATTTTTAAAAATACCTTAGTTACAAATACACAGTATTTATAGAGATAACTAACTGTAAGACACTGACATGGAAACTGAACTATTCAACACACTGAGATGTCTATTCTGCATCTACCATACTGGCCTGGACTCCTAACACCTTCATAGACAAAGGTCAGGAAGGCTTCACAAGGTCTTCTTCTTCACATGTGGGTTTTGGCTTAATTTGAATATGTGTAAAAATTTTAACCATTTATCACAAATCTGACTGAACCAGCTAGATAAATCCTCTATATGAGGATAAAAATGACAGGTTGGGGAATTCTGGGAAGTGAAGTCCACAAATTGTAAAGATTCTAAGGTTGAAAAACACTGTCCTAGATATTGAGCTGAAAGCCTGCGCAGAGTGTATGCAGGCAGGAGATAAATCTGCTTTAGAGAATAGCATGGATTTTTAGATCTAATGGTGAAGCATGAAGGCCCAATCCAAAGTGGACTTGGCTTGTTCTAAAGCCTCCCTGTTCAGCTGCCAAGATAGTCTCTCCCTCCAGATTGACCAACAGCTTTTACTACAGAATGTTGTTATGGAACTTCTACCCTTCTTGAAATTAGGTTCCTCTCTTTAATTATACAAACTAATCTATCAATATAAGCAGGTCTCTTTTTCCTCATAGAACCCTCAGAACGGAGTTCCAGCACCTTTTTTGGATGGAACCTTGTAGGGTAGGCAAGACGGGTTGTATGACGTGTGTGAGTTCTGGCACCTTTTTCTTTTACAAAAAAAGCACTGAATATAAGTAAAGAGTGAATCTAACTGTATTGTTCAGAATCAATTCAGGGGGGATTAAATCTCCTTCTAGGGACTTTTGAAATTTATGTTGTCTAATTAGTTTGTATTTTTCTGAAGGTGACTGGTAGCTTATGAGGTATCTGCGGTAATGCAAAAATTTTCCACAGACTGCTCTGAGAAATGGTCCTTCTTAGATACTTGCAGGCTAGAGCAGCCTAGGAAGATGCTGCAAATCTCCAGCAACATGGCTTGCTATTTAGGTCTTGCTGTTACAATTAATTGTTCCCAAGCAGCTTGCACAGCATGCTTTGCTTTGACTGCTCATAAAGATGATAGTGCCTCTTCTGGATGATTAGCTTTATAAGGAATAATTCCAGTAGGCCCTATAAATGGCACTATGCTTGGTTTCTCTTCCTTTATTTTCCTGCACACAAGTAATCCTGATCAGACTAATCCATTAAACTATGCTGGTTAGCATGTTGCTGCTTAATGCAAAAAAAAAAGTTGTTCTCTTCTGGATGAGCTGAATCTACCTTTTTTGTCATGGGTAGGTCTTGATTCAGGGCAGATTTTATTTATTTGTACAATTTAGAAGCCTCCAGATGACTTTGGGCAGCTTGTAACAAATCAAATGAAATCTTTATTACAGTCATAGATCAGCAAAGGAGGGTGAGATACAAACAATTAGTATTTTGTTTTTTTAAAAAACTAAAAGGTGCACATGTATCAACATAGGAAGAGTGGGATACCCAATACAAAAAAAATAAAATTAAAGTATAATTAAAAAAGAAAAAGCCCTAAAAATATTAAAAGTATATATAAAAACAAGAGTTTATCTAAAAGGAGGGATAAAAACATTAAGTGAATGTAGGGGAACATAAAAGTTTATGGCCACCTAAATCTTTCACAACAGAAAATACTCTTCAGTATTTAGCAAATGGACAGAATTAAAAAGTTGAGTCCAGGATGTTGCTCGCATTTGTTGACTATTTTATACCAGACAATCTGATTTCTCTATCTATGAATATCCCAGTCTGCTGAATAGATCCAGATTTTACTGGAAGCTGCTCACAGTCTCAATAACAAGCAATTATAAAAATTCATCAGAGAAGGCATGTAATTCACAGTGTTTATTTTAGACCCAGACCAAAAAGTAATTTCCTTGGACTATCTAACAGGCTCCTAAAACTAACTCCTATCCATTAATAACTCAATTTTAAGAGAGAGAGATTTATTTTTGCATGCAAAAAGCTCCTGTAAAATTGCATTAGGGCTAGGAGAACTAAATGTAAGACTGTGGGAACCAAATTTGAAACTCATGCCTATAAGTGCACTTTATGACAATAAGCTACATCCCTTATTTTAAATTTTAAGAGCTGGAAATATATGACAGCAGGGAGTGGGCTGAACCTTTGAAGGATATGTTGGGCTGCTCTATGTCACAGTGTTTATTTCTCTCTCTGAAAAAATACATGCAAGCCTTAACAGATGATACTGAAAATAGAACTGTGTGGGGTAATTGCCTGAGTTCTCTCCAGAAGTCTCCTTCAAATAATCTGGCCTTGAAATAATTGAATAATTAACACTAACTTCTTTTAGAAGACCCACACATCTGATCCCATACTTATGTGCAAAACAATCCTACAATTATATTCTGTGCCTAATGCAGGATGAAGTTGAAAAGTGTAAAACAACTTTTCACTTGGTTGTCTTATTAAGAGTATCAATCCTGATAAGAGAAATGTGGCTGCTTCTGCTCTGGGAAGTCATAACAATGGCTCAAGCATGATACAAACACGGTACTATTTTGAGAATAGTACTCTTGTAACATTTTTAATGAGCTGGAGAGATAAACAGAATTTCATCAAATCTGAAGGAGATAGGAATTTGGATAGGCAAGTTAATAGTGTAAATTTTCCCTCACAATACCCATCAGGTTAAAAGTCACCCTAGGCCTAGGCTGCACTCTCAAAGAGGGCAGAGCAAGGAGCCAAAGGGTATTCAGGAATGTTATGGGATGAAACTGGAGTCTTAAGAATCTGAAAACTTAAGGACCTCTTTGGGTTATTTTTTTTAAAAAAAAATCCTCCCCCAAGTGCACAAATGAGGGTTTTAGCCCTAAACACTGGGGGATCTGGGAACAACAAAAGGGATAGATCACATGCAGCCCCCAAATAGCACTATTGCACCTCTGTTTTAGGAGACTGGAATGCCATTGAGAATGATCTTGATAGGTTAGTGAAAATAGGAAACCTAGGGCAAATCTAGACAGCATACTAAAAAGCAGAGACGTCACCCTGCCAACAAAAGTGCGTATAGTCAAGGCTATGGTTTTCCCAGTTGCAATGTATGGCTGTGAAAGTTGGACCATAAAAAAGGCTGCGGGCCAAAGAATTGAGACCTTTGAACTCTGGTGCTGGAGAAGACTCCTGCGAGTCCCCTGGACAGCAAGGCAATCAAACCGGTCAGTCCTAGAGAGATCAACCCTGACTGCTCTTTAGAAGGCCAGATCCTGAAGTTGAAACTCAAATACTTTGGCCACCTAATGAGAAGGAAGGACTCACTGGAGAAGAGCCTAATCGTAGGAAAGATTGAGGGCAATAGAAGAAGGGGACAACAGAGAATGAGGTGGCTGGATGGAGTCACTGAAGCAGTAGGCATGAGCTTAAATGGACTCCAGAAGATGGTGGAGGACAGGAAGGCCTGGAGGAACGTTGTCAATGGGGTCGCAATGGGTCGGACACAAATTTTCAACTAACAACAACAAACCTTCTAAATGATTGGAAAGAATAATTCTATTATATTTGACATTGGTCATATCCCACCTTAAATATTGTACTTAATTCTGCACATTTTAAGAGAGATTCAAGTGAATTAAGTGGAAAAATGCAACAAGGGATTGCAGATTAAGACTTATTAATATAATTTGAGAACTGAATTTATGTAGCTTTGAGAATTATTGTCTCAGAAAAATAATATGAAAACATTGTTTTAGTACCTGAGGAGCAAGAAGATGGAAATTTGTTTTGTAGGAAGTATTGGTTATAGATAGGCAATAAGAATGCAAAAAACACCCTCTTCAGAAAAATGAAGACAAACAGAGAAGGGGAAAATGATGCAGGAATGCAAAGCAAGTAGAGCATCTGGGAACATAAATGGAGAAACTAGACAGTAGATAAAGAAATAGAGCCAAACAAGGGAAAGGCTAACATTTGGAGGTCATAGCAATGGAAAAACAAAGAGCAAAAGAGAAGCAACAGAAAGAAATACAGTGGAGAGCAGGGTGCATTGTGGGCTGCACCTGACCTTCTACTGGATCATATTCAACTTGGAAAGCAAACTTATAATATTGCAAGTGAACAGTCTTTTCAACCAGAGAGCCATATCTTATGCCAGACAGCTACTATTCCCAGTACACTCTCCACAACTTGATGGGCTGGATAGCAGAGTTCCATGCTTGTCATTATCAATGATCTTCTGGTTCATCAGAGAAAATTACCTCACTACTGACTCACTCACTACATCTGGCATCTAATCTTGTTCTGAAGCAGCAATGAATCATATGGACCACTTCTCACATATTAAATTTGCAGACATTTTAAGTTCTCCTAAAATCTTTCCTAAATGTGTTCTGCAGACTAAGATATGCATCTTTATGTAGCTCAGGGGCTCTGCATGGATAAGTAGGCTTTTATGATACCAAGAATCACGAGTGTGACTTGCAAGGCTCTAAGGAAAGAAAGATAGTGGGACTAAAAGCAACTACTGTTTTCTCACTTTGCAGCAGCAAGATTGGGACTGAGTTGTAGTACTTTGCTTTCAGTAGAATACATTGCTACAATGCAAAAAGTCAAATACTGTAATAAAAATCAGGCTGATAATTATTAAAAACAACACCACAGCATCCTATGGTATGGATTAGATGATTTGCTTTTTATTTTATAAAATTCCAATAATATGAAAAAATAATGGACAATTCTCAACTCACAATTCTATTGCCTTGTTCCACATGATAACATATCCAGAAAGTATGAAGGATTCAATATTTACAATATGTGTATTTCCCCTCTCTGTTCCCACATAGAGCCATTTGCTTTGGAAAGGTAGATGACAGAAGGTAATCCTATGTCGAGGAAAAGACAATCACATTATATCAATCAATCAGTTTTTATTACAATCACCAACCAACAGTACAAATAAAAGCATTAAAACAACAACAACAATAACAGTAGTTAGAAATAAACATAAAAAATAGACAAAATTATATATTACGATTAATGGTGGATTTTTAGTGGGCACTTAGAGTCTGCCTAATTTTGCATACAAAATAACAAAATTCAGAGAAACTACTTCGTACTAATCTACTAACAGTAGCTGCCCTGTGAAAAAGATCAGTATTTCCTGGATATTTTATTAGATGAGGTGTTATAAACTGAGACCCTGAGCCCTTAGAGAAGATGCAGTATAGCAAGATGTGGGCTGTAGTTTCAATGGCCCCTTGTCCACAAGGGCACAATCTCAGTTCATACGGTATTCTTTTTGTATTGGCCCTCCCAAACGGCTGTGGGAAGTGTGTTGCAGCATGCTAAGGTTAATGCCCTTTGGATTTTGGGGACAGTTATTCAATATAGGTATTTCACTGCTTTAAAAGGGGGAGTTTGATTGCTCAATTAAACATTTATGGGAAAAGCAGCCCAATCTTGTTGGTTTTCCAGATCTTTAATATGTTATTTGAGTGCACTAAGTGCACACTGATACCCATCATCAAAAGCACTTCCCTGGAGAAACCAAAATAATGGAGTGTTTGTGAGATGGTCCTAAACCACATTGATTCAAAACTGACTTTTATAAGGAGGAGAAAAGAGTAGTGCAAAAATGTAAATCCATGCATCTGTTTCGATTTTGGCTAGTCTGGCCTCCCACCTTCGTACTACATTTGCGCCACTACCTGAAATATGGTTCTCATTAGGAATTTGGATTGCACCTTTTCCCGAGGTCACAGCTGAGCACCACAATCACATTATATAAACGTAGTAAAAACACACATCACATTTCTCATCTCAGATCATATAAAATAGTAGTTGTTAAACTAGTATGGGAAAAACAGAACATACTTTTGAATTAAAGTCTACTCCTACAGAGTGAACAAATATCAGCCTAAATTATTAGTTAAGGTTTTGAATTTTCACTGTCAGCAAACTATCCATGATCATTCATGCATCAGTGCTGTTTTCACTAAAAGACTCCAATAGAGAATAAGAACACTATTATGTAAAAAAAGATATAGCTACTCTCAGTGTAACTCCAATGTGACTCCACTATCATTCCCAGTCACAAAATGATCTTAACAAAAACTGGGCTGTCTTACAGTTGAGCTAATTTAATTGCTCACCATCTGGTATGATTTGTGCAGCATTTGCATATCTAATCCAGGCATATTGGCAAGAATTCAAATTAGCCTTCTCTGAACACCACATATATCAGTGATTGCTATTTGTACATTGGTAAAATTGAACAAAAAGGGGGAAAGTCTTTCTTTTGGAATAAGTACATATAGCAGTGACAACACATTTTATCTCACATCTAGGGTGTGTGTATGTATGTGTGTTTCTGTATGCGTGTGTAATAAATGAAAGCTAAGAGTCTCAGGGTTATGCTTCTCTAGAATATCAACAAACATCCAGTCCTTCTTCATTTTTTTTCTTATTGGGAAGATTTGACATTCTGACAGAGATTTTTCATCCACATGTACCTTTTTTCTTTAGTTCCTTTCATCTTGCAATATTTTGCCCTCAGGTGTAATTAATATAGAGGAGGTAAGAGTATTTGACCATTTCTTTCCTAGACCAGACATGAAAGACCAGAGCTAGACCAAAATATTGGACTGACAAAGCATAGAACACCCAGTCTAGATATATTTGCACCAATATCACAAGGGTGTCTTCTTTCAGTTCACTGCTGTTTTTTCATGAAATACAGACGTTTTTGGTACAGCAAAGATCCTCTTGCCACAATATAAGAGAGGACACTGACACATTTATATATGGCTCCTGGTCAATCACTGTAATCAAATGCTCTTCACAACCCCTTCCTACAATTTACCACTGCTCTCCTGGATCTTCAAGAGAAGATGGAACATTTCAGAAAACTGAAAGATACCACTAGATCCTGCTGTGAGGTTGTAATAACTTTGTTTAATTTCCTTATCCCATTAACCTAATCAGGGCTGGCCCATTCCATGTCCACATTTGTGATGGATTGTATACTTATGGTACTCTTCAGCTTCACACGAATACAGTGGAAGCAAAACCTATCCAGTCGAAGACAATGCTGGCAAGGAATTTAGTCCAAGCTATAAGCTACTCCAGTCTTCCATTAGATAATCCCCCTGTAGTCTTCAAACTTTCTTGGCTCTTGGCTCTTGCCAATGGCTTTCTTTTCTGTGCATACAGGTGTTAGATTAAATTAAATTAGATTAAATTTATATATCTAAAGAGAAAGCAGCAAAATGCACAATAACCAACTCGGATTATCTAAGGGAACACCTGCTGCCGGCATCAACTTCCCATCGTCCTGTGCGCTCCCACAGGGAGGGCCTTCTCAGGGTGCCGGCGGTTAAGGAGTGCCGGCGAGTGATCCCCAGGGGGAGGGCGTTCTCTGTGGGCGCGCCTGCCCTATGGAATGATTTACCGGTGGAACTTCGGACCGCCCCCGATCTGCATTCATTTCACCGGGATCTGAAAACCTGGTTTTTTGATCTATCAGGCCTGGACTGAAGGGGTTTTAGCTTTTAATATTGTTTTAATTGTTGGGCTTACGTAATTTAATCTATTTTAATTTATACTATTTTTATATTACATTTTATGCTGCCCTGTAAACCGCCCTGAGTCCTTCGGGAATAGGGCAGTATAAAAATTTAATTAAATAAACAAATAAATAAATAAATAAAGTTTCATGCAAAAAAGGGCATGATAAAGGACCAAAATGTCAGGGACCTAACAGAGGCAGAAGAGATTTAGAAGAGGTGACAAAATTACACAGAAGAACTATACAAGAACAAGCTTAACGTCCCTGATAATCACAATGAGGTAGTCAATGACCTCAAGCCAGACATCCTAGAATCTGAAGTGAAGTGGGCCTTAGGAAAGCTGAGCAACAACAAAGCTAGTGGAGGTGACAGTATTCCAGCTGAGCTATTCAAAATCTTAAAAGACGATGCAGTAAAAGTGCTACACTCAATTTGCCAGCAAATGTGGAAAACTCAACAGTGGCCACAAAATTGGAAAAGATCAGTTTACATTCCAATTCCAAAGAAAGGCAGTGCCAAAGAATGTTCAAACTATCGCACCACTGCACTCATTTCACATTCTACTAAAGTTATACTTAAAATCCTACAAGCTAGACTCCAGCAGTATGTGGATCGAGAACTACCAGAAGTACAGGCAGGATTTCGAAGAGGCAGTGGAACTAGAGATCAAATTGCCCACATACGCTGGATCATGGAGAAAGCTAGGGAGTTCCAGAAAAACATCTACTTCTGCTTCATTGACTATGCTAAAGCCTTTGATTGTGTGGATCACAACAAACTGTGGCAAGTTCTTAAAGAGATGGCAGTACCAGACCATCTTATTTGTTTCTTGAGAAACCTATATGCGGGTCAAGAAGCAACAGTGAGAACTGGACACGGAACCACTGACTGGTTTAAAATTGGGAAAGGAGTCTGGCAAGGCTGTATACTGTTTCCCTGCCTATTTAATTTATATGCAGAGCACATCATGAGAAAGGCAGGGCTAGATGAATCAAAAGTTGGAATTAAGATTGCTGGGAGAAATATCAACAACCTAAGATATGCAGATGATACCACTCTAATGGCAGAAAGTGAAGAGGAACTAAAGAGCCTCTTGCAGGTGCAAAAGTTGGCTTGAAACTTAACATTAAGAAAACCAAGATCATGGCATCCGGCCCTCTCAATTCTTGGCAAAGAGATGTGGAAGAAATGGAGGTAGTGACAGATTTTATTTTCCTGGGCTCCAAGATCACTGCTGATGGGGACTGCAGCCAAGAAATTAAAAGATGCTTGCTCCTGGGGAGGAAAGCTATGGAAAATCTAGACAGCACACTAAGAAGCAGAGACATCACCGTGCCAACAAAAGTGCGTATAGTCTGTCAAATCCTTTTTTGAGGTAGAGTGGGTATACCACTTGCTTGTCATGCAGCACACGTCATTTGAAATCTAGGAAAAAAAATCTATTTTTCTTTCTTCCCTTGAGTTATCTATCTTTTGCAGGACTTCTCTTCCTTTTTATATGTCTACTGATGCACTGTTTGAGCATTTCCGTAGTCATTTAAAATAGATGAGTTTCATGCCCATCGCTCAATCTTAATTCTAACTTTAATCTTCTTGAATATGGATATAGTTGTATGGTTCTTTTCCCCAAACTCAGATTTTTTAAAAAAAACACACCTAGAATGATGATGGAATTAATTTTTGGATGCTGAGTTAAAACTATTACTTCCCAGTCATAGATAAATTAAACAAAAAATTAGATTTTAGAATTATTTTAAACTAGTCCTAAGGTATGAAAAGATGGGCTCCAGCATGAGTCTGAAAGCTCAGGAGACGAAATCCCTGGTCCTGGTGACTGACCTGGATTGGATCCCGCAAGGAAAATAACCTCCATTTTTGGGTAGGAGCCTTGGTTGCTGGTTTCTGGGTCCAATTCAAGGTTCTGATGGCTTGGGACCTTGTTAACTTTGAAATGATTTGATCCAAGTGGAATCTGCCATCTACAGATCATATTGATCTGTAAAAAATGTGGCATCATCTCCTGGTCTCTCAGTGTGTGTATGTGCACACGCATACACCTGTGTTTACTTCTTATTATATATTTTATGCTTTGTTCAATTCATATAGATGTCCATCTCATATCTGTGACTCTAACTAGTTCACAACAATTAAAAACAATATCAAGAACAGTAAACAAATTCAACTAAAAACAACATATAAAACCATACTAAAGCCATTACTAAAAACTATATTTAAAAATAAAAAACACAGTCACCAGTTTCTCTACTGAGTTTATGTAAAAATACTGAAGGCAAAGTTACCCTCCCCTCTCCTGCAGACATTGCCCTACTGCTTATCACATAATCAAGATAGGCAGGCTTGCCCAACAAAAAATAAATTATTAAATAAATAATTAGATTAGTATTTATGAACTAAGTTTTAAAATGTTGCTTTATATGCCACTGAATTTGAGCTAGGATGAAAACTATTATTTGTGGGCTTCATTTTCTGTCAAATCACAACTACATTAACATTCAAAGCTGCAATAACCTTTCAACAAGATTAAAATTAATTCTACAATATAGACTAGAAATTGGATTCAGCATAAATTAAGATGTCCTTCTGCAGGCTACACCTGTCCATGTTATTTTTATAATGCTATTATTCATACTTAAATCCATCAAGGATGGCTTAGGACAAAGAATGTGAAAAGTGGAAACTCGCTCATGCCATGCAAAATGCTTGAGCAGAACAATGCCTATACTATTTGAAGAATCTTTAAATAAAAAATTGTGAATTAGGGCAGAGACGAGGGTCCTTGGACTCATGGGCATCTTTATCCCCTGGTTCATCTGGGACTGGTCCATGCGCTGCTTACGCTTGCTTGCATAAATGCAATAAGGTTTCAGTATCCAAAAACACATGAGTCAAATCAGATACGTAGATCCAAAAACCTTTGGAGTATTACCGTTCTCGATGAAATTTCAAGGAATGAAGAATCGCTGGCCGTTTCTGTCTTAGATTCCACAAATGGAGCATGTCATCTGAACTTGCACTAATCAAAGCACCCTAACAAGAAAAGAACATACTTTGTTTTATTATACAGTAGTGGCCACAATTGTGGAAACCTTTTTGGGAAAAGTGTACATTTGAGGTTTGATGGCCAATAACACCACTTTTCTTTGGAGTAGTACCATAAAATCATATATCAATGGAAAGATAATTTAACCAAGAATGTAATGCAATAACTTTTATGAAGGATTTGCTATTAGAGTAGCAGTTATAAAGAAGAAAAGTGAAACACATAGAAAAAATGAGATATACAAAAATTATCACCATAGAAAATACAAGATATACAAAAATTATTACCATGTCAGTTAATACTTAGTTGGGTAACTTTTAGCATGAATTACAGCCTTAAAACATCTTCCCATGGAGTGAACCAAGTCCTTTAGTTTTGCAGCTGTTATAATGTGAAACCAAGGTTGAATAATTGGTTCTATTAACTGGATTTTATTGCTGGGTTGCTTCTGACCAGGGCTTTTATTCTCATAGAACGCTCAGAACAGCGTTCTGGCACCTTTTTTTGCAAAAAACAAAAAACAAAAAACAAGCCCCTTCTATTGGCTTTCGAAAGCCTATTGCAAGGGTAGGCAATCTTGGCTCTTTTTTATGACTTGTGGACTTCAACTCCCAGAAATCCTGAGCCAGCCATGCTGAGGGGAAAGAGAGAAGTTTCTAAGCTGAGCCATGCTGGCTCAGGAATTCTGGGAGTTGAAGTCCTTGAGTCATAAAAGAGCCAAGGTTGCCTACCCTGCACTAGAGGAGGACATTAAAATTATTTACAAGGTTACTTCTTTAGGAACTAAACTTTTAGAATCTAAAACAGCTAATTCAAAAAAGCCAACAGGAAAGAACCTCACATTTTTCATCTGCTTCTGTCTTTTGGAAGGTAAAATTAGATAACAAAATAATCTATTTCTTATGTTAACATCTCTGTGGTGAAATCAATAAAGGTAACAGGAAAGAAATGAGAAACATTTTTCTCAATGTAATATGTCTAATTTAGCTGATGCTAGAAAAAAATAGTATCATTTGTACATACTCTATTACAACTAAACCACTTTAAATTAAACAATTCTTAGGAATGAAATATTCTTAATTTGGACTTTACTTTTACTGTTTGGACTGTTGTGTGTTTTGAAAAATAGATTATTTAGAAACTAGTTATAATGCACTTCAGAGTTTAAATAATTAACCTAGTTAAACATAACAATATATGATGTTTTCCATGGTGAGCTTAACATCAATAACATTTATTAAAAAGACTAAAATAATTTCTGGTGGTATTATCTGTACATTAAAATTTTGTTTAGTCCCAATCTTTCACTTTTCACATTCTGAACAAGCAGTGGTCATGTATCCTAGCATGTTACATATGTGCATAAGCGTAGTCAGTAGCATATACCTTTTAAAAAATATCAAACATGCAAAGAAACAAAAATAAGTCCAAAATATCTGTATTACATCCAGAAATGCCAACTTTGCAACCAATATTTCTCATCCATAACTATGGAACCCTAGGGATACCTGCATACATGCAAATGCTTCTCTGGGATCAGTAACGCAGCAGGGATTGCTGGGAAATACCAAACATGGCCTTGAGAATTCCTATGTTTGTTACAAATTTTTCTGGATGTGGTTGGAAAGAGGCCTAGAAATGCCAGCATAGCAAACTGAAGGTGCAATGTCATTGGTTGCTGGAGAGGCACAGCAGGCTGAGTCTACTGAACAGTTTTTGGTGTTAAAGGATGATCCAAAGGAACAGAGAATGACACGGGCTGCGCATAAACGTAAAGAAAAGGAGCAACTGAAACAGAAGATAGATTCTGGTTCTACAATACAAGGTCCTGTTACTACTGAGACGGTGGGAGGAGCAAGACCGAAGAGACCAACTGAGGATCTTCAGGCATTGTTCTATAGGCTTCAGGTCTCAAAGAATGGCAACAAAGTTCCTGACTTGGAATGTTAATGGCCTGAATTCACCACAAAAAAGAAAGAAAGTATTTCATTACCTGAAGCAACATAAAAATGATATTGTTTGCTTACAAGAAACTCATATTTGTGCGAAAGATCAAAGGTATTTGATTAATTCCCAACTGGGATTACATTTTATTGCATCTGCTCCAGATAAAAAGAGTGGAGTGGTTATCTACTCAAGAAAAGACTTACCAGTTAGATTAATTGAGACTGATATACAAGGAAGATATGTTATTATTGAACTACTGTTACAAGGCAAGAAAGTTCTTATTATTGGATTATATGCACCTAATCAACAGCAAAGAAAGTTTTATAAGCTTTTACACGACAAAATAACTCAATTGGATTATAAATCTGTTATTATCATGGGTGACTGGAATGGTGTTTTGGACTCATGTAAGGATAAGAAGGGATCTTTTAAAAATACCCCTAATCATTCTAAACTGCCTAAAGCCTTTTTTGATTTGAAAGATGATTTGGAATTAAGAGATATTTGGTGGGAGCGAAATTTGGAGGACAGAGATTTTACCTTCTTTTCAGACAGGCATCAATCGTTTTCCAGAATTGATTTTTTTGAATTACTAATGATCTTTTTTCTAGGGTTAAAAAGGTCAAGATTTTTTCCAGAACATTATCGGATCATAGTCTGGTATGGATGGAGTTGTTTAATGAAGATGGGATTAGAAGATCTTGGAGATTGAATGAAAATTTATTTAGATATGATGAGTTCTCGGAGAAATGTAGGGAACATTTGAAAGAATTTTTTGCTTTGAATATGCATAAAGGTACTTCGATTGAAATGGTTTGGGATGCTAGTAAAGCTTATATGAGAGGGGTTTTGATTTATATGCATAATAGACATAGGCGTAAGCAGATGCAAAAACATAAAGAGTTGGAAGAAGAAATTAAGTTGAAAGAGAAAGCTCTTATTTTGAACCCATTAGATAAGAGAGTAAGGGACTCAATAAATTTGCTGAAAGAGCAATTTAATATGTTAATGGCAGATCAGGTTGCAACTAACTTGCGTTATGCGAAACATAATACTTTTTATAATGCAAATAAACATGGTAGGTAGTTAGCTTATCAATTAAGGAAAAAACAGAAATTACATACTATAGAGAAAATAGAATATACGGGTAAAGAGGTTTATCAACAAAACTTGATTAAAAAGGGTTTTTTAGATTTTTATGCACATTTATATGCTAGTGAGAATATACAAGCTTTAGATGTATCTACAGGAAGCACATATTCCTATGCTTTCAAATGAGCAACGGGAGGAGATGAATCGATTAATCACTTCTGAGGAAATCATTTCAGCAATTAAACAGTTAAAATTGGGTAAGGCTCCTGGTACAGATGGGTTATCAGCAACTTATTACAAATTATTATTTGCAGAGATGGTAGAACCATTAAAGGAATTATTTAATAATATCCAGGCTGGAGGGATGGTGCCTCCGTCCTGGAGAAGGGCTTTTATATCGCTGATTCCAAAGGAGGAGCAAGATCCCACCCAACCAAAGAATTATAGACCTATATCGCTTTTAAATATAGATTATAAAATCTTTGCAAAAATATTGGCAAATAGATTAATGCAGGTTTTGAAACAAATGATTCATAGTGATCAGTCTGGATTTATAACTGGAAGACATATGAAATATAATGTAAGACAAACTGTAAATTTAATAGAGTATTTGGATAAGAACAACCAAGTCCCTGCAGCACTGATATTTTTAGATGCTGAAAAGCGTTTGATCAATTGAATTGGCAATTTTTATTGAAAGTTGTTGATAAGATGAATTTTGGGGATAAATTTTTGCAATCTATTAAGGCTGTATATCAACAACAATCGGCACAAATTATAATTAATGGGGGATTAACAGATGCATTTAAAATTGAAAAAGGTACAAGACAGGGATGCTCCCTTTCACCATTGTTGTTTGTTTTAACATTAGAGATTTTATTGATTAAAATTCGTGTATCAACTAAAATAAGAGGAATAAAAATAAAGCAGAATGATTATAGGTTAAGAGCATTTGCGGATGACTTGGTTGTTACACTATCTCAACCGACTCAATTGGTTACAGATTTAATGGAAATTATAACTCAATATGGGAAAGTTTCTGGTTTTAAGATAAATAATTATAAGAGTAAAATATTATCTAAAAATATGACTATGAATGAAAAAGAAAAGTTAGTAAAACTAACGGGTTTTGAAATAGTGAAAAAGGTTAAATATTTGGGAGTATATATTTCAGCTTCAAATGTGAAATTATATAAGAACAACTATGAGATATTATGGCAAAAAATACAAAAGGAGTTAGATAGTTGGAAAAAATTACAATTATCTCTGTTGGGGAGAATTGTAGCTGTTAAAATGAATGTTCTACCAAAGTTTCTTTTTTTGTTTCAAATGATAACTATATTGAAAAAGGATGCCAATTTGGATGAGTGGCAGAAGGGTATTAATAAATTTATTTGGGCAGGGAAAAGACCGAGAGTTAAATTTAAGATCTTACAAGATGTACGGGAAAGAGGAGGACTTAAAGTGCCTAATTTGAAATTATATTATGATGCGGTTGTTTTATCAGCGGTTAGTGACTGGCTTAATTTAACAAATGAAAGATTACTTTACCTTGAGGGATGGGACTTATTATATGGGTGGCATGCATATTTCGTTTATGATAAAAAAGTGGATAAGGCATTTAAATCTCACATTTTAAGAAGCGCCTTATTGCGTGTATGGAAGAAATATTATTATAAGTTAAATTATAAAATACCAATTTGGGGGATTCCTGGGCATGTGATAGAGGGTGTATCTGTGGGTGTGAGCTTGGATATGACTTCATATAAGGAATTACTTAGATGGATAGGGAATGGTTGGCAATTAAAATCATTAGGTGAGTTAAAACAAGAAAATATCATACAGTCTTGGTTTCAATATACTCAATTGCAAACGAGGTGGAAGATAGATTAGAAAATTGGTATTACATTAACTGATGAAAATTTGGTAAAACAAATTAAAGATCAAAAACGAGCGCATATAAAGAGAATATATAGTGCTTTAATAGAATTGGATTCTGAAACAGAATTAGTTAAAGATTGTATGATAAAGTGGGCTCAAAATATTCAAAAACCAATTTCATTGAATACATGGGAGGTAATTTGGGTTAGAAATGTGAAATTTACCCAGGCTCAAAATTTAAGAGAAAACTTTTATAAAATGTTTTGTAGATGGCATTTGGATCCCAAAAAAGTGTCCTGCATGTATCCTAACTTACAGCCCAAATGTTGGAGATGTGGTAGTTTGGATGCTACCTATTATCATATATGGTGGACTTGTAGAAATGTTAAAGCTTTTTGGATTAAAATTTGGTGGAATATTCAAAAGATTTTTAAGAAAAAGATAAAATTTTCCCCACAATTGTTTTTATTGGGTATTGTTATAGATTGTGATACTAAAGAAACAAATTTGATGTTGAATTTGATAACAGCAGCAAGGCTCTTGGTAGGTCAATATTGGAAGAAAGATAGTTTGCCTACTATAGAAGATTGGTCACTTAAGGAGTCAAATTTGGCAGAAATGGCTAAGATTTCTGCTTATTTGAAGGATCATTCACAAGAAAGATACATTTCGGTCTGGAGAAGATGGATAGATTATATTCAGAACAAATATGGGACTAAAAAGTTTCATCTAGCTTATGAATGAATTATAGAATGATATTATTAATATTAGTATGTTTTATGGTATTTTTATTAGTTTTTATTATATTTTTTATTATTATTATTATTATTATTATTATTATTATTACTATTGTTTAATAATATGGATATTATCTTGTTTTTATGTTCTTATTATTATTATGTTTACTTTTATCTTGTTTGTGTTCATGTTAAAGGGGAGTTAAAGTGCGTTAGGAACTTGGTTACATATATAGTTGGTTAATGCTATTTAGATTTTGATTGTTATTTTTGTAACCCTGTATTCAGTTCTGGGAAGTGGGGGAGGGGGAGGGGGTGGTTTGGGGGTGGGTTTGTATTGTAACTTTTATAAAACTTTTTAATAAATAATAAAAAAGAAATGCCAGCACAAATACATCACACTTGCTGAACGTGCACACGCAACTAATTACTATCTTCAATTATATGTGATATATCTAAAATGAGATGGGCTGTCTCAACTGCAACTTGCAAACCGTTCCGTTTTGTGGCAAAACAATCCAGGACAAGCTGATCAGCAGAGCTTAGAGAGGACTCATTAACACAATTTTTGGGAAGGAAAGAAATAGAAGGACAGTTTAAAATCTTCCAGTTGATGTTAAGGTATGAAACATCTTCTGGGAGTTGAAGTCCACGAGTCATAAAAGAGCCAAGGTTGTCTACACCTGGCCTATTGGCTTTCAAAAGCCAATAGGAATTGCTTCTGAGCGTGCCAAAAGACCTGGCTGGCAAATGTTGCACAGGCAAGTTGTCTGCAGCAAAGGCAGGAACTTTGCACCCCTCCCTGCTGCCCAACTACACCATCTCAACTAGGTAAGTAAGATATTATTTGCAAATAGGATGGCAATAAACAATTTAGGCTGCATTTACATCAGGGCTTTTCAACCTTTTCAGAAATTGTACCACTTTTAAGACATGACAATATTCAAGCACCACCAGTGCTTAACAAGGGGTCAAAAACTTGATGACTAAAAAAAGGGGGGGTATGTTGGGTTTTATTGGTTAAATTCATTTATTGTTATAGAAATTGCTAGTTTATAATATTATAGAAAAGCAAAAAGTTGAGGTTCAGTGTTAATGCTTCCTTCTACTCCTGTAACAGAGGAAGTCAGAAGTCAGTGCCTTTTCTTTTTTCCCTTCTCCCCCTCACTTTTCCCTTTTCTCTCACCCTTTGCTCACAAAAGCCCCCCCCACTCACTCACACTTTGCTCACAAAAGCCTCCAGTCACTCTCACTCATTCCTGTCTCTTTCAAAGGCACCTCATTCAGTCCCTCCCCCACTCACTCCGTCTCTTTCAAAGGCCTCTTGCTCGCTCACTCGCTCACTTACTGCCCCGTCGCTTCCAAATGCCATTTGCTCATTCACTCACTCACTTACTGCCCCATCGGTTCCAAACACTTCCAAATGCCACTTGCTCGCTCACTTACTGCATTTGGAAGCGACGGGGCAGTAAGTGAACGAGTGCCGGTGCACTCGTTTGGCGCCAGAGACCACTGCCATGAGGAACAGAGTTCTGGGTCGTGGTTCGGAGCGGCTCCAGGTGGGGGCTCAGCATGGGCCGCAGCGTGGCAACTGGGGAGGGGAATCCCCACGGCAGCTGTGGTGAGAGGAATCCCCGCGGCATGTGGCTCCGAGCGCAGGGGCGGGGGTGCAAAGGACAGGCGGCAATGCTGTAGCAAGACACCGGCATCGCTCCCAGTGACAGCACCTCTGAGTTCCGGCACCTTTTTTTTTTTTTAGAAAAAAAACACTGCTTTTTTCTTTAAAGTTTCTTTAGTCGGCTCCATAGATTTTCAGTTGAGAGTATTTCCTCTAGATTACATTTTTTTCCACAATTTTCTCCAAAACCAATATGTAGTTTTTAAATTATTATAGTTCCTTGGAGTATAGCATGTAACTATTAACAGCCTAAATATTTCTCTTTCATACAAAACCATAATAATGCAGATGATATTGATTCATACTTTCGGATATAAGTTTTAGCCCCTTAATTCATTATAACTAGCCTTCACTTTTTGCATATTCAACTCTATATAACACGGCTCTGGAACTGCCCATTGCCCAGAGCCCTTCACTGAGAGAGATTGGCAGTTAAGAAGCATGAAATATAAATAAATAACATCAAATCACCTATTACCTGTATCCCACCATCTAGGAGGCGTATGTGGTGTACTGATACACATTTAGGATATATGTATTGTACGTTTATTTTGAATTTAAATATTTATTATATTCATAATTCAATTTATTTCTTTATTATTTATGGAATTTATTTGCTGTCCATCTTGTATCCAATGACTCTCGGTGTCTTACAGCAAAAAAACAACAAAAACAAATTACAGTGGAATTGTAGAATGTACATGGAAATGAAAGATCTATAGTATACTTGCCCAAATTTTTATCCTAAATTTTGATAACATTAGCTATTAATTTATAAAATAGTTAAATCCAAAGAAACAGACTTGTGTGAATAATAGGCTATCTAGACCGAGATTTCATTGTCATTAATATCTTTCTTACTTCAAAACCTTATTTTCTGACATAATGACTAAAACAGTCCAATGTCACTGTAGTGCAATTCTTATTAATGAAGCCTTACCTCATTAATTAAAAATTGAAGCTGCAGAACAGCAGCATCACTTTCATGCTGACAATAGCAATCAACACCTGGCCTTCCCAATCTGTTAAATACCATAGTCAAGGATCAGATTGCTTAGGTTGATTGATGAAATAAGAGAAATACAGAATCAAAGCAGAATTAATCTTTGCTTTTACTAATCCGAAAAGATAATTAAAAGCTGTCTGTGAAAAGGTTTAGAGACTTCTGGAGTTTATTTTCATCCTAGATTATGAGGTCAAAATATTCATACAGAGCAATTTATTCAACCTACCCCAATATTAGTAATAGTATTCAAATATCCTATAGCATTCTTGATTCTTATTAGGCTGGCTTTTCTGGGATACATTACTGCCCAGTACTAGTATTCTTAAGTGTTTTGTGTATCTCTGATGTTGACAACAAATTCAGAAGTAAAGCAAAAAGGACTGGAACCCAGACTGATGTCCAATTTCAGTTGGCACTTTCTAACTAGAATGAGAATAGTTAGTCTTTGGGAAGAATTATGGATGAAGGTGCTCTCTATATAAATGAGATAATATATAAATCACAAAATCAAATGTCTGTATAGCGATAGCATCACTCTGTTCCAAAGCAGAAAATCTGGGAAATACTAGAATGGATGCAGTTGTTTATATGGATTATTTTCTGCTATTGTATAAAGCATGATAAAATAATCTCCCACTACTAATTCAAAATGCTTATTTCTTCCCAATTATTTGATATGTAATTATGGTCTTTTCCAAATAACCTTATATTACCATCTTTAAGGGCTTAATGATAGTTCTTAAATGTAGACATCATCCTTCAGTGGTTCCACAGAGTGAGAGCAAAACTAGTTCCAAAATAAGATCAAGCTATCTAGCCAAGTCCATAATTATGAAACAAACTGAGGTCCCAGAATTAACCTTGGCACAAAGAACTGGAAAGAAACTTTGATTTATACTGCCACAAAAAATAGCAAAGCATAGTTTAAAAATTATTCTATATTTATCTGAATAAAGATGAAATGAAACAAAGTGATAAACCTGTAAAAAAGAGCCTTGGTGGAGCAGTGGGCTGATGCCTCCTTAAGTAACACCAGCTGCCTGCAATTAGTGCAGGTTCGAGTCCCACCAGGCTCAAGGTTGACTCAGCCTTCCATCCTTCCGAGGTAGGTAAAATGAGGACCCAGATTGTTGGGGGCAATTAAGCTGACTTTGTAATAATGCCGCTTGGGGTGTGTGTGTGTGAAAGCCCTAATAAGCAGGCATATACATAGAATGAAGGCTACTGCTAAGCTTGTAAGCCGCCCTGAGTCTTCGGAGAAGGGCGGGATATAAATGGAATTAAAATTTAAAAAAAATAAATAAAAAAATAAAATGTAGTAGAAACTATCATACTGCCCAACAGCAAAGGATACATTCGTATTGCACCTGTTCTTGTTCCAATAGCCAGAATCTTTTGAACTGGGTCAAAAGCTAAGACAGTGGGCAGATATGGAAATCCATGACGAACTGTCTGCAATAGAAAATATAAATATTAGTTGGAAAGAATAGTTGTAACTTCTAGATATGTTTTCTATGCTTTCTTTAATTCCTAAAGCAAATAAAAAGCTGATTGGCTACTCAGAGATAAAAAAAATCAATTAACTAATCATATAGCTTTTAATACATTGACCAGGTAAATTGTATGCATACAGATACATATTGCAAACTTCAACACAAGACCAAATTTAAAATTTATTCTGCAGTGTGGAGAATTTTGGATAGCAGCAGATAGTCTGGAACAGCCTATGGACTGCAAAATACAGCTCAAATCAGGGGGAAAATATGCATTTAAGACAAACACTTTAAAAAGTTTCCAGCATAAGCAAACATTCAATGTGGAAGGAGATAATTACAGAATTTCTGAGCTTCACTGTATTACACTTGCTCACCAGTTAGTTAAGAAAAACAAAAATCCCAAAAGAAAAGCAAAAGAAAAGACTCTGCTCTCAGTTACTCATGCCCTCATTATTTCCAGAGTAGATTACTGTAATGCACTCTACATGGGGCTGCCCTTGAAGAGCATCCAAAAATTTCAGCTGGTGCAATATGCAGTGACATGGGCAGTTATATGTGCACACATTACACCTCTGCTGTGCAAGCTGTATTAGTTGCCAGTTTGTTTGCAGGTCCGACTGAAGGTGCTGTTTTTGACCTTTAAAGCCCTTCATTGCATGGGGCCAGGATATCTGAGGGACGAACTCCACCTGATTAAATCTGCTCATTCTGGCAGAAGAGGTTTGCTTTGGGTGCCACCTGCAAAGAGTTTCATCTGGTTTTAACACCAATTTTCATCTGGTTTTAACACCAATCTTGTGGTTAATAATATTGTTGATGTCTTTTAATTGTAGTTGTAGTTTTTTACTTTAATTATTTTGTTAGCCACTTAAGACCACTTTACTATGATATGGATGGCTATATCAGTGTGATAAACAAACAAATCCAGTATTTCAGACAGACTACAAGATCTGGTTCAGATGAGCAGATATCTCTGCAGAAATTGCAGAGTTTAAAATATGGCAGGTATCCAGAAGATTTTAACAACAAAATTATTACTTCATGACAGATTTACAGTATGAAAGGAGGCTGAAATTAAACACCCAATATCATAACTTGTACAGAGATATAAAGAAAATCAGACTTAGCACATACAGAAACAGAACCTTAGAGCAAATTCCCAGTGACACGTGTTTGTTATTTCTACAGAAAGAGAAACCTTCTTGAAGATATGTGATTTTGGGGGGGCTTCTCTAACATCTTAGAGCAGGGGTGTCAAACTGCCAACCTGTGGGCTGGATGTGTCATGCCAAAACTGCGCCCACCCCATTGCCGGAAATGGAAAAAAAGTTGTGATACATTGCGACATGTCATGTAATATTGTGAGTTTGACCCCATCTTAGAGATTCCCAACGTTAATCAAAGGCTACTGTGGATGATAGACACACTCTTCTTTCCCCATCCTTCCTTCTCCACATACTATACTCTTGTAACAAAGAAACCACCAGAGTGGTAATCTGAGCAGAGACATGGCAAAAAGCCATCTCCCATTTACAGAAATGTGGACTGTGAGTCAAGAAGGGCCATGGCTGGGGTACATAGCCTTTTCTCCAATGTATTTTTAAATCTTGCATGTGCAAACCTGAGCAAACTAGTCATCCAGACTTCTGGATTGTATCAACAGAACAGCTTTGTGGCCTCTGATGAAAAAAACAAATTTATCATAGAATAGTAAGATTCTTTATGGCATTTGCTGAAAATGTCTAACAAATCAATCCCTCCTGAAACTGTTTTCTTTAAAAGTCTTCCTCCCCCTCCCACTCCTTGACTCAATTGCCATATTCTGTACGCTCATATTTTTGAGATTTTTAAAATAATTTTTATATATAAGCATTTCCTTTTTCTGTAGACATTTCATAATAAAGCATGGAATTATTTTATGAAGTTGTTCATGTCATCTTCCTGTATCAGAAAATGTAAAATTTGTTTACAATAAGTAAATACCTCAATATAGTTTGTTTCTTTAAGAAACACAAAATTGTTTCTTATTAAAAGGGACAGGGGAAAAATTGGTATAGTAAGCCATAGGAATGGAATAAAGTATTTTAAAGTACAAGTGTTAAGGAAATCAATTCCACGGGTAGGCTGAAACTACTTTTAGTGACTATAATACTAGACTATTGCAAGTCTGACTGGGCATATTTATTCCTCCTCCTTACAGTTCAGTGAATTAGAGAACTGTTTGCCTGAGCTATATCCAAAAATGTTAGAACCTCTTTTTCCAAGACAATGATTCCTATATGTCTGTTAAGGTCATTTCATTATGCTTTAGCACCAGATATAAATTCTATCTTCAGCTCAGATGTTAGAGGATAGGAAAGGATAGAGTGATTTCTGGCAAAGATTCCTTGTGTTTTTTCCCCCTAGCTTTTGCCGGAAAGTGATTGAAGATAATATATTGCCTTTTTTCTTCCATCCTCTATCAGAACTCAAGGGCTGAAAGTCCCAGATGAGGGCATTTTGTATTGTAACTGATGACAGGCTGTGTGCAGTGTTCTCAGAGATTCCTCAAATCAAACTGGATTTCATTTTTTTTAATGTTACAGTGTTTGGGGGACTTTTAGGTTTCCCCCCCCAAAGCATGCCCATTAAAACCTCAATCTTCCATATGGAATGACAATGATTTCACACATTACCCTACCCCACCCCATTTTTGAAGGAGATTCAGAGGAACAAAGTAACACTTGTAAGCCTTTATAAGACTTTAAGCTTAATGCTCTAAAAATGTGTGTGTGTGTGTGGGGGGGTAATAGCCAATCTATTGTAGGAAAAAGAGAAAGTGCAGTTTTCAGGGTGAAAAGGGTTAGTTGATTAGATCTGTTGGCGTATGATGGGAAAGAGAGGAGCCCATTACGAGCAATGGAAAGATTTCCATGAGGAAGATTTCCTTTAAGCCAGGGATGTCAAACTGCCATCCTGTGGGCTGGATGTGTCATGCCAAAACTATGCCCACCCCATTGCCAGCAATGGAAAAAAAGTCACAACATGTCACAACACGTCACGTGACATTGCGAGTTTGACACCCCTGCTTTAAGCATTTAAGTGGGAAATAAAATCTGTAGGAGTCATTTTTATGTCAAGATACTTACTATAATGCGGCACAATAGTTCTTCTACCTCTTCCATTTGTTATTTTGGAGTATTCTTTTCAACTAACGTATAAAATATTTTATTTATATTCTCAGTTACAACTCTTTACTTATAGAGTCTCACAAGTTCTATTCAGTGTTGCTAAACTGGACTTTGGAAACTCCTAATTCTCCTTTGAACATCTTGCATAAGCCTCTGATCCCAGTTCTAGACTTTTTGTCTGATCTATAATTATAGCTATATAGGTAGACAGATATTCTTTCCTTCCTTCCTAAATATTGGTTTATTGGAAGACACTGGTACACCACTTCGAAAGAATGGTACATTGGATGGATCTCTCAGAGACAGTCACAAATTCATGGCCTGTGAGGGTCCTGTATGAGTCAGCTTCCTCACAAGCAAAAACAATACAATGAGCCATGAATTTGTTAATTCCACTTAGACGACAAAAACCCTTCCACTGACTCCTGAAATCCAACTAGATCCAATACTCTTTTGGGGTCCATCCTAAAGGATGGATTTCCATAGAAAGTAGCCAGAAATCCAACTAATCATATAACAGCCCACCTAAGGCAACTGAAGGACTGGAGGCATCCCCACCTATAAAACACCATAAAAAATCAAATTAAGCATATTGTATGTATCATGTCTTAGGCCTGTTACCAACTAGTATAAACCCATAATTTCTCCTGTTTAATTAAACTTTTCAGCCATTCCAGACACACAAGCATCAGAAGATGAAAATAATCCAGGCCTGCATGATTCCAGCACCAGCTCTGAAGCCAGTTCTGTTGAAGGATTTTGTTTAGTGGTGATGTTGGTTTAGGTGTTACCCTAAGAGAGTTCCCAATTTATTCCTGCTCCCTATACTAAGATACCACAAACCCAGTCCTTCACAAAAAATATTGGTAAGGAAAATAATTTTTCTAAATTGGCTTGTAAAACATTTAAAAATTAAATATCTAAAATCAGTCACTTAAAGTCAGTGTTTTCAAAATAGATTTCATAATAATAATTAAAACAGCAATTAATGCAAGTTTTAAAAACTGAAATAAACCTAATGAAACTGTTTATTATTACTTCATCCTAAAAGTAGTCCTAAAAGGGGTGTGTTTGTTTAGTGCTGGGGTGATGGTGGAGGTCTGTGGCAAAAGAGACCTCCATATGGGGTTGAATCAGCAATATCAAATGTGTACTGTACAGGAAGAAGACACAAAGAAAATGAATCTGTGATTATAAATGATCAGAATTTGTGTGAATATATGTATTCTAACTTGCCCACCAGCCTTTTGATCTCACTGAAGCATTTAAAGGAGTTGAAAGCAGATCCCTGGTCTGTCAAGACTGCTTACTCTTTAGCCAAAGGAATTAAATTTTATCATAGTACAGTTAAAAATAAACTGATGGAATTTGCAATACTAATACTAAGAATGCTAATTTATTCAAAAGGAGCAATTTTTATTAATCATTATTTAAATGAGGTTTAATGCAAAGTCTTCCAAAATAAATGAAGCAAAAAAATAACTTTTTTTCTTTCAAAGATGATATGAGTTCTGGGTATTGAATATGATATTTTTATAACTTAGGTTATAACTTTGCTATCAAAGGTAATCATGAAAGAGAAAATAATGAAATCCTGATAAGCAAAGCCAAAAATGAATGCCTTTCCCCATACTTAAATTTTTTGACTGTTTAACATAAAAAAATAGTTTTGCTTTTCATTTTTGAGTAAAATTCCCAAATTTAAATGACATATGAGCAACTCAGATATTAATCCCATTTTAAATCATTATTGATACTTATTGAAGGTCCTGAGTGTTTATTGTGATTTCATTATACAAAATATAAAGCTGGGGGTGGGGAGGGGGGAGAGTGAGAAAAATGAAATGTAGCCAATATTTAAGATAATTTAAATTGGTCTGTTAAAACTGATGTATAGCATTCTACTTTTTTTGAATCTTGATGCTTACAGAAAGCATTCAGCTCTTACCTTGCATATCTGAAAGTAGTCTGCAGTCAGCCTTTCCTGAATTTCATCCCTGGGTGTCCCTGCAGCCTCTCCGGAGTTCCCAGAGTTCCTTCCAGGCCCACTGCCACTGCTACTACTACTGCAGTTTCCACTAGGGGATGAAGTTAAACCATCCAAAACTTTGTGAAAACTAAATTTCTTCATTTTGTAGAAAAAAAATCTCAAGATTAATTTCACTTATGAAAACTCCTTAGGTTTGATAATTTCACATTCAGCAAAGACTATTTCCTCTCATAAAGAATCTCTCAAATGTTCCAATGATACAGCAGTATGGCATTTTCTACTAACTCAAATGAAATATATAACAACTCCATGTTAATTTTGTTTTAAAAAGAAGGCATGTTAGGAAGGGATATTCTAAAATGACATTAGGGGAAGAAAAAACTGAAGGCTAGGCATCTAACAGGGATTGTTTTTGGCTCCTTCTTAAAGAATTACAATTTATAAAACTAGTAATATTGATTTAAGTAGATCACACCTTCTTGCTGGAAATATATATTTATTTTTAAGTAATTGAATCCTGAAAGCCAGCATCTATGGTCAATTACTTTATTACAATCTTAAATGTGATTCTTCTGAAGACTTGTTTGCTACTGCCCATTTGCTTGCTTTTTAAATTCGCCACTTCTACTCTAGATAGTCCATATTTTGGAACATTTGTAGAATCTTCTTGATCTTTCTTGATATTTAGAGTCTTTAGAGTGAGTATTCAACTGTTCTTCAGTATTCAATTAACCTCCATCTTTGTAAATAAATGACATTCTCTTGCTATCTGAAGAATTTTCACAACTGCTTCACAACTACACTCTTCCCTCACAATGCCAGCCTCCCACTCTGATTTCAATGTTGCTACACTGTTCAGCTCCAGCAGAAAACCACAGTTTATTAATTTTTATGTACCCACTCATATTCTAATCAAAACCAAACCAAACCAAATAAGGATTCTTTTGTTTGCAAGTTCGTTGTGGTTACAAGGCTGATTGTCCTCGCTGCAAAGAGGCCCAAAAAAAGGTTCCCAATTAGACTTTGATGAAATCAGCTATGGGGCTGATGCACAACATCCAAACCAATGAAAAGTGGAGGAACATGAATTACGCCTGGGCATAAATTGTGTCCCAGCAGGCTGATCACAGCTAATAGACATAAAAGAGAGTGTTGGATCACAACTTCATGAGTTGCGGGCCAGGATCGCCTGCAAATTGAGGGAGGATTGCGCAATCCTCTGGTCGCTTAGCTATTGGTGGTGCCGCAGTTCCCCGACCAGGCAGCTCTCCAAGGTCCTGAAACCACAGGCGAAGGCAGCAGCAGCAGCAGCAGCAGCAGCAGCAGCAGCAGCAGCAGCAGCAGCGACTCCTCCGGACTCACCCGTCTCGCGCGCCAAAACTAAGGAGGATTGTTTCGCTGTGGGAAAGGTTGGTGAACGATGATGAGCTCACTATTAGGTAATCCGCTAGGAATTTTAAAAAAGAAGCGGAGTTGAAAGAAACCAGAACGAAGCAAAAGAATCGACGAAAGAAAGAAAGTCCCAACTCAGAAAAATATTGCAAATAGAGGAGGTCAGATTACAGGAAAGCTAAAAACATAACTCAGAGAATCCGAATTTGATTCCGCTTAAACAGAAGTCTCCGCTGGCCAGTAAGGCATGGCAAAAGGACCAAAATGCTGCAGCTCGGGTCAGGACCCTTCTTGCCGCTTCCTCCCATCACAGCGCCGGAAAAAAATGGCTGAAAGAGGAAACGCCGGTGATTATCAAAGAGAGGGGCGTGGGAACAGCTAGAGCGCGTGCGCGCGCAACCGTGTAGCCTCATCGGGTGGGACCTGCTGCCATGTCATTGTCCTTTCTGATTGACCGGAGGTGAGCTAGAGCAGCGTTTTCCAACCTTAGGAACTTGAAGATGCGTGGACTTCAACTCCCAGAATTCCCCAGCCAGCTATGCTGGCTGGGGAATTCTGGGAGTTGAAGTCCACGCATCTTCAAGTTCCTAAGGTTGGAAAACGCTGAGCTAGAGGGGCGCTGCTGTCTTCCACCCAGCTGTCTTCTCTAACTCCACTCTAAAGGCGGGGCTGAGAAAAATATTGAACCACTTAAGGATCCGACGCTCTAACACTCAGACTGCAGTTTGGAGTCGTGAAGTACTATCTATCAGAGATAGTAACATTCATCGAACTCCGAAATTTATCGTAAGCACCAATTGGTAAGTTCCGTAGGGAAAGAGACCGAAACCCAGTGAAGTTTGCTTCTGAAACCTCTGGAATTGCCGGGGGAAAGCCAACAGGGACTGAACTCAGCTGCCGAGAGACTTTGCCTTTTAAAATAGCATCGATTTATAAGTATTGTTAAATTAACACCACAAACAGATTATAACAAAAGTAAAAAAAAGTTAACCTGTTTCCCAGTAAAAGAAATGTTGAATTCCACACAGTTATAAAACTTGGATAAAACCTATATGCAACTTATTGAGTATTTTAAGCGAGGCATTTCATGGCTACTACATGCATTCTCTAATAGAGCTTGTTCTTCTGTATTTTTGATACGTTTAATATTTCTTACAAAAATAATGCTAAAATTCTAAATATCTCTAGAAGTAGGGAAAATATTTATTATTTCTATTTATCTAAAGGAAGTAATATGCCACGAATTGGGGGAAAAATGGAAGAGCTGCACTTTTATTTATAATCACAATTTAGTCTATATTCTCAATTATTTTGGATCATTTCTATGTATACAATGTTTCTTACAGTAAACGTATATTTCAACTCTGTTACAGACTATGATATGCATTAAAGACTTTCTTCTATGGTTAAGAACCATGAATACTTCTCCTGAAATGTTATTGTTCTTGGTCATTATTACTGTGGGGAACCATTGTCAGCCATTCCTAGACACCCCTTCATCCTGCACCTCCCACTCATGTATTTGAAAGCTAAAAATCCTGGATATGATCCCTGCTACTGCACATCTTCCATTTAGGCTAGACATGAGAAGCATAGGTCAGCAAAGAAGCTGGTGTGCAGTCTATTCCAATAAGAAGTCTTTTATAAAGATTATGGACAGAAAATCAGGAAGAAGAAAAAATGAAATAAGGCAGATATTTGGCAAATAGGAGCCAGTGCTAAGGATGTAAGGAAGCCACTAAAAGATGAAGAAGAAACCTGCAGAGGATGAGGATAGAAGAAAATAAATGGAGAGGTTATTTGCCAATTCCCTTGCCTCATCAGGCATCACACTAGCCAGCAAAGGTGCACATAATATCCACAGGCTGGGATCACAATATTGCATTGTATGATACACCGTATATATGCTTTGTGTGTGTGTGTGTAAATTCTCACTCTTGAGAATGAATAACAACCTGCCTCCAGAAGTGATGAATGCTCCAACACTGGAAGTTTTTTAGAAGAGACTGGATAGCCATTTGTCTGAAATGGAATAGGGTTTCCTGCCTGAGCAGGGATTGGACTAGATGACCTCTAAGGTCCCTTACAACAACAACTACTTCTTCTTCTTCTTCTTCTTCTTCTTCTTCTTCTTCTTCTTCTTCTTCTTATTATTATTATTATTATTATTATTATTTTAAAAATCAGGCAAAATATTTAGTTACAAATTAAGGTAGCAAAAGTAATCATCCTGAAAATAGTTATAATAGCAATTTGGTTATATATTATCACAAATGTTTGTTCTTTCTCATCTCTACCACATTTTTCTCAATAACAGATGTTTTTGTGTGAAGATATTAATAAAAAATGATATTGTTTATGAGAAGATATGATACAGCTTGAGTGTAAATACTGTATGTTTAAAAGTGGTTTTTTCCTAGTGTAATGCTACAACAAATTTGTGGCTGGGGCTCTCAGGTTTTCCCTGCTTTCCTGCCCCGAACAGTAAGTTTATAAATTTGTGCTGTTTTAACTACCTATAGTATTGTAGTGTATTCTGAAACAAAATGTTCACTTATTTTTGACTGGGAATCTTAGCTAGCTTCACATTTATCTGACTTACAAGATTACCAGCCAACAATGCAGGCCGCTGTAAGCAATTCCATTTTTTTCCCTTGCAGCCTTCAAACATGCAACAGATGTTAAGAGTAAATTATATTCAAAGGTAATGGCTGAGCCCACTTGTACAAATTCGTAATATGACTTCTTTGGCTTTGCCTTAGCAGAATCTGTAAACTTTGCTATACATGGGGCTGTGCTTGAAGACTATCCAGCAACTTCAGCTGGTGCAAAATGCAGCAATGCAAGCAATTACGTTTCTGGTAGAACACATTACATCTGTTTCACAGGCTATATTGTTTCCAGATCCATTTCAAGGTGATGGTGTTGACCTTTAAAGCCACACATGGCATGGGATTGGGTTATTAAGTACCACATGTTTGTTGGATCCGTGTCCCTCCTGGCTGGTTTATGCGGCTCAGGAGGTCACACGAGGCTGGCTCCAAGGCAGTGATTAATGCTTCGAATGAGGGGTGCTTCCCTGTCGCTTTGAAGGAAGCGGTGGTGAGGCCCCTCCTCAAGAAACCTGCCTTGGACCCAGCTATTTTGAATAATTTTCATCCTGTCTCCAACCTTCGCTTTCTTGGGAAGGTTGTTGAGAGCGTGGTGGCGCGGCAGCTCCCGCTGGTCCTGGAGGAAACTGAGTATCTGGATCCGTACCAATCGGGTTTCAGGCCCGGCAACAGCACGGAAACGGCATTGGTCGCGCTGGTGGATGATCTCTGGCGGGCCCAGGATAGGGGTTATTCCTCTGTCTGGGTCCTATTAGATCTCTCAGCGGCTTTTGATACCATCGACCATGGTATCCTGCTGCGATGTCTCGGGGGGTTGGGAGTGGGAGGCACCATTTTACGGTGGTTCTCCTCCTACCTTTCAGGCCGTTCACAGATGGTGTTGGCAGGAGGGCAGAGGTCAACCCTGAGGCCCCTCGATTGTGAGGTGCCCCAGGGGTCGGTCCTCTATACCCTCCTGTTCAACATCTATATGAAGCCACTGGGTGAGATCATCCGCGGTTTCGGGATAAGGTATCATCAATATGCTGATGTTACCCAGCTTTTCATCTCTACCCCGAACCAACCTAGTGATGCCCTTGACGTGATGTCCTGTTGCCTGGAAGCGGTACGAATCTGGATGGGGAAGAACAGGCTCCAGCTCAACCCGGCAAAGACCGAGTGGCTTTACGTACCGGCATCTTGTGTAGTCCAGGATGTTCCATCTTTGGTTATGGGGGGAGAGGTGTTACCTCCCGTTGATAGGGCGTGCAACTTAGGCATCCTCCTGGATGGACGACTCAGTTTAGAAGATCATATAGGAGTCGTGGCCAGGGGGGCATTTGCCCAGGTTCGCCTGGTGCGCCAGTTGCGCCCCTATCTGGACCGAGATGCTTTACGTACAGTCACTCATGCGCTCGTTACCTCCCGTGTTGATTACTGCAATGCTGTCTACATGGGGCTGCCCTTGAAGACCACCCGGAGACTTCAGCTGGTGCAGAATGCGGCTGCGCGGGTTGTGATGGGAGCATCCCGATACTCCCATATTACACCCCTCCTGCATGAGCTGCATTGGTTACCGGTTGCTCTTTGGGTGAGATTTAAGGTGCTGGTTCTTACCTTTAAAGCCCTACATGGCTTAGGCCCGGGATACTTGCAGTACCATTTGCTCCCAGGAATGACTTCCCATCGCCCTATGCGCTCACACAGAGAGGGCCTCCTCAGGGTGCCATCAGCCAGACAATGTTGGCTGGCGACCCCCAGGGGGAGGGCCTTCTCTGTGGGGGCACCTGCCCTGTGGAATCAGCTTCCCCTGGAGCTCCGGATGACCCCAGACCTCAGGTCCTTTCGTCGTGACCTTAAGACATTTCTTTTCCAACAGGCCGACCTGGACTGATGATGATAATGGGGTTTTAATCTGGTTTTAAGGTTTTATTAATTGGGGCTATAGATATAGTTTAATTTTAATATTTGTATTCTCTTGTATTTTATTGTTGTTAGCCGCCCTGAGTCCTTTGGGAGATAGGGCGGCATATAAGTCCCATTAAATAAATAAATAAATATTTGAGTGATTATCACAGATTTCATCTGCAAAGTGGGCTAAGATACGGATTCTGTTTTCTAAGAACTATATTTGGTGGGCCATAGGCATTGGGCTTTTTCTATTGTGACATCCCTGTCATTGTTTCTTCTTCCCCCTGATCACTTCTTTCCCCCATCAATTCCAAGCTTCTGGTCTCTCAAGACTTGGTGATGTCAGTAGGCCTTTGGAATCCTAAGAGCAGCCAAATTAATGAGGTGGCTCCATTACTATTAACATCGCTTCATGTTATTTGTTTTGGTTCTGTTCTTAGTTTTTTTTAAATAATAATGGTTTTTGATAGTTTCAGATTTGTTGTATGCCACCCAGTCACTTGCTTTTAGAAATTGAGTCAAGCATCAAAGAAGTTCACCGTTTATTCTGATGCTGCATAAAGAAAGTTACTTTGTTTAATGCAGCCTTTTCCAAAATGGAGCTCACCCTAGAATGGTATTGGCAACTTGGTGAACAGTCCCCAATATATGTGTGAATGTAAGAAGAGAAAGAAAGAAGAGCTGAGCAGATCTAGTCAGCTTAATGTCTGGGTCCAAAGGGTAAAAGCATGGAAAATACCTCAACTGTCCATTAAAATCATTTTCATTACATCAGCTCAGAATAAACACTTCTACAAGCAAGTAGACTGTTTATCCAATGTGGCCAGGAATTATAGAAATTAAATCCTTAAAAAAATGATATAACTCAGAAAAAAAAGGAAAGAAGCTCCAGGTTGATGAATGGGAGTATTCCAGGATTTTAAGGGAAATCCAATCCACCTTGTCTTCTAGACTGTATTGGGAAAGGGAGTTGGATGAACTCAAGGATCTGATTCTTTTTACTAATTTCTCCAAAGCTGAGTCTTCAGTAGCTTAGCTTTGTTTACATTTACTCTTTGAATCTAATGCTGCTTCTCTAAGGCCAACACTCATGTTTTTCTTCACTGTTAAATATTTTCTAATAATTATTTTAAACAATTTTGACTCCACATTGTCAGGTAACATGCCTCAGATGGCATCAGTTTCTGCAAACTGAGTGTATGTTGCTAGATTTATAGCCTTTGTGGTTGTTTCACCCCATCCTTTTTGTTAGAAAAAAGGGGAAGATGCATTCCCTGTTTTAAACTTGTTCCATAGTTGGGAAGATGAGGAAGAAACAAAAATGGCAGCAAATACCAGTGAAAGAGACCACTGTGGTATCGACGTGGGCTCAGATGAGACTCAGTAGCCCCTTCTATGAGTCTATTAATAATATCCAACTTTTTACTACTAAATGGATACTTGTTTTCTAAAAGGCACAGTGGCACCTTTGAAAACGAGAGCCTTATATGAAACATATTTTTAAATAGGGCCCAAGACATGGCAGAGAAAAGATACAAAAGAACATGAGAAAAGTCTCAGCCCATAGCATATACTATAGTCACCCTGTCACTATTGTTAGCAATTGTTGCAATATTCCATTTTTCTATAAAGTTAGGAATTTCTTATGTTCCAAAAAATATTTTAGATCCATGCTAAGCTTCAAATTCAAAGGCCAAAAAGTAGTTCAGGCCATGTGGGATGCACATGAAATATCCTAAAACAAAATGCATCTTCTTCTGAGATCATGTTGCAGCTGTGATAGGAAGCCACACAATCCTGGGGAAAAAGACAGGAGCTAAGTGAGCATCCCCATATGATCCAATGTGTCTTTTTTGCAACTGAATCCAAAATGCTGCATATATAGAGAATATAGAATAACAGATTTGGGAGGGACCTTGGAGGTCTTCCAGTCCAAACCCCTGCTCAAGCTGGAGACCCTGTACTATTCTGGTCGAATGGTTGTCCTATCTCTTCTTAAAAACCTTCAGCATCCACCACTTCTGGAGGCAAGCCTTTATGTCTATGAATACTTTTTGTCTACAGCGTGCTCACTATTAAATATACTTTACCATTAAAAGAATTAGACTTCAGGTTTGTTACTATCTGTATCACAATGATTTAATTCTGATGCAGTGCTGTTTAGTGGTGAGCAACCTTTCCCTTGAATTATGTATTTCTTTCTTCCATTTGAAAGAGGGACCAACCAAGTTGGAAGGCTGCTTTTAACTGTCAATACAATACATCATGGTCAAATTCTCCAGAAGATTTGCATTCACAATGGTATTTGAATGCAAGAATTACTTTTGTAGGACAAGGACATTGTGATGGACAGACAAGCATTTTGTGGGAACAGCTTCATATATTTCAGTAATTCTTCAATTAATATTAGTAAAGTAAAATAAAACCAGCTGTTTAAAATGCTTATTTGTAATCTAAAAACAACAGTCCTTAATGGAAGCATCACATTATTTTATTTTTATTTTAAAGTAGAACAAAATTTGACTCAAAATATCTGAAAGTTAGAAAAGGCAACACACGTGGTCATTAGCTTTTCAATTTGCAAGCCTGTTAACTTGTACAATACTGATATATAAAAATGGAATATGCAATAAATGCTGGAGCTTTGAAATACAATTTTTTAACTATAGTCTACCACTATTCCAAAGAAGAAATGCACAATGATTGTTTTTTTAAAAAAATGTGTTGTAGAAAGTTAAATATCTCAAAACTGAATTTATGAAGATATCACTGAAATATTAAAATAGACTCTGTCATGCTCTATAGTGTCATCTAAAGTCTGCATATTTTTTAAAAAATGCTAAAGCTGTTTAGATTTCTATTAGAATAATATATTGCTTTCCCCACAATTTATTTGGATGGTAGTTCCTAGTCATGAACATATATTTTACCGGATAGAGTTCAGGTTTGATCCAAGGCAACATTCTGCTTTCCACATTATTCTTGTTTGTTAAGAGGCAACTTTTTATTTTTGCCTTGTCCTCATGGATTATGTAATGTGTAAAGACACACAATCCACATTTTTGGACTAGTCTTTCTGGAAACTGTGAAGCTTGATTCAATCAAGCTAACCATCCAAAAATGGGATGTATAACACCACTTCTGCAAAAGATAAGAAAATTAGATTCAAGTTATATTTTAACAAAGTCACCTCCTTGGAAATTTTAGCACTGCAGATGAAAGTGTTAAATATTTTTTTAAATCTACTAAGCAAAGAAGAGTCATTCACTAATATGCATTTTTTAAAAGGCAGATAAATTTGAAACATTGCAGTGTCTGGATTATGTTTTTTTTTGTCCTTTAACAATAACTCCTATCTTCAGAATGCCTTCTGCAGAAAAAAAAGAGTACACTGTAGTCACCAACACTCACTGATTTAACATGATTGTATTTATTCTCTCTTCAACCACAGGTTCTCTTTCTGCCCACCCTCACCAAAGATATATGGCAGGCAAGCATTTAGCTTCTCAGCCTATCGGAAATAAGAAGCCCATATAGTCACCATGCTTGCAAGGCAGTAAGTTCTTTCAACTATATGATACAAGCAGTTATTTTCAGAGTAAACTAAAGATTAATGCCTTCTATAGTACAATCCTTTTTTTCAAGGAAGAAAAATAAGCCATCAAAAGAGCATTCATATTTTCCAGGCAACCCCCCCCCCAAAGTATAATGCAATGGAAAACTTGTAGACTAAACACAGCGGTGTGTGCACATGTGCAAATATGAGAGAGAGAACATAGCTGGATTGAATGCAGGTTTCTCACACTTTCTTGCATCTGCGGCAGCTCCCTCCCTTCATTCTGATCTTTGACTCCTCTGTTTGGTTCTAATTCAATATTTTGCTTTTTCAGAATTTCCAGTTGAAGATCATCTATCACTGCTGCTCAGGTAGAAGAAGTTAATCAAACATATCCTCAAACATGCGCTGGCCCATAGCTATATATTGCTCTTTCTCCTCCAGAGTCATCTGTGTTACAAGCTCTGGCCGCTGGTTTACTTGGCTGTAAGAAAATGGATGTCCCGCCACCATAACAATGGGGTCTTCGGTCACTACCTCAAACTCATCCTCATCATTGTCATCTGTCAGCCCACAAAGTGCCGTCGGAGCAGGGGCTGCACAAGGAAGGGAGTCCTCATCCGATTCACTGGTCTCGCTCTCAGAATCGCTGGCATTTGTGGCAGATAAAGGAGCAATTCCTCCCATCACAGCTGTAGAGGCAGAAGAGGTTTTCTTTTCATGGATGAGCAGAGCACGCATTACCTCTTCATTGTTATCTCGGGCTGCCTGTCCCGCTTCACCTTCATGTGACATGGTTATGTCTTGACCACCTGCAAGAAAGTATTTAAATAATTATATTCATTTTGGACACGACAGTATTCAGATGCTGACCCTGCCACAAACAGACAATGTTGCTAGGTACTATGCAATCAAATAATGATGTGTGTTTTGTGGTTGGGACTCAGGATTGTAGATTCAGTGTGCACCTAATAAGTCATATTAAGACGCTTTATATCTTGACAAAGTCCAAAAACTAATGCTCCCCTACACCCATCTAATGTTACCTCTTCTTTTTAGATTCTAACTTTAAATATATATTTTTAATTTATTTAGCTTTTACATATTCTAGATTTTTATAATTCATTTTAGATTTTCCCTTTTTAGTTCCCCTATGTTTCTTTTTGGTGACATTATCCCACAATCTTATTCTGGACAATGACCTTAATAAAGATTGGATTGGATTTAAAAAATGCCTAAAATTTAAAACATCAATAAGGGTTAGGGTTAATTACTACAATGCACTGAGTACAAATAACATGATAACAAAAGCAGAAATGGAGTAATAGAAAAAATATTAATTGTACAATATTTTAAATTTAAGTTCTACCTATTAAGTATTGAGGTGATAATGAGTATATGGAAACATGAGTTTATGTAAATATAAATGTACATAAGCAAAATTATAAACAATGCATCTTTTATTTTCTCTAATCCAAGGCTCTTGATCAGATGCTTCTGAGATGGGCTAAGTGATGAGGTCTACAACACCTGTATTTCCAGAGGTGTATTCCCTCCCCAACCTCTGTGGCGCAGTGGGCTAATGCCTCCTTAAGTAACACCAGCTGCCTGCAATTAGTGCAGGTTCGCATCCCACCAGGCTCAAGGTTGACTCAGCCTTCCATCCTTCCGAGGTAGGTAAAATGAGGACCCAGATTGTTGGGGGCAATCAAGCTGACTTTGTAATAATGCCGCTTGGGGGGGTGAAAGCCCTAATAAGCAGGCATATACATAGAATGAGGGCTATTGCTAAGCACATTGATTAGTGCTTTAGATTGTAAGCCGCCCTGAGTCTTCGGAGAAGAGCGGGATATAAATGGGATTAAAAAAATGTACATGCTTCTCTATTTACACCCTTTTGGATTTTATAATTTTTTTCCCTCCTATGCCTTTCTTACCTTCAGTGACCTCATTAGGATCATAAGCACCTTGCACTGTGCTTTCCCGCAGCCAGACTGGTCTCTCTCTGGGTAGCTTCCCTTCATTTGCTGGCTGATGTGTGTCTTCTTGATCTTCCATGTTAATAATTACATTCTGAGTGTACATGTCCCCATAAGAAGGACCCTTTGTTGTCCAGGCTTCTCTGTGCTGCCCACTTGGTAAACTATTTCCCAATGCACCAACAGCTCGTTCTTTGCTGCATACAATCATAAACAGACATGTTTGGATTAGAGAAATATTGTACATTATTTTAATAAAATTCTTATAACAGTACAATTTAAAGGCTAATACATAGTGTTTTACCTAATATTGTAAAAGGTCATTAAGACTTCTCAACTGGATAACACAGAGAATCTCCACCAATGATACACATTTTAAATGATTTAAAAAGCAGTATACATGCGGTGGCTCAGTGGGTTAGGACGCTGAGCTTGTCGATCAGAAGGTCAGCAGTTTGGAGTGCCGCGTAACAGAGTGAGCGCCTGTTACTCGTCCCAGCTTCTGCCAACCTAGCAGTTCGAAAGCACGTAAAAATGCAAGTAGAAAAATAGGGACCACTACAGTGGGAAGGTAACAGCGTTCCGTGCGCCTTTGGCGTCTAGTCATGCCGGCCACATGACCACGGAGACGTCCTCGGACAAGTGCTGGCTGGCTCTTTGGCTTTGAAACAGAGATGAGCACTGGCCCCTAGAGTTGGAAACGACACGTGTGGGGGGAACCTTTACCTTTATACACTTATTACAACTGTATTGCAGAAATGCCATTAGTTCTAGAACAATGGAAAGATGAAAGTTCAAACTTATTGCATTTTTGTCCATAAGCTCACTTTTGACCTTATTTTTGATTTATCACATTTAGAAACCACCCATCTCCTTCATAGAGGAACTCTGGGCATTGTACAAATAAAGGCACAGCTCCAGACAAACACATGACTATAGCTATCTCCAATGTTTCTTTTCTATAAAAGTTTCTGGGAGCCACCTATGCACTCCTGGAAATAAAAATACAGGTAGTGCACTTTGTGATGGTAACTGGAATCAGAATTTCAATCACTAAGGGACATATCTGTAAAGTGCAAAATAATATGATCATGCCACTTAGCAACACAGTTCCAGCACTTCCAGTTTCTATTGCTAAACAAACCCCATATCATTGCTGAGGACAATTGTCATGTGGTCACCATTTGTAATCCTCTGCTGGCTTGCCCAGAGATTTTCCTTTTGGAAACCGGCAGTGAAGGTTGCAAATGGCAATCATGTCACCATGGAAATGCTGCAACCATCCTAAGTATGAAGACTTGTTCAGCACCATTGTAAATTCAATAATAAGTGGTCATTAAGTGAGAACAGCCAGTAACACTGGTGTTCTGCAATGTGACAGCTTCCCATTTATTTTTTTACTTAACATAATCTAAAAAATATTAGTCAGGTAGGGTACAGAATGAAATAGGCATCTTGAGTGGTACTATAGACAATAAGTTATCTATTCTGCAGGCGGGATTTTATCAAATCTATAGATGATCTAAAATGAAGAATGGATAGCCAGTGCCAAATAAAATGGAATCAGTACAGCAGAATATTTAAGTTCAAAGGGGCCTGTTGGTTACTGAATCCAATCCCTGCTTACTGCCAATCAGGTAACAACTGTATTGTAAAATGTTATACTATGTGACTTATTTTGCTAGTTGTTAGTACATTATTGCATTTATTTACTTCACTCTGTTTCTGTTCTTTTACATTTTGCTGGTCATTGATAACATAATTATTGATTGAACTCCTGCTTACTGCAGAATACCTATTTAAAAAGCCTAACAGATTTTTCAGCAAAGAGCCTACCAACTCTCAGTAATTCATTCTGTCAAACTGCTCTTACAGTTGTATGTCAATATTAATATGTCACTATTGTGTTATTGCTTAATTGCTTATTGAAACTATGTATTCAGAAGTAAGCACTGCTGTAATTAGTGGAATTGAATCTCAGGTACATATGCATAAGATTTCAGATATGCAATGAAAATGTTTCAGTCTTTAAGATACTAAGAACTCTTTTTAAAAAGCCCTTAATACTCTTTTAACTTCACAAAATATTAACTTTTTTCTGTATGTTAAAATTTGAACTATCTCAGTGTACTTTAATACTCTATTATCTTATATAATAAACATGTATTTGGAAGAATAAAAAAATTGTCAATTCTGAAAAAGAAAAAAAATATGTGTAAATCAAAATCACAGTAAAATGAACCACAGAGTAAAATAAAACATGAAATCTTATTATATATATCTGAAATAAAATCTAAAGGTATAATTCCAGGTATTAGCTAGAAGTCCAGCTCAGTTAAATATCGTTTTTTTTCTGTGAGTGCATATGATTACACCCGATTTATTAAAATTTCTCAGATACTTATACTGGCAAATGTGTTTAGTATACAAGAATTACACAGCTATCATCTGCAGATACCTAGATAAATCATAAACATCCATATCCAATGACATATATTTTTAGAAACAGAATTTGAGAAGACTGTCAACACTTGACTATCATGTTCAGACAAATTAATGCTCCGGCCCACCTCTGTTTCAGTGCAAGAATCTCCATAGGCTCAGGCTCAAGTAATTCATAAGCTAAATTAACATCCTCAGTCTCACGAAGCAATGCATAAATAGGTTCGATTTGTTCATTAAATCGTGCTACAAGAGTCCTTGCATCCTTTTTAGGCATTGCAGATTCATCTTCTTCCACTTCAGTCTCACAAAATGTGCAGCGAAATATTCCTATACAGAAAATAAATCAGTAAAAATTAGGAAATATAAAATGCTAATTGTTAATTTGATGAGTTGTGCGGAGCAAGATTATCATGGAAAAGATGCATTTTATTTAGGGAGAAAATAAAACATAGAGAAGACAAAAAGTATTTACCTACCATTTAAGGTAGGGGTGAAATTCAAGGTGCTGGTGATGACATACAAAGCCCTACATGACATGGGTCCGGATTACCTACGGGAGCACCTGCTGCCAGCGTCAACATCCCTCCGTCCTGTGCGCTCCCACAGAGAGGGCCTCCTCAGGGTGCCACCGGTGAGAGAATGTCGGCTGGTGGCACCCAGGGGGAGAGCGTTCTCGGCGGGTGCGCCAATCCTTTGGAACCGCTTGCCAGCTGAAATCCGGATGGCCCCCGGCCTTCGCTCCTTCCGGCGTGATCTAAAAACTTATCTATTCCAACAAGCCGGCCTGGCCTGAGGGATTTGGGTTTTAAATTTTTTTATTTTTATTGTATTCTCACTTTATTGCTCTGTACACCGCCCTGAGTCCTCCGGGAGAAGGGCGGTATATAAAAACAAACAAATAAATAAATAAATAAATAAATAAATTTACTTAACTGATGACTCCACCCATTTATGGTCTTAAAAGAAGACAGGACAAATTCATGGAGGATCAGTCAGTGAGCAGCTAACTGACTTGAAAGCTGTTTTATCTTCTGAATTAGAAACAATGTTCCTTCAGTAGCAGCTGCCACTGCTCTCCTGGCTAGGCTACTGAGCTTCCTGTTAGCAGTTTGTTGGCCAAAGTGCCACAAAATACTGGACAAAATAGGCAGTTAGTGTGAGTGAGTAGAGCTGTTGTTTTCTCCCTTATGCCAGGCCTCCACGTTCATGAATGTATACACATAGGAGGAAAAAAATTGTATAGAAGTCTGATGTGAACATGACAGAGAATGAAGTGCAAAGGATATGGTGGAAGAGAGGATATCTGTTCTGGTTATGGTGTGGTCCAGTTATCTGTTATCAGGCAGTTCTCAACATGCTCCGACATATGGCCTCGTGGCAAGAAAGCTTTTACAGATAAAAATGCAGTTTTGCATGATCCCAGAGGCATGCTATTTCTGCCCTCTGGTACATCATTCCTACAAAGATCCATTTGGCACTACACTACTTTAAAAACACTAGGGCTAAGGTCCTTTGGGTTCCGGCCAAGCATTTTCACTGGAACAAACCAAAATTAATTTTTATATAGTTCCCCATTACATCATTTAGTTTTTATACCTTTTGCATTCTGATTGTTTTCCTGAGTATTTAATATAAACTGTTTTGAATCTTTCCAGTTTTGCAGCTGAATAAGTCTGATAAATAAATAAACTTCTCTCTGATATAATGATACATTTACATGTTTGGGCAAGATTGCAACTAGACTGTCCTAATGAAGCATTCTCTCCCAGATGCATTTTTTGGTGCAGTTCTCAACGTTTACTAAGCCTATGATATGCACTGTGACCATGTCTTGGTTATGTGCTTCTGAAATATGTCTCTCTTAATATTTTCCCAATATTTATATTATAAATACACTTCCGTTATTTTCATTCCTAGAAAGTCTTAATGTTTAGCTAACTCAAATGCCATAAAAACTCTGCAGCCCTTTTAAAAAAAATCACTTGGAACAACACAGTATATAGGCTTTTTCTATTCCCAAATCAACTCTCCCAGATAAGATGGCAAATTATTATTTCAGCCCTTTGGAGAATTCTTGTATCTTACCTGTATTAGGTTCAAACAACTGATTTGCTTCTAAATCTGTGAAGGTACTGGAACAAATAGGACACCTGAAAGAGGCTCGGTTGGTGGAATCTCTTTCATCTGTCTCAATCCTCCTTCTCATGTGATCCAACTTATACTTCACCACATTGACCAATAGACGATAATTAATAAAGTAGAAATTGTGCCTGGTGGTCTTTCCATCTGCAGCTGTCTCTACTCTCATCCTGCATTTGATAAATTTGTCACCTTTAAGTGTGTTGAGAATTGCTCGCAGCTGCTTCCGATCAAACTTCAGAAGCTCCAACATGTCTTCTTCCTTTACACATGTATTCCGAATTAGAATGTCCAGGGCCAAAGCATGTTCAGTACCATAAAAACCACGCACTACATACTTAGCAAGGCGTTTCAGAGAAGCTGGGACCTCAGTGAGAATGTCTGGATCTGTCATAGCTGTTATCTTGCAAAACAAATATATCCAAATTCTTGGTTTCTTCCACTTAGCAGTGTCAAATCCAATGTCCACTATAGTTAACTATAACCATAATAAATAACAAAATTAGAAAACTGCATATATAGCATTATTTCTAATCTTCTTGCCTTCTTCACTGTACTTATACATGCAGAAAAAATATTGTATTCCTGTCTTCCAGTCTGTACACTACAAGTCTGTCAAGACTGTATCAATTAATATAGCATGTAAGGCAGTTAATGTTTCATTAAGAGGACCAATAAGTGAACAGTTGCATTACATGTGGACTATTGCTCTGTCTACCTAATGTGAACTGCAAACTTCCTGATGGCCACTAGATAGCTTTTTGTAGCCCACATCCGGTAGCCTGAGCCATTGCACTAAGCATCTTTCAACAAAATTCACTTGGACTTTTGCGCGCAGCCTGGGAGGAAAAAATGGTTTTGAAAGATTGCAAGATTATAAGATGTGGAAGTATTTTGCTTCAACCACTTATATACTGTGGAACCGCTTGCCGGTCGAGCTCCGGGTGGCCCCCCCCGACCTTCGCTCCTTCCGGCGGGATCTAAAAACTTATTTATTCGAGCAATCCGGCCTGGTTTGATGGGTTAAGGGTTGGGTTTTTAACATGGTTTTAATTACTGTTTAGATCGGGCATAATATTTAATTGTTTTTTTAACTTTTGTACTTCGTTTTTAATATTTATTGCCCTGTACACCGCCCTGAGTCCTTCGGGAGAAGGGCGGTATAAAAATTTAATAAATATAATATATAAATATAAAATAGACTTCTTTCCAAAGGAAAAGTCAGGCCTTTTCCTTTGCTTGTGTTAAGTGGGTGAATGACCAACCAGGAAATTTATTCAGTCAATGATCAATGAAACGGAATAATCCGTGTTTGTGCTAAGGCAGACGCACTCGACTCCCGAGGCTGCCAACCGAAAGTACACAATGGAGCCCTTCTCCCTAACCTGCAGAAAGCGGGCTACTACGACCGCGTTACATGGAGGATTCAATCCGAAGCCCAATAATACCTCAGTGAAACGAGACAGGAGGGACGACGGCTCCCTTTCACTCACAATCGCCTCCGCGTTCGGAAACAAGCAGATCAAGACTCTCTCACCCAACGAGTCTGACTGACATGCGAAGCTCCCGAACACGTTGCCACTAACCTCACAAACAAGTTTGCTTCGAGGCGGCTGCAAACGAAAGTCTGGCCGTCGTGAAACGTCACTACTGTGCGACACTCGGTGTTCTACTTCCTACCTCGTTAAGATTGCCTTCCCCCCCCCCGCTTCCCCCCAGCTCAGGGGTCGGCAACCTCGGCTCTTTTATGACTCGTGGACTTCAACTCCCAGAATTCCTGAGCCAGCATAGCTGGCTCAGGAATTCTGGGAGTTGAAGTCCACGAGTCATAAAAGAGCCGAGGTTGCCGACCCCTGCCCCCAGCTCTTGGGGCCAATTGAAATGAAAAGAGTGTACGATCGGCCAATAGAAGATACGCGTGTAGGAATCGATTTGTGATTGGTCTCTTTTAGGAAGAATGAAAGTGGAGAGGTGGCCTACGTCGGTAGCTGCTTCTGGCAATTGCCTCTGACGAAAAAAAATAAATGGCTGCCTTAGAAAGGGTGAAGGTTCTTGTGTTGGGTGATTCAGGTGAGTGGGTGACGGCGTGAGGAGCGACCGCAGCCGTCCTCCACGAAGAAGAGCTAGACTCTGCCGCTTTAGTGGAAAGGGGCAAAAATAATGTAGCAGGACTCCAAATTGGCTGTTATTTGGAATTACTTTCCTACTTAAAATGTGATTTCTACAAAACAAAATAAGAAACAGTGTAACAGACAATGCAGCTATTTTTTTTCTTGATTTTTAGAAAGTGGTTATTTAACGCACCAATCTCAACCGGTTTGGTCGAATCAGAGTTTTAGATCTATGCTCTGCTGTGTATGTAAGTGAGGCCACAGCGCTCGAGGGTACAAGAATTTCAAAAAAATTTCTACGAACGCACTTAGTTGACCTGTTTGTTTCATTTAATAACATACTACAGAGGCGCAATTGCAGAAACATTAGCCCTTCATACGAACATATTTGCGTATAGTGTGTTTGCAATAACTGTTGGTATTCCTGCGCGTCATTCTGCAGTAGGTTAATGGACTAAGATAAGACCCCACCTCCTTCCCGTGTGCGTTTTGCTCTCTCCCTATCTGTCAATTTTAAATCAAATGTAATGAGACCATTGCTTTAAAGTTCAAATATTTTTATTGGTGTTTTAATGATTGGTTAGTCTCTTAGAGTCACCTTTAGGCAAGATGAGGGGCATATAATTTAATAAAAGTATTCTTGTACTCTGCCCCCCACCCCATTTTTGGGACGGGGAGAACTATTAAGATATTTCAAAATATATCTGCTGGGTGCAATAGAATCTCAGAGTTGGGAAGAGCCATTTCTACTACTGAATCCATTCTCTTGCTCAGTACAAGAATCCAGATTAAAGCATTTCCAATGGATGGCTATTTAGCCTTCACTTGAACTCATTCAGCAAAATAGAATTTATGATATCTTACTGCAGGTGTGTCAAACTCAATTTCATTGAGGGCCGCATCAACTTTGCAGTTGCCCTCAAGGGGCTGGGTGGGTATGGGCTGGGTGGGCGTGGCCTACTGGGTGGGCGTGGCTAGAGTGCGTATGGCCTACTGGGTGGGCATGGGCAGCTCTACATCGTTCGCATCAAGGGTGCCTACGGGGGCCTGGACAGGAGTGGGACAGATCTGAGGGTCTCTGGCAGAAGGAGAGTCTCTGGGCCAGGGCCAAGGCAGTGGAGGCCATTCCCTCACTGTTTCCAGGATGGCTTTGCGGGCCACATGAAACCACTTTGCGGGCCGGATCTGGCCCCCGGGCCTTGTGTTTGACATGTCTGTCTTACTGTAATTGGTTTCATATGTCATTCTATGCCTGTGTATTTGATACTTGAATGCAATACAGAATTTTGCATTTGTCTGTATTAAATTTCATTTAGTCTTTTTCATTCCTATTAAAACTACCAACAATATAGAATCCCAGAGTTGGAAGGGATCACAGAAATAATCAATCCAGCCTCTTACTCACTGCAGGAACTGCTAAAATACTATGATTATGAAGAGAAATAACATATTAAATTTATATGGCGCCCGCCTCCAAGCAACTCTCTGGTTTTAAATATTAAGTCAAATCAATCTGTAAGAAACACAACAAAAGAAAATAGAGTACAATTACAGACTTTTTTTTACTTAGCAGTTTATTTAATTTATTTAATTCTGACAACCTAGATTGCTAGTTCATTCTGTTTGGCACTTGTAAGGGGTGGACTGTTTGGTGGACTTCAAGGGGTGAAGTAGCTTTATATCAATTAACCTATGGCAGTCAGGTTACTGGCTTTTCCAGACTCCTCTGCTGCTCTTGCCTCACCTTGTGTCATGATGCCTCACGTCTGGCCAGGTCCAGTGCTGGCTTCTGCTCTGCATACATGAACACAGCTAGGTTTTTCCTACTGGAGTGGTACCCATTAACTTCTCACAATATTGCATGCTTTTAAACTGTTGAATGGGCAGGAGCTAGGGATCGAGCGTTGGGAGTTCACTTGGTCTTATGGAGCCAGGCTTGAACTGCCAAAGTGCAAATTTCTGGGCAGCAATTCCAACATAAGCCACTGTGCCACTGCGTCCTCTTACTAGCGTAATCCACATAGATCTTGGGTTTTGTGATACTTGTCCAGGGTTTAACAACCAACTTTATTTAGATTTATACAAGATAAGACAATTACCTACAGTCTGCTATCAGTTATGACATACTCCTCTAATGCTATTAATAAATATGTCAGACATGGAAGATCAGATTGCAATCATTTGAAGATATAAGGCAATCTAGTCTATCATTTTCTGGAAATCCAGCTTGTACAATGCTGAATCTAATTTTTGCACTTGTCACATAGAACATAAATAACAGAGTTGGAAGGGATCTTGGAGGTCATTTAGTCAAGAGGTCCCCAACCTTTTGGGCACCAGGGACTGGTTTTTCCGTGGACCAGAGAATTCATGGTTTTGTGTGTTGCCTGCATCCCACGGGTGGGGCTTTGGTTGTTTCTGTGGACCAGTTGCTGGCATGCCATGGACCGGTACTGGTCCACGGACTGGGGGTTGGGGACTCCTGTTCTAGTCCAACCCCCTGCTCAAGCAGGAGACCCTAAAGAGCTATCTAGGATAGTTTGTTCCTATTTAATTTCAGTTATATAGCAAAACTAAAATGACAACAGAGATGTTAATTACTTTTGAAGGTTTATTTTATTACTTTGTTACAGGTGTGGGAAAATCATCACTTGTTCACCTATTATGTCACAATCAGATGCTGGGAAATCCATCCTGGACTGTGGGCTGCTCTGTTGATGTCCGTGTATGTGGAAGTATAAACATAATACTGATAATTTGTGATATTGTCTTTGAAATAGTATATTTTACATACAGAAAATTATTGAAATTTAACTGCAGAGGTAAAGAATAACTGGAATGTAAGAGTGTTTCACAGTTTATTGATAACTAACAGGGCCAGAGGTGGAGGTGAGAAGGAAAGAAGTACAGAAATATAGAAACAGAAAACAAACCACAGAAAAAGACGTAATGGTCCATAGAGTCTACCCCTTGAGGGTTTTTTTCCTTTTTTAATTTATTATTTTTAATTAATTTTAATTTCTAATTTTTGTTGGATGACAGACATATGCTTATCCCATGCATGTTTAAGCTTAAAATATGGTGGCCTAAAAGGAGGCATTTAAATATTCATAGAATTGCAGACTGACATTCTGTTTTCTTCTGTATCTTTGCAAAAATATGCAATGAGAATTAGTAAAATAGATGTACATGTACTATATATAAAGTGAGTGGGGTAGGAATTGAATGAAAGTAAAAAATATTGGCCAAAGAGTAGGAAAAATTATCTTTCCAGAATTTAGCAAATATATTCTGATTCTGTGATCCTCATTATAATTCTTACAGAGAGTACAGTGGTCAGGTAATTCTTTGAAATATGATGTTTTATACCGATTGGCTACCAAGACATATATAACCATATTTATCTCAAAAAATGCTTCCGAATGCAGAATTTGTCTTAGGGACAAATAATGAATAACTACTAACCAGGCTTCCTTTTGAAGCATTCTCTGACCAGAAAACAGAAAACTTGCAAAGCGAATTGTTGAGTAGAGTTCTGGAGGCAGAAGGAGTAGGAAAGAATAAACATGAAATTCTTCCATAGAGCAGATTTTTTATAGTGTATTCTTTGTTTGCTTATTATACTTTGACACGGTACTTTTAATTTATCTGTAGTATAAACATGCATGCAAAAATGAATTAGATGCGTATGAACTATTTGGGATGTATTTGAGCAGACTGTAAATAAACTGTGGCTCTTAACTGATGTCATAATGGTTGCATCCTCCTGAAGAATTAGTGTAGCTATTTTGAGGATTCCTGCAGATCATCTTCATCTGTGTATTCAAGCAATTAAACTTTTTTTACCAAAATTGGTAATAAAGGGACTGCCAAAGTTAAATGTTTCTTCCAAATGATTTGTGTAGCCTATATGTCTGTGTGTATGTTTTGTGTGTACATACACTCATATATTGATAGATGTGTCAGATATTTTGTATACATTCTCTCCCCATAAAAGCTAAATGCAGATAATTGATTCTCCATAAAAATCATGTTTGGATTTTTTCATAAGAGAAAGTAGCAATAGCAATAGCATTTAGATGTATATACTGCTTCACAGTGCTTTATACCCACTTTAAGTGGTTTACATAGTGTATTGCCCCAACAATCTGAGTCCTCATTTTGCCAACCTTTGAAGGATGGAAGGCTGAGTCAACCTTGAGCTGGTGACACTTGTACTGCTGGCAGCCATATAATACAGCAAGTATCTTCAGGAAAATACTTATTTTCTGTTTTCTTCCATTTAGGAATATTTCACCTTGTTACTTTCATTACATTTGAAAAAAAAACAACTCTACTGTATAGCGTGCATAGGCCAAAGAAGCTGCATTCTTAGAAACTCATTCTGAACCTAACTAATTCTCTCCTTAGCCCACCTTTACTATGTTCTACAGAGTTACTTCATTATGTAGTGGAATACTGGTTTTAATTTACTGTTATTTTAAATTTATTTATGCTATGTGGTTTCTTGTTACCAGATTCATGACTACAAAGAAGGAACTCCAGAAGAAAAGATCTATTTCATTGAATTATGGGATGTCGGTGGTTCTGTAGGCAGTGCTAGTAGTGTGAAAAGCACACGTCTTATGTTCTACAATTCAGTAAATGGTAATGGATGCATTTTTAAGATCTGTTACATTCTACAGAACTTGGTTTGATTTTTGTAGACTATGTTCCCTAAATATTGCAAACAAGAATTTTATATTAAAGAACAGTTACTGGCTGAATTTCAATTTCAAACACTACTTTCTTGGATACAACATATATTTGCAAGTGTCAACAAATTTGTTTAACTTTTTTCCTGAACAGGTTTCTGGGTGTATTTATTATTCATAATGTTTATTTGAAAACCAGTACATTCTAGTTTACAACTTACATGCCATCCATCTTGCCTGGAGGCAATCTATGGACTTGTATATATTCTGTATCTGTATCATTGCCACATATATGTACTTTAAAGGTTTCTGAGCCATTCTTTATTTATATTCATGAGATTATTAATTAATAGCCAATATTAGTTTCAAAGTAGAATACCAACTATTCCTATTAGATACCTGATTTAATCTTTAGCTATGTATACTCGGAGCTAAAGATTTTCTATTCTAAATTTGTATTAGGACTAGCATGTGAATTGTTACCAAACACCACCCATTAATGATCATCCAGAGGTTTTGTGCAATTCCATGTATAGATCTTATCACATTTTGGGTACAATCCAATTATCACTACAGGGAGTGCAGAATTATTAGGCAAGTTGTATTTTTGAGGATTAATTTTATTATTGAACAACAACCATGTTCTCAATGAACCCAAAAAACTCATTAATATCAAAGCTGAATATTTTTGGAAGTAGTTTTTAGTTTGTTTTTAGTTATAGCTATTTTAGGGGGATATCTGTGTGTGCAGGTGACTATTACTGTGCATAATTATTAGGCAACTTAACAAAAAACAAATATATACCCATTTCAATTATTTATTTTTACCAGTGAAACCAATATAACATCTCAACATTCACAAATATACATTTCTGACATTCAAAAACATAACAAAAACAAATCAGTGACCAATATAGCCACCTTTCTTTGCAAGGACACTCAAAAGCCTGCCATCCATGGATTCTGTCAGTGTTTTGATCTGTTCACCATCAACATTGCGTGCAGCAGCAACCACAGCCTCCCAGACACTGTTCAGAGAGGTGTACTGTTTTCCCTCCTTGTAAATCTCACATTTGATGATGGACCACAGGTTCTCAATGGGGTTCAGATCAGGTGAACAAGGAGGCCATGTCATTAGATTTCCTTCTTTTATACCCTTTCTTGCCAGCCACGCTGTGGAGTACTTGGACGCGTGTGATGGAGCATTGTCCTGCATGAAAATCATGTTTTTCTTGAAGGATGCAGACTTCTTCCTGTACCACTGCTTGAAGAAGGTGTCTTCCAGAAACTGGCAGTAGGACTGGGAGTTGAGCTTGACTCCATCCTCAACCCGAAAAGGCCCCACAAGCTCATCTTTGATGATACCAGCCCAAACCAGTACTCCACCTCCACCTTGCTGGCGTCTGAGTCGGACTGGAGCTCTCTGCCCTTTACCAATCCAGCCACGGGCCCATCCATCTGGCCCATCAAGACTCACTCTCATTTCATCAGTCCATAAAACCTTAGAAAAATCAGTCTTGAGATATTTCTTGGCCCAGTCTTGACGTTTCAGCTTGTGTGTCTTGTTCAGTGGTGGTCGTCTTTCAGCCTTTCTTACCTTGGCCATGTCTCTGAGTATTGCACACCTTGTGCTTTTGGGCACTCCAGTGATGTTGCAGCTCTGAAATATGGCCAAACTGGTGGCAAGTGGCATCTTGGCAGCTGCACGCTTGACTTTTCTCAGTTCATGGGCAGTTATTTTGCGCCTTGGTTTCTCCACACGCTTCTTGCGACCCTGTTGACTATTTTGAATGAAACGCTTGATTGTTCGATGATCACGCTTCAGAAGCTTTGCAATTTTAAGAGTGCTGCATCCCTCTGCAAGATATCTCACTATTTTTGACTTTTCTGAGCCTGTCAAGTCCTTCTTTTGACCCATTTTGCCAAAGGAAAGGAAGTTGCCTAATAATTATGCACACCTGATACAGGGTGTTGATGTCATTAGACCACACCCCTTCTCATTACAGAGATGCACATCACCTAATATGCTTAATTGGTAGTAGGCTTTCGAGCCTATACAGCTTGGAGTAAGACAACATGCATAAAGAGGATGATGTGGTCAAAATACTCATTTGCCTAATAATTCTGCACTCCCTGTATTATTTTTTTAGTTTGCTTTTCTGCACAAGTGATGCCTAATGTATACTAATCATGGGTTGATTTTTTTGGCTCAGTGTCCTTCCATTCTTTCTGCCAGCCTTGAAGTACATTGGCCAGCATGCCTTACAGAATAGTAGAGTGTAGAATAGTGTAATTACTTCTTGTATCTAATCAATCTGATTAGGCTAGGACTTTGATTGCATTGGTGCACAATTTACATTTGAATTATAGTTCAGAAACTGCTGGAACAAATAAAAACTAAAAGGGGTTTAATTTAAATTCATTTTCATTTGAATGTAGTTGGTTTGTTTATTCTCCATGAAATTAGGAATGTCCCATTTTTATCACATTAAATTATAATTTGGAAAAAATATTTAAGGAAGTAGCTCCATAAGCTACTTCCAAAGCTTTCAGAGACTATAAATGATACATTTCTGCTTTACTAGTCAGATTATCTAATAAAACACATTTGAAAATATAAAATAGCTTATATAATATCTATATAAAAAAGGGACAAGATATTCCTTGCTTACCAGCTGCTTATTCAGTAACTGTTCAAAATTATGACAGTGCTGAAAAAGATTTATGACCAGTCTTCAAACTTGTGGCTATCACAATATTTTTGTGATCATGTGATCGTGATTCAGGTGTATGGCAACTGGCATGCATTTATGATAGTGTTCCACAATCATGATTCACTTAATGTCAGCTGGAATCGATATGTCAGGTGTAGTGATGTGATGTTTGCCTTTACAACCACATTGCTTCTCATCAGTTGCCATTCCCAATTGCAGTTACCTTATTATTGCTTTCTGATATTTCCTCTAACTTGGTAAGGATGTTCAGTCACTGTTAATTTCATTTGATCTAAAGATGTTAGAGATTCCCCCTTCATTCCCATGGTAACATTCTTGATTTAATTTGGGCTAAGCATTTGCAGCTTGCATTTTATGCTTTATTTAAAGGAGCCTAATCTAACAACTTCATTGTAAATATTTCTCTTCAAGGCATGTTTTCAAATTTGTTATTACCGGTAGTTTGATCCATTCTATATCTGCATTGTTTCTCAGTTCCAACCTTTGAAAAGAGCTTTTATCCATGGCTAGATTTACAGAAAATTCCAGGTTACATATATAAACTCAAATAGAAGTATAGAATAGGGCCATCTGCTCTTACTGATTTTTTATATTTTTGGAATAAGCCAAGCAAAAATTACCAGAATCTAATTGCAGTTCAAGCCAAGTCCACATGACACTTTTTTGCTATGTTGAGGTCTTTTTATTGTCATCTCTGCCGGTGAGTTGCTATTTACATCTGAGAACTTTTTTGGTCTAAAATCAAGATGCTCCAGTTATCCATCTGTATGTGAGGCTTATGTGGTACTTCTGATGCTGCAAATTGTTCTTCCCCTAGCTTTTCATTTTTTCTAGTAACTGAGTAACTAAACGGTAACTAGAATAGTATAGTATTACTTGCTTCTATTACTCCCGGTATTACTTGCCCTTTTCCTTCCTTTTGTCATTTTTGACGAAATTTTTAAATATGCTGATCAATTCCTCTTATGGCAGTATTTTTTCAGGCACCCAAAATTATACCTATTTTTTTCTCTCTTTCTAAAGGTTTCTTGATTGGTTTTCATTCATTCTTTTTCATCTGAGATTATTGAGGTAGTTACTCTCTTCCAGCTTCTTAATTGTTGATCAGTTAAATAAATTCCCTGGCCCATTTTAGTCTAGGTTTCATATGGGTTATTCTACCAAATCAGCATTAGCTTGGGTCTCTGGCAATGGGAAAATCAGTATTGGTTCTGCTAGACTTATCAATGGCATTTGCCCTCCCCCCTCCCCTGCAAGAAATTCTGTTTCCCATTATCTGCAATGTTCCTTCAAATTGTTTTTTACTTTGTGAATTAGCCTGTGGGTTCTCTGATATCTTCTTTTCAACTGAAATTCATCCAGATATATTTGTCTGGTCCTGTCTTCAGTGATGCAATGTGTTCTTTTTATCTGAAATTTCCAACTAGATGTATTCTTGCCACTTAAATTAAATTTAGAAAAGATTATTCTTAATTTTTTCTCTCCTTTATCTTTCTTTGTTCTTATTTCTGTATCTTTTACTTCTTTGAAAATGAATTTCTGACCTCTATTGTAAGTTCCAGCAGTGGTAAAATTCTTTGGTCCAGTCATGTTATTGCAAATTTTTACTTTACTTTGAATGGTGATTTTTGCTTGTATGTTGTTGTATGTTGTACTGTTGTTGTCTGTGTAGATTTTTACATCAATTTACATAGCTTACTTTTTTAATGCTTTTAATACATCACTTTGAGAATTTCTATTGTTGAGGATTATAAAAGTAGAAGTAAGAAGAGCCTTCCCTCACACTTAAAACTAAAATAAACAAAACAAAAGATGGGGAAGGAAAAATAATTGTTGTTATTGTTTCTTTGATTATTTTTAACAAAGTTTTTTAAACTATTATTCATTTTTATAATATTCTAAAATAAATCCTACATAATTTTTATTGTTGAGGATTATAAAAGTAGAAGTAAGAAGAGCCTTCCCTCACACTTAAAACTAAAATAAAACAAAAGATGGGGAAGGAAAAATAATTGTTGCTATTGTTTCTTTGATTATTTTTAACAAAGTTATTTAAACTATTATTCATTTTTATAATATTCTAAAATAAATCCTACATAATTTTTATTGTTTAGTTTTACATACCGTAACTTTTATTGCTGAAATAGTTCCATCCTCATCTAGTAATTCCATAGCCAATAGCACTTGGTTAGAAGTGATTGGGAATTAGAAATGGGAATTTTTCCAGGAGGTTAGACCTAAGAACATTTCATTTTTTTGTGGGAACTTAAGACCAAGGTATAAACCAAAAGAAAAAAATAACCAGGAAACAGGATCATAATCAGTACTGTGCAAGAATAACACTTGGGGGCAAGGTCTTATTAAAACAGAACATGCTTATAGTCCCTTCAGTTCAAGAAAGTTGGGGAAGAGCAATCAAGGAAAATATTTACATTGCAGCATTCAATTCTATGGTTCATTATAAAGTGCTACCATATCTAGACCAAAATCCTTCCAGCTGAAGCCTCAGTACTGTTTCCTTACATAATCCATCAAATTCCCTTGTCCTAGCTGATTGCTTCGTGATGCCTGATTGCTTCATAATGCATCATAATTGATTTTATTACCTTGTTTGTTAGGCAAAACTGGTTTTCCTAATTGTCTTCTGCAATACTTTACTTCTAAACGTGGTTTGCTTTCATTCCGATTCTGTCCTCAATGAGAGACTGAATAATACTCTCATTTTTGTGCTCCTTGGAGGCCTGGCTTTGTTTTTATAATTGCTATATCTTTCAATGTGCTTTTGGTAATTTTAGGAAAAAATAAAAACCTTTTCCTTACCTAGGAATAATTTTAGTGCATGATTTAACCAACAAAAAGTCCTCCCAAAACTTGTATCGATGGTCTTTGGAAGCTCTTAACAAAGATGTAACTCCATCTAGTGTCCTGGTGACAAATGGGTAAGTAGGCAGAATATACAGCTGTCCACTATCATTGTGATAACCATGTGAATTAGATGGAGGGATGACTTGTAAGATTTTGAAAATGGGGAAAAATGGGTAGGCTATTTTCTGTCAGTAAAAAGAAGAAGGTCCACCTTCTCTAGCAATATTTCCTTCAGAAATCTGTCCTTAAAGGATATGAGAAAGTCATAGTATGTGTTTCATACATAACGAGTAGCAGTGACCCACAGTTTTAATAGCAAAAATACATCTAAATATATTCAACTTTATGAAGTAGAATAGGAAAAAATGCATTATTTATGGATAGTCTCAATCATCCAGATCACGGTAGTCCCAAAGGTGCTTTTCAATTCCCCACCGTTCAGTCAGATCTGAAGAAGCTTCTTGAATGAGAAGTGAAACATCTTCAAGGAAAAAATAAAGTCCAGTTGCCTTTTGAAAAACATCTTTGGGAAAAATACATCAATTTTGGCTAATCTTCACAGCTAGTCAGAATTTATCTCCTAAACAAACTGAGGACCTATTTCATTAAAAATGACTCATAGCTTTGCACTGAATGCATTTTAATAATGAAAATATATAATCAAAAAATAATATAAACAGACTCTTTTTTTACAGACTTTGGGGGATTTGGAGATAGGAAAATATGATATTGCTAAAGTGCTAAAGAGCTTTTTTTTACCGCAAAAAAGTAGCCCATCGATCCCATTTTCAGATAATAGAATTATAGAATACTAGAGATGAAATCAACTTGACCTTATTTATTTATTTAAAACATTTTTATATTCTCCCATCTTACAACAAACTGAGTGGCTCCCAGTGAAAAATTAAAATAACATAAAAGGCCATATTAAAACTATAATAACCAAATATATTTAAAAACAAAAATCTTGCATGAAGTCAAGTTTCCAGTAGGCGGACTGCTCATCCTAGCGCTTGGGAGAAAAGCCAGGTCTTCAATGCTTTATGAAAGGTTAGGAGGGTGGAGGCCTGCCCCATTTTAATCTTAGGTGCATGTGAAGTGCTAGTGCAAATGGTTGCTTTTTTCTGGGTAGTTTAAAGAGACCGTATAAAATTGGATTCCATTATTGTAGCTAAATTTCAGAAATGATCAAATCCTGTCTTTGTAGTGGAAGAGTTAATATACATGTAGCTTTCTAAAACTCTTGATGTAAATCTTGATGTAAATGACCAGAGAACTAGCCTTAGGGCAGATATGAGATAGCTGTCAAAGGAGGAAGGACTAATCCATTTCATTAAAAAGAGGCTTGATCAAAAGAGATAGAAGGAAGCATGAGAAAGAAATTTAACCACATTTTGATTTTGTTTGGTATAAGATGGAACTAAGAGAAACTTGGACTGGCTTTCAAAATTATGTTACTATATACTGCCACAATAAAGTATCATTTTTGGAATTGTTGCAATGTCTGTTTCTTAATCTAGCCTGCCTTGAAGGCCTGAAACTGGGTTTTCATAAACATGCATTGTACATTTATATTATCTTTAGTTTTCATCTGTCATGTCCATCCTAGATTTGGTTGTTGTTATATTGTAATGTAAGAGCTCTTAAGTAGGGAAAACATGTAATAAATGATTAAAAAATAGATTAAGATTCCTGCCCGGTATAAAGTTTCCTTACACTTTCAGTAAAATATGTTGTGTTAATTTGAAGAGTGCTGCTGCGGTCACCTTCCTTAGCGATAACTTTCTACTTTTCATGCTTGATCACCATCCTGAAATTAAATCCAGATATAATGGAAGTACCTTTGTACTCGGGGATTGGGATGAAGCATCTTAAAGATGGGGTTGCATTCCCCAAGAAAGAGCAGATCTTGATAGATAGTTGTGGCAAGGAATATATTTGGTGAACATTAGTTAGTGTGCCACCTGCAATATTTCACAAACTGGTTTATATCTTTACTTTTGTTCACAGAGACTATGATCGGGAGCAGTTTGCTGATAACCAGATTCCACTGCTTGTCATAGGAACAAAATTAGATCAAATCCCAGAGACAAAACGCAATGAGGTCTTGAGCCGAACTGCTTTTCTAGTTGAGGATTTCAGTGCAGAAGAAATCAATCTGGTTTGTGTTATCCTTTATTTTGACAGCTTGGATTAATGCTATTGTTGGCCATAAATTTATTTCAAAGAATAGTCATTTCCCTGAAATAAATCCTGCTCATTTTCCATTATCGCTGGAGAGTACCTTTAAGCTATTTTTTTCCCTTGCAGACAGAATCAAAGAGTGTTATGGAGCATGTAACCTCCACAGAGCAACTTTCCCACCAGTTCTTTGATCCTTCCCAATTTTGTAAAGAGGCAGCAGTAAGGGACAGTTTATGTCTTATTTATCCACTATAAATTCCTCTCATCATAGACACTTGGTGCTTCACAGTTCCCTGTGGCTATGCCATAGAATTTCAAGACATACACATTTATATTTTCCTCCCAAGTTGCAACAGAAAAGCATTTACAAATTTAGATCAGTCACTGCTAAAAATCAAGGGCATAAAACTAGTTCCACCAGCAGAATAGTTTTCAGAATGCTACAACAATTTTCTCGAAAGACTAAAAAGAATGAGAATTTCAGAGACATTCTGACTCTCAAACAAGTCTTGTCTGGCTCAAAAGATATATGAGCTAAGGTCAGTATCTCATATGCCAAACAATCAATTCTGACCTGCCTCCCAAAACATTATGCATTGTCTCAGTTCATGCTCCATCTTATATAATTTACCCATAGCAAGCAGTCTTTTTCTTACATAAAGTTATGAAAATGGGACATCATAATTAAGTTAAACTTGCATCTGAGATAGTCCTTCAGATAATAGAAGTCCTAGAATCTAGAATTTCATTTGGGAGGTGTCAACACACACCGTAAACATCACCAAAATAAGTTTTCTTGGTGTATGACTGGGTAGATTTTTCAGTGTCCCTGAACAACAACAGACTACAAACATAGTAGTGATTGGACTAGCCAATCTTGAATTTAGGCTTCTAATATGTTTGTCCTTGACAAAGCACAATAAAGCCCAAGCATATTTTTATACCTAAATAGATTGTCACAAGATTTAAATTTCCATTAGTACACTTGTATTTCCAGCTAACTGTAAGCTGAGCCATTTTGTCTTCCAGTTCCCTGCAGAGGAAGCCATAGCATCAGATTCATGGCTCAGTTTGGAAGATCATATAGGAGCCGTGACCAGGGGGGCTTTTGCCCAGGTTCACCTGGTGCGCCAGTTGCGGCCCTATCTGGACCGGGATGCCCTGCGTACAGTCACTCATGCGCTCGTGACCTCCCGGTTAGACTACTGCAATGCTCTCTACATGGGGCTGCCCTTGAGGACCACTCGGAGGCTTCAGCTGGTGCAGAATGCAGCTGCGCGAGTAGTAATGGGAGTTTCCCTATACTCTCATGTAACACCTCTTCTCCGCGAGCTACATTGGCTTCCAGTTGCCCTCTGGGTGAGATTCAAGGTGCTGGTGATGACCTATAAAGCCCTAAATGGCATGGGTCCAGATTACCTTAGGGAGCACCTGCTGCCAGCATCAGCTTCCCATCGTCCTGTGCGCGGGCGGGGAGGGCCTCCTTAGGGTTCTGCCGGTTAGAGATTGCTGGCGGGTGATTCCCAGGGGGAGGGCGTTCTCTGTGAGTGCGCCCACCCTTTGGAACGAACTGCCGATGGAGCTTCGGACTGCCCCCAACCTTCGCTCGTTTTGCCAAGATTTAAAAACAATTAATTAATTTAATTTAATTTATTTTAATGTTATCTTAATTGTGGGCTGTATTAATTTTATTTTATTCTCTCTTTTGTATTGTTTTTAACTTGCCCTGTGAACCGCCCTGAGTCCTTTGGGAATAGGGCGGTATATAAATTCAACTAATAAATAAATAAATAAATAAATACCTTGAGCATCAAAAGAGCCCAAGGATCTTCTCTGCATCTTTCCTCCATTTCCTCTAAGTGTGTATATTATGCAAGATTTAACATGGAAAGGATGAAAGTAGGTAACTAGCCCAGAAGACCTTCATAACCCTGAAGGACATCACCATGGTCCCTGTCCTCTAGACTAATTTGATTCCCTTTAGCCACATGCCAGGATTGAGAAATTCAAGTCTTGCAAACCTTAGGCTATAGCACAACTATGACTTTCCTCAAGAGCATATTTAGTTTGTATGGAATGTTATTCAATATATGAGATCAGTACGCTCTAACCACACTGGAGATCTGCAAGAAAGGGGACCTAGGCATAACGGTCACTCAGATTCCTTTATCCAAGTGAACTTTGCTTCAACGCATTTAAATCTCAGGTCTCACTGTCAACAGCTGTCCTTTTATTATTGTTGGTTTTGTTTTAATTCAAGGTTGCTATTTATTTTTTTAGTATACCATCTAAATTTCTTTGAGGAAAGGCAGGCACAAAAATAAACATGTTAACTAAAATTGATATTAATGCACTTATTGCAGGTTTTTTATAGGTCTAGGTATTAATTTTACTATAAAAATTAAAACATTAATTTATTGCTAATTATACAGTGTTGAAACAGCAAGCTAATGGCATTAGAGAACTCAAATTTGGGAACTATACATTTAAGGGAAATGGCAACAATTAATTTGGCTTTTTAAAAAAATTGCTAACAGAATGCCATAGTTCAATTTTACAGTGAGGGAAAAAAATATTTGATCCCCTGCTGATTTTGTACGTTTCCCCACTGACAAGGAAATGATAATTTTAATGGTAGGTTCATTTTAACAGAGAGAGACAGAATAACAACAAAAATTCCAGAAAAACGCATTTCAAAAAAAGTTATAAATTGATTTGCATTTTAATGAGTGAAACAAGTATTTGACCCCTTCGCAAAATATGACTTAGTACTTGGTGGCAAAACCCTTGTTGGCAATTACAGAGGTCAGACATTTCTTGTAGTTGGCCACCAGGTTTGCACACATCTCAGGAGGGATTTTGTCCCATTCCTCTTTGCAGATCCTCTCCAAGTCATTAAGGTTTCAAGGCTGACGTTTGGCAGTTCCCTTCAGCTCCCTCCACAGATTTTCTTTGGGATTAAGGTTTGGAGATTGACTAGGCCACTCCAGGACCTTAATGTGCTTCTTCATGATCTATTCCTTTGTTGCCTTGGCCATGTGTTGTGGGTCATTGTCATGCTAGGATACCCATCCACGATCCATTTTCAATGCCCTGGCTGAGGGAAAGAGGTTCTCACCCAAGATTTGATGGTACATGGCCCAGTCCATCATCCCTTTTATGCGGTGAAGTTGTCTTTTCCCCTTAGCAGAAAAACACCCCCAAAGCATAATGTGTCCACCTCCGTGTTTAACGGTGGAGATGGTGTTCTTGGGGTCATAGTCAGCATTCCTCCTCCTCCAAACACAGCCAGTTGAATTGATGCCAGATAGCTTGATTTTGGTCTTATCTGACCACAACATTTTCACCCAGTTCTCCTCTAAATCATTCAGATGTTCATTAGCAAACTTCAGACAAGCCTGTACATCTGCTTTTTGAGCATGGGGACCTTGCGGGCTCTGCAGAGTTTCAGTCCTTCACGGCGTAGTGTGTTACCAATTGTTTTCTTGGTGACTATGGTTCCAGCTGCCTTGAGATCATTGACAAGATCCCCCCATGTAGTTCTGGGCTGATTCCTCACCATTCTTATGATCATTGAAAATCCATGAGGTGGGATCTTTCATGGAGCCCCCAGATCGAGGGAGATTGACAGTTATTTTATGTTTCTTCCATTTGCGAATAATTTCACCAAGTGTTGTCACCTTTTCACCAAGCTGCTTGGTGATGGTCTTGTACCACATTTCAGCCTTGTGTACATCTGCAATCTTGTTTCTGACATCCTTGGATAGCTCTTTGGTCTTGGCCATGGTGGAGAGTTTGAAATCTGATTGATTGATTGCTTCTGTGGACAGGTGTCTTTTATACAGGTAACAGGCTGAGATTAGGAGCACTCCCTTTAAGAGAGTGCCCCAATCTCAGCTCGTTAACTGTATAAAAGACACCTGGGAGCCAGAAATCTTGCTGATTGATAGGGGATCAAATATTTATTTCATTAAAATGAAAATCAATTTATAACTTCAAAATGCGTTTTCTGGATTTTTTTATTGTTATTCTGTCTCAGTGTTAAAATAAACCTACCATTAAAATTATAGACCTATCATTTCCTTGTCAGTAGACAAACGTACAAAATAAGCAGGGGAATAAATAAATTTTCCCTCTGTAGTGCTTACCTAGAATTTCTATTAGCAACTTACCCCTACGCTTTCTTCAAAAATATTTTTTTTCAGTGATTGGTATCATACATCTTTTTGTGCTCCTCCTTTGCTCTACAGCAACAACACTCTGTGAAAGACTTGTCTCAGAGAATGACTGGCACTGGCCAAAAGTATTCAGTAAGCATCCATGGCTCAGGGAGGATTAGGAACTGAATCTTTCCATTTCTAGTTCAACACCTTAACCACTACACCACATTGACTGTCTAGGTGAAGAATGATCACTGATCACATGTGCCTAAATAAGTGTGTCACATACATGATGGTATATAGATATACTTGCTCTGTCTTTGACAAGTGATTCTGGGATGGCAGGTTCATGTTTTCTGTCTTCTGGGGCAACAAGTGTATTGATTGCTACTAACTAATGATTTACAAAACCAGGTATCAATACAGTAGGGGTGGGAGGGAGATTACAAGAGGGTAAATACATTAAGCTGCCAAAGGAAAGAACACTGGTTATTTATGTTGAAAGAAAGACTATTACCATTGGATGTGAAAATAAAATTTTGTTTCAGCTTGTATTTGGTGGAATGAATACACAAATGAAGATGCTAATTGTAAAAAAAGAATTAAGGAAGAAATGTTATATTTTAGTTGTGAAGAGCTGCTAGTCGAGAATGAAGATAAAAACAGGATTGAAGTTTTTAAAAAACCACTATTCTCCAGTTAAATTAATACAGCACATAGAGAAACAGAGTTTCATTTATTTTTTAAAAAAATCAGAGATTCAAATATTCAGATTCTAATGACAGCTGTCCGATAAGTTCTCTGTAATTATCTGAAAGCAATAAATATATTATATTCTACAAGTGTCTCTCCCCACCAAAAAGAAAGTTTTATTATGTTCTTTGGAAGGAAAAAATACTTTTTCTAGTAAATTCCACATATTGAAAAAAGTATTTTATGAGAAATGCCTGACGTATTGGCGTTTTTAACAATAGCTTCATTTGAACATGTGCTTGTAGCACACACTTCAAAACTCCTCTGTACTTTTTAGGGACTATCTACCAATGAGAAAATTAAGAAATTAAAGAGAAAATTAATTCTTTGGTCTTTCAGGATTGCACAAGTCCTCGTTACTTGGCTGCAGGTTCCTCCAATGCTGTCAAGCTCAGCAGATTTTTTGATAAGGTAAGCATTTTTTTCCAGTTGATAGATTATGGAATGAAAAATGTCTGCAACCTGATCTAAATTATAAAGGTTTTATTGCAGAAGACCTGCACAGACTTCACAGTATGCACCTCAGCAGCCTCTTGAGGAAGTAGAAGAAATTGTAGGGTTCTGGCATATTTTTCTCACTTTTGTGCTTTACCTGAATTTGCCTATCAATATTAAGCCCTCTGCTTTAGTATTTCAACTCTGATTGCTTGAACTGTGCTCAGAGATATTATATCTCTCTGTTAATCTCTTTCTAACACTTTATCAACATCAGGGCTGTAGAATTACATCAAGAGCATAGCCTAGATTAGGGTTGTTATGTTTATTTTAGTGCCAAAGAAAAAGTCAGGACTATTCAGCTTTTGTAAAAGCAAAACCATCTCCATTTAGGATGCTTTTAATAGTCTATTACTAATAAGATCAGCTGTTATTAGTGTTGTTATACTATCTGAAGCCTATGTTTTCATGCTGCCTTTAGAAAGTCAGCCTGTTAGTTCCTATGGTTTTACTGTCACAGTTGGCAGTGCAGAATTCGATTGCTTGAATACTTTGATTGCTTCAAAGTTCTTGTATCATTGATTGTTTTGCTAAGATGCCCAGGAAGTACTTGCACATTCAGGCATCAGCAGAACAGCGATATCTCCACAGCATATAGATCAGACCCTCATATTTTTTATATAAATATTGTATTAATTTTCTAGTTTTACAATCATAAGTACTTAATAAATAACATGTTGTCCTGGATCCATTAGTAATTCAGTGGTACATATTAAGTTCTTCAATCTATTAGGAAAATGTAACAAAGATGTTGATATTCAATTGTATATGTATTAACAACTAGGCCCACTATTACACCATACAATTCTTATTGTTGTTAATACATATACAATTGAATATCAACATCTTTGTTACATTTTCCTAATAATATCAATAATGTCGGTTTAAAATATTTTTTCTAACCAAAATATATCATAATTGCATTTGCACTTAATATCCATTTGTTCAATTAATATCCTGTTTTTCCACTTTTTAAAAAAATAATTTTCCATCAGTGTTCAGAATGTCTCCATCACTTATAATTTTTCATAATAAGTTATATTTGGGTAATCAAAAGCTTCCCTTATTCAAACCCTCTTTGTAACAAGAGTCTTATCTGAGTCTGTGCTTCCAGCCAAGTTTCCTTTAGGCATAATAAATTGTAGTGCTATAGTTCACCACTAAATGTCATTGATGCTGTCTTCCAGCTTTTTACATCCAAACTTATATTTTAAAAAAAATCTCAAAAGCACCTTTAGTCCCCAAATTTCAAAGTTATATATGTGTGTTGCTTCCAAATTAATCTTGTAATTTTCTCTATTTCCCCTCCAAGCAATTAATTCACCACTTTTCTTTTCCTGAGGGAATGGCGTGAAAATTCCCCTTCCCTCTCTCATCAGGGAGGATTCTTTGCTTTGGGCAGTTTTTTCCCAGGAAAATGTCTTAAAGTCATAAAGAGAGGATAGGGTCTCACCCAGTTCCATCCATGTTGCTCAAAAGTTGCTGGTTAATGCTTATTTTCTTTAGTTGTCAGCAGCTTCTGTCTGGCCACACGAATGTAGCCAGTCTTTCCCCCACCAGTTTGGAGGGCTTCCTTGGATCAAACAGAAGGGCTGCTGTCCTCCCGCGATCAACGAGAGTCCCCTCCTTCTCCGTTGCCTCTTTGGGGTGACTTCACCCTTTTTAGGGTTCCCATGTGGAAGACAGAGTCCCGTCTTCCTGCACCCGTCATGCCACGATGTTAAACCAGACTGTCAGATTTAATGGGTTCTTTACAAGTAGTCCTTGATTTACAACCGCAATTGAGCTCAAAATTTCTGTTGCTAAGTGAGATAGTTGCTAAGTAAATTTTGCCCCATTTTATGATCTTTTTTGCCACAGTTGTTAAATGAATCACTATAGTTGTTATGTTAGTAATGCAGTTGCTAAGTGAATCTGGCTTCTCCATTGACTTTGCTTGTCAGAAGGTCGCAAAAGGTGATCATATGCTCCCAGGACACTGCATCTGTCATAAATATGGACAAATTGCTAAGTGTGTAAATTTTGATTACATGACCGTAGGAATATTGCAGTGGCCATAAATGTGAAAACAGTCATAAGTCACTTTTTCCAGTGCTGTTGTAACTTTGAACGGTCACTAAATGAACTGTTGAAAGTTGAGGGCTTCCTGTATTAACAAGGAAAGGAGTTTTTTTGATTGCCTTTGTTCAATATTTTTTCTTGAACATGCAGATTAAAGGTGTACAGTCTTATCATGGGTTCTTTTTAGTGATGGTGACAAACTAGACAGACTTCTTTGGCTCTTACTGAGTAAAGAGTGCTTTATTATCAAAATAGATTAAAATATATTAAGTGCTTACATAAACAAGAATGTGATTTTTATTTGTTACATTTTTAAACCTTGTAGCTTGTTGCTACAATCCAAACTGCAATATAATGTGGATTTTGTTATAAAGAACCATCTATGATGATTACTATATGACATAGAAGCATGTTTACAGAAAACACTAAGACTTGAGAAAAGGCTTGAAAAACAAATGTTCCTAAAATTATAAACCAAGTTAAGATGAGAATTGACCCTTGTTTAACTACCACAAGGTCTTTTTGGGAAATAGTACAGACTACAGATAAGAAGTGAAGTTTGATCTTTCTTTGCAGGGTGGACAGGGAATCTCTCTCTCTAGATCTATTTCTAAATGTTATCGTTCATTTTGTAGTGTGGATTTATCCATATGGTACAAGTTTGTTTCTAAACCTTATTTACTATGTATCTTATTCTACAGGTTTCTTCTAACTGTATCTTACTGTGTAAAGGTAAAGGTAAAGGTTCCCCCGCACATGCGTGCTAGTCATTTCCAACTCTAGGGGCCGGCCTGACAAGACGCCAAAGGCGCACGGAACGCTGTTACCTTCCCACCGTAGTGGTCCCTATTTTTCTACTTTTTTTTACGTGCTTTCGAACTGCTAGGTTGGCAGAAGCTACTGTGTAGTTTCTGTTAATTTCTATAAACATTTTTTTCTCTCTCCCCCTGGTAAGCCTGAATCATCCATGCCTGCCTTAAATATCAGGGCAAGCTGCTCTCTCCATTGTACAGAGAAATCTAGGTCATTTTCTCCTCAGCCTAAGTTCTACAACCCTTCAGCACCAAGGTTTGGCTGCTTTGATTGCTGAGTGATGGTTTCTAGGCACATCAGCCAGGCTGAGCTGCTGTTGGATGTTCCCCTGTTCCCAGGGGGGAAACATAAAAATTTGCATCAGGGCTGTTGGTGCTGCTGTAGAAGTGAACACGGCTGTTGGGCTTTGCCTCTCTGCTTTCTTTCCAACTGTTTATAATTCTAAGTCACCTACTTCCTCTCCTCCCCCACACACATCTCCAATGTCTGCCATTTCCATGGAGTCATCAAGGGGGCATTGTTCTTTTTTTAAAAAAAAAGGTTTTATTAGTTTTACTCTTACATGCATATATTAATTTTTCAACCAGCGTGCTGTCTGGATTCAAAAGTGCTAATACATGGTCAATTCCTAATCCTTGGTTCTTTCCTCTAGCCATTTGTAGAATGAATCCCAGATTTGGTAATATTCTGTTTCTTCTTTATCTTTCAATCTCATAGTTAATCTGTCTATCTGCGCATTCCAGTATTTTTTAAATTATTTCTTCCTCTGGTGGTAATCCTTCATTTTTCCAATATTGCACAAAGACTATTCTTGTTGCTGTTGTGACATGTAAAATAAAATATAAGCTTTGTTTATTAGTCTTTTCTGGCATTATACCTAATAAGAAAAGTTCAGGTTTAAATTCAACATGTTCTCCCAACATTTTTTCTAACCAAGCATGTATCTTTTTCCAATAAGCCTTTGCTTTGCCACATGTCCACCAAATACGTGCCTGAATTATGTTTACATTTCCAGCATCTATCTGACATATTTTTAAACATTTTTGCTAATCTATAAAACATTTTGCCATCTATAAAACATTTTATATAAAATTTTTTTATACGAGGTTGACATTGTCAATTTATAATTTCTCTCCCATAATTTTTGCCATTTTTCTAGTTCTATATTATAACCAAAAATTTTTGCCCACCTTATCATTGTTCTTTTAACTTATTCACTTTCCATCTCTAAAATTAACAAAAAAATATACATTTTCTTAATTAATTTCACATCAGAAGTTAACAGTATCTTATCAAATAGACTTTGTTCTTTATAAAACCCATACAGTTCCACGTCTTTTTCATACCGTATTTTCCGGCGTATAAGACGACTGGGCGTATAAGACGACCCCCTACATTTCCTGTTAAATTATAGGGTTTGGGCTATACTCGCCGTATAAGACTACCCCTCTTCCAACGCACACCAAATAAAAATTAAAAAACATCAGATTTGATTTTAATATGGTAATTTTAATTCAAATGCTTATGACATGCAGGTACTTAGTAGGAAAACTGTCACTTATAAACATAAGGCTGTTTGTCATCAAACATGTAAACATAAAACAGTGCAAGTGGATTAAACTTAAGAAGAAGAAGAAGGAGGAGGAGGAGGAGGAGGAGGAGGAGGAGGAAGAAGAAGAAGAAGTTGGAAGGGACCTTGGAGGTCATCTAGTCCAACCCCCTGCTAAGGCAGGAAACCCTATACCATTTCAGACAAATGGCTGTCCAGTCTCTTCTTAAAAACTTCCAGTGTTGGAGCATTCACCACTTCTGGAGGCAGGTTGTTCCACTGGTTAATTGTTCTAACTGTCAGGAAGTTTCTCCTTAGTTCTAGGTTGCTTCTCTCCTTGACTAGTTTCCATCCATTGCTTCTTGTCCTGCTTTCAGGTGCTTTGGAGCTTGACTCCCTCTTCTTTGTGGCAGCCCCTGAGATATTGGATCACTGCTATCGTGTCACCCCTCACCCTTCTCTTCGTTAAACTACACGTACCCAATTCCAGCAACCCTTTTCCTATTTTCCTAATTCACTTTTTCACTTTTCCTAATTCACTCTAAAGCTTTCCCTGCGCAGAGCCTTAAGTAACCCCAGCTGCCTGCAATTAGTGCAGGTTCTCATCCCACCAGGCTCAAGGTTGAGTCAGTCTTCCATCATTCCGAGGTAGGTAAAATGAGGACTCATTGTTGGGAGCAATAAGCTGACTTTCAATAATGCTGCTTGTGTGTGGGGGTGTGTGAAAGCTCTAATAGGCAGGCATATACATAGAATGAAGGCTATTGCTAAGCACATTGATTTGTGCTTTAAATTGTAAGCCGCCCTGAGTCTTCGGAGAAGGGTGGGATATAAATGGGATTTTTTGAAAAAGACCAAATGGGAGATCCGCTCCAGGTTTTCCAGCCAGCCCGGCCAGTTCCTGAGTCAAATGTGTTGTTAGAGCTAAGCTGCTGCTCTGCTACGCATTCCCCACCTGCCTTTCAAATTGCTCTTGCATTCCCCACCTGCCTACAGCTGCTCTTCAACTTTAGAAGGAAATAAGCCCAGACCCCAGCCTGTAAAAAATCACAGACTGCAGCTTCTACTCCAATTGGTCCCGCTTTCCCTGTGCAGACTAAATGGGAGATCCGCTCCAGGTTTTCCAGCCAGCCCTGTTCCTAAAATTTCAGTACCCGGCGTATAAGACGACCCCTGACTTTTGAGAAGATTTTGATGGGTTAAAAAGTAGTCTTATACGCCGGAATCTACGGTATCTATTTTGCATCTGTAACTGTGCCCACCATGACAGGTTGATACCCTGATTTTCCAGTTCATGTTCTTGATCGTCTTTCTCTTTCTGTTCTCCTTTTTGTGCAGTTGCTCCTTGAGTCATCTCTTCCATTTGCTTCTGCTCCTTACTCTCCACTTGTCTTTGTATCACTCCTTCATCTAGAATTGCTCTGTTCCTAACTTCAAAATCTTCTGCTTTGCAGACTGAATCCAGTCGATATCTTCTGTTGTTCCAATTTATTAAAATGCCTTCCGGCATCAGCCATCTGAAGTTTATGCCTTTGGCAATCAGCTTTGTAGTTAAGAAATGGTAGTGTTTGTTTCTTCTTGCATAGCTTGAGTTCATGTGGAATATTTCATCGACCTCCATTTGAATTTCTCCTCTGTCTGCCTTTAAAGCTTCTACCAGGATGTCAGTAATCACCACTGCTATGTTTTCTTCTCTGTCCTCAGGGATATTTTGAAATCTCAAATAGTGTTCCGCTTTTTCCATTTCTAGGTACTTAATTGCCCCCTCTAAGTCTTGGTTTACTTGTTCTAATTTTTCATTTTCTTGTAATAACATTTCTATCTTTTTATCAATGTCCTCTGATTTTTTTCCCCACTTTCTGAATTCTTTGTTCATTTTTAATTATCATTTGATTTTGAGCTTCAAATTTTGCCTTTATATCCAGGATTTCTTGACTTACTTTCTCAAGTTTACTTTGTGTCTCTTCGTGGTTTTTTTGTATCTTTTCATGATTTCTTTGCATCATCTCTTAAATCAGTTTCATTGAGGTCTGTGTTTTGCTTTGGGCAGTGCTTATTTTTCACGTTGCAACATTGCTTCAATGGATCCCTGTGTTGTTGGACTAGATTGTCCTACAGAGTGTGCAGAAAAGGTTTTCTTCATAGGTCTGGTAATGTTTGATGAACCCATTTTACAGCTCATAGTCTAAAACCAAAACAGTATCTGTTTGAGTTTAGCCAAAGTCAACAGAAGTAACTTTAAAATGTCTTTCCCTGGCAATCTCACAACAAGGCACTTTTGTTATTTGCAGGTGTCTCTTCAAGGTCATTGTTATGAAAACATTTTTTCCATTTCCTTCTTCTTTTTTCTCACTATTTATTGATGCTGTCGTTTCTTCTTTCGCCACTAGATGTTCTCCTCGGCTTATTTATCAATGTCCGATATCCTTTAAAAAAAACCACTTTCCCCTCATTGTAATTGCTCGCTGCTTTAAATTAGTCCTTCTGGGGTGGGTCTTTACTTTTCAGCTCTTTCCCATCAGGGGCTCAATGTTTTATAATCCACAAGGAGAAGGAATGAAAATTCTCACTCACCCAGCCTCAGCACACAGTTGACAGTCAGCTGATATATGGTGCTTCCCTTCTGGCTGGAGATGACTTGGGCTGCCTCAGCTCACCTGGCAGCCTTTCCTTCACCTTTTCAGAGGGGTCTTCAGTCCGCTCCAATTGGCCGCCACCTGATCCGAGCTCCTGGAGTGTCCCTCCTTCTTTGTTGCCCCTCCAGGGCAACTTTCCGACCTTTTAAGGGTTGCTGGGCGAAGCGAAAGCAGACTGGAAAGCCGGAGCGCTTGCTTTTTCCAGCCATCCTGTCGGTGACCAAACCGGAAGTCTCAAGGGGGCATTCTTCTTATCTCCAACCTGCACAAACCCAGTTCTTAGAAAGTAAATTTCTGTCTCTCACATGACATAGTATCGTGGATGGATCACATTTAATAGCCTTTCTTTTTTACTGTGTTTTAGGTTATAGAAAAGAGATACTATATACGAGATGGTAATCAGGTATGTGTCATTTCCCTTTTTTATTTTATAAATAACATGAGTTGATGTTTAAAATCTTTTGAATGCAAACTTCTTTGTACAATGCACTGACACAATTTCATTGGATTAGGAAAAAAGAAAGAGGTCTTCACTTTCTCTGTGGAGGTACAAGTGGTTTCTGTGGCAATGAGTGTGCTTTGCCAAGATTCAGGTGTATTTAATCCTTGCATTTGTAACTTCTACACTAAAGTATTGAAATTATATGGATCTAGAAATAGGTTAAAACACTGGAATGGAATAGAGCTGGAAGGGACCTTGGAGGTCTTCTTGTCCAGCCCCCCCCCCCCCCCCCACTCAAGTAGAAGAACCTATACCACTACAATTAGTGCAAAATGTTAGGCTATTTGCAATTAACTGAGAAAGAGGAGAGGTTATCAGAAATGCTGGATGTAGAGACCTAATAGAAAATCACGACACAAAACATAGTAGGCCCATTAGGGTTACTCCTGGATTACTGCTCATGAAACAGAATCCCTGATGCTAAAAAACCGCTGATAGATTGCTTCAATTTAGTTTGGGTCTTCATCACAGCTATATGGTTGTGTCAGATGGTCATCAGTAGAACATAAGGCATAGTACAGATTTTTGCCCCAAGGGATGGAATTAATTTGAACACATGTAAATTTATAGTAACTGCATTGTCACAACCAGATCCTTTCCAAGTGGAATCCTTAAAGAGGAGGAGCCTGGTGGCATTTTTTTCCAACTAACACATTTTATTAAAAGGCTCACATTTTCATGAGTTACAGCTCACTTCATTAGATGCATAGAGTGGCTAGACTGATAGATTTAAATTACTGTGAGGTGGGAAAGGGAAGAGAGGGAAAGAGATTGGCTCTGCAAACACAAGCTGCATGTGAAACAAATTACCAATTTAATTATCAATTGAATCAATCAATTAATTATCAGTTGAATAGCTTTCTGAATAAAGTAGTTGATATTTCAGCAGCTGAAGTACAGAATCTCACTCTAGACTGATGAGATAGTGTGCCACTGATTGCTCCTGAGTGGTCTCTGCAATACTATAAGTTGTAAGCATGATGGTTTTCCAGAAGCAGTTAAACAGATTGGAAAATGGCTTGAAAGCTGGCGATCCAAAATTAAATATGTCCTTGCCCAAGTATTTTTTGGGGGACAAGGCAGTTTAGAAAAAGTCACATAAGTATTTGAAACATGAAGTCTTCTTGGAGTCCTTAAGGTACAATCTATAATGGTTAGTTTGGGCTTCTGACTAGAACAAGGCATTTCTGTCTAAATGTGCTTATTTCAGAACATGGAATCTTTTATCTCAGCAAAAGCTGCTTTGGTAACTTCTGGGTAAGATTACTTTGATGCAACCTGTATATTTGATAGTGATCTAGAAGGTTCTCACATATCAGACTTGTGATAAAAGATTTGCATTGGCTGGCTGACAAAGCAGCCTTGAAAGATCAGATCACTCTGGGGGGGAAATCTTCAGATTATAAGCATTTGTGACTTGGGTAGCAATAATATTTTGTATGCTGGGAGATTGCCACTTAGTGGCCACATAGACCTTCTCTAAGATGGCTCCTATCTACTCCAGCAATCAGAGGTTGCAAGTATATTTTATATACTACTTTTCTGAACAGCTAATTCTCCCTAATATCCCGTGCAATTTGTAAATATGCTGTACGAAAAGTTTTGCTAATGCTTTTGCAGTCGGGATTTTTTGGCAAGGTATGAAATGTACTTGCTTAGAGAACAGATCTGTGACAGTCCAGACTATGGTGTTTCCGTTGCTTTCTGGTAGTTCCACGATAAAATGCATGGCTATTTCTTTCCATGGGGCTGAGGGGTTCGCCACTGGTTGTAACAGTCCTGGCCATTTCCCTTGCAGCCTCTTGCCCATCACACAAATCTGACAGCTGCCCACATAGCTTTCTATGTCCTTTTTCATAGATGGCCACCAAAATTGCCTTTTAGTTAAGTGTAAGGTTTTTACAAACCCAAAATGTCCTGCTGATTTTGTATCATGGCACAGTTGCATGAAATTGATCCTTTGGTTGGCAGGTATGTATAACTTCTCACCCACCCAGGGTAGTCCATCTTTAATTGAGCACACATGTCTATTTTTCTGGAACCATTTATCACTTTCCAAAGACTTCCAGAATTCTATTCCAGTTTGGCTATCCACCTTTGGCTTCATTTTTATTTGAGCCCTGGTGGTGACTGGTGCTGCCAGTTGTTGTTCAGGCACAAGTGGTTTAGAGTCAGTGGTCCGTGTGCTGTTATATTGGGGCATGCAAGATAATGCATCCACCAGGAAATTCTCCCCCCCCCCCCCGGTAAGTGTTTGAGAGTGAAATTGAATCGGTGAAAATGTTGGGACCAGCAGGCTTGTTTAGGAGTGAGTTTCCTGGGTGTTTTTAATGCTTCCACGTTTTTGTGGTCTGTCCAGACCTGGAAGAGGATTTTATTTCCTTCTAGGAACTGGCGCCATGTAATTAATGCCCATCTTATAGAATAAGCCTCCTTTTCCCACATGGGCCAATGTTGTTCTGTTTCAGTGAGTTTTCTGAATATATATGCACATGGTTGCAACACCCCCTCATCATTTTCCTGTAATAATACGGCTCCCACCGCTACATCGCTAGCATCTGCCTGTATTACAAAAGGTTTATCGGGATCTGGATGTCTCAGGACAGGTTCAGCAGAAAAAAGTCTCTTTAGCCTTTCAAATGCTGCTTGACATTCCATGGTCCACTTCAGAGGCTGGCTGGGTTTCATGGGGGACCCCCCCCCTTCGTTTTCAATAAGTTTGTGAGGGGCATGGCTATTTGGCCAAATGAAGGGATGAATTGGCGGTAGAAATTTGCAAATCCCAGGAAGCTTTGCAATTGCTTCCGTGTGTGGGGGGGGTGCCCATTCTAATACGGCCCTGACTTTTTCAGAGTCCATTTCGATGCCCTCTGGGGATATGTGATATCCCAGATAGTCTATTCTTTCCTGGTGGAACTCACACTTCGATAATTTTGCGTATAGGTGGGCAGCCCGCAACTTTTTCAGGACTGCTCTGACTTGGTTGATATGTTCCTCTTTGGTCTCAGTGAATATCAGGATGTCATCTAGGTAAACCAGGACCCCCTTATATAGGTGCTCTGTTAGCACGTAATTAATTAATTGCATAAAGACTGTGGGGGGCCCTTGCAGTCCAAATGGCAGTACTTTGAACTGGTAGCAACCCAATGGGCAGTTGAATGCAGTCTTCCATTCATCTCCTTCCTTAATCCTAATGTGGTAATATGCTTCCCTCAGGTCTAGTTTAGTGAAAATCCTTCCTTTCGATAGGTGGGATAGCACATCCTTCATTAGGGGTAGTGGGTACAGATTACATTCACTAATTGGGTTTTTTAAATTTGTAATACTGTTTTATGCAAACATATGTCCAGAAGAACTGCAAGAAGATCTTGAAACTGGATACTTTGTAGCCTTAAAGAATAGACTCAGAGGAGTGGTTTGTTCAATAATTTCTAAAGGTCTAATTTGTATAAGTTATGTAATATTTTAATAATGATTATTGCAAATTCTAATACAAACATTTTTATCCATCAACAGATTCCTAGCTTCTCAGAAAAAAAGAGAATGGGAAGTGGCTTTGTAAAGAATTTTCACTATGACTGATCCTCTGCTGTGCCATCTACAGAGTGTGCAAAATGAAATGAATGCAGCATTCTGGTGCTAAGCAAAGTCGGATCTTCTCCCAATCACAGTGTATGGAACTGTGTCTTCCCAGATTTATTTAGAAAGAAGCTGCAATTCACTATCCAAGAAGCATAATGAATACCTAGCTTTGTTGTAGAGTATGCTGTCTCATATTACATTTCTGTTCGTTATTATTAATTTGCAAATACAAATAACAAGTCAGTGATAAGTGGATGACTAGGAAAGAGATTCTACAGCAATTATACTAACAGCATTCCCATTTGATCCAATGCTATGTCACTGATAGCAATCAGCTAAAGGACATTGAATTAAACATATCTATAAATAATAATGGCTCAAACATGAAGGACTAGTATCAGCAAAGCAAGCCTGCAAATAAATGATACTATTCAGGACTTTAAAAATAACCATTCATACCTATTTAATAGTATATTCTACTTATACAATTTTAAGTATCATTAATTATATGGTAAAATATACAAAAAAATGGGAAAGAAGAAAAGCAAAACAACTCAGTGAAGGGGTATACATTAGTGGCCACAAATGTTTTGTGTTCCTGTTTTGTAGTAACTTCTGCCCTCCAGTTAGAAGAGTCTGAAAGTTTATATTTTAGGGGCATACAACATTTTAAATTCTATTAGAGCCTGTCCATAGGAGCTGGGTGCAATTTCATTTATTCCTTAGCAGCTACTATGAGGCCCAGTAAAAAAGGTGCTGCTGCTTTAAAGAATACAGACAAATCTGGCACTTGCCTACTCTAAAGCACAGTTTAGAAATTGAATTTGAAGCATTATGCAAGTATAATAACTTGTCACTTGTGATTATACTCTGAGCAGAAGCCCAAAGTAATAATTTTATTATGAAGATGAGGATACCTGTTAATATGCAAGCACTCTGACACAGAATAAAGATTTTTAAAAAAAGATTGTTGCAGTTTGCCTACTAATGTAGAGGTCTGAAGATGAGGAGCAGTGATATCTTTTCTGTTATTGGTAGCAGTAACCACAGCTGGGGTTAAGAGTTGAAACAGATGTTGGGTTTAATGACACAAAAAGTAAAATTTATTTTTTAATTTATATCTCACCTTTATTATTTTTATAAACATCTCAAGGTGGCAAATATATCTAATGCTCCTTCCTCCTATTTTCCTCAAAACAACCACCCTGTGAGGGGAGTTGGGCTGAGAGTGTGCAACTGGTCCAAGGTTACTCAGCTGGCCTTCATGCCTAAGGCAGGAGTTGAATGGATGCTAGCCCTTGGTAAACGTAAAGGTAAAGGTTCCCCCGCACATGCGTGCTAGTCGTTTCCAACTCTAGGGGCTCATCTCCGTTTCAAAGCCAAAAAGCCAGCGCTTGTCCAAGGACGTCTCTGTGGTCATGTGGCCAGCATGACTAGACGCCAAAGGCACACGGAACGCTGTTACCTTCCCACCGTAGTGGTCCCTATTTTTCTACTTGCATTTTTACGTGCTTTCGAACTGCTAGGTTGGCAGAAGCTGGGACAAGTAACAGGCACTCACTCTGTTACGCGGCACTCGGGATTCGACCTGCCAAACTGCCGACCTTCTGATCAACAAGCTCAGCGTCCTAACCCACTGAGCCACCGCGTCCCTTTGTAAAACACCCATTTTTTGGAAATCAATGTAAAAACTGAAACCAGATTGTCCATTACTTACTATTGCATTATTAATAAAAAAGAACATTTTTAAATGAAGATAATATCGGCTATAATAGTTAGTGATTTCAGTCTCACTAGCAAGCCTTTTACAAATAAAGGAGGCTTTAGTGTCTTTTCAGTTCCACTTTTCCCCACAACCTAGACAAATGTACATAATATGAAGGAAGAACATGAAGTTTCTTTAGTTTATTTCATTTTCCCGTGGAGTGGGAATGAGTAGCAATAAGGCTCTGCAGCACTTAGATATTTTTTGATCCTTGTTCTTAGTGTAGTTTTGAAGGATTAGGAATAGAAGTGCTGTTTTTTTACTCATGTATGGGTTCCATTGCTAACATTGTCTGAAATAAAATTACAAAAACAAGTCAGCTTTTTCCTCCCCCTTTTTCCTGGTTGTTGATTTGCAGAGATCCTTCCATTGGTTCCAGAAGAGAAGCCTGTTTCTCATTAAACCCAGGCTCAACTGAGTAAATAGTTTGAAATCTCTCTTGGACTTTCTCACTTGCAGAATAGCTTGGTTGCCATCATACTATTTTAACTTTCTTCAGTTGCTAAAAGAAAATAATTTTGGAAACCATTTTGGCAGTCATTTGACCAAACACATTTAGTTTTTGCAAATGTCCTCAGGAATGATAAGAAATATGGAAGAAATAACAGAGTTAAAGGTAAGTTAGCAGTGAAAATCTGTATCCTGTTGCTTTGACTAAAAGAGTTCAGAATTTCTTCATTCCTATTCATTAACATACTTCTAATCAGTAGAATTCTAGAATGCTTTCATCGTTTCTGTGATGAACTAGTGAAATCACTTTTTTATAGGGAATCCTTGCTGCAGATACAAATGCTTTCCATGAGCAGGCAGAAAACAGCCCCAGATGTTTGCTAGAGCTTTGATAGCTTTTGTCTTATGTGGTCATTTACTTGAAGTAAGGAGTTTTTGCCCAGTTCACTTAAAGCTGTATATTTAAAACTTCATTCTTTGTAATGCCTTTTCAAATTTAGATTGTGACAGATCTAACTGCTGTATAGTCAGATTTTTAACATGTTTAAACTCCAAGTCTAAATCTAGAAAATTTTTGGAAACGGGAATTACAACACCGTTCCCTTTTTAAAGAACTATTTTAAAATTATATGGAATGTGTTAAAACACAGAATAATATTTAACAAGCATGACTCAGTGTTACGCTTTTATAAGTTTCTTAACATTTTGGAGTAATCCAAAACAGCTTTGTATAATAATTTCCAAATTAATCAAACCAATCCATTTCACCAAGAGGGTCTGATGCAACAAAACACAGATTTTGAATAAGACCGTTATTCCATTAACTGTTAATAGCTAACTCTTAGAAAACGATTTGGAAGGTTAAATTTCATCAGTTATGCAGAGCTAAGACATAACTGATTCATTAAGGCGAAAATATATCCCGACCATTCCAGATAAAATTCATATCTTAACAAATTGTATAAAGGTTATTTCTCAGCTAGCTCACCAAGCAAACTAAATATTAATTGCACATAATATATTTTATCAGTGCAGCTGGAGAAGTGGCTTTTTCATTATTTCTGAAAGAGATTTCTAGAACTGGTGATCCATCAATCTAACCAGGTTCAACTTACCTGACACTTTACTTGAAAAATCCTAACTTGAAGCCCCTTGATAAAGCCTTTCTATCTTTTTAATTGGTAAGAATACGCCTATTATATGTAATTTCTTTCATTTCTCACTAATTCTCTGAAATTAAAATTTTACTGCTATAGAAACAGTAAAAATGCTCTTCCATTGATTTTCATGAATCAAGACGTCATAGTTTTATATTTAAAGCCTTCTTATAATCTTGGACATCTAATTTATGTGTTGAAGGAACTGTTTTTAAAAAATAAGTAGTCATTGTGTTATGTAGAGAACATATTAAATCTTTTAAGACCTCCAGCCACATCAACATATCAAAAATATTTTAATTGAGGGCATTGCCAGTCTATCCATTTTTGGCAGCCATCTGTATTATGAAAATCATCAGCTAATACTATTAATTGTTCTAAGACATGCATTTCACATTCCACTCAGGTTCTCCAATGAAAAGACTGCCTTACTGTTTTTGAGGTTCAATTTCCCATAATGTTCATGTACAATTGCAATCTGCTCAGTTTGGTTGAGTTGGGCAGCAGTGGAAATCAGAATAAATAAAATACATGAATAAATGAATAAATAAATAGTTATTGAATGTAATCCTCTTGTAGATAATATTAGGGGAAAACTCATTTTAGACAAATTAATTGATCACATTCCAACTTATTAAAGCTCTTTATGATAAAAGCTTGAATCTTAAAAATTGAAATTCAGCAGTCAACTGAAAAGTTCTGATTGAAAAACAAGGGAAGAATTTCCCCAAATTTCAAAACAGTGAATTAAGTTTACAAAATACATTATAGGATTGTAGTATACTGTACTATATTCATATTACTTTTTTGTTCTTCTGTTCAATTGTGATTCTTGGAGATTGCCTTGACAAGTCCCTGCAAATTTCTAAGTAAGGTTTTTCAGAAGTGGTTTGCCACTTAGGGCTGGGAGAAACTGACTGGCTCAAGGTGACCCAGCTGACATTGTTCCTAAGGCAGGACCAGAACTCAAAATACTGTACAATACTCAGCTTAAATGAGGAGTGTCTAACAAATCTTACTAATTTCTAACAGCAATTTGTTTAAATCAATTTACTCTGATTCACAGCAAACAAATTTCATTTAACAGACCTCAGTTTAGCAGACTTCTGATTAAATAGACAGGGATACAGTATGCAGCCCCTTCATGGATTACTGCCTTGTCGTGGCGAAGGGGCTTGCGTAATTCAATGAAGCTATGAGCTATGCCGTGCAGGGCCACCCAAGACGGACAGGTCATAGCAGAGAGTTCTGACAAAACGTGATCCACTGGAGAAGGAAATGGCAACCCACTCCAGTATCTTTGCCATGAAAACCCTATGGACAGTACCAAAAGGCAAAACGATATGACGCTGGAAGATGAGCCCCTCAGGTCGGAAGGCGTCCAATATGCTACTGGGGAAGAGCAGAGGGCTAGTACTAGTAGCGCCAGAAAGAATGAAGCGACTGGGCCAAAGCCGAAAGGACGCTCAGCTGTGGATGTGTCTGGTGGTGAAAGGAAAGTCCAATGCTGTAAAGATTTTTTCTCCATAGGAACCTGGAATGTAAGATCCATGAATCAAGGAAAACTGGACGTGGTCAAACAAGAGATGACAAGACTGAACATTGACATCTTAGGTATCAGCGAACTAAAATGGACAGGAATGGGTGAATTTAATTCAGATGACCATCAGGTATACTACTGTGGGCAAGAATCCTTCAGAAGAAATGGAGTAGCCTTCATAGTCAATAAAAGAGTAGGAAAAGCAATACTGGGATACAATCCTCAAAATGACAGAATGATCTCAGTTCGAATCCAAGGGAAACCATTCAATATCACAGTAGTCCAAGTCTATGCCCCAACCACCAGTGCTGAAGAGGATGAAATTGACCAGTTCTATGAAGCACTACAGCACCTTATAGAACTAACACCAAAAAATGATGTTCTTATCATCATGGGGGATTGGAATGCTAAAGTAGGAAGCCAAAAGATAACTGGAATAACAGGCAAGTTTGGCCTTGGAGTGCAAAATGAAGCAGGGCACAGGCTGATAGAATTCTGTCAAGAGAATACGATGGTCATAGCAAACACTCTTTTCCAACAACCCAAGAGACGGCTCTACACATGGACATCACCAGATGGTCAACACAGAAATCAGATTGACTATATGCTCTGCAGCCAAAGATGGAGAAGCTCTATACAGTCAGTAAAAACAAGACCAGGAGCTGACTGTGGCTCAGACCATGAGCTTCTCCTTGCAAAGTTTAGGCTTAAACTGAAGAAAGTAGGGAAAAGCACTAGGCCAGTCAGGTATGAATTAAATCATATCCCTGTTGAATATACAGTAGAGGTGACAAATAGATTTAAGGAATTAGATCTGATAGACAGAGTGCCTGAAGAACTATGGACAGAGGTTCGTGACATTGTACAACAGGTAGCAACCAAAACCATCCCAAAGAAAAAGAAATGCAAGAAAGCAAAATGGCTGTCTGAGGAAGCTTTGCAAATAGCTGAGGAAAGGAGGGAAGCGAAAGGCAAGGGAGAAAAAGAAAGATACACCCAATTGAATGCAGAATTCCAGAGAATAGCTAGAAGAGATAAGAATGCCTTCTTAAATGAACAGTGCAAAGAAATAGAAGAAAACAATAGAATAGGGAGGACCAGAGATCTTTTCAAGAAAATTGGAGAAATGAAGGGAACGTTTAATGCAAAAATGGGCATGATAAAGGACCAAAATGGCAGGGACCTAACAGAGGCAGAAGAGATTAAGAAGAGGTGGCAAAATTACACAGAAAAACTATACAAGAATGAGCTTAACGTCCCTGATAATCACAATGAGGTGGTCACTGACCTCGAGCCAGACATCCTAGAATGTGAAGTGAAGTGGGCCTTAGAAAAGCTGAGCAACAACAAAGCTAGTGGAGGTGACAGTATTCCAGCTGAGCTATTCAAAATCTTAAAAGACAATGCAGTAAAAGTGCTACACTCAATTTGCCAGCAAATTTGGAAAACTCAACAGTGGCCACAGGATTGGAAAAGATCAGTTTACATTCCAATTCCTAAGAAAGGCAGTGCCAAAGAATGTTCAAACTATCGCACCATTGCACTCATTTCTCATGCTAGTAAAGTCATGCTTAAAATCCTACAAGCTAGACTTCAGCAGTATGTGGATCGAGAACTACCAGAAGTGCAGGCAGGATTTCGAAGAGGCAGAGGAACTAGAGATCAAATTGCCAACATACGCTGGATCATGGAGAAAGCTAGGGAGTTCCAGAAAAACATCTACTTCTGCTTCATTGACTATGCTAAAGCCTTTGATTGTGTGGATCATAACAAACTGTGGCAAGTTCTTAAAGAGATGGGAGTACCAGACCATCTTATTGGGCTCTTGAGAAACCTATATGCGGGTCAAGAAGCAACAGTGAGAACTGGACACGGAACCACTGATTGGTTCAAAATTGGGAAAGGAGTCCGGCAAGGCTGTATACTGTCGCCCTGCCTATTTAACTTATATGCAGAGCACATCATGAGAAAGGCAGGGCTAGATGAATCAAAAGTTGGAATTAAGATTGCCGGAAGAAATATCAACAACCTAAGATACGCAGATGATACCACTCTAATGGCAGAAAGTGAAGAAGAACTAAAGAGCCTCTTGTTGCAGGTGAAGAAGGAGAGTGCAAAACTTGGGTTGAAACTTAACATTAAGAAAACCAAGATCATGGCATCTGGCCCTCTCAATTCCTGGCAAATAGATGGGGAAGAAATGGAGGTAGTGACAGATTTTATTTTCCTGGGCTCCAAGATCACTGCAGATGGGGACTGTAGCCAAGAAATTAAAAGACGCTTGCTCCTGGGGAGGAAAGCCATGGCAAATCTAGACAGCACACTAAAAAGCAGAGACATCACCCTGTCAACAAAAGTGCGTATAGTCAAGGCTATGGTCTTTCCAGTTGCAATGTATGGTAGTGAAAGTTGGACCATAAGAAAGGCTGAGCGCCAAAGAATTGAGGCCTTTGAACTGTGGTGCTGGAGAAGACTCCTGCGAGTCCCTTGGACTGCAAGGCGATCAAACCGGTCAGTCCTAGAGGAGATCAATCCTGACTGCTCTTTAGAAGGCCAGATCCTGAAGCTAAAACTCAAGTACTTTGGCCACCTAATGAGAAGGAAGGACTCACTGGAGAAGAGCCTAATGCTGGGGAAGATCGAGGGCAATAGAAGAAGGGGACGACAGAGAATGAGGTGGCTGGATGGAGTCACTGAAGCAGTAGGCGTGAGCTTAAATGGACTCCAGAAGATGGTAGAGGACAGGAAGGCCTGGAGGAATGTTGTCCATAGGGTCGCGATGGGTCGGACACGACTTCGCAGCTAACAACAACAACAGTATGCAGGGACTTTGGCAGTAGTAAAAGCTGTAGTAGGGAGGGAAGACTGGAAGGTTCAGTACAGGGTGGATAGGCCAAAAGGATATTAATCAAAATCTACAGTCAGGTTTTTATTCATTTATTTAAGTTATGACATGTTTTTTATCTTTTCAATAGTGGATGAATATTGGAGAATTGGCAGGGCCAGGGGGAAGGGTAAAACGAGAGATCAGTTTAGAGACATTACTTAGCCACAAAGGAAATAAGTCCAACCCCCTCCCACTTGGTGTTGCCCCTTATCTAGCACTAACCAGTTGTTGAGCATTAGAGAAGATTCCTGTGCATAGACCTTAGTAATTTTAGCATTAGATCCTTATATGCTATGTAGCATATCAGGCAGCAGGGTAATAAATCAGTTAAATTGAACCTTCACATATCGTCCTGGTTTTTCACTGCCTGACAGTGAGGGAGTAGATGCCATTGCCAACTCTGCTGTGCCACAAGTTGGAAGCTTCTTGTCAGTTTTTAAATTTTCCTCTTCAAAGTATTTAGGTGGCCTGGAAGTTACTTCCCAATTAGATTTTTAAAACCTGAAAATTAGCCAAACTTCTCTTTATCAGTTCTAATGAAGAGGCTATGTAACTCTGTAGAATCAATAAAACAGAAGACAATAGGACTTCTTGACTGCAGTCATTTCATTATCAGATTCTAGAATGGCTAGACTTCTCTCGTGTAACATTAAACATTTTCTATAAATAGGATTCTTTCTTAAGAAACAGACAACAGCCTGTATCACGTTTAACTCTAGAGGTACTCCAGTGATAAAAAACAGTCAGATTTATTAAACCATGAATGTAATATATTTGATTAAAAACCAGAGTGGAGACCAGCTCCAAATATCGTCCTGCAAGCCATGTGACATCAAGATAGGGCTTAAAGAGAATGAAATTGTTCCATTAAAGCCCAAACCATGGTAGTGGGATAAGGTAAATAGTTACTTTCCATGTCCTCCACCATAGATCAAATGACCGCAAGAGAAATTGAATTCAGAAATTCAGCTAGAATCCAATTTGTAACTGAAAATGACATGCCCATCTTATGATAAATCTGAAAAAGCCAAACTATAATATTTCAATAAGATAAGAAATACTTCTTTGTATAAAGTGTTCTTTTGTTTTGTAGTACATGTCAGGATTTGGTAATGAATTCACCTCTGAAGATCCACGCTGCCCTGGAGCTTTACCAGAAGGACAGGTATTTAAAATATTGAGAAATGGATCTGACCAAATGACAAGAGAATTGTTCAGCCTGGCCCTTTCAGAAGATTTAAAAAAAACATCACTCTGTGAATAAAACTACATATGGGGGATAGGCAAACAAGGGAGGTACCCCCCAAGTGCCAACATAACTAGAAGAATGTATTTCTCTTTGACAATGGATTTTGTGTGAAACATATTGAGTCATCAATTTAAAAAATGGGGTTCCCTCTTTTGTTTCTAACAAAATAATTCTATAAAAGAAAAGTAACCTGGAGATAAGAACGGCAAGAAGATTTTTCCTTGACTGTTGTAGGGATTGAAAACATCACATTTACCAGGGAGCTTATCTTACCTAAACAATCTTGCTTGAGAAGATGAAGAGATTTTCTGCTGACTTTTGTACTTGAAGAAGACAGATGTTTCGATGATTTTCCTCCAAGTTCAGTCTTGGAGGTCATTTGCCTCCTCCAGAGAACTGAACTCAGTCCTTAGTCCAGATTCTCCTACAAAACAAACTTTTGAAGTAGTACTCTTGTCCTGAGTATAATTAACTTCTGGCAGTCATTTTTCATCTCTAAGTTCAAAGATACTGTCCAAAAGCATGGCTGTCAATAACTATCTTGTTATATTTATGTTATTTATAACAGAAGCAAAATTGAGTTATGTTCAACTAGAGTCACATTGGCTCATTATTGTTGTTCATAAACCTTGGGACAGAAACTTCATTTTTCCAGTTGTGTCTTCGAATAGCTTTACAGGGTCTATTGGTCTGTACTGGAAATTCAGAAGTATCCTATGGAAGAAGATGCAAAGTGTTCTTGAGGAGTCTGTCAAAATATGACATAAAATATGTCATCACTCTCAGTTGAATCCAGGAGGACTATAACATTTATGTAATCTGCATATTAAAGAAAAAACTTAATTCTAATTAATTTCTATTCATTTAGAATAATCCTCAAGTCTGCCCGTATGGTCTGTATGCTGAACAACTCTCAGGTTCAGCATTTACCTGTCCACGATCCTCCAATAGGAGAAGGTATGTGTGAATTTAGGAGAAACAGCATCATAATATTGGCCATGGAATCCATTGCAATATCATTTCAAAGAGAAAGGCTTTGGCTTCTATATTAGTGATAGGCTTAGCCATCAGAACAAAATGGTAAACTATTGAGGTACTGGACCTGAAGCATGGAGACCCAGGGTCTGGCCCTTTATTAGGCATAGAAGCTAATGAGGTGGCCTAGGGGCCAGTCACCTTCTCTCATGCCAAATCCACATCTACAGTAAGCTGGATGAAAAACAAAACTCCTTATCACACTGTGCAATGATAGTTTCACTTGTGAGGACTAAGTAAGCACAGAGCAGAAACAGACAGATGCTGCAACTAAGCAGAACAAACACATTTTCCATAGTGTACAATTGAACGGAGAAGAGCAAAAGTACGTTGTGTCAGATTTTAATAGAAAAGAAGGATGTGTGGGCTGGGGCAAAGGGTTTTCTCATATGTCCTTTTTTCCCAGCATGGCACAAAAACTGAACTTTTATATCTGAGAATAGCACTGTGTGGCTTTGCCCTTCTATGAATTCCCACTAAGTGGGAAAAAGTTGGTGTGTACAAGAAAATACATGTTTTTGTTGAAAGAAAACATTTGTATGATAATGAATGCTGAAATCAGCTGATATAACTGATGCATGTTCATGTGTGTTCTAGACTATCTTCAATGGTTTCTTCTTTTGTCCAAAAAAATAATAATCCAGAATTTTATATTGGTGTAAAAAATGTGAAAATGAAAAGTCAAAGAAGCTTACCACATCTTTAAAAGTTGCAAGAAAACAATTAATACTTTACACCAAAATCAGTCCCAACAATTACATTGAATTCTTGGGTACTTTTAGATACCTGGATTTAGTAACTTTGTGCTTCTTTTATATTAAATTCTGACATATTCCCACCCAGGAAAACCCTATTCTCCAAGATGGTGTCTGGCAGTAATGCAAAGATGAGACATATTATTTATCAAAAAATAATACATTATGGTGTATCATTCAAAACAAAATCCCAAACTTTTCAAATTTGAAATATTTTGAGCTCAAAACACTATTTTAAGTTTGAAATAAATTGTTCCAACTTTTCTGTAAGGGATTTTTTTTATTTTGAATTGGAAGTGTTGGTGTTTCAAGCAGATTTCCAGAATGGCAAAATGGGGCACTTAACCCTCAAAATGATTCAAATTTAAATTGTTTTTATGTATCCCTAATAAATAAGCCTCTTGGAACATCATTTTAATGTTGCAATATTACGGTACCTTCTTCTGTCAGGGAGTAGTGTCAAGTATGCACAGGGTAATATGTTGTACCATATAGGTGACTAGCTCTGCTTATCAGCAGTTCTAGACACCAGAATGTTCCCACCCTCTGCAATATACATTCTAACCAGCAAGGGACAGTGGAAAGGCTTCTAAAAAAATTGCAAGCTCAAAATTGCCTAATAACACTTTCTGACAAAATCAGCAAAACTTTCTAGAAAGGATGACTGTGCTGCAGTTCATCCATTTCTTCCCTACACATAAATGTTCAAGTAGCAGAACATGCACACAGTCCAGCACTGGAGAGGGAGACTGAACAATTATGAAAGAACTGATTTACAGCAGTGTTAAAGGTATTCATGAGGAGTCTTACAGAGAAAGTAATAAAAGATTTGACCATCTGATTTAGATCACTCAATTTGCAACACATGAAGTAGCCTTTGAAAATCACCAAGAAAGTTCAGTTGGTGCAAAATACAGCTGTGACAATGAAAACATGCTTATTGTCAGTCTCCAGATTGCCCTATTGCACCACTGTTATTTCTGAGTATCATTCAAGCTGCTGGTTGCCATCTCTAGGCAACAGAATTTGTATTAAATGAATATGGATTATGTTCATGTATTATATTCTTTCACTTCCATTAAATTTTCAAGTAAGATTTGGACTGATGGCATAATCAGATATGTCAAACTTGCGACGTCACATGACGTCGCACAATGTATCGGGATGGTTTTGCCATTGCTGGCAACGGGGTTGGCGCGGCTTCCGCATGACGCATCCAACCCATGGGCCAGCAGTTTGACACCCAAACCAGAACTATCTGTACTTCTCAACTGTCCACCGTCTGAGTATTTGCACCAATCTAGAAGAACCTCTACCAGTTAAAGGGAAACTCTCTGTAAGTCCAATTTCCTAGGACTTTCCCTTTACCCTTCAGGTTAAGTCCATAAACAACTACTCATTTGGCCATCATAGTACATTAACTATACCCCCCCCCCATTCAACTCTACTGGATATTGATTGCCCCTGCCCCTTGGGGATACCATGCTACTCCTGCTGAGTTCCCAGAGTTCAGTGTAAAGCACAGGAGGCAAGAGGGAGCTAAGGGACCAAAGGTGACTCCAATGGAAAGTAGATTTATATGTTTAAGGAGTTTTCCCTCCCCTATTGCTCTAATTACCTAAAAGGTGCAGTGCATTTTCTAGAGAAACCTGTAGCTTATTTCAGAGATCAACAAAGCACTGAATATTATCATTTCTTGGATAATCACATATGTTCACAGCATTTATTTTCTCCCTAGCTGGTTATATAGAATTCTGCCTTCTGCTTGCCACAAGCCCTTCCATACTATTGATCAGGGTCATCTGACACATAACTGGAATGAAACTGAACCGGAGCCCAACCAGGTAATCATATCTGGCAAGGAATCTCCTGTTTCTGTATATTGGCTCCAAAATGCTACTGTTGTTGTTCACTTTTGTAACTTTCCAACAGGCTTAGCCAGTTTGGCTGCTGTTCTCATATTTTCTGGTACTTTTCTACTTGAGTGCCATTTTCCTTGTCTAGTTCAGTTTGGAATCACCTGTGCTTTAGAGAGCCACCTCTGGTTGAGTTTTTTACAAGTTTTTTAGAAGTTTCTGTTTATGCTGCATAAACTAAAATCCTCCCAAAACCAACCCTTCCGCCTCTGTGATCTGCTTTGAATGAATCTCATCAAAAATTATCCCTGGATTAAAGTGTGCAGAACAAATGGACTGAGGAATTGCTTACCAAACTGTCAAAGATAAGTATCTGGGAAAGTTTTTGGGAAGAGAACTCAATCAGTAAACAGTTTGCAGATAAATCAGCATGGATTTATTAAAACAAGTCCTGAGAGTTTAAATTTATCTCATGCTTTGATCTGCTAAATTTCTTAGCAAATGTATTTTGATTTCAAGAAAGTACTTGTCAAGATACCCTCGTTACATTTGTCAGAGTCCAATCCAAGTTGTGTGGCCAATAAATTAATAATAAACCTGATAAACAGATTAAGGTGATGGCTGAAATTTAAGTCTGCTGGCTACAAATGTTTCAAAACAGCTACGGTGACTGATCATTAGTGGTTCCTCATCCTAAAAACTGGAATTGAGATATGAAGTAGAGTAATATAGAACAATAGGGATCAAAGGAGCCTCAGATGTCTTCAAATCTTACCCCCTGCACAGGGAAGGAATCTTCAGACCATCCCAGTCAAATATTTTTTTTAAAAAAAACCAACAGTGCTGGAATATCTATGATTCTAGGGGGCAATCTGTCCTATTACATCATAGCCTTTACAGTCAAGAAATTATTCCTTATTTCAAGTATGGATCTTGCTCCGCAAAGTATTTACCTGCTGACTCTTGCCCTTCCCCAGACCGTATGGAGACTAAATCCACAATCTCTTCCCTGTAATCGTAGTGATCAGAAAACTGCTATCCTGTCTCTCCTTAGCTTTCTCTACTTTATGCAAAACACACAGTTCTTCATAGGATTTAGCCTCCAAACCTCTTGCTATTTTTGTTGCTTTTCTCTGGACCTCTTTCCTGTTCCTCAGCATCTTTCTTGTACTATGATGACCAAACCTGGACATTTTATATAAGTTGCATATTAATTATAGTACAAAATACCTCAGATGGCATCAATTATTTTAGAATGATGTCTGTTTTTCTTTCAGTTGAGATGGAAGCCATTTGAGATCCCTACAATCTTTCAAAAAAAGCTGGACTTTGTAACTGTAAGTAACTATACAGAAGCATTAAAAGCATTTTTCACTTAATCTTTCTAATATGAATAAGAATGGAGTTTTCAACTTGAAGGGAAGGTACTTGAGGTCATGGTAGACTTACCTCCAATCTTAATTCTTGTATGCATACATATTAACCTTCATGTAATCTTCATTTTATAACCGTTTTGTTTAGTGACTACTTGCTAATTACTGTAAGATGACAACTTTTATAGATTTCCAGTTCCTATTATAATGGCAAATAACTCTTTTGGGAAAGTACTAAATAAATTGATCTTTCAATATTTAAAGCTCTCCTTGATCATTAACTTTGGTAATATTCTCCACATTAATTTCACCCTGCACCTTTTCAACTGTATGAACACTTTACCAACTCATTTCTGCTTTTCAAGTTTTTACAAGGTCAGGTCAAAATCTTCCAATAGATGTCTGTGTAAACTAGAATCCAGGATGTTCATGTCAATTAAAACTTGCATTAAAGAATTTCTCGATTATTCTGAAACAGCAAGCTAAAAACCTTGGCTCTTAAATCCAGAAGTATCCATATTCTGTAGTTTTAGGAAGGCAGAACTGGTCAAACATTACTGTATTAATGTTCTGAATTTTTGATTCTGCCATGCATTATTCTGGTAACCAAAGGAAATCAAAGCAATTCTAATGATTATACCTTTGTTTTCTTATAATTAATTTTTTTCATAGGGACTATATACTTTGTGTGGTGCTGGTGAGCCAAAGTCAGGGAATGGGCTGGCAATTCACATCTTCATCTGTAACAACTCCATGATTAACAGGTCTGTATGGAGTCAGAGTATCTCATGGGTTCTATCTAAACTTCTAAAAGAGTGGATATTTGAAGATAGCCCGGATACTCTATTTGTTGAGACTTGACTACTATTAAGGAACTTTTCCTTTCTTTCCTCATCTATATATTATGAATAATTGAAAGGTTTATATCACAAAATGTGTTAGATTGGTTCTAGCCTAATTCCTTATCATATGTTGCAAATTTCATTACAACTTTGATGAACCTTGATTCAGGCTTAGTCTGCTGAGAAGAAGAACCTGAATTTAAGTTTAGCCCCCCCCCCACCAAAAAAAGTTAAACAAAACATTTTACTGATCTTAGATTTGGGCTCATTATTTCAGGAAATCACTTTCTTTTCAAGTAAATATAGTAAAAAAGTAAAAGTGACAATAGGCAGAAGGAAATGCACAATAATATTCTCTCAGTGGGTCTGAAACAATACATAGCAATCTATTTGACTAGAGAATTTTTAGAAATCTATGCATTACTAGAACAAGCAATTGAATATTGGAATTTCATTTTGTAAGAAGAAAAGCATATTCTCTAGCAATAGAAACTAGGAAATTGATGACTAGTCCAGTAAGGAGGGTTAATATTTTAAGGGGGGGGGATTCCCAACTTACCAAATCTTGTTGACTGATTGATGGATACAGTTCTTCCTTTTAACCTTCTCATTAAAGGTTATATGAGACCTTTTTAACCTTTAGGTGGGAAGTAATTGATATGCTGTAAAACGTAATCCAGAAATCTAGGGTTGGTAGTTATATGTGAACCCCAGACAACATGTAGCAGAAAAATGAAAAGTTGTTTTCAATAAAACCATAAAAGGCTAGTAATTTGGCATGCGGTTCCCTAGGTGGTAGCAAAGTACTCTTCCATTGATTTATCTGGCTCTAAGTTGACTTGAGAGGAAAACAAATTTCTTTCATAATTAAACAAATGGAGTCTCTCAGTGCTTGCTTCTTTGACCCCTTAGAACTTACCCAGAAAGATAATCATATTTTCCCATTTTCTTCAAATTAAGCCAAAAATTCTAGTCTCCCACAGGGTTTTCTTCCCAAGTCCATGTGGAAGAAAAGACTGGGTTAGGGGAGACAGTATCCTATTCCAACTGAAATCTGCACTCCTACACACCCTCCCATGTAATGTGAATGTAGTGAATGTAGTACAATTCCTGATCAGGAATGAAGCTCAGATTTTAGCCTGGTTTGTTCCTTGGTAGGTGAACAAGACTTTCTTATGTCAAAGGAAAAGTCTTCATCAGGGTCCAGTCCAAGCCGGGAATAAAAAACATGGTGACTGCTTTAGAAAAAAAGTTGTAGTTTACTGAAGAGGAGAGCCAGACAGAGAGATGGCTCTGGAAGAAAAGAGAGTCTGCACATGTAGAAGGGAGTGGGCTTTTATACCCTCTTGGGCTTTTGTTTGGAGTTGTTTCCTGTTCCTGGTTGAGGCTTTGTATTTCCTGTGTCATGTACTGTGAGTCTGAGTGTGCCCTTTTGGCAACTATGGGTTAATCCTATTATGTCCTGTCTTAGAGTTTGGATGGGGTATGTAGATTTTAGGTGTCTTTGACTTCCTAAGCTTCTAGCTGGAGGGTTCCAACCTTCCTGAATGGATTATTACATCTGCATTTCTACAGAGCTGGATTCTGCTTGGGGGAGGGAGACTTGGGGCTGTTAAGAAAAACTGGGCATGCTTTTCTGCCTCTTTAAGATCCTTTAAGGAAATATAATATTCTGCCCTTGTAATATTTCCTTCTCTGGGGGGTGGGGTGACTTCCCACATTTAATGATAGAAGCCTCTGAAAATTATAGATTTAAGCTCTAGCAGCATAAGATATACTATGATTGTAATGTCTAGCAGTTCACCAGAAAGTTCTTACCAGGTGATTAGAGTAGTAGTAATAGAGGGTGAACCCAATATTTTCACTGAAGGATTTACCCAGAGTTTCAAACCTAGCATTAAGAGGGGAAGGTGTAAAAGCACCTTTAATAGGTCAAAAACAAGCTTTTGGATTCTCATGTTTCTATCCAAACATAAAGCAAACTAATCCTGATTTCACTGAAGTACTTGTAATTCCTGAGTATTAGATATACTAAGATGTACTAAGTGATTTAAACAACTCTAAACTATCCCATACAGTTTGTCCTAGGGGCAAAATAGTGGAATATAAAACATAATCATATAAAAAATAGCTGTTTTGAGACATTTGAATGTTCCAAACACAAACACACTAGCATGGAATTTTTGTAAGACTTTACTTAAAAATTAAGTTTCGTCGACCTTCCGGGGAAGAAATGGCAGACTGAAAACAGTTCTATCAATGAACAGAGGGGATTGAAGACCTTGCAAGTATAATTCCTCTCTGGACAAGGATTGGTACTTGGTATGAATTTAGAATCTAGAGTTCATAATATATTCCCCAGAAGTGTGTAATTACTTATTCTTTTTTTCAATATAGATGTTTTTGTAATTCTGATGGAGACTTTCTGATTGGTGAGTTGTGAACTATTATTCTGAAAGTTTGTATACTGTTATTTCTTTTACAAACTGGAATGTTAATTGGGCTAATGAAAGAATATGAAGAATCTATTACACAGTCAGATGACATACTGACCAAGTAAAATAAAACTTGGGCTACCCTTTTTATAAAATAAATTTTGTAAAGACACATGTCCTAGAACAAGATCCTATAAGTACTGTATATTCTTCCAATATTTTTTCTATGCTATCATTCATGAAAGGATATCAACTATGACATCCAGATTGGCAAGTTTATCAAGAACTTAGAAAATCATCCTATTTCATAGCAATATCATAGAAAAAAGTATATCAGCAATCAGAAATAAAAAAGGAAAAATCAGTCTGACTTGAAAAAAGGAAACGCAAATATCAAGTATTATTTTAAATAGTTTGAGATAAAAAAAATCTATAGGCATTAGTTAACAGTTTTTGATACTACAAGTCCAGCTTCTCTCCCATTATAATGCTACTTACAATAGTGACTTTTTTCCTCTCTTCAAGTCAGTGTTGACTCCTGGCAATTGCCTTAACAGGTCTCTGCTGTTTCCTTGGTAGGATTTTAAAACTGGTTTGCCCTTGCTTACTTCCTAGAGCTCACAGGGATGGCCCGAAGCTACTCAGCTAGTTTTTGCCTTAGGTGGGACTAGAACTCACAATTTCCTGGTTTCTAGTCTGCTGCCTTAACCATACTGGCTCTCACTATAGAGAGTAATGCCTCCCAAATTATTTCCGATTGTAATTAGATCTTGCTTCCTGTGAATCAGGGCTCTGTGAAAATGTCAATTCATTTTGCATCTCAGCATGATTACTCTTACACAGTGGTGGGATTCAAATATGTAAACAACTGTTTCTCTGTATGGATGCCGCTTCTGGGCCTGGGCAACAAAAAATTAGCTACTGGTTCTGCCGAAGTGGTGTGAACCACTGCTCTTACAAAAGATTTTAATTCAATGAACTAACCCAAAATATTTCAACTGGTTTATTTTGAACAAAATCCAAAGTCCATAATCATGTTGCATTCTAGTTATGAATGCCCACATTTTATTTTGAATTTATTTATGATATCCATGATTCTGGAATTTTATCCTGTGTTTCTAAATAATCATAATTCCTAGACATTCTGTTTCCACATGTTTAATGCTGCAGTCTTTGCAACATTATCTGAACATGTTGGTTGCTTACAGAAACAACACTCAGGCATGCCTAGTAGGAGTTTGGAATTAAACACAATATCAAAAGGAATATTAAAACATAGAAACTTATAGATTTCAATACCTTCTCCTAAATTTTCTTTATAAAATTGACAAGATTAATTTTAGCATGATCTTAGCATGATCTTTTTAGCATGATCTTTTTAAAGTATCACAATATTGTCTGAGGTAAACAAATAGAATTCTGCACTTGCATTTTCTTTATCCAGTACCACAGCAAGGCAAACTGCTCATCACTACAGAGTTTGGCAAGCTGCTAGTGGAGCCGAATGAGATCTGTGTCATTCAGGTAAGCACTGTAGCCATATGCCTATCCGTCACTCTTTACCTTATAACTCCTGAGTGAAATGGACAGATGAACACTGATGTGTATCCATGTTTGAAGTTACTCCATGGATCCTTAAAAAAAAAGACTGCTTGCTATACTTTTTCTGAAAAGATGTGCTTTTATAGCCATGTGTAACTTTTTAATGTTTTAAGTAATGTGAATATATTTCACATTACTTGTTTATTATTTACATGCAAGACTATGGCATGTTAAGTCTTCTGGATGTTTTTGGGCCAGCACTTTCTCTTAGTCCATGACATCAGGCTCAGGTGATAAACCAGCTGGCCATTCCTTTCGCAACCGTTGGATCAATATACTTGGTTGACTTGAAAAAACTGGACCCTGCATTTGTGGGAAAATGCTAGGAAGAAAAATAAATTCCATGTATCTGTCAAGACTTTGTTTCTTTTACAACCACGCTAACTAAGCATAACATAGGGTCAAATATTCTCTTGCTTTCTCATAATACCTATATCCTACAGCTGAATCCAAGTTTGGGCAACATGCCAGCCTGTTTTGAGGGGAACCTCTTTGTACTGCAGTCTTCGTTCTTACTTCAGGTGGCTTACAGTTATGCACAACTGGCTCACAAATTAGCACATTTGTCAAATTAAGATTAATAATTTTTGTATAGACAGTAGAACTACTGTCTGGGTAAGTGTTCAGAAATTATCTGAAAAGGATTTTAATAGGATTAAAATAAAGGAAATGTGAGTTATGAAATTGGAAGGCTTCTGAAAAGGAAAATGCATTTTCAGTTGATACCACCACACTTTGGACTCCCTCCTGGCAGAGAGATGGTCACCTTCATTCCTCTGGGATTTTAGGAAAATAAATGATGTTTGTATCATCTAGCTTTTATCTTTCTCGATTTTGTCATTTTATACACACACACACACACACACACACACACACGTGCATATATATATATAAATAAACACACACACACACATATGTTTGCGTGTAAATTTTAGATTGCTAACAAAGAATTAAAGGGAGACTGATATGCATTTCAAACTTATTTGTTTTCATTAGTCAGCCATACCCTTCTGAGATTCGAACCTGGGCTGATTGCACATTAGGCAGTTGTTTTAACCTCTAGGCCACAAGCTCTATCTCACTTTGTTAGCTGAGAAGCAAGGGAGATATGTGTTAAATGCTTGTTAACTATTTAGATTACCTTGCTAGGCCCCAAACATGGGGCCCCAAACATGGGGCCTAACAAGGTAATCTAAATAGTTAACAAGCATTTAACACATATCTCCCTTGCTTCTCAGCTAACAAAGTGAGATAGAGCTTGTGGCCTAGAGGTTAAAACAACTGCCTAATGTGCAATCAGGCCAGGTTCGAATCTCAGAAGGGTATGGCTGACTGATGAAAACAAATAAGTTTGAAATGCATATCAGTCTCCCTTTAATTCTTTGTTAGCAATCTAAAATTTACACAAATATAAGCTGTCACTGTTGTGACTACTGCCTGTGGATGGCCTTCGGTTAGGCCGAAACAGGAAATAAAGATTTGTCCCATGTTTGGGGCCTAGCAAGCTAATCTAAATAGTTAACAAGCATTTAACACACACACACACATATATATGTGTGTGTGTGTGTGTTCTTCGGGTTTGGGAGTTACTATTTTATATTGACAGTCTCCTGGAACGATAACATAGAAACAAAATAAATAAATAGCTATACTTTTTTGTAATATCAACAGAAATTCAGATGCTTTTGTAAAGATACTACCATCGCCTGATAAGCAGAGATAGCTTTATCTCAAGACTACCTTTTATAGAACTTTTTTGGTACTTTAGTGCAATGCAAACTGCATTATTTTCAGGAAGAACTTAATGGAAATAAGTTGGAATTTGATATATTCTCTGATAGTGAAACAATAATAATCAGTCCTAATATTTACATTCATATTTTGTCTCCTCCTCAGAAAGGAATGCGTTTTAATGTGGAAGTATATGGAGAAACTCGAGGCTACATCCTAGAAATATATGGTGTACATTTTGAGTTACCTGATCTGGGACCAATTGGTAAATATACTATTTCTGCTTCCAAAAATAATTATGTCATTTTTCTTAATACTTATTTAACACTCGTAGCATACATTTATGTTTTTATATATAAGTCACGTGGAACTGGGTGACAAATTATTCATGACAGCAAAAAAAATATGTAAAGTTCTGTCCCAAGGTATGGAGGGTATTAAACCTAGTGCAAAGAAATTGATAAGCATCTCTGTCCTTCATATTGCTAATAAAGGCACTGAGAAAACAACTACCAGTCATAACAATCACTGGAATACATTTGGTGCTTGCTGGGAATTTTAAGATTAGCGATTTAAATAGCCTTTGGGGAAGACAAGCTGTTGTTGTTGTTAGTTGCAAAGTGGTGTCCAACCCATCGCGATCCCATGGACAATGTTCCTCCAGGCCTTCCTGTCCTCTACCATCTTCTGGACTCCATTTAAACTCACGCCTACTGCTTCAGTGACTCCATCCAGTCACTCATTCTCTGTCGTCCCCTTCTTCTATTGCCCTCAATCTTTCCCAGCATTAGGCTCTTCTCCAGTGAGTCCTTCCTTCTCATTAGGTGGCCAAAGTATTTGAGTTTCAACTTCAGGATCTGGCCTTCTAAAGAGCAGTCAGGGTTGATCTCTCTAGGACTGACCGGTTTGAACACCTTGCAGTCCAAGGGTCTCGCAGGAATCTTCTCCAGCACCATAGTTCAAAGGCCTCAATTCTTTGGTCCTCAGCCTTTCTTATGGCCCAACTTTCACAGCCATACATTGCAACTGGGAAAACCATGGCCTTGACTAAACGCACTTTTGTTGACAGGGTGATGTCTCTGCTTTTTAGTGTGCTGTCTAGATTTGTCATGGCTTTCCTCCCGAGGAGCAAGCGTCTTTTAATTTCTTGGCTACAGTCCCCATCTGCAGTGATCTTGGAGCCCAGGAAAATAAAACCTGTCACTACCTCCATTTCTTCCCCATCTATATGCCAGGAATTGAGAGGGCTAGATGCCATGATCTTGGTTTTGTTAATGTTGAGTTTCAAGCCACCTTTTGCACTCTCCTTCTTCACCCACATCAAGAGGCTCTTTAGTTCCTCTTCACTTTCTGCCATTAGAGTAGTATCATCTGCATATCTTAGGTTGTTGATATTTCTCCCAGCAATCTTAATTCCAACTTTTGATTCATCTAGCCCTGCCTTTTTTCATGATGTGCTCTGCATATAAGTTAAATAGGCAGGGCGACAGTATACAGCCTTGCTGAACTCTTTTCCCAATTTTGAACCAATCAGTGGTTCCGTGTCCAATTCTCACTGTTGCTTCTTGACCCGCATATAGGTTTCTCAAGAGACAAATAAGATGGTCTGGTACTCCCATCTCTTTAAGGACTTGCCACAGTTTGTTGTGATCCACACAATCAAAGGCTTTAGCAAGTCAATGAAGCAGAAGTAGATGTTTTTCTGGAACTCCCTAGCTTTCTCCATGATCCAGCATATGTTGGCAATTTGATCTCTATTTCCTCTGCCTCTTCGAAATCCTGCCTGCACTTCTGGTAGTTCTCGATCCACATACTGCTGAAGTCTAGCTTGTAGAATTTTAAGCATGACTTTATTAGTATGTGAAATAAGAGGAATGGTGCAATAGTTTGAACATTCTTTGGCATTGCCTTTCTTTGGAATTGGAATGTAAACTGACCTTTTCCAATCCTGTGGCCACTGTTGAGTTTTCCAAATTTGCTGGCAAATTGAGTGTAGTACTTTTACTGCATCATCTTTTAAGATTTCGAATAGCTCAGCTGGAATACTGTCACCTCCACTAGCTTTGTTGTTGCTCAGCTTTCCTAAGGCCCACTTCACTTCACATTCTAGGATGTCTGGCTCGAGGTCAGTGACCACCTCATCGTGGTTATCAGGGACATTAAGCTCATTCTTGTATAGTTCTTCTATAGCCTAAATTTTGCAATGAGAAGCTCATGGTCTGAGCCACACTCAGCTCGTGGTCTTGTTTTTACTGACTGTATAGAGCTTCTCCATCTTTGGCTGCAGAGGACATAGTCAATCTGATTTCTGTGTTGGCCATCTGGTGATATCCATGTGTAGAGCCGTCTCTTCGGTTGTTGGAAATGAGTGTTTGCTATGGCCATCGTATTATCTTGACAAAATTCTATCAGCCTGTGCCATGCTTCATTTTGTACTCCAAGGCCAAACTTGCCTATTATTCCAGTTATCTTTTGGCTTCCTACTCTAGCATTTCATTCCCCCATAATGATAAGGAAATCATTTTTTGGTGTTAGTTCTATAAGGTGCTGTAGGGCTTCATATAACCGGTCAATTTCATTCTCTTCAGCACCAGTGTTTGGTGCATAGTCTTGAACTACTGTGGTATTGAATGGTTTGCCATGGATTCGCACTGAGATCATTCTGTCATTTGGGGGGTTGTATCCCAGTATTGCTTTTCCTACTCTTTTATTGACTATGAAGCCTACTCCATTTCTTGTGAGGGATTCTTGCCCACAGTAGTATACCTGATGGTCAATTCACCCATTCCTGTCCGTTTTAGTTTGCTGATTCCTAAGATGTCGATGTTCAGTCTTGTCATCTCTTGTTTGACCACGTCCAGCTTGCCTTGATTCATGGATTTTACATTCCAGGTTCCTATTGGAGAATAAATCTTTACAGCATCGGACGTTTCTTTCACCACCAGATGCGAGTGTCCTTTCGGCTTTGGCCCAGTTGCTTCATTCTTTCTGCCGCTACTAGTACTAGCCCTCTGCTCTTCCCCAGTAGCATATTGGACACCTTCTGAACGGAGGGGCTCATCTTCCAGTGTCATATCTTTTTGCCTTTTGGTACTGTCCATGGGGTTTTCATGGCAAAGATACTGGAATGGGTTGCCATTTCCTTCTCCAGTGGATCACATTTTGTCAGAACTCTCTGCTATGATCTGTCCATCTTGGATGGCCCTGCATAGCATAGCTCATAGCTTCATTGAGTTATGCAAGCTCCTTCACCACGACAAGGCAGTAATCCGTAAAGGAGAGACAAGCTGTACACTTAGTGACCACTTCAGTGACCATTCAAAGTTATGATAGCATTGAACAAGGAGCCTTATGGCTGGTTCTCGAAGATGCAGGAATTGCAATGTTCCCACACTAACGTGGTTGCAATTTGGATGCTTAGCAACTGGTGTTCAATTATGATGATCACAGCATTCCTCAGTCAGGCTCAACATTTGCAACCTTCACTGCTGGCTTCTGAGGAGCAAAGTCACAGGGGAAGCTGTCAGGAAGTCTGAGCCGTGTGATGTGGTCATGTGACATTATACTTAATGTCCATGTGTAATTTGCTTAATAACTGCAACTAGAACCACAAGAACTACCATCCAAGTTAGCATATGCTGATTTTGACCTTTAAAGCCCTATATGGCTTAGAACTAGGTTACCCGAAGAGGCTCCTTTTCTTGTAAAACCCTTAACTGGACTTTTAAGATCATCTAATGAGGCCTCAAAAGGGACGTGGTGGCTCAGTGGATTAGGATGCTGAGCTTGTCGATTAGAAGATCGGCAGTTTGGCGGGTCGAATCCTGAGTGCCGCATAACAGATTGAGCGCCTGTTACTCGTCCCAGCTTCTGCCAACCTAGCAGTTCGAAAGCACGTTGTTGGAAATGAGTGTTTGCTATGGCCATCGTATTATCTTGACAAAATTCTATCAGCCTGTGCCATGCTTCATTTTGTACTCCAAGGCCAAACTTGCCTATTATTCCAGTTATCTTTTGGCTTCCTACTCTAGCATTTCATTCCCCCATAATGATAAGGAAATCATTTTTTGGTGTTAGTTCTATAAGGTGCTGTAGGGCTTCATAGAACCGGTCAATTTCATTCTCTTCAGCACCAGTGTTTGGTGCATAGTCTTGAACTACTGTGGTATTGAATGGTTTGCCATGGATTCGCACTGAGATCATTCTGACATTTGGGGGGTTGTATCCCAGTATTGCTTTTCCTACTCTTTTATTGACTATGAAGCCTACTCCATTTCTTGTGAGGGATTCTTGCCCACAGTAGTATACCTGATGGTCAATTCACCCATTCCTGTCCGTTTTAGTTTGCTGATTCCTAAGATGTCGATGTTCAGTCTTGTCATCTCTTGTTTGACCACGTCCAGCTTGCCTTGATTCATGGATTTTACATTCCAGGTTCCTATTGGAGAATAAATCTTTACAGCATCGGACGTTTCTTTCACCACCAGATGCGAGTGTCCTTTCGGCTTTGGCCCAGTTGCTTCATTCTTTCTGCCGCTACTAGTACTAGCCCTCTGCTCTTCCCCAGTAGCATATTGGACACCTTCTGAACGGAGGGGCTCATCTTCCAGTGTCATATCTTTTTGCCTTTTGGTACTGTCCATGGGGTTTTCATGGCAAAGATACTGGAATGGGTTGCCATTTCCTTCTCCAGTGGATCACATTTTGTCAGAACTCTCTGCTATGATCTGTCCATCTTGGATGGCCCTGCATAGCATAGCTCATAGCTTCATTGAGTTATGCAAGCTCCTTCACCACGACAAGGCAGTAATCCGTAAAGGAGAGACAAGCTGTACACTTAGTGACCACTTCAGTGACCATTCAAAGTTATGATAGCATTGAACAAGGAGCCTTATGGCTGGTTCTCGAAGATGCAGGAATTGCAATGTTCCCACACTAACGTGGTTGCAATTTGGATGCTTAGCAACTGGTGTTCAATTATGATGATCACAGCATTCCTCAGTCAGGCTCAACATTTGCAACCTTCACTGCTGGCTTCTGAGGAGCAAAGTCACAGGGGAAGCTGTCAGGAAGTCTGAGCCGTGTGATGTGGTCATGTGACATTATACTTAATGTCCATGTGTAATTTGCTTAATAACTGCAACTAGAACCACAAGAACTACCATCCAAGTTAGCATATGCTGATTTTGATCTTTAAAGCCCTATATGGCTTAGAACTAGGTTACCCGAAGAGGCTCCTTTTCTTGTAAAACCCTTAACTGGACTTTTAAGATCATCTAATGAGGCCTCAAAAGGGACGTGGTGGCTCAGTGGATTAGGATGCTGAGCTTGTCGATTAGAAGATCGGCAGTTTGGCGGGTCGAATCCTGAGTGCCGTATAACAGATTGAGCGCCTGTTACTCGTCCCAGCTTCTGCCAACCTAGCAGTTCGAAAGCACGTAAAAATGCAAGTAGAAAACTAGGGACCACTACAATGGGAAGGTAACAGCGCTTCTAGTCATGCCAGCCACATGACCACAGAGACATCCTCGGACAAGCGCTGGCTCTTCAGCTTTGAAACGGAGATGAGCACTGGCCCCTAGAGTTGGAAACAACTAGCATGCATGTGCGGGGGAACATTTACCTTTACCTTTAATGAGGCCTCTTGTTGCGGGTGAAGAAGGAGAGTGCAAAACTTGGGTTGAAACTTAACATTAAGAAAACCAAGATCATGGCATCCGGCCCTCTCAATTCCTGGCAAATAGATGGGGAAGAAATGGAGGTAGTGACAGATTTTATTTTCCTGGGCTCCAAGATCACTGCAGATGGGGACTGTAGCCAAGAAATAAAAAGACGCTTACTCCTGGGGAGGAAAGCCATGGCAAATCTAGACAGCACACTAAAAAGCAGAGACATCACCTTGTCAACAAAATTGTATATAGTCAAGGCTATGGTCTTCCCAGTTGCAATGTATGGCAGTGAAAGTTGGACCATAAGAAAGGCTGAGCGCCAAAGAATTGAGGCCTTTGAACTATGGTGCTGGAGAAGACTCCTGCAAGTCCCTTGGACTGCAAGGTGTTCAAACCAGTCAGTCCTAGAGGAGATGAACCCTGACTGCTCTTTAGAACGCCAGATCCTGAAGTTGAAACTCAAATACTTTGGCCACCTAATGAGAAGGAAGGACTTACTGGAGAAGAGCCTAATGCTGGGAAAGATTGAGGGCAATAGAAGAAGGGGACGACAGAGAATGAGGTGGTTGGATGGAGTCACTGAAGCAGTAGGCGTGAGATTAAATGGACTCCAGAACATGGTAGAGGACAGAAAGGCCTGGAGGAAAATTGTCCATAGGGGTTGCGATGGGTCGGACATGACTTCAACAACAACAACAACAACAAGACCTTCTTAGTAGGGGAGAGCTTTTTCTGTAGGAGCACCCAATTTATGGAATGCCCTCTCCTGGGTGGTTTAACTGGTCTTCACCCTAAAATTCTTATTTTCCTAGGTTTCTAACTGTCTGTTAACTGTATTTTAATTCATTTTGCTTTATATGAATTTTATTTGAATTTTTGACCTTGCAGTTGACTAGTTTTAATGATTTTTTATTTTGAATTTTATTCTTTAGTTCAAGTTGCATTTTTAGTATGTTTAATGGTAAAGTATCCAATGACCATGATTGGACTGATCTCAAATTTCAAATATACAATTGGTTACAAAGCCTTTCTTTTTTTTAGGAGCCAATGGCTTAGCTAATCCACGAGACTTCCTTGTGCCAGTTGCCTGGTATGAAGAGGGCCAATTGGCTGAGGGTTACACAGTGATCAACAAGTACCAAGGGAAACTCTTTGAGGCAAAACAGGTGGGGAGTTAGAATTTAGAGAATTAGGAATTTCATTAAGAATTAGCTTCCCTGTATTTATGCCTTTTTGCATTAATCACTCTATTTTTATCCATCAGAAATCAGATATAAAATTTACAACAAAATACCGAAGTCCATCTACCTCTTACCATAAATGCTGATGGTTAGCATCAAGAAAGGTCCTTTCCCTCAGTATTCTGTTTTCTTTTCAACAAATACCCAACATTTGAAGGCTGCTGAGCATACTCATTACTTAGCTAACTGAATTATCTATTTATTTCTGTTTCCTATTTCTAAACAGCCCATCTTACTCAAAAGAGGCCTGTTTGTCTTGACATATGAATTTGTTTGTGCTTTGGGGCTGGATATTTCTGTAATTCTCAGGAATCAACCAAAAATAGTGAAAATCGTCCTGTTTCTAGTAACCTTACTTTAGACAGGGATGCACACATGCTGTGTGGAAATATAAGAAGTGCTTGACGTACACACCCATAAGAAATAGAAGACAAAAATGTCAAGCGACATACAAGTTTAATAAATGGTATTTAAATTATTAAAATTTGTGTCTTTAAAGATCAGAAAATACAAATGGAACTAAATGGTAATCCTGTATCTCCTAACAAAACAGTAGTTTGTCTTACTTTGCGAGAGTTTTCTGTCTGCTGCTTAAGATTCCATCCATGGTTATTTAGGCAGAAGTTGTGGAACTATGGGAGTCAGCGCAATGAATTGCTGGTTTTCCAGTTTGCTTTTGCTGATCAATTACCAATGGATGAGGAGCACTATTGGCAGATAATGCTTTTAAGGGAAATAGAAATGTTCCACTCCCAAGGTGGAGTCCCTTTACTATCCTGAAAAAAGTGAAAAATATGTGTTGCTGCTGTATTTCATTATAGTTATATTGTAATGGTAATTTGCATTATATATTTACTCTATGCTTTGTTTATGTTTTCAGCTACTGAGCTCTCCCTTCCCCCAAAATATGATTTTTAAAAAATGTAGTTTTGAATATCGGATACTTTCCATGTCTTAAGATAGCTGTGTTGTTTAATCTTACAGAACTGTTCTCCTTTCAATGTTGTGGCTTGGCATGGGAATTACACACCATACAAGTATAATTTCAGCAAGTTCATGGTCATAAACTCTGTAGCTTTTGATCATGCGGTAAGTTCTTGTTAGGTCTTAATTCTGATCTTAGAGTACTTTAATTAGTTCTTTTGAATTGAACAAAACAGACTTCGGATTTCAGGAAGCCTCAAATAAATTGCAAGTTTCTGCTTTGTAATTTACACTGAACTCAGATTTACAGCTATGACTCTGAATTTGCCATGTAATTGATTTTTCAGATTAGCACGGTTGTTTTAATAATAGCCAATTTCCCTTCACTCCACTGTTTTTTAAGGATCCTTCCATCTTTACTGTCTTAACTGCAAAATCAACCCGTCCTGGAGTGGCAGTTGCTGATTTTGTTATATTTCCACCCCGCTGGGCAGTGGCGAACAACACTTTCCGTCCACCTTATTACCATAGTATGTATGCCATTTTTACTATGTGATTTCACATACAGATAGTGCTCAACTTACACTCACTTAATAATTTCTTGAAATTACAACAGACCAACCCCAAATGTCAGGCACAAAGAATCAGGACTGTGTGTTAAGTTCCAGTTAAGCTGTTTTATTGCTCATGCCAATACCTAAGAATCTAGTCAACGGTCAGCTCTAAATTAGCACTAGGTAAAAGTGAATGGAATTCAAGAGGGGCTGCACTTGGATCACTTATGGGAACATAATGACTCCAAGCTGATCCCTCTCTTGATATTGCCCCTAGGCTCTGCTGCTCCTTCTCCTATACCAAAGCTACTTATGACTCGTTTTCAGAGTTATATCAGCCGTGCACACACATTTGCATTTTGGATGCTTGACAACTGTCTCACCTTTATAGCTGTTTGCAGTGTCCTATGGGTACGTGACCACATTTTCCATCAGTTTTTGGCAAAAAGATCTATTGGGAGAAATGGATTTGCTTAACAATGGCATTCATTTAAGAACTGCAAAAATGGTTGTAATTTTAAATCCAATCATGTGCTGTCTTGATTTACAACTCAACAACCTTCAGCTGTAATTCCAGACTCAATTATCATTGTAAGTTGAGGGTTATCTGTATCTGCAAGATACAGGAGACTTAATTAACAGAAGTTTTTAACCAGGCCAGATGTCTGAAAGACCCTTGATAAAGGGCTGCAAATCAAGTGGATGAGAATTATTTCCTGAAATTCTTGAAAATACAGTATAAACTAAAGAGAAGGAAGGGAAGGAATACTCTGCTGTTTGCTTGTCCAGAAAAAAAAACAGCCAGTGGTACTTTGGACAGTTCTGGTTCTATACCACTAAATGCTAAATACCAATTTGTAGCTTTTCTTTCATTTTAAACTCATGCCAAACTTAAGCTGCTACAATTTAATTGATCAAATTTTAATAAATTTAAATCAAGATTTTTTTAAAAAAATCCACAGGAAACTGTATGAGTGAATTTATGGGCTTAATCAAAGGGAATTACGAAGCAAAAGAACAAGGATTTCTACCAGGAGGAGCCACTCTGCACAGCATGATGATACCGCATGGACCAGACGCTGAATGTTTTGAGAAGGCCAGCACAAGCAGGCAGGAGCCTGAGAAAATTGCAGAGGGAACTATGGTAAGTGTTTGGAAAATCATTTTCACATTAATGTGGAAGCTGCTGTTATGACCCAGTTACTCAAGGCAAAGCACACCTCTAGATAGTCTTTTATTGCTCTAAGTCAGAAATGTCAAACTCGCGATGTCATGTGATGTCACGCGACGTATGGGAACTTTTTCCCCATTGCCGGCAATGGGGTAGGCACGGTTTCTTCGTGATGCGTCTGGCCCGTGGGCTGGCAGTTTGACACCCCTGCTGTAAGTAATTTCCCAACAAATGGCTCTCAAATGGCCAGTAAGGCTCATCCCACTTTACTCTGAAGGCAGCCACCCTCAGTCCCAATAACAACAGCCCATATATAACAAAGAAAGTCCACGCAGTAGGAACACGCTCACAGAGCAAGGTCCAGGGTGCCCAGTCCAATCCAAACAGCTAAGCAAGTCCACAAGGGAAAGTCAAGGCACAAGACAAAAGGCAGTCCTCAGGGCAAAGGCAAGATATAAAGCAAAAGGCAGTCCTCAAATCTAGGCAAAAGGCACAGTGTAAACCAAAACAAACTATTGTTCCTGGCAAAAATAGCTCCCCATGGCTTTTCCTTAAGTCAATCCAATCCAGGTGTTCCTTGTAAGGAAGGGTGGGGCGACCTTCTCCTGAGTAGCCTCTCAGCCCTTCTCCTAGCTTTCCTACACTCCATACTCCATGCCCTTGGACTGAGTGGGAGAAGCAGCTGTTCCTTATTGGAAGGAATCTGCTGCCTATCAGCATCCAATTCTCCCTTGCGTCTTTGAGGGCAGGCAGCTCTCCATCCAGACAACCACCTTCCCCAATGCCTGAAGTGACTGGGACAGCATTGTCCTCAGCCCCTGGCCTCTCCAAACATGCCAAGAGAGATGTGCCATCCTCATTGCATGGTCCCAGTTCCAACTCTTCCTCCTCTGAACTGGGCTCCAGTGGGGCCATGCCACTATCCCTGTCAAGGTTCTGACAGAGACAAATAAAGCAGAACTCTGAGGCTTGCAATTCCTCAAAGAACATGTTTATTGGTACAAAGTATCAGCACTTCAAAAGTGAAACCAAGTCTTCAGAATGCATAACGATTCCCCAATACAAAGTTAAGAAATCCCACCTCTAAGTCTATGTAAGCAACTACATTTCCCCATGCACCTTATTGCTGGGGTTTTCATTTTCTTTTCTCGGGAGCAGCCAATGACCTTGGTTCCCATGAGAGAAAGTCTGAGAAAGAAAGTCTGTTTTGTCTAGCACAACACCTGGCAACTCCCCATCCCTCCGTGCTACGTGGCAACTAGAAATGAGAAGGAAAAAATAGCTGCAGCCATACTCATTCTAAAGTTGACTTCCCACCCCCCGCAGCAGGGCCCCCTCTCCTGGGATCATGCAGTTCAGGGTACTTGGCATGGAATATCCAGTGGAGCATGTGCATTCTTAGCATCCACCCATGTGAAGTCCTCCAGTCCATAGCCCTTCCAAGCCACCAGGCACTTAAAGCATCCTCTCATCCAATATGAATCTCGAATATAGAAAATGGCAGTTGTGTAGATAACCCTGGAGAGAATAACTGTACCGTGAATAGAACCACAGGTAGGTGCAGAGTTCCAACAAGAAAATCTGCCTATATTTCTCATTTTGTACTGAGCTGAGGAAACCAAAGATTTGCTCTTTCACAAGACTCTACATATTTGTAAAAAGTGTTTTCATAGTTGATTTCAGTATTTCTGGCTTTAACTCTGATTGTATGTAAACCATCAGTTTTTCTGTAAAACACTAAGACACTCTAAGCATCAAATTTATTAAATGAAATATTTCCTGTTACAATTTTAAACTGCTACAAAACTACAAATCTTTGCAATTCTCATATGAATGCTTACTATCATGGAATAACCCATTTCACCGCACAGTATTACTTCCTGCTAAACTTGTTTCAGTCAGGATTTGTTCATAAACTAAATTTTTTACAATCAGCTCAATAATTCCTAGTTTTTCTAGTGTTTTATTTCATATTAGAATTTAAATTCTCTGCAAAATTATGTAAAACAAGCCAAATGATAAAATGAATACCAACATATGATAAAAGCAAAATAGCAATAACATCATTCAAATCAGTTAAAATGGTGTATAGTAATTTTTTTTGTTCACTTCATTCAAACCAAATACTGATTTACTTACTCTTGCAATATGTCTTATTTATTTTCCCAACAGGCCTTCATGTTTGAATCTTCCTTTAGCTTGGCTGTGACCAAGTGGGGGCTGAAAACCAGCTTGGATAAGAATTACTACAAGTGTTGGGAAAAGCTGAAGATCAATTTTAATGACAAATGTAAATGAAGTATCCATATCCAGTTTCTTCATTCCCAAGTAGTTCAAGAAAATCATGGAACAATATCTTAACCATCTTAAATGAGCATATGAAAGAATGTCTAGCAGCTGAAAAAATTAAAATCACTAATGTGAATTGTTCGTGTAAAACTGTCCATTATGAAATTGGGAGTATATATAAGCCCATCATATCATACCCAGTATTAAAAAAGAGCAAAAAAACCCCTCCCAAGCCTAGCACAAAAAAACTTGTTTGATTTTACAGTGTAGACGTATGTTGTTGAAGAACTTCTTTTATGAGGTGATTTGTCAAATGCATATCACTGGGCTCAAGAGTGAGAAATTGCCATTTAGGGAATTTGTCATTTTGATAGGAAGCACTGTTTATCTTCAGTTTAATTTTCTACAAAATACACAAAATATATTTCTCTGCTTATCTCCTTTGCAAAAGAAATCAGGAGAATATCTGTAATTTATGTTCCATGAGTAAAGAATGCCATTAACTCACAAGACTCATTTTCAGGGCTACCAGTTCACTTCATTTGTAGGGGGGAAAAACAGAGGATAGGAAGAAGAATGGAGAAGTAAAAGAGAGAAATGGCATCTTTTTGGTTCTTCGTGGAACACATGTGGTTTGCTAAAACAGTAAATTGAAATTCAGAGAAAAAGGTGCTATGACCCAAAGATGCACGAAAGATGGATTGGAAAGGATCAGGCAAAAAAGGGAGAAAGACAGAATCTGAATGGCAGACAGAAATGCAGTGGGGGGATGGGGAGAGAGGAGAGATATCAGGAACATATGAAAGAGTCCGTATAATCTGGAACTCTATATTAGTTCAAGGTTAGCATATATTCCCTAAATTTCTAAAACGTTTTAGCTGGAATCTTGCTTTTCACAATTGGTGGTACATATCCTCTTGCTAGAAAGATCAAATTAAAATAGGAACTGAATCGTTCTGCTTTATTACCCCAAATTATTTTGTAATTTGTTTACTGGAATACCATTTTTTAATATTATTTTAAATGTATTTTTGTTGTCCCTAGCATCCTTTGTTAATCTAAGTCAGGGGTGTCAAACTCAATTTCATTGAGGGCTGCATCAGCATTGCGGTTGCCCTCAGGGGGCCAGGTGGGCATGGCCTACTGCGTGGGCGTGGCTAGAGTGCGTATGGCCTACTGGGTGGGCATGGCCAGCTCTACATCCTTTGCATCAAGGATGCCTATGGGGGCCTGGGCAGGAGTGGGACAGATCTGAGGGTCTCTGGCAGGAGGAGGGTCTCTGGGCCAGGGCCAAGGCAGTAGGGGCCGTTCCCTCATTGTTTCCAGGATGGCTTCGTGGGCCACATGAAACCACTTCGCGGGCCGGATCTGGCCCCCGGACCTTGTGTTTGACATGTCTGATCTAAATGGTTCTAGCTTTCATGACAGAATCTACAAATCTAGGCATCTGTATGTATTCTTAATTACTTGCTTTTTTATATTTTATACTTATATGTGCCTTTTTAAAAAAATTTCCAGCCTACTAGAATTTGGAGAAAAAATTAGGTAAAAGAGATTTCAATTTTACCTGTCAATAAGATAACTCTAAGACAGAACAGGGTCAAGTGTAGGGTTGGGGATGGTAAAACACAGGTAACAGTTGAATATGGCTAGATCAGTAATGGCGAACCTTTTAGAGACCGAGTGCCCAAACTGCAACCCAAACCTCACTCATTTATCGTCGGGTGCCAGATGGGCGTGGCCCACTGGGTGGGCGTGACCGGCATGGGCATGGCCTACTGGGTGGGCATGGCCAGCTCAATGTCACTCGCATCAGGGGCACTTGTTTGTGCCTGGGCAGGACTGGGGCGGATCTGAGGATCTCTGCGGAGTGTGGGGACCAGGGCGGGCGCTGGGGCATGCTCCACTGGAGGAGCCTCATTGAGTCTCAGGCCATGCAGGGGGCCCCTGTACCATGACACAGACTGCCTGGTGCCCTGGACAGCAGAAGTCAAGCGCACAGCCTGGCCCTTGAGCTCCCACAGCACCAGGACCCCACAGCCCTGTCTACCCTAGCTGCACTTCCCCAAGGGGGTGACTTTACTTCAAGGCTACTGCTTCTGTGTTCGCTCTCCTTGCCAAGGTTGCTCTTGGTGGGTGCAGGAGGGCAAAGTGTGTGGGTCAGAGGGAGGCCCACTCCCTCTCCATGTGAAGGAGGCCTAGCTTTGTAACCATAGCATCCTCAGCAATAGAATGGGAGACCACCAGGGGATGGCGAAAGGGCAACAGGGCTACTGGTGGCCATGTGCTAAGGCAGGACTTCCCTCAGACCTCCCTCCCTCTTATTCCAATCTCCTTCCTTCCTTCCTTCCTTCCTTCCTTCCTTCCTTCCTTCCTTCCTTCCTTCCTTCCTTCCTTCCTTCCTTCCCTGAGTCCCTCCTTTTCATTCCCATCTCCTTCCTTCCCTTTCTTTCTTCGTTTCCCTCCCCTCCTTCTTTCCTTCCTTCCCTTCCTCTCTCTGTGCCGAGGAAGGGACAAGGTGAGGGGGAGAGGTTGGCAGCACCTCTCTCAAAGAGTGTTGGAAGAGACCATTGAGGTCTTTAGTCCAAGTCCCTGCTCAATCAATGGTATAATTCCAGACAATGGAATATCCAGTCTCTACTTAAAAGCCTCCAGTGATGGAGCAAGAGATTTATTTATTTATTTATTTTATTAGATTTGTATACCGCCCTTCTCCCGAAGGACTCAGGGCGGTGAACAGGGCCATAAATACCAAAATACAGAAATTAAAAACAAATTAAACAAATTAAAAGATGATGTTGAAGTGGGTGGGGGAAGAGATATTGGTGGGGAAAGAAATGATGTTAAAGGGGAGTGAAGAGTACATCTTTAAAACTACCTTTTAATTTCAACACATGCCAATCCGGGCGGCAGAAGCGTTTTCCAAGCCTCTGGATTTGCATCCATGGTTGTGGGGTGATTTTGAGGTGTGCCAGCGGCCCGATCTGGGCTCCAGAGGCCTGGAAATGCTTCTGCTGCCTGGATCTAGGGCTGCAGAGCGATTTTGCATCCCCCCATGGCCGATCTGGGTGGCAGAAGCATTTTGCAGGCCTCCAGAGCCCAGATCCGGCTGCTGGGGCTCTGGAGGCTTACCTAGACTTGTGCTGGCAGCTGCCTCCACCATCTAGCCCGGATCTGCCCAGCAGCTATTACAGCTGCTCCCCGACTCTCAGTGCAGAGAAAGAGAGCGCAGGAACACGTGGAGAGGCAGAGGGGAGCAGCCTGGCCACCAACGGGTCTATATCAAGACAGCGACTGCAGAGAAAAACATCCCCCCAAAACTTTCTGCAATGCATTTCAGCACTGGGCAGTTAGCTAGAATTGATGCTGGGAGAAGTGACTTTGAGGCTGGGCAAGAACATTATTTCAGACCTACATGGTTGGATTGGAGATTATGAAAATATGCTCCTGATGGCAGCCAGAGGGCACTGATGAAGACTCCCTTCCCAGAATGTGAGAATGAGGGGAACTCTCTACTTTTGTAAAGGGTTGAGAGGTTGCCTTTCTGACTGCCATTAGGAAAGAGCTGGGTAGGCTAGCATATTTTGCTTAGGGGACACCCGCCTAGCCAGCCAGATCAGCCGAATCAACCCTGGCGATCAGTGGGGTGACAGATGTCGCAGCCAGATCGCCCTCACATCCGTATTTTGTTTAGGGAATAGCAGGGATGAATGTTGATAAGTTTATTCACACACTGCTAAGCCCTCGGAGGTATTCCCACATGATAACTTATCCTGGAGCGTATATGAAATCAGAATACAGGTAGTCCTCGAGTTATGAGTGTAATGGAGCCTGCCCAGCTTCAGTTTTGTTCTCTGTTGCAGAGAACAGAGACCTAAAGTACCATGACATCACGCCCCACTGATCTCGCGTGATCTCACGTTACTTTAGGCCTCCATTCTCTGCAAACGCACCAAAGACCTAGAGCAGCCAAGAAACTGAAGGATCTTGATCTTTTTTAAAATGTTTTATTAATTTTCTAATTTTACATTTAAGTATTTACTGTAAAAAGCAATGTGGCGGCTGGGTTAATCGATAATTCAATAACATACAAGTATCTTTAGTAAAAATAACATTGTTACATGTTAGCTTATACATATACTAGTTACTTTAAACATTCAGTCTTTATAGACAATATCCTGTAATTAAAATTTTTCACAATTTTTATTTTCCCAGCAATATTTAAATTTAACATTTAATATTTATAATTTCCAAGTTTTAGGTAACCAAAGTTTCCTTTGTCACAATTCATCACAAAGTCTAATATTCAAGATATATGTCTTATCTATTTGAGTATATTCTATTTCTCACCATCTTACATCATCTAGTTAATAATACAGTATAACATTCTTATATTCTAATTTCCAAATGCCTTAAATTTAATGACCAAAATTTCCCTTATTTCATCATCAAATACTTCCTTTTTCTGTTAATGTCTACTATCTCATATTTAAGTTGATACAGTTCTTATTATATGAACTAAGTAAAAACATGTTTATTACATTCAAGATTTTTAGCTTATATATATCTTACTTTTACATTCAATCTTTATAGACAATCAATATCCTATTTGTTATTCCCAATTTTTAATTTCCCATCAATATTCAAATTTAACTTTTAATATTTATACTTCCAAGTTTTAAATGACCAGTTTTCTTTATCTCAATTTGTAACAAAATCTAGTATTCAAAGTACACATCTTGTCTGAGTATATTCTATTTTGATTAGTAACATAAAATCCTCACTAATAAATCAAAACCCCAATTTTCTTCAGCCTTATTCAAGTTTTCTTTCTTTGCCAACTCGACTTCCATGTCTGTGCTTTTAAGTCACCAAATAGATCTCCCTCTGTTATTGTATATATTATTTGAGATAAAAGAGACCATCCAATCGCCATTTTTTTGGGAGCGATAGCAAATCATCTATTATTCCATCTCCCCATAGTTGTCCTGAAATGTTTATCTTCCCTTCAGTCTGTTCTTCTTGTTCCTCAAGTTTCTTCTGGTTTACATAGAACGTCTTTTCCATTTCCAGTGTTGTCAGTCCCTTTTCTGGGTTTTCCATTAACTGTATTTGTTGATCAGTTGAATCCTCTAGTATTTGACTGTTTCAAATCCTCATAGTATTTGATTGTTTCAATTCTTCTGTTATGTTCTGTGTAGTTGATTCTTTGGGTTAGTATATCTAGGCTGACATCTTGTTCTTTTCTGTAGCGCCTTATTTCATCAGAAGCTGTAAGATTGGTTTCATGAATTGCTTTCAACATAGAATCTGTTCCTGATCTTCATCCATGTTCTCTTAGTGGTGTGTTACATTGAAAGCTTTACAATCAGAGAATGAAATAATTTTGTCACTGAGTATAGAACACAGCTGAACTTCTCACAGATGATATCTGCCAAGGTTGGAAAAGTCTTATCTGTAGTCTGGGCTTCAAGCCAAGTCTCTTTTAGACAATAACAAGTTGTAATATCAGATTTAACCACAAGATGTCACCAATGCCATTTAAGGATTTTTTTCAATCCAAAATTTTTATAATCCTTTTTCCAATTTTACTTCTTTTTTTGTAAGTAAAAACCCAAATCTTCAGTAAAGATAAGAAATTTTTGGTCCCCAAATTTTAGAAACATAGAAATCCAGTTAAAATAAAGTTATTCTTTCAGTGTTTTAAATGCCCCTGGATAGTCAGTCGCAGCTGTTTTTAGAGGGTGGGATAAAATTTCCCTTCCCTCTCTCCACAGGGGGAAAAAGTTTGGGCAGCTTATACAGGTAGAAAAAATAATTAGGATTGAAGAGAGGTTCAGATCTCACCCAGTCTCATCCGCGCTACTTTAGAAGTGCCTGGTGATAAGTTTCACTTCGGCTGTCTGCAGCCTAGTGACGGGCCATATTTCTATGGCCAGTCTTTTGTCTGCCAGTTTGGAGGGTTGCCCCAGATCGAGCGGAAGGGCTACTGCCCTCCCGTGATCAAGTGGGGGGTCCCCTCCTTGCTTGTTGCCCCTACAGGACAACTTTTGACCCTTTCCAGGATCTCCTAGCGGTGCGAAACCGAACGCAGAAGATGGAGCTCGTCTTCCAGCATCCGCGGCAGCCGCAATGGCAAACCTGAAGTCCCAAAGGATCTTGATCTTTGCAGGGTATTGAAGGCCTGGTGTCTAGGGAGACCCAGCGTGGGAGTGGGGAGGGAGGGAATAACCAGGGTGAATGTTGCAGAGCCACTGCAGTCGCTCATAAAGGCAAACGACTGCCATGGTGCTGCAATATTCGTAACTTTGGGACTTGCTCATAAGCACTGGGGGGTGCTCATCAAGTAACTTTGAACAAGCGTTAAGTGAACGCTCGTAACTCGGGGATTACCTGTACAAGAAAGTGGATGCAAACAAAGGAATAACAATTGTGTCAATTCATGTTTTTAAAGAAGATTTATATACAAACTGTCTTAACTACTACCATGCCCGTCATATGAATTAAAATGGTTCTATTAGGGCTATATATCACTAGACTGAAAGGAAAAACACACATTTATTAAATTTACTTGCTGCCCATCTCGTTTCAAAGTGACTCTGGACGGCTTAAAACATGAAAAGCATTGAAATCACAAAAGAAAAATATTTCTAAGACAAGAAAAATGGAAACTACTATGAAAAGGAGCCTTGGTGGAGCAGTGGGTTAATGCCTCCTTAAGTAACACCAGCTGCCTGCAATTAGTGCAGGTTCGCATCCCACCAGGCTCAAGGTTGACTCAGCCTTCCATCCTTCCGAGGTAGGTAAAATGAGGACCCAGATTGTTGGGGGCAATTAAGCTGACTTTGTAATAATGCCGCTTGGGTGTGTGTGTGAAAGCCCTAATAAGCAGGCATATACATAGAATGAAGGCTACTGCTAAGCTTGTAAGCCGCCCTGAGTCTTCGGAGAAGGGCGGGATATAAATGGGATTAAAATAAATAAATAAATAAATAAAATAAAAATAGAATTATAGTTAAAAATCAGGAGGGAAGGAACAGGATGTGCAGGTGGGAAAGTGGGACTGCCTCTTAATTCATCAATCACCTCCAGTGTGATGCTTCCCTGTTGGGACCTGGGGGAGAGCAAGGTCTTCCAGCCCTTAAAGGTTAGAAGAGAGGGAGCCAATCTCATCTCAAGTGGCACAATGTTCCAAAGGGCAGGAGACACAGCAGATTACTCTTCTCCTGGACCTTGCCAACTGGAATTTCTTGACTGATTGACTGACTGATGGGGTTCATAGCATACCTCCTCTGCCGGTGCGGGTGGGGTGAGCCTGTTCCAATGGTGTTAGACAGTTCATCAAGTAACCTAGACTCATGCCAGGTTAAATCATATACAGGGATTTAAAGAAAATAACCAACACCTTGAATCGCACCTGGAAGCAAACTGGCTGCCAGGCAGTTCATAGTAGTGATGTTACATTAGCCACTATATGGCCCCCAAGAATTGCCTTTGCTGCCACACTCTGTACCAGTTGAAGCTTCTGAATGCTCCTAGCACATGGAAATGAAAACATAGCCCTTGTCAGAATTACTTAAAACAAATACTTGTTTCCTAGGAACTGCACAGCATATATGGAGGGCAGCCAAATCCCAGGAAAAGGCATGACTGCTTTAATGAATTGCAGGTAGATGCCATGCTCCTGGTTCCATGGACTGTGGAACACTTTTATGATTCTAGCTTGTTAAGATTTATGGGTTCCAGTAACTTTGCTGGGGCTGGTCCAGTTCTTTTCTTGCCCTTGGCATTTTGGGCTGCTGGGTTAAGCCAAAAGTGCAACTGGAAGCTTATTTCAGACATGCTAGTTTGTCACCATCTTGGCTCTTCTTCATGGAGCCTTTATGACTCCAAATCTGAAGTACCGTACCATTATATTTTTATTCAAAATACTCAGCACAGTGAAGTGTTTCTATGAACCAGGTTAGAGAAAGTTCAGAACGTATTAAAAAAAGAAATGGATCTATCAGAAAGAAATGCAAAGATGCAACAACAATGGGAAAAAAATGTTTCCCATTGCCACTAATACAATAGGAACTTTTATAAGAAAGGAATTTATCAGATACTTGAAACAAACCCAAAATTATTATGTGAACAGTTCAAGGTGAAAATATTCACATCCTGTTGAAATAAGAAATGAGAGGAACATTATCTTCAGAATGTTTAAATAGTTAAATTATTTTTTAAAAAGTCATAGGAATATGGAAGATCAATCAAATAAGGGCTGGATTTCAAAGACATAATTACTGGCCATTATGGGAACTGGGGAGGGGAAATAGGAATAGTTTGCCTCATTTTTTTTTAAAAAAAACTGTTATTAATTCAACAGGACTCATGATAAAGTAATAGTCTTGACAAGAAATAAACCATAATTTAATTAGTAAGCTTTATTTTGAAAGTAGACTTACAGAGAAATAAATTGTCTTCAGCAAGATTTTCACACATAGTTTCACATATAGACTTAATAGCCAGTACGGAACCCTTCGTCATATCTGCCTTCCAATTTGAGTCTTTCTTTATAAGCCTGCAAACAAACAAAAATTCGAAAGATTAAAGTCATTTCAAAATAGAAACCCTCTTCCAAGCATTGAGCAGAATCACAGAATAATAGAGTTGGAAGGGACCTTGGAGGTCTTCTAATCTAATCCCCCTGCTTGATCAGGAGACCTATAACCATTCTGGACAAATAGTTGTCCAATCTCTTCTTGAAAACCTCTAGTAACGGAGAATCCACAATTTCTGCAGATTGAAACTGCAATCCTTACTTGGGGAAAAAATCCAACTAATTTCTGAGTTAGCTTTTTGTTTTATTAAAATACTTTTATACTAGACTGTTGAATATTGCAAGGCAGTTTTTAAAAAATCCAGTACTAAACATGTGTTGGAATAAACTAAATGTAGACAGTTTAAGTTATAATGTGTTGATACTGTTCTTCATTTTTAATATTTACTTTCACATGGTCCAATTGTCTGCATAATAATAAATAAGGATGTTGACAAATACTTTGAAAAATCTGATATAACTAAATAAAACTAACAATATTACTGATCAAGACTGGGAGTAGTGAATGCTTAATTCTCAGATCTGAATTCAAATCAAATTAAACAGTATTTTAACTTAGAAATTCATTTTATCAGTTTCACTTAAGCAAATTAAAACAGCATATGCTACATTGTACTGGGCTACTTCTATGTTATTTAAGTAGTCTTAATGCTAACAGAAGATAAATGAATAAGAAATCTGGAAAACTTTAAGGACTAAAGAAATAAAAATAGTTGCAATTGTTAAAAAGACATAAAATAGTAATGGTATTTACACTATGTGGGCTTTTTTTGCAGCAGCAGCAATAACTAAAGACCATTGTTTGGTTGCCTACAACTAAACTTCCAGACCTCTGAGTTTCAAAACATATGCCTAATGACTTTTTCATTTAAATTTTCTAAGATTTAAATTTAATAAATTTAATAATATTTCCAAGCAAACAGAAAAAGAATGTCCTTTGTGTAGTTCACTATATACGATAGGTAAACTATGATTTTATGAATCAGAGGATGCATGCCGCAAGGATTTTTTTCAAAGTGGTTTCTAATGTCAATGAAGTCTCTTTAATTCTAAATTCAGAAATGAACTGTACCAATTGTCAGAGGGACCTGGATTTCAAAAGCACAATAAGCACCTTCCATACAGATATTTCCAAGTGCAGAATTTCTTAGAAAAGTCGCTATTTGTTTGTTTCTTGGAAGAAAGGTAATTCACAAAAGTAAAAGAGGATATGCTGCATTATATTTCACATCGTTCCCTAGGCACTCAAAGCATTTACAGGCAGAAATTCACTTCTATCAAAAAACCGAACTATTGATATACTCATGCAAAGTAATGATGTAAACTTTTACACTTACCCTACTGGTCTTCAAGGCATACCACAAGAAAACAAAGGGCCCTGCTCCCCAAAGAAGACTCATTAGGGAGCTTTTAGGAGTAAAACGGTAACTAGGATACACATTATGCCTTCTGGCATAATCCCAACGAATTACAGCAGGATCTTCCTAAATCAAAGAGAATGAAAAATTGCCCAGTTACACAACGAAAGGAATCCATTATGGAAGCAAGCACATCTGCTCACCTCAATGCTATCACTTCGTGGCTTTTTCTGCACTACGTACTATATCGGAGGTCTCCAAACTTGTCAACTTTAAAGACTTGTGAACTTCAACTCCCAGAATCTCCCAGCTAGCTTGGCTGCCTGAGGAATTCTGGGAGTTGAAGTCTACAGTCTTAAAGTTGCCAAGTTTGGAGGTCCCTGTGTAACTATACGAAAGATGTGCGAAAGGGGGGAGTGGGGCTCCCCACGGACTCCGGAAGCAGTTGGTTGCAAGATTTAGTTTGCGCAGCGGGGTAACAGCACTGAACCTTGCAAGCAACTGCATCCTGAGGTCGAGGGGAAGAAGAAACGAGCTCTCTCAGCTTTCAAAGCGGCCTCTATACGCTGCTTCTTCTTCTGGCGAGAGGGGGGCCGAAGACCGGGAAGTCTCGGCCCGACCTGATTGACAGCCCTGAAAGGAGAATGAACGACCCCACGGCACGTCACAACGCCTCCCTTGCCCGCCCGCTCAGCCCTGGCTCACGATGAGCTCCGTCCGTCGAGGGTCATTAAGCTGCAGGAAATAATCGCGCTTGATGCGGGAGCGGAGGGCGACCCGCTCGGCTTCCGCGCGGAGTTTCTCGGGGCTCCATTGGTATTCGTTGGGGTCCAGCTGAGGCGGCAACCTCGCTAGAGGCGCCGGGCGGTACTTGGACGCAAAGCGGGAGACAGAGGACACGACCACCATGGTCGAGAGGGCAAAACGCAGGCTTAGCTTGCTCTTCCACGCATGCGCACGCACGGCGCCTTGCGTTCATCTGCGCCGCAGAGTTAAGAAAGCGTAGAACTTTAGGCACTTTACACAAAAACGAAAGTTGAATCCCGTTATAGCTGCAGTAATAAACGGGAGACGACTGTTTTTCAACTTCGGCAATTTTAAGATGTGTGCACGTCAACTCCCAGTACGGTGTATTGCAGGGGTCTTCAAACTTGGCCCTTTTATGACTTGTGGACTTCAACTCCCAGAATTCCTCAGCCAGCTTTGCTGGCTGAGGAATTCTGGGAGTTGAAGTCCACAAGTCATAAAAGGGCCAAGTTTGAAGACCCCTGGTGTATTGGCTGGAGAATTCGGAAGTTAGGTCCATATATTTTTTAAACTACCAAGATTAGACATCTGAGAACCTTATTTCAGATTTATAACCTTTTATTATATATTTAAAAAACCAAGCAAGAACAAGGCACACTGTCAAGAGTGCTGTCTACCTGGCCGGTTGCAGGAAACTCTTCATATAGAACTAGAAGGGTTTCAATTCCAGTTCAGATTACAATAATCCTATCCACTGTTATTTATTTTGTTATGTGCTCCTGGCTACGTTCCTTTGTGACAGAGGCAAGCTCGCCTGACCAATAACCAGCCAAGACACAGTGAAGGCCTTTTGTTATAAGCGGGGAGAGAAGCTATTGTGTAGTGGGTTTTTTGGAGGCATTAAGCAGACCAGGTTAATACAACACGATTTATTGCAGAATAAACAGAACTGAGAGTAACCAACAGAATGGCAGCTATTTATGCTTGCCGCCTCTAGGCAGCGACCAATCAAATCAAAACCTGTTTTCCTGCTCAAATCCAAACTTCAGCTTCCCTCCAAAACAGTTGGAGACACATTTAAATCAAACACATTAACCTTAATAACAATACATAACAGAAGCTATCAAAGCTTGGTTCGCTCCAAAGTTTCAACCCAAAATATTCCCTTCTTTATACAACCCTGTCTCGGCCGCCACATCCCTCCTCTTTCCCCACTGGCTGAGGTACTATGAGGCTACACTCTTTCCGACCACCTCTTAGCTAGTTCCTGCTACATACTAAATCATGTATCACATGTAAATTAAAATTAAATAATTTATGCAAGGTGTGTCAGTTAATATTAATCAACTAATTGCACATGCTCAGTTGTCTGAGTTCTGGCCTTTTTTATGACTTCTTAGAAAAATAGCTTCTTTCCTGTTTTGCTAGTTCGGGTCTGGATGGGGAGGAACAGACTTCAACTCAACCCCGACAAGACCGAGTGGCTTTGCATACCTTCATCCCGGGTCTATTCGGATATTCCATCTCTTTCTATGGGGGGTGAATTATTACCCCCCGTAGATAGGGCTCGCAACTTGGGAGTCCTCCTAGATTCACGGCTCACCTTGGAAGATCACATGGTGGCTGTGACTAGGGGGGCTTTCGCCCAGGTTCGCCTGGTGCGCCAGTTGCGGCCCTATCTAAGCTGGGATGATTTATGCACAGTCACTCACGCGCTCGTGACCTCTCGTCTAGACTACTGCAACGCTCTCTACATGGGGCTTCCCTTGAGGACCACCCGGAGGCTCCAACTGGTACAGAATGCAGCCGCGAGAGTTGTGTTGGGAGTCTCCCGATACTCCCATGTCACACCTCTGCTCCGTGAGCTGCATTGGTTACCAGTTGTCTTCCGGGTGAGATTCAAGGTGCTAGTAATGGTGTTTAAAGCCCTACATGGCAGGGGTCCGGAGTACCTTAGGGAACACCTGCTGCCGGCGTCTACTTCCCTCCGCCCTGTGTGTTCCCACAGAGAGGGACTCCTCAGGGTGCCACCGGTCAGAGAATGTCGACTGGTGGCCCCCAGGGGGAGATCCTTCTCTGTGGGCGCCCCGGAGCTATGGAACCAGTTACCGGTTGAGCTCCGGACGGCGCCCGATCTTCGCTCCTTTCACCGTGATTTGAAAACATACTTGTTCGAGCAAGCCGGCCTGGCCTGAGGGGGGATTGGTGGGGTTTTTTACTATTTTTATTGGTTTTTTTTTTTACTATGTATGTTGTGTCTGTATATAGTTGCAAACAAGGAGAATAGTAGATTGCAAATAAGCAGGGTTTAGAGCGGGAGATTCCGGTGCAATCATTGGTCACAATAAGCAAGAAGCGGGAAAAGAGACTCTGATGATTGGTTACAGTTCAAACAGTTCCACTATAAAAGCTTGCAACATTTGACAGTTGACAGTTTGACTTATGTGTATTCAGTAAACTCGTTCATTGTAAAACCACTCTGAGTCCTCGTCTATCAGAACCAAACAATTGGCGACGAGGATGGGATAGACAGAAGACCAGAGAATCGGCGAATTGTTGCGCAAAGGCGGCAATTTCGAAAGCGTGTCACAGTCAACCGAGCGGCCGCGGCAGAATTAAGAAAAATTCTCCGAATGGCGCAAATAGGTTCATTAAAAGAATTCGACCCAAACTTTCCAGAAGATTGGGAAGAATACATCGGTCAAGTCGAAGGGTTCCTGCTAGTGAACGGAATCACTGACGACCGGAAAAAGGCGGCAGCGTTATTGACAATCTGCGGCACACCGGTTTATCGAATCGCTGTCGGACTGTGTCAACCACAGCCGGTCTCGAGCGTGCCTTATGCCGATCTCCTAGCCAAATTAAAGGTTCACTTCACACCTAGAAGATCTGAACTCTTCTGGCGGCGCATCTTTGAGAAAAGGAACCAGAGACCGGGCAAATCCATACAAAAGTTCGTCGCTGCCGTCAGGGAAGCCGCAGTACGATGTAAATACGACAATTTAGAAATAAGAATTCGGGACCGAGTAGTACTGGGCTTGTGAGACGAGCAGCTGCAAAACAGAATAATCGCCAAACCCACCGGCGATCTTCAGGAAGTGCTGGATGAACTTTTAACGTACGAATCCACCGGGTATCGCGACCCCCCCCGCAGTAGCATGGCAATGTCGGCCGAGATCAACCAAGAAGGCTATGTGGACTGCGGGGAGGTGGACCAGCAGTGGGAAGAAGACATCGCTGAAGTTTCCAGACGATTCGGAAAATTGGCGCCAAAAACATCCCGAAGTGAGGGGCCTGAACCTAACCGCCGTCACCAATCCGCAACACCGCAAAGACAAGCAACAGGTGCCCAACGACCATGGCGGGACATCACAACCAGACCGCGCGACAACGATAACCAAAACCGGTGTGGCAGCTGCGGAGGCAACCATCCCCGCGCCTCTTGCCGATTCCGTACCGCAAAGTGTAGAGCATGCGGGAAGACCGGCCACATCCAGGCCATCTGTAGGAGCCGTGCTCGCGACAACCGCCTTCACGAAGTCGATGTGTGGCCCGAAGGTAAGGTAACCCCTTACTTTAGTGGCAAAGAGACCCCTAGACCCAAGGTTAAAATTCCAACCCTAGGGGAGGTGGCGCGGGTCAATCGCAGTAGAAAGGGAAAAATTAGCAATTTTCCAGAAGGAAAATTAAAAATCATAGTCCATCTGCAAGGGGTCCCTTGCAGAATGGAAATAGACTCAGGGGCTTCAGTGTCAATAATATCTAGTGAAACCCTTGGGAGAATTGAACAAATAAGTGGAAGGAAAATTCCACTTAGTTCAACAAAAATTCAATTAACTGATTTTCAAAAAACCCCAATAAAAATAAAAGGGAAGATTAGCCTCAGTGTTAAATTTAAGGGATTTAAAGGGGTTTTAGATTTAATAGTCACTGAGGGACAAAGAACCAGCTTAATTGGCCTTAACTGGTTTCCAGCCCTGGGCATTTGGATAGGGGGAATAAACTCAGTAATTAAAAATAAGACCCTCGAATCAGTCTGCAATGAATTTGCAGACGTATTCGATGGATCTCTAGGTAAGTACAAGGGCCCCCCAATTAAATTTAATCTAGACCCCTCCGTTAAACCTATCAGGCTTAAGGCCCGAAGGGTGCCTTTCGCCCTGAAGGAAAAAATCGAGGCCGAGCTTGACAAGCTTGTAGGCCAAGGCGTCTTAGAACCTGTTGAGGGTGGTTTGTGGGAAACGCCGATTGTCACACCCCTCAAACCCAACGGGGATGTGAGAATCTGCGCTGACTACAAAGCCACCCTGAACATTGGAATGAAAAAACATGCTTACCCGGTCCCGACGGTGAAGCAGGTCCTCGCCACGATCCAGGACGGCGCCATGTTTGCCAAGCTAGACTTGGCGCATGCGTACTTACAATTGACTGTTTCTGAAGAGGCTGCTGAAGCACAGACGATTGTTACCCACAAGGGGGCGTTCCGAGTCCACAGACTGCAATTTGGTATTGCAGCAGCTCCAGGCATCTTTCAAGAAGTGATGGAGAGGACCTTAAAGGGCATACCTGGTGTATGCCCTTACTTTGATGATGTCTTGATTGCTGGAAAAAATGAGGAAATGTTAGTGGAGCGACTTGAACAGGTACTGGGAAGATTTAGGAGGGCTGGATTGAAACTAAAAAGGGAAAAATGTTGCATTGGGGTTAAGTCCACTGATTTCTTGGGGTTCAGGATAGACAAAAATGGAATCCATCCTACCCCTGATAAAATTAATGCAATCAAATTTGCTCCTGAACCAAGGAACAAGGCTGAACTACAAGCCTTCCTTGGCTTAGTAAACTTCTACCATACATTTGTGCCACACAAGGCTGCCATTGCAGAACCCCTCCATAGACTCTTTGATAAAAAGACTCCTTGGCAGTGGCTGAATAAACATAGAGTTAGCTTCCAAACTTTAAAGGACATTCTGTCCAGCCAATCAACAGTAACCCATTTTATCGAAAATAAACCAATTTATCTGGCATGTGATGCTTCACCTTATGGTGTGGGGGCTGTTATCAGCCACTTAGACAACCAAGGTATACAAAGACCAATTGCATATTATTCCAGGACGCTTACCAAAGCAGAGCGGAATTATGCTCAGATAGACAAGGAAGCATTAGCAATCGTGGCAGGAGTAAAAAAGTTCCATGACTACCTTTATGGTAGGAACTTTACCATACTCACTGACCACAAGCCCCTATTGGGACTGTTTACTACGGACAAACAGACTCCCCAAATCATGTCACCCAGAATGCTGAGGTGGTCCATTTTCCTCTCAGCATATTCATTTTCTCTCCAATACAGACCGGGCAAGGACATGGGACATGCAGACGCCCTCAGCAGACTGCCATTAAATATAACCGAGGAAGACCCTGCCCCTGTGGGACAAATAATGTCCATCTTGGACATTCAGGAATGGCCTTTAACCGCTAAAGATATAGCTGTGGCAACAAACAATGACCATACTCTAAAAAGAATAATGGCCTGGGTCCTGAGTGGGTGGCCAAATGCCAACCCTGATGCCAAGTACATTCCTTATTTTAGAAGGAAAGATGAACTGTCAGTTCATTTGGGATGCTTACTGTGGGGAAACCGTGTGGTCATTCCCGAAATCCACAGACCAGCCATTTTATCAGAGTTACATGAAGGGCACCCAGGAATAGTACGTATGAAGGCGTTGGCTAGGAGCCACTTGTGGTGGCCAAGACTAGACAATGACATTGAGGAATGCGTTGCCAACTGCTATTTGTGCCAACGTTCCAGGCCGGAACAACAACACACTAGGACACATAAGTGGGAATTAGCCAGGAATCCTTGGTCCAGGATTCATATTGACTTTGCTGGACCCTTCCAAGGGTTAACCTTCTTGGTAGTAGTAGACAGCTTCTCTAGATGGCTAGAGGTAGTACCAGTCAGTTCATTAACCTCAGGTAAAACAATACAGGTATTAAGGGGCCTCTTTGCCACTCATGGGTTACCTGACGTGATTGTGTCTGATAACGGGCCCCAATTCACCTCTGTTGAATTCCAGGATTTCCTCAGGGCCAACTCGATTAAACACAAGACATCAGCACCCTTCCACCCATCCACCAACGGCTTGGCTGAACGAAATGTGAGGACCACCAAAGACGCTTTAAAAAGAATCATCCGGGGCGACTGGCATCAAAGACTGGCTGAATTTTTGCTGACCCAACATACGACCCCTTGTACAGCTACCGGCAAAAGCCCTGCAGAAATGAGGTGGGGAAAGAGACTAACCACCAAATTGGACAGATTACACCCTGACAGACTGCTTCCAAGTGCTGAACTGGACATTCCAAATAGAACATTCAAAGTGGGGGATTTAATCTGGGCTAGGAACTATGCACAAGGGGACAAATGGATTCCTGGGGTGGTTACGGAAATATTGGGCCCCCTGTCTTACACTATTGAGGGGGAAGGGAATAGGATCAGCAAAAGACACATAGATCAGCTGAGGAAGAGAACTATAGGATGTTTGCCAGTAGATGGGGATCAAAGTATATTTGGGGGGAACTTTACATCTAGGTTCAGTGATAACAACACGCCAGATAGTGGGGTAGCAGAAACACAAAATAACTCATTCCCTGGTAACCAACAACAACAATTTAGTCAAATTGATTGGGAAATACCCCTTCGGAGTAGGCCAGCGACAGCTAACATTCAAACACAACCAGATCCACAAAACAGCAACAGGGAAGCGTCAGAGTCAGGTAGCCAAGAGTCCAGGCCCAACAGAGGCAATCAGCCAAGCAAACAACCAGAAAGAAGTGTCCCTAGCAGCCAGAGCAATAGATACCCTTCAAGAGTCCATAGGCCACCAAAATATTTAATGGATTTTGTACATAAATAACAACAACTGGGGGGTAAGGGGTGTTGTGTCTGTATATAGTTGCAAACAAGGAGAATAGTAGATTGCAAATAAGCAGGGTTTAGAGCGGGAGATTCCGGTGCAATCATTGGTCACAATAAGCAAGAAGCGGGAAAAGAGACTCTGATGATTGGTTACAGTTCAAACAGTTCCACTATAAAAGCTTGCAACATTTGACAGTTGACAGTTTGACTTATGTGTATTCAGTAAACTCGTTCATTGTAAAACCACTCTGAGTCCTCGTCTATCAGAACCAAACAATGTATTAACTGTATTTTTAATCGGGCATGTATTTAATTATCTTTTATTTTTTGTAAATCTCTGTGTTTTATTCTTGCCCTGTACACCGCCCTGAGTCCTTCGGGAGAAGGGCGGTATAGAAATATTAATAAATTAAATTAAATTAAATCTTCTCTTACAGCTCCTTTTCCCATTCTAAAGACCCAGATAACAATTTAGCCTATGTTTTTCTTTTACATCCTTCCTATATACTATCCTTTCCTGGTTCCCATCTACTATAGTTGCTTCTCTACTCGGTAAATTTCCACTGCAGCAAATTCAATTTTAAATTTCTCTTTCAATATTAAATTTTGAAGACCTTTCCTTTACTTCTATAAAATCCCCCCCTTTAATTTTTATTACACTGAAAGTCTTCATTATTATGCTTAGAAAATCTTATCACCATTAACTGTATAACTTCTTCTTTTCCTAAGGCTTTCCTCAAAGCTTTTCCTACAGCTTTGGTTAAAGTAGATGCACATAAAGGATTACATTGCACAACACATAAGTCCTATAGCCACTAAAAAATTTAGGCCAAGAAACATTTGTCTTAACCATTCAGTGTTGGGAAACCAATTAGTTAACCAATCCCAATCATCCATATATTTTCATACTTTTGTTCAGGGGCTTTAACCACTTTGTTGATTCCTTTTGAAATATCTATTACTGCTTCATGATTGTCATCTACTTTTAAATCCCACAAACTAAGCACATTGATTTGTGCTTTAGATTGTAAGCTGCCCTGAATCTTCAGAGAAGGGCGGGATATAAATGGGATAAAAGAAAACAATTTTTTGGCTTTATTTCCCAGGCTGCTCTGTGTGCTGTCTTCAGTAATATTAGAATTAGAGTCCACTCCTCATGATTATTTCACAGTTTTTCACACTCACAAATTGATCCACAATCACAACAGCAATCACAGCAACAGCAATCACACTGACAATAACAAAAGATACATATTTACCACCTAATTCTTACAATTTACAATTCTACATTTTCAGTTTCTAATTGTGTGACTTCTGTCTCAGTTATTGGTTTTATTTATAACAAACTTTTACTTTTACTTCTCTCATGCTCTTCACCAACACCTTTGTTCTTTGTCTGGGATCACCTGGAATTCTAATAGAGATGTTTAAAACAGGTAGGGGTTCTGGTCCACTACCCATTCAAGTTCTTTTAAGCGTGGCTTTCAGTCCTTGTCCTGGAATGACCGTCCAGTCTCTTTCAGGTCCAGTCACCACCTTTGCTCGTGTGTAGTGAGTCCAACCATTCTCAGCCCTCCGGACAGCAGATTCAATATAAGGAACTTCCCTTCTTTGGTTGTAGAAGTGTCTCCTTCCATTTACGAATCAGCACCCACTGTCCTGGCTGGATCTTATGGACTGGAAATTCCAAAGGAGCTGTTTGTGCCACCAAGACTTCCTGTCAAAGAGAAGACAGAGACCCCAGTACTTGTTCTACATATAGCTATTGGTCTCCCTCCTTTGGGAGACTTAGCCCTTTATTAACCCTTTTACATATCAAACATCCCTCTGTGGCCCTTTGGGCTATCCCATACATTCCAAGGGTAGCATAGAATTTCAAATACATTTCTACCTATGCTTTAATTCCAGAATGACTCCTCTCATATAGTTTTTAGATCACCATTCTTGCAGTATCTTGTGATAAGCACAGAATTCCCTTAATGCCATTTTTATTGTTTGGTAATTATAAATCTACTATAGCCTCAATCCTTTTACTATCTATTTTCCTTTCCTCTTCAAATATAATATATCCTACATATTTTACCTCCTTTTCTACCAATTGGGCTTTATTTGCTAGACACCCTCAATCCTTTCTTCTGCCAAAAAGTTGTTTTCCCATTTCTTGATAATTCCCAGAATAAGAGCTTACAAAACTGGGAAGCTACATAAGAATGTATTTGCTTCCACAGTTTAAAAGTGGAGGAAAGAAAAAAAAGAAAAATCATTTGTGCTGTGTCGGATAGACTACTCTTGTCCATGGAAGCTCTATCAAACATTGTCATATTTTTCTTTCTCCTCCCCTTTCCACCCTGATTAGATACCATGTCACAAAAATATAACTCAGTAAACTTACTGTAAATAACACGTTCAGGATTTTAAAAGGTAAAGCACAGATCAGCATTGAGTCAACATTTCTGGAATGCCTTTTGTCTCAGGCAGATAATATTCAAATCACTCTTGTGGCAGCTCATAAAAGAACAACAGGATAGCTGAGAAGACAAAAGATCGTTTCCCCCCCCCGTTTCCCCCCCTTCCCCCATTCACCAAACTAGAGTAAAAATTTATACAAAACTTCTGCTTTCAGAGAACTGTCCTCAAACATTAAACAGAAGGAAAATTGACATAACACTTACAGAAATGGCTTGCCAAAATCTCCCTCCTGGGGCTGAACAGAAATAAACCACCCCCCAAACACTCAGCCATCCCTCATGGCCAAATCAGGATTTGAACTCACAGTTCTCCAAAAAAGCTGGACCAGATAATAGTTTAGTCCCCTGACACTCCTAATCCTCAAAATTCACCAAATTTGCTAGTTCTTCCCCCTCCTTCCTCTTAGGGCACTCATTTTCCCAGTGTCCTTCCTCCTTTCAAAAGGCACTCAATCTATTTCTTGGTAAACTAGAAAAATGTGGGATTGACAGTATCACCACCAGATGGATTTGTAGCTGGCTGACAAACTGTACTCAACGAGTAATCCTTAATGGTACTACAAGTACATAAAGTAGTGGGGTATCACAAGGTTCTGTCTTAGGCCCAGTACTTTTCAATATCTCCGTAAATGACTTAGATGATGGAATAGAAGGGGATCTTGAACAATGGGCCCTATCGAACAAAATGATATTTAATGTGGAGAAAAGCAAGGTTTTATACGTGGGCAGGAAAAACCAAAGGTTTTGAGCCAGGCGAAACCTGGCTCAAAAACAGTAACCGTGAGAGGGACCTTGGAGTCCTAATGGACGATCACTTAAACATGAGTCAGCAGTGTGTGCCAGCAGCCAAAAAAGCTAATACAACCCTTGGTGGTATAAACAGAGGCATAGAATCAAAATGATGAGAAGTATTATTAAAAGGTAAAGGTAAAGGTTCCCCCGCACATGTGTGCTAGTCGTTTCCGACTCTAGGGGCCGGTGCTCATCTCCGTTTCAAAGCCGAAGAGCCAGCGCTTGTCTGAGGACGTCTCCGTGGTCATGTGGCTGGCATGACTAGACGCCAAAGGCGCACGGAACGCTGTTACCTTCCCACCGGAGTGGTCCCTATTTTTCTACTTGCATTTTTTTTATGTGCTTTCGAACTGCTAGGTTGTCAGAAGCTGGGACGAGTAACAGGCACTCACTCTGTTACGTGGCACTTGGGATTCGACCTGCCAAACTGCCGACCATCTGATAGACAAGCTCAGCGTCCTAACCCACTGAGCCACCGCGTCCCTAAAGTATTATTACTGCTTTGTAAAGCCTTAGTAAGGCCACATTTGGAATAGTGCTTACAGTTTGGTCACCACATTACAAAAAATATGTTGAGACCTTGGAAAAAGTGCAAAGAAGAGTTACTAAGATTATTAAGGTCCCGGAGACTAAAACATATGAAGAACGGTTGCTGGATTTGGGAATGATCAGTCTAGATAAAAGAAGAACTAGGGGGAACATGATAGATAGCCTCTTCAGACTTTGTGGGTGCTTCATCACCCAAGGTTTTAAGAAAAGACTGGAGAACCACTTGTCTGAAATGATATAGGGACTCCTGCTTGAGCAGGGGGCTGGACTAGAAGACTCCAAGGTCTCTTCCAGCTGTATTCTGATTAATTTCTTAAAATAAAAGTTGGATATCAAACATTATTAAACATACAAAATGCAAGTCACTCTAATCTTATGTACCAAGTTGGCAAATAATGATAGTAGTATTCATTATTTCCAAGGAATCTGGTTTTGCAATCTTGCATTCCTGCAATGCTGTCTATTACTGTACCCTTACATGGTGATATTGCTCTTCTTAGGGTCACTGCAGGTGGAACTTTCTCAGATTTCATAGCGATGAAATAAACGGAGGGGCCTTCAAGCCCACACCAGCAACAAGACTGTGGTATATTCTGTAGCCTCTGCTTCCGACCTCCTACCTCTTTCTTCTCTTTGAATACAAGGCAGCCATTTTCCAAGAAGAATGAGAACAGGTAAACTTAACAGAAGGTCAGCAAGGAAGTTCATGCACTTGTCTCCAACAAATTTTTCCTGTAAGTGTAAAATACATCATCTGTAACATGGAAAATAGAATAAAAAAAATTATACAGAAGAATTGTAGTTCTGCATAGGATATGGGTATTGGGGGAAAAAAAGAAGGCAGCTGAGTTCACAACTACAGTAGAATGAATGAACAGAAGCAAAATAATAAGATAATTTTGCAAGGCAGCTGGTGAGACATGAGGAAAGCTCCAGGTAGAAAAAGGCACCCACATTGCAGTCGTGTGTATTTGCAGGCATGTGGCAGTAAATAGTGGATGAACTAGGACAGTGGTGGCGAACCTTTTAGAGATCGAGTGCCCATACTACAACCCAAAACCCACTTATTCATCGCCGGGTGCTGGGTGGGCATGGCCACTGAGTGGGCATGGCCACTGAGTGGGCGTGCCTATGGTAGTCATGCAGCATGGGTGGGCATGGCCAGGGTGGGCGTGGCCACCTTGATGTCGCTTCTGGGGAGGGATGCCTGTGGGGGCCAGGCAAGGTTGGGGGAGATCCAGGGGTTGTCTGGTGTGTGGGGCAGTGGGTAGGAGACTTGTCCTGTAGGGTGAGGTGAGGCAAGCGAGGGGGCAGGGCAGGGGTGCCATTGCCGTGGGGCAAGGGAAGGCGAGGCAGGGGCTGGTTGCAGACAAAGGGGTGCTCCAGTGAGGAGGAGGTGGAAGAGGGTTTACACAAGCTTAGCAACCAGAGTGGGGATCCTCCCCCAAACAAATGTGCTTTGTGGGTAACCTCAAAGCACGATAGAAGAGACCAAAACCTGCTGCAACCACCCAGCAGATGGGAGGGGAATAAAAACCAAACAGCCCCCCCCCCCGCCAATCCTCAATGAAAGCCTCAGACAGGGGGAAGAGCGCGGGCAGGCAGGCGTCTTGCTCAGCTGATGGCTTGGAGGAGAAGGGCAGCTACACCCCCTGCCAAACGCTGCCCTCTCACGAAAGCAGGATGAAAACGCAAAAAGTGACAAGGAAAAAACGTTAAAACAGAAGAGTGTCTTGCGATGGTTTTCTTCCCCACTTCCTTCTAGCTGCAGGTTAAATACGTAAAGACCACAAAAGAAAAAACTTGGCTTTCTCTCATTTTAATTCAGAAGGAAGGAATGGGAGTATTGGGGGTGTTGTTTGTTTCAAAGGAAGGGAAAGAGGGGCTGGGTGAGCGTGGCAGGAGAACGGCGATGGCACAAGGCTTCTGGCTAGGCAGGAGAGCGTTGGGGCACGTTTTTCCCCAAGATGGCGGTGACCACGGGCGGCGTTTTGTGAGCTCCGCGACAAGCTCTCACAATGGAAAGCGGGGAACTCACTTGAGACCCAGCCGAGGCTTGTATTCGGACGGGGGTTGGAAATATTGGGCGAGCGTCGTTTTTGCGGCGTGGAGCCTTTCCCTCCGGAGCCTCTCCCCCCGGAGGGCATCAGCATCAGCAATTGAGCGGCCTGCATTCTGCCGCCGATCTTCCCGGTGCCCGAGATCAGCTGTCAGGCGCCGTTTCTCTTTGAAGCCCTGCAAGGCAGCAGCGGCTTGGGCAGCCCCCAAGCCGGCTGCAGACCATCTGGTGCCCGATTTCAGCTGGCGGGTGCTGTTTTCCAGCTGCGTGGACTGTTTTGGAACGTTATTTTTGGCTTTCTGGCCTGTAAAATGGCCACGGATCATCTGGTGCCAGACGCGTTGGCTGTGCGGAGGTTTCTTTCCTTGAAGATGGCAGAGACCTGGCGAACCGGAAATCGGCCACGGAATTCTAGATATTTAGGATTAACTGGGTTAGTCTCTGGCAGCAGGTTTGTATCGTTTTATTTAATTGCTACTGCTGCTTATGGGGTTGGCAGCTTGAATATCGGCCCTGATTGCGATTGCGATTGCATTTGCATTTGGATTACATCGGATGATGGCTGGAGATTGATGCAGGGTTTGATGGACTGAGATTTCCCTGCTCTCATGACTTCCTTTTGATGGTCCGGAACAAACCCGGGACTGGACCGCAGTGAGAGGGCGGCCCTGAACTAGTCATCAACCTCCCCGCTGGTGTGAGAGGCCAGTGGGGGAGGTTCTACCCGGCAATGACGTTTACCCACTCCAGACTGGATCTCACAGCTATGGTGAGAGGTCAGCTGTGAGCTCATCGTCTGGACCGGCTCAGGTGAGAGCAGAGCCGGATTGATGGATGAAGACGTGTTCCGGTCTTAACATTTTAACATTTTAACATCTTTAACATCTTACAACATCGTGAACAATGGCTCACACGGATATTTGCTCTATATGGGCCGATTACAATATTCTAGGTTGGACTTGTACGCCCTTAGGGGGGTTTCTCCCTCCTGGTCACAACCAGCCTTTCTGTCTACCATCTCCCTTGATGACGGGCCCAATTGTTGGGATCCCGAGAGGTGGTTGGGTTTACCTAGGGGCCTCTGGGGGAGACGCACTAAGAGGCCCCTGATATGTTTTTCAGCCAGTTATTTTAAGGGGTTAGGGAGGGGGAGAAATAGTGGGGAGGGGAGGGAACTAATAACCGGCACTCAGTCTGGGTCCGTTATGGGCTCTGGTGGAATGGGGTTGCGGGTGGAGGCTGCTGGCTCTGCGTGTGCTGGGGTGGGGTATCAAATCCCCACGACGATAGTGAATGGCAGCAGGTGGTTACACGGAGGGCCACATCAATATCTGGGATCGCGCCCTCGCTATCTTCGAGCGGTGGCACGCTCCGACCCTCTGGTTAGCACCCTTTTGCCTGGGGATGAGGATGATCAGGTCCCTGAGCTTAGGCTGGCGTATTTTAATGCCAGATCCGTTGTTAATAAGGCTCCCCTCGTTTGTGATTTGATCGAGGAGGAATGCGCGGATCTGGCGTGCATTACCAAAACCTGGTTGGGCTCGGAGGGAGGGGTCCCTCTGACTGAGCTATGCCCCCCAGGTTTCTGTGTGCTACACCAGCCACGGGCTCAGGGTAGGGGCGGTGGGGTGGCGGTGGTTATTCGGGAGACTTTATGTCCGCGGAAGACCACCATTGTCCAGATAGGCAGGAGTGAGTCCCTCCTCCTGAGATTTGGCCCTCGGGTCCAGATGGGCTTGTTGCTCACATACCTGGCACCCAGCTGTGTGGCAACAGCCCTGCCTGGGCTGCTCGACACCCTCTCAGGGTTGGCGGTGGAGTTCCCCAGGCTTATAGTGCTGGGTGACTTCAACCTGCCTTCCCTGGGAGGGTTGTCAGAGTTAGCTCGGCAGTTCATGGCTTCCATGACGGCCATGGACCTGACACAGGTAATTCAGGGCCCGACTCATGTGGGGGGGTCACACTCTCGACCTGGTGTTTTTATCTGGGCAGTGGTTGGATGATCTGGGAGGGGGTTTGCTAGCCATTTTCACCCTGTCATGGTCCGATCATTATCTCCTGCGGCTGGTCTTCTGCTATGCCACCCCCCGTTGCTGGGCTGCGGAACCGACCAGGTGGTTCCGCCCCAGGCACCTAATGGACCCAGAATGGTTCCAGATGGCGCTTGGGTCTATACCCATTGCCCTCATTCACAGCCCGGCCGATGCCTTGGTGGATGCCTGGGAAAGGGCAGCCACCGAGGCACTCGACCGTGTTGTACCCTTGCGACCCCTGACCCGGCGCAGATCCCATTGGGCTCCATGGTTTTCTGTGGAGCTCCAGGAGATGAAGCGTTGGAGACGGTGTCTGCAGAGCGGTTGGAGGTCCAACCGGTCCGAATCTGACCGATTGCAGTTAAGAACCTTTATAAGGTCTTATCTTGCGGCGATGAGGACAGCGAAGGCTAATTATTTCGCTGCCCTCATTGCGTCCGCAGATAATCACCCGGCCGCCCTGTTTAGGGTGACTCGCTCCCTTCGTAACCAGGAGGTGAGGGAGGATCCCTTGCAGGGTCGGGCCGAGGAGTTTAGTCATCATCTGACGGACAAAATCGCTCAGATACGGAACGGTTTGGACTCGGACTGGGCAGAGTCTGACGTGGAGGAATCGGACGATCTTGAGCATGTTATCTGGACTGAGTTCGATCCTGTTTCCCCTGATGATGTGGACAGGATTATGGGGAGGCTGAGCTCCACCACCTGTTTATTGGACCTGTGCCCCTCCTGGCTGGTTTTTGCGGCCCGGGAGGAGACACGAGGCTGGTTCCAGGCAGTAATAACTGCTTCCTTGAATGAGGGTATCTTCCCCTCCACCTTGAAGGAGGCGGTGGTGAGACCCCTCCTCAAGAAGCCTGCCCTGGACCAGGCTGTTTTAAACAACTATCGTCCGGTCTCCAACCTTCGTTTTCTGGCGAAGGTTGTTGAGAGTGTGGTGGCGCATCAGCTTCCCCTGTTCCTGGAGGAAACTGATTATCTGGACCTGTACCAATCGGGTTTCAGGCCCGGGCACAGCACGGAGACGGCATTGGTCGCGCTGGTGAATGATCTCTGGCGGGCTAGGGACAGGGGTTATTCCTCTGTCCTAGTCCTATTAGATCTCTCAGCGGCTTTTGATACCATCGACCATGGTATGCTACTGCGGCATCTCAGGGGGTTGGGAGTGGGAGGCACCGTTTTACAGTGGTTCTCCTCCTATCTCCTGTGCCACTCGCAGTCGGTGTTGACGGGAGGGCAGAGATCCACCTCGAGGCCTGTCGTTTGTGGAGTCCCTCAGGCGTCGGTCCTCTCTCCCCTCCTGTTCAACATCTATATGAAGCCACTGGGCGAGATCATTTGTGGTTTTGGGGTGGGGTATCATCAGTACGCTGATGATACCCAACTTTTTTTCTCCACCCCGAACCAACCCAGTGATGCCCTCACCGTGATGTCCCGCTGCCTGGAGGCGGTCCGGGTTTGGATGGGGAGAAACAGGCTTCATCTCAATACTGCCAAGACTGAGTGGGTGTGCATACCGGCATCTCAGGTTAACCAGACTATTCCATCATTAACGATGGGGGGGGTTGAGGTGTTACCCCCCATTGATAGGGCTCGCAACTTGGCTGTTCTCCTGGATTCGCGGCTCAGTTTTGAAGACCATATAGAAGCCGTGACCAGGGGGGCTTTTGCCCAGGTTTGCCTGGTGCGCCAGTTGTGACACTACCTGGACCGAGATGCCCTACGCACAGTCACTCATGCGCTCGTGACCTCCCGTTTAGACTACTGCAATGCTCTCTACATGGGGCTGCCCTTGAGGACCACTCGGAGGCTTCAGCTGGTGCAAAATGCAGCCGCGCGAGTTGTGATGGGCGTTTCCCATTACTCCCATGTAACACCTCTGCTCCGTGAGCTGCATTGGCTTCCAGTTGCCCTCCGGGTGAGATTCAAGGTGCTGGTGATGACCTATAAAGCCCTAAATGGCTTGGGTCCAGAATATCTGAGGGAACACCTGCTGCTGGCATCAAGTTTCCTTCGTCCTGTGCGCTCCCACAGGGAGGGCCTTCTCAGGGTGCCGGCGGTAAAAGAATGCCGACGGATAACACCCAGGGGGAGGGCCTCATTTAAAGAGCTCATCTGTCAGAAACTTGACATCAAGCAGGAATCCACCAACTTTACAAACTAACTAGGGGGTCCCCACCTCCCGTTGCTGCCTCCAAGTTTGGGAGAGAGGCTGACAAAGAGTTGGGGAAGATCCCATCATGGAAGAAGGAAAATTGCCTGAAGTCAGTTCCCTGGCACAAGCAGCCACCCCAGTGGGGTATGGGCCAGCGAAGAAGCCAGTAGGAAACGAATTTCAGCAATCCAGCTGGGAGCTAGACCCAAACAACCAGGAAAATTGGTCTGGTCATCAGAGTGGACTAAGTCCAGCGGAGACTCCAGGCACCTTGAAGTGGCCTTGCCATCCCCGAGGGCTTCAAAGGCAGAGGAGGTGGGGTGACAACAAAGAGACTCCTGCACATCACATTCCCCAGACCGGTGGGGAGCTGCCAGGCCATCTGAAATTGAATACTTGGGTGAGTGGAAATATCCGTCTACAGCCCATAGCCAATCAATTGACAATCTAGCAGAAAGATTTGAAGAGCTAGAAGTAAGGAGTACAAAACAGCTCCTGCCAAGAGAGGCCCCCAGCCCCTCTTTCGCAGAGCTAACAGCTCTCCAACCCATGGAGTTCCTGCTAGGGCCTCCAGTCCCACAGAGGAAGAGGACCTAGGGCCCCCACAGCAGTGGGGAGTATGGCAACCGCCACAGGAGGGGCAGCAAACTCTGGGCCTAAATCAGCTAATAGAGGCCTTGCAACAGCTTGGGGTGATGCAGAAGCCTGGAGAGCAACAACTAGTTGGGAGACGACAACTCCATGGAGGCTGGTCCCCATCCCCAAGCACCAAGCAACCACTGAGGGGCCCGCAATTGAGGGAGGTGTCACAGCACTTGAGGCTAACACGTCTCCTAGTAGATCAGCAGCAGAGGGCGCCACAATTCCCTGCAGACAAAATCCAGAGTAGATGACAGCAACCCCCCATCTATCCAACAACCATTGAGGGGCCTACAGCAGCAGGTGGTGCCACAACTTTCCGCCGGCTGACAGCAGCATCCCCTCAGACAACCACAGCAATGAGAGCAGCAGTAGGGCCCAAACATGCAAACCCTGGGCATACAGCAGCACCAATGGGGTAGCCAGCAACTGGGGGTCCAACAGCAGCACTGGGGGCCCTGGCCGCTGTTGAATCAACAACCAGGATGGGGCCAGCAGCAACTGGGGGCACAACAGCAGCAGTGGGACCCCGGCAGCCATTGAATCAACAATTAGGATGGGGCCAGCAGCAGTGGAGGGCCCGGCAGCCTTTGAACCAACGACCAGCAATGGGGGCCCCAGCAAGCAATGATGAGCCCACCCTTTAGAGCAATCTTCGATGGGGACCCAGAGAAACTGATTTTTTTCCTCAACCAAGTGCGCTCTCACTTGAATCACTGGGCCTATCTCTACCCGGACCCAGGTGCTATGGTCGATGTGATTGCGTCCAACCTAGAGGGAGAAGCATCCGAATGGATAAACAATTTTTATAATGAGCAAGCCCCTGAATTGGAGGACTCCCACCTTTTCCTCCTAGGGCTGAGACAAAGATTTGAGGACCCATCCATTGCCCTCAAAGCAGAAGAACAAATCCACAAGATAAAACAAGCTGGCCGGCCTGCGTGCGGGAGTTTCGCAAGATTGCCACTCGGATAGACAAATGACCTGAGCAATCCATAATTCATCAGTTTAGAGAAGGGTTAGACGACCACCTTTCTCAGGCATGCATCTACCGAGCTGTGCCTGACCAGCTGCAAGAATGGTACCAGGCAGCAGTGAAATTAGATGTCCAGCTTGCCCGCTATACAAAGCCTCCCCCCACCTGAAGCTGCGCCAAAGCCAGAACCCAAATGACTACCCCCCCAATACCTCCAACTACTCCTACTGCCAATAGACCTAGGCCACCTACAGGCCTGCCAATCAACTGCTTTTAATGCAGACAGCAGGGACATCAAGCAGCGAACTGCCCAGTTCCCTACCTCCACAACAGCAGAGTAGACCGGAACCAGCAACGAGGAGGAGATCTGCACAGCAGCCACCGAGAGAAAAGTCCAACTGGGCTACCCAGGAGCCCCTTACCTAGGTTACATCCCCCACCCAGGAGGACACTGCCCCACCGACTGGACCCAGCCCCACTCTACCCGGCTTTGACAGCAACAACGAAAGGGAGAACAACCCGATGGTGAGTCAACATGTCCCACCTTTTTCATTGCCTGCTAAACTCATAATCCCTAAATCAGCTAAAACTCAAATACTTTGGCCACCTAATGAGAAGGAAGGACTCACTGGAGAAGAGCCTAATGCTGGGAAAGATTGAGAGCAAGAGAAGAAGGGGACGACAGAGAATGAGATGGCTGGATGGAGTCACTGAAGCAGTAGGCATGAGCTTAAATGGACTCCAGAAGATGGTAGAGGACAAGAAGGCCTGGAGGAACGTTGTCCATAGGTTTGCGATGGGTCGGACACGACTTTGCAGCTAACAACAACAACAGTACACTAATGAACATTGGCACAAGTGTGGGGACCCACATCAATTAATCTGGAAGCAGTAAAATAATGGAATAGCTTGGTGGAAATGAACATTAATTTAACAAGGTTTCAGAGACTGATTTCCTTCCTTCCTTCCTTCCTTCCTTCCTTCCTTCCTTCCTTCCTTCCTTCCTTCCTTCCTTCCTTCCTTCCTATTGTGGGAATTTGGCTTTTGCAATTCTTTCGTAAAGCACCACATAATGTCCTAATTGGCAAACTACTTATGGTAAGTCTGAGTTGGATGGATGATAACAAGATAGATAAGCAAGAATGTAAATTGAAATCTATTGAAATATCAAGGTTTCTGATACTCATCAACATTTTTATTACAGAAAGGAAAGTGAAAAGAATTTATAAGATTTGCAAAAGATACAAAATGGGGTATAATAGTTAATATTCTAATCCAGTGATGGCGAACCTTTTAGAACCAAGTACCCAAACTGCAACCCAAAACCCACTTATGTATCGTCATGTGCCGGCTGGCATGGCCCATTGGGTGGGCATGGCCCATTGGGTGGGTGTGCCGCAGTGGGTCGGCATGGCTGCGATGGTAATGGCAGACTGGGTGGGCCTGGCCTGAGGGGGGATTGGTGGGGTTTTTTATCATTTTTAATTGGGGTTTTTACTATGTATCAATTGTATTTTAATCGGGCATGCATTTAATTATCTTTTAATTTTTGTAAATTTCTGTGTTTTATTCTTGCCCTGTACACCGCCCTGAGTCCTCCGGGAGAAGGGCGGTATAGAAATATTAATAAATTAAATTAAATTAAGAAGTTCAGTCAATGAATTCCAACTTTGCGAGATCTTTTTTTTTCCAGCGAGAAGTTGAAAATGATTGATTGATTGAACCTTTTTTTTTTGCATACGGCAGCAGAGGCCTAAAACGAAAAGGTTTTATAAAACCCAGCTGAAGGCCTAGAACTGGAGTGATGGCACCCGTGCCCACAGAGAGGGCTCTGCGTGCCACCTGTGGCACTCGTGCCATAGGTTCATCACCACAGTTCTAATCTATCTAATGACTATGATAGAGGAGATAAAGAGAAGACTCTTTAATTTGAATTTCTGTGCTGAGAAGAGCTCAGTTTCTAAATGGTTCCTTGCATCTCTATGCCTTTACTGGTTTCATTAGTATTTGCCAAGATTCCAGGTTATTTTATACAACTTTATTTAAAATTAATATTATAAATAGAGTCTTACAACAAAAACAGTATCAAATAACAAAAACTATTTCTCAAGATTCTTGATGTGGGTTCCTTGGTGCTCTCTGAGCTTGGTGTTTTCTTGCAGACATTCCAGTACCAAATTAACACTGATGTTACCTAGTTTGATAATGAAATGTTTCCAAGAAAACAGCTAATCTCAGAGAGCACCAAGGACCCCTTGGTTCAATCCTGAGCTACAAATATTCTCTTTCATTGATTTCTGACTGCATACTGCAATTATTATATATTAGTTTTGGAGAAGGAGTATAATATATAGATGTATCTGTGTAATTCCAGCAGGGGCATCTCTATGAAGTATTTGGAGAGGATTCTTCTGTTGATATCTAGATGTTCTCTAGATGTATTCCTCCCAAATCCACTGTTAACTTGAAAGACTAAGTCCAAACAAAATCCCAACTTGAATGAAAAGCCAATATGATATTGAATAAGGTTTTTATAGATTTGGTGCAAAATATATGATACATTTTGTGATGCACTAGTACAAAACACATACTAGAGAATACATTCTATCTTAAACGGAATAATTACAGTAGTAAGGCATTTTAACCCAAACAAAAAAGGCAAGCTTAGGAAGAGACATGAAGGAGCGGTCAAGAATTAATGACATAATTGGCTCAATTTCAGTGTATGAAATTAACAGTACTACCCATTCTCTAGTGAATAAGATTTATACAAAAGGGGAGTGAGTTACATTATAATAGGATGATATCATAGACTCAGTTCCTAGGATAATTACTTCTCCACCCTTTTAGCTGCTGAATTCATGTGGTTTGGAAATGAACCATTCAAGTATGGTAATAAAACAACCAACAACATTGTTTTCTAGCATTGCTGTTCCTTTCTTAGTCATGAATGCCTGTGTCAGCTATTCAATAAATCTGTACTAAAAGACAGTGTATTTCCAGAGACAAGATATTCTTTTGTAAATATATTTTTCTTTATTTTCTCAGCAGTCATAAAGGCATCTTTTTTCCAAACACATTTATTATCACTTCGTTTATCATCTTAAAATTGTGAAGCCTTTAAGAGACCAAGCTATGTATGGCTTTAAAGGTTTAAACGAATCCTTTGAAAAGCCAGATGCAGAAGCCTATTGGTAATCGATACAATCTCCTATCAGCAGTTGGACTGCTGCATTTTGGACCACCTGTAGCTTCTGAGTTACCTTCAAGGGAGCCTCACGTCAAGCATTTTGCATCGTTCTAGTAGCTAGAACTACTGCAAAATGCTTGACATCAGGCTGCCTTGAAGGTCACTGTTGTAAGGGCTTGACATCAAATCAATAGCAGTTAACTGTGAGAGGGATCTTGGAGTCCTAGTGGACAATCATTTAAATATGAGCCAGCAGTGTGTGGCAACAGTCAAAAAAGACAATGCAGTCTTGGGTTCGTTAAGAGGGATAGAATCAAGATCATGTGAAGTATTAGTACTGCTTTATAAAGCCTTAGTAAGACCACACTTGGAATACTGCATACAGTTTTGGTCATGACAATATAAGAAAGATGTTGAGACTCTGGAAAGATGATTAGGGGAGTGGAGGCTAAAACATATGAAGAATGGTCAAAAAAATTGGATGTGTTTAATGAAAAAAAGGACTAGGGGTGACATGATAGCAGAGTTTCAATATTTGAGGGGCTGACACAAAGAAGAGGGAGTCAACCTATTTTTCAAAGCACCAGAAAGCAAGACAGGAAACAATGGGTTGGAAACTAACCAAGGAGAGAACTAACCTAGAACTAAGGATAAACTTCCTAACAGTGAGGACAATTAACCAGTGGAACAGCTTGCCTTGAGAAGTTGTGTGTGCTCCACCTTGGAGGTTTTTAAGAAGAGGTTAGACAGTCACTTGTCTGAGATGGTATAGCGTCTTCTGCTTGAGCACGGGGCTGGATTAAAAGACCTCCAAGGCCTCTTTCAACTCTGTTATTCTGTTAAATACTTGACATCAGCCTCTCTTGAAGGTCATTGTTGTAAGAGCTACCCTATCCCAAAAAACCTCTAATTCAGGGGTCCCCAACCGCTGGTCTGTGGACTGGTACCGGGCCGCAGCCAGTTAGGAACCAGGCCGTGCAGCTGGAGGTGGACTGAAGGCATGTCTTTCACCTCCAGGCATGAGGTGAGAGTGCAGGGGTCTGGACAGGGGCGGGAAAGTGGCTAAGCAGAAATTGTCTTGCTCAGTGCAAAGGTCCTCCAGCAGCTGCACTTGCAACTGGCTACTGTTCCTCCTGCTATTTCTTCCTCCTCCTCTTCTTTCTCACTTTCCTCCTCTCCCCCTCCCCCTCAGCTCCCAGCTGAGCTTGTGCACCCAAGTTTGCAAGACAAGCACATGCCAGCCCAGCTTGCAATTGCGAGCTCCCCTAAAGCCTCATTGGAGGGAGACCCTCCCAAGATATGTGTGTGTGTATATTTTGTCAGAGTGCAAATAGGGGCAGGGAGAAGCTACCTTTCACCTTAAGCTCTGTGTCTCCAAGCGATTCTCTCTCGTCTGCACCTTTTCTAAGACTGCTGGGCTCTGTTGCACTTCAACTGGAGTTTTTTGCTTTTGTTTTGATGCTCCAGGTGCCTCATGTTTTGGCAACATTCTGCCTGCTTTTCATGGTTTATTTTGGTGTGTATGTGTGTTCCTCCTTTCTTCTGTAGGTCTCCAAGTTTGCAAGCCTACCCGGCTTGCAAAGGGTGAGGGGGGAGTGGAGAAGCTACATTTTCCCTTAAGCACTCATTTCCACCTTTTCAAAGACTGTTAGGCTAGTGCAATGCCTAGTTGGTTCCCTCTCCCTCTCCCTCCCTCTCCCTCCCTCTCTCTCTCTCTCTCTTTTCTTAGCACTTCCTGGGTTTTGCTGGAAGGCTGAGTTTTTAGGATTGTCTTTTCATTCTCACTTTCTTAGAAGCAGAAAGTCACTGATGTAATCTAATGCAATGTAATAATAATAGAAATAAGTGCATTATTTGTTGGTTGGTTAGAAAATTTTCAATAAATGTAATGCACTTGAGTCATCCTGAACCCACCCCCCTACGTCCCCCATCCCATCCCACCCTCAGTCCATGGAAAAATTGTCTTCCTGAAACTGGTCCCTGGTGCCAGAAAGGTTGGAGACCTCTGCTCTAACTGATGCAATGATTGAAGCTGGGCAAAGGACTTCCTGATCACAGCCTCCATCTGCTATCCAACAATAGTCATGATTGTGTGAGGATCCCAAAGTTGGGAGCCTCTCTTTCAGACGATCTTGTCTAGAGCTAGCATAGAAACAAATAACAATTCCATCTTGTATTTAATCTATTTTCTTGTTATCTATTTAGATCTTTACAACATACAAAAATCTTCAAAGAGATCAAGACCTCCACAGCCTACTCTCAGGCCAGGATGGCAACATATACAGGTAATCCTTGACTTACAACACTTCCTTTAGTGACCATTCAGATTTACGACACTGAATAAAGTGACTTATGTCCATTTTTCACACAACTGTTGTAGTATCCATTGTGGTCACATGATCAAAATTCATGGCAACTGATTCATATTTATGACGGTTGCAGTGTCCCAGGATCATGTGATCAACTTTTGCGAACTTCTGGCAAGCAAAGGTAATGGGGAAGCCAGATTCACTTAACAACTGTGTTACTAACATAACTACTTCAATGGTTTACTTAACAATTGCAGCAAGGAAAGATGTAAAATGGGACAAAACTTGGTTGTAGATCAAGGACTACTTGTAGTTTATCATATTGTTTTTAAGCATAAAGATATATTTGCTTAAGACCAGGAATAGAAAAATAGAAGATGTTATGGAATTAAAAATCTAAGTATAGACGGAAACTCTGCTTCTTGAATAAATTTTGCCAAATAAATGATTACTGGTACCATAGTAGCTTGATTCCAAATAGTTCCATAATTCCATGATAAAATCAGTCAAGAGCGTTAATATTTGAACAGTGGTGCAGAGCAAAGGAATCCTATATTATATAAAATCATATAAAATTATTGCATTAAGGGTGACAGATTCCCTTGAATGTCTTCAAAACTTGAGAGAATGTAATTTGAACCTGACAAATCTTTTGTGATGAAAATTCCACTTACATCTTTTTTCTGAGGCCATCAGAAATTGACCATGGTGATAATCCATCAGTGGTAAATAAAAAAGAAGCGAAATCATGAACAGATACTGTAGTCCTAAAGCCTTAACATCACTTTATAGAAGTATCTTATTGAAATATCTTACATGAGAACCATCTTCCTACTCAGTTAAGAATCTCCATCCGCAGAATTCTTATCCAGGAAAGGAAGGCAGGCTAAAAGGTTTTCCTGGTCAGTTTTGGTTTAAAAGACTGGGAAAAATAAAATAAAGCATCCTATGGTACCTGAACAAGTAAATTAAAACAAGGGAACTGTGAAAGTTCTGTGCAGTAACAAGCTAAACTCATGGCCGTTTCAGAGTAACCATTCTTGTCCTGAAGAGATTAACAATGTTTTTCAGTACAGATGTTTGAATTATTGTATTATACCTGGTATTCATTCTGTTTACTGGTGAGAAGCAGAAGCAGAAGCAGCAGAAGCAGCAGCAGCAGCAGCAGCAGCAGCAGCAGCAGAAGAAGAAGAAGAAGAAGAAGAAGAAGAAGAAGAAGAAGAAGAAGAAGAAGAAGAAGAAGAAGAAGAAGAAGAAGAAGAAGAAGAAGAATCAAATTGAAGAATGAATGAACGAATGAACGTGTACATTATTCCGAGTTTCACTGGAAGATATATGATGAGCTCTTGATTGAAATGGAACCAGTTTCCTCTTCTGCTGCGCCCGAAAGTTTTTTTCCTCCGCCCGGAGCATCAGCCTCCACGGCCAGCTTGGCCTCGCTGGGGGAGCCGCGCGTTCCGCCAACTTCACAGACCACCCTCCTCCGCCCTGTCGGCCTGTGATGCATGGTGGGCGGGCTAGAGGGAAGGAAGGAAAGCAAGCCAAAAAGCTGCCGAAGTGACTGGGTGGAGCTCCTGGCCGCGCCGCGCTTCCATCCCGAGAACTCGCGACCCTCGGATTCCTTACCCAGACGAAGCCGAGGTCCTGGCGACTCTCGCAAGCGGAACCAGCAAGATGGTGAGGGGGCTCGGCCGACGGGGAGATGGGGCCTGGCTCTGAGGTTAGGGGACTAACGGGACTTCTGTAAGCCTTACCCCTCTCTTTCTCTTTTGCAGCTGTGCAGCCAACTCTTCACCTTCGTCGTCGTGACGGGGATCGCCCTGGGGCTCCGGACTTCGGTAGGAGATGCGTCCTGGCTCGGCGCTTATCGGCGCAGCCGCCGTTAGGGGAAAGATGCCTCCCGGGATCCGGCTTCAGGACAGGGATGGGAAGAAAGGAGGGAGGCTCCGGAGCGAATTCCAGAGCACGGCCTGCTTCAGGCCAGAGCCTCTGCTCTTGCCAGCTCTGGGAGGCGGAGGAGTCTTCCTCCCCTCCCGAGGAAACAAAAGGGGCTTCTTCAAAAATAGAGGTTATGGATCTAAAAGAGAGAAATAGCTACTTTTGCCATTTCCGTAGAGCAAAAAGTTTTGCTCTGTTGTAACAGAAAATTTGTTGTAACCGGTGAGGGCTTTGTGAAAGAAAGAGAGGGAGGGAGAAAGAAAGAGAGAGATGTTTAATATGACAGAATGGGGATAATAGTTCTATAGGGAAGAGCATGTAATTCATTATATTTAAATATAAATTGAATTACTTTTTTCCCTCTCTGTAACCTACATTTGGGAAAGTGGTCCCGTGCATGCTTCTGAATGTTCCCAGCCAATCCCCTTCCCCACCTAAATTTTAAACCTTGCTATTAGACCATAAATATAGAGCAAAGTAATGGTAGAAAAGTCATACACTCACAATTCACAAAGGCATTATTACGAACTGTCATTGATGTTTCAAACAATGCACAAAACCGTTTTGGTTTTAATTGGAGCAATGCCGTGAACCATCTTTCAACAAGACTGCAGGGGCAGATATTTAAGTAGGTGAAAATAAAATATAAAAAAGGTGGAGAGAATTAAGAGTGAGGCATTTTCAGGGCATTTTAAAAGCTCACAAAGTTGATTTAGCTGATTCAATCAATTCAAATCAAATTTCTCAATAACACCAAATTTTTGCTTGTGAGTTCTATGACTGATACCTGAATACTACAGATCTCTTTCTCCTTCTGTCTCTCTTTCTCTCTCCCACCCTCCAAATATGTATACTTACATATTAGAATTAATGGCCAGCACATTTAGCATTTCTCTCCTTTTACATGTTTGATGAACATTCTGTAGATCTGCTAAAAATTCCCCTAAAATTCTGACTCAGTGTCTTCAAAGTGGCTGTTGAGCTCTTATTAAATATTGTGCATGCTAGTTTAAAATTGATGTGAAATAATTGATTATTGGCCATCTGTATCCATATATTCAGATAGCCCATATCATTTTAATCAACTATGTGCAGGGCTTTTTTTCTCATAAAACGGTCAGAACGGAGTTCCGGCACCTTTTTGGGATGGAACCTTGTAGGGTAGGCAAGGCAGGTTGTATGATATGTGTGAGTTCCAGCACCTTTTTCTTTTACAAAAAAAGCACTGACTATGTGAGTCCTGACTGAATCAGAAGAACCAATTTAATATAATTTATGCTGAGGAAAGGGATTCCCCTCCCCCCACACATACCCATTGTCTGTTCAGGTGAAGAAGTCTACATGTTGAAGAGATGCAAAGAAAAGCCCTCTGGGAGGAGTGCAACCAGATTAAAAAACATGAAAGAAAAACATTTGTTACACTTTATGTTCCCAGCAAATGATTCATCCTCATCTGGAAACAAAACTGATTATCTTAGGTTTGCAGAAGGAATTCCTTATTAAGTTGAAGAAATCAACTAAATAAATTATAGTGACTAGAGTAATATCTGGAAGGCCTTCTAAAGATGCATAAACCTATTGAAACGTATGAATTTCTGCTCCACTTTTTTATTGTATGCATATTAATATATTACCCTTGGAAATAGGGAGGAGAAATAGTGCTTGAATTCCCAGAATCAAAGCTTTCCTAAAAGTGAGGTCATTGACTAAGTACTTAATAATTGCCATAGAAAATGTTTTAAACTAACCAGATTCAACCAAAGGGACAAAATATCCCTTACAAACATCTCTGGTGAGTTCTATCCTGTCCTTTACATAATTTTCCCTCCCTTTTATATTAACGTCAGATCTATTATATTTGATTGTGACCAAAATTACATTTATAATGAATATTTCTTTTTCTGATTTATCCTGAATAACTCTTTCTCACTGTGAATATGGTAGACTTAGAGATGGTCTGTGTTACAGTGATGTAAGCAATTTTACCTCACTCTGAGATGTCCCGCTTTGGGAGTTTATCTTAAAAACACTTAAGAGTTCCTCAAAGCAATTATTGAAAAGTGCAAGAATTCTAAACTTGTGCAGTTTTTTGAATTTCTCACCTTTATTAAATTTATTTATGTATTTATGTGTTTGATTTACATTCTCCCTTGCCTTTATGAGCTCAAGGCTACTTAGCTGGGTTCTCCCTTTTTTCCATGTAAGATATGTGATTCTTAGTTTGGGGTCATCCAATGAGTTCCCACAGCTGAGGGTGGATTGGATTTGAACCCAAATCTCCCTAGTACTAAACTTATCCCTAATCATGGCATCCAATTAGCTGTTATTCTGAAGAATTTTTAAAGCAAGCAATATGCTATGGTGCCATAGTGAGAGGGAGCAAAGGAGAAATGACAGAGACATGCCAGAGCAGTTTCTGCGATAGTCAGGATATAATATGTTTAGGCGGTGGTAAAAGTAGAAAGCTGAGTGGGAGTAACAGCATCACTTCATCTAGCCAGCAATATCATATGTATTCCAAAGAATGTTTCTGGACCTTTTACAGACCCCATAAGTATTTTATCTAGTATTTAGTCAGTGCATATATTTGGAATTTTGAAAATAAGACACCTGTGCACAATGGCTGGGCAAGAACAGGGGCAATGTCCATTAACAAAGTGGCTGCCAAAGAAGAACAACCACAAAACATAAATTTCCCATAAGACGTTCTGATTAAAATGTCCTTAGCATCTCCCTCTAGTCTTCCAGAATCACGTATAGCACCCTTTGTTTACCTTTGCCTTTTTTCTTCTTTTTTGTGAGCAGCTTGCCTATACTAACTACCAATTTTCTAAAAAAATACTTAGCGGGCCAGTTAAAGGTCCAGCAACGTTCTTTGAAATACATATGATATTGCTGGCCAGAACTTTAAATAGCAGAAATACAACTTTCTGAAAGTTGTGTTGTTAAAATAATATTGCATAGAAAGGTCACATTTACGCCCCTATATCCTTTCTTAGAGAGCCCAGCCTTGTGTAGTAATTTCACATCAACAAACTTAGCAAAAAGTATTATCTGGCAAACCTCTGTAACAAGAACATTTCAAATCCGATGAAAGTCCTATCAACTTTACTTTCCAGACCACTCGATTTTCTAAAGGCATGGAAGCCCAAATAATGACTTTTGAGGAAATGCACAATACGTGGAAGGAACTGGTATTCAGGGAAATCTGTGCCTCCTGGATGGTGTTAGATATAAGTGACGCAACATTAGCATGCAACATTAGCAGTCCTAGTTTGCATTTAATACCATAAGCATGCGTGGGGGATGTCTGGATTTTGGTACCCTTTTTTAGCATGCTGGAATAAATGTCCACAAACTGGCCAATGCTGTTTCTTGCTATTAGCAGGGAAAGGTCCATGTGGCTTGGGAACAACTACGGTTGAAAATAGAGTATACTCATTATTGTACTAAAAACCATGTGTAAAAATCTTGAGCCATGGTACACTGTGGTGGACAATACTGTATTTCATAGCCTCAGCTATTGATAGCCCTGAGAGTAGATGTTTTATTGTAACTTATTTTCACGTCAGCGGTAATAGCTCCATGATATACAAATTTAGTAAATTATAATTATAATAATAATATGTGTGTCTTGAAATATAAAAGGAAGATGTAGTAAAGGATATAATTAATCAATAAAATAAAAAAAGGAAAAACAGTATGTTATGTGTTTGTGAAATTAAGAGAAAGCGGAAGGATCTGAATTAAAGTAATTAACTGAAGAATACATGTGAAGTGAAATTGTGGATTTATTATGAATGAAAGAGGTAAAATGTGTCAGAAAATATGCCTTGGTCTCATCTAGATTGTTTTGGTGTGTATAAAAGAAGAAAGTATAGCTTGGTAATAGTTTCATGTTATGATTCAATTAATGGTGATACTCAAGATAAGCAAATTCAGTTTACTCCCAATAGAATGAATGGAAGGTAGATGTAAGGAAGATTAACCTGGAAGTAGATTGAAGCTTAGTGAAATTTATTACAAACACCATAAAGTTTGACTAGTGGGAAGTATTTAAAAATATGTTTCCCTTTCTAACAGTAAGCAGAGAATAAGACAGTAATGTGTGATGTCCCATTGTTGTTTAATATATTTATGAATATGGTATAAGGAACACTTAAGATGTTGAGAATGTGAACACGTATGATATTTTGTATATAGAGAATGCTGTATTGTTAGCTGAGAGTCAAATGAAGATAGATTATGTAATACAATAAATTATGTATCTGAAAATTAAAAGCCAAGAACATCAACATCAATAACATCAACTTCTTTGACAGAAAGGATACAGTGAACAAATGCAAACAGTGAAAAACTAGAGCAAGTTTCTTGGGGAAATGGACACTGCATGGATGGCTTTCTGCAGAAGCCACAGTTATGCTAAGCTATAACCTTGCTTTACAAACCATAGTGTAGGCTTATTCGGCAAGCTAACCCTAACAACAACAAACAAACAAACAAACATGGGATTGTGCAATATGTCTGGTTAAGAATGACTCCCAAACTCTGCTCTATGTTCACCATGCCTACACCGCAACATCCTGTCTGTTCTTTGTACCAGTGAAAGCTGGTATAGGATCTCAATAGAGTGCATGTATAAGAAATTACTACCGTATTCCAGTACTCAGCTGAAGACTCAGATCTGACTTATGCTTATATCTGCTAGGATTTCTAAATGTCCTTCAGAGGTCCTTGACAGACTGATGTTTTGCCTAACCTCGGGTTTTGTTCTTGTGGTTACACGTATAGCTAATTAAACAATCTGGATGGACTGTTTAACTAGTTGCAGAAGTTCCAAGATCAAAAAAATTGTAAAAAGAAATGCATCTAATTCCTTTTGCAAGCCAGCAAACAGCTTTTCATTAGTTCATCTGAGCTGTTTATTCAAAGTATTTCTGGTAGATGGTAAGTACCACACCAAGATGAAGCAAAGCAGGTTGATGCAAGCCTAGCTGATATGGCTGTAAATATGTGCAAGATGAAAGAGCTCTAACAAAAAAGAGGCGGTAAACCATAGAGCTGTAGGATAGACTTGATGCCTCTATTAGCAAAAGACTATATTACAGAAATTAAGTCTCCTGCTGCAATAGCAAAGAATTTTTGCAGTGCCATTTTGCAGCAACTGAGCTGTAGAGAAATCCTCTCCCAGAAGGTTTGTAATGGAATTCATTTGTGGGCTGTTTTAAAAATTATATCAAGAGCTGTATATTAAGTGCTCATGATGCTATGTGAAGAGCTTTATGAAAAACCCAATACTGTATAGTATTCATAGTCAGACTTTTCAGTATTGGAGCAAAGAGAAGGATTGTATTATGCTGGCTTTCCTAAACTTTTTTCCCCTTAGCCTTGAGCAAAACTTGTATTATCGTTTATGTTTGGAAGAGTGAAAAATTGAAATTTGAAAGCAGAAATATGTAATTGAGGTGTAAAATTGCACACATTTTCAAAAGTCCAGTGGGACAAATTGGTTGATATCTCAGACATTCTTCTGTTATACAATATAGAAGTTGGCTTTTTTATTTTATTGCACACATCTCCATTACATTTCTGTTTTATCACTGAAAAACTTTAAATGCAACTAAGGCAGACATAAAAATGTCTGATAGTTGTCTTGTACACACTTGCAGCATTATTAAAGGCATTGTAATCTTCTGACAGAATTGGAACACTTTTTTGATAGTCAGAAACTTAGGGAGGCTCTTGTTGCTTTTAAAATGATTTCAACCACTCTGACCTTATAATTCTGGTATGTTCAAATTGCCTAACCTCCTGGAGACTTGCTCTGATTGAATGGGCATGGTCTCTTTCCTCCCAAGGGGTGAGTTTTGCAGCTGGGTTTGGCTGAGCTGTAGAAAGGAATGGAAGCATATGAGACATGCAGAAAAATCTTTTAAGAAAAGTGAACATTTTAATACTGAAACTTTGTAGATTGCTTCAGTTAATTGGCCAGATGGGTGTAGGAAACAATTTGTATGACTTGCAGACAGTTTACATTCTTGACTAACCATGGGAGAGGGCAATCAGTGGAAAACCACATGTAGGTTCACACAAAATCATATGCATATATCACTTGTATTTGTTTGATTGCAATTGCTTGAATACACGAATTTATGTATAGCTATGACACTATTTTTGAAGTAGGCAGCATTACATAAAGCACAGATAAAAATATAATGAGCAAAAGAAGTTAAAGACAGAAAATAAAAATATTTTAAAGTCAACCTTACTTATACTAACACCACTCACTGTTTCTTTTATTTTTGCAAACCTCTGCTTTTAAGACATCTCTACCCTGATTCATATCTTGCTTGAATATAGGAGAAATAGTTTCATCTTCTCTTTTAGTCCAATGTATGCTTTGTATATATTTGCTATACATAGTTTACATGTTCTAAAGAAACCATAATGTGAAAAAGCACTAAACTGAAAAGCACAGGTTTTTTTCTGAATTATGTCCTTTCAACAATGCATTTTTTTTAACATCTTATAGGAAGAGCCAGTTAGCAAATCTAAAATCTGTGCCAATGTTTTTTGTGGAGCTGGCCGGGAATGTGCTGTGACAGAAAAGAGTGAGCCAACCTGTCTGTGCATTGAGGTATGACATAGACTATCACTTTAACAGCAAAAATCCTTTTATAGTGTAAACATTTCTGTCAGTAAGGTGTTGTTTTTTGCTTGTGGCAGTTGTAAGTCATATAGTACTGCAAACTCTTCTTAGCCATCAGTAGACATATAGAGATAAACTAGATTAACACACCATTCAAAAGAGACACAGCAAGCTATTGTACATAGACAGGGATCAAACCCCATATACATTTGCATTAATGATGTCACATACTTGTGTAACAAAACATCTACAACAAACAACTAAACTCAGACACTATCAAGGTTTCCAACAGTCTTCTGACTTTGCCTAAGCCTTTATGGAAGTGTTATCAGTAGTCACTGTTACTATGACAGCAATAGGATTTGGAGACCTGGTGTTTTCTATAGGTCTGGACCTGACTCCCATCAGCCTTAATCAGCCTGAAGAATTGTATGATTTAAAGTTAGATCCTTGCCTTAAAATGCTTAGGCAGACTTTAAAGCAGGATTAGGACCCTATGGCTCTCCAAATTTGCTGAACTATAATTTCCAGTAACAAGTCTTTTTAAGACTGAATTGTGCAGGTAAATTATCCAAGACCCTTTTTTTTCATGGATAGAGACTTCCTATAAAACCATCAATTACAGCAGAAATTATGTATAATATTCTTAATTGGGTCAAAGAATTCCTGCCAAAAAGTAAAGGGAGGTAGTTAAAGTAACTTTCATGCTCAAATATGGTTTTTATTAACATCTAGAGCAGACATGTCAAACTTGCAACTTCATGTGACTTCACGCAACGTATCGGGACAGTATTGCCATTGCCGGCAATGGGGTGGACGCAGCTTTCGGATGACACGTCTGGCCCATGGGCCGGCAGTTTGACACCCTTGATATAGAGCGTAGCATGGAACAGTCTTACTGTTCCCATACGTATACCAAGTTAAAAGGCTACACGGTATATGCTGTATTTATACACTTGTCTTGGTTAAAATTGTTTCAGGAATAAATAATTTCTATTACAAATTCATATAATTAGTTACTGAGAAACAACTCAGCTTAATTAAAAAAAATATTATTTTAGTAACAGAATTTAGGTTAACTGGAAACATGCCAGTGCAGATTGAAGGAAACAGATGTATTGAAGTAGATCCAATGATTGTTCTCAGGCATTTCTTTTGAGGGAATTTTAAGTGAATTTATATATTTACATTTCTTTTCCCATTTGTGGTGTTTGTAAAATTTTTTGAAGAGAAATGGATGCCTGAAGCCTTGCACTAATTTTACTCATTCTGGCATTAGTGCCATTACATTCAATAATTTACATCTATAACATACAGCCAGTAGAGATTTCACAGTAGTTATGAATAGAATTATAGAATTGGAGGAGGAAAGCCTATTATAGTTATAATTAAATATAAATATATAATATTTACATAACTATTACAATAGCATCATTGGCATTAGATACACTGTCTTTGCTGGCTGTTTCTAATTCAGCAATATGTGAAGGGCCAAAGAGTTCTCTGCCCTTTTCTGCTAAAATTGTGAGGCAATGTAGTATCCTCCTTCAAACACAAAAAATGTTCCATAAGACGCTTCAGTTTTAACAGCATGTGAGATCATCTTCTGGTTAACTATATTTTTTTAATAAACCACAACTGGATTTATACAAATGATTGGCTGTGTTCATATAACACACCCAGTGTTAACTTTACCCTAGTTTATTTAATTATCCCAGTTCTTTTATTCACATGACACACTGATAGGATGGATTGAGGTTGGAAAGCACTTTAAGCTAAAATGAGGTTGATTGGTTTATAATTAGGCATACCACATAATCATAACCATTAAATCATGATTCCATTTACCATGATTTCTAAACCACAATAGGCAATTTCATACAAGAATAGTTAAGCCAAAGAAAGCATTTAAATCCAGGCAAAATCAAAATACCTACATGACCTTTCTGTGCCATTTATAATCTAGCCAGTTCACATCATTCAAGATAACAAAATTACCAAATTAGAATCTAATGCTAAAAAAGTAGACTGATCAAGTTATTCTGCAAAGTCTCAATTTTCAGAATCAAACTCAGGCCTTCCTTCGTGAGTTCCTTGATTCCCCTTTTTCTGCCATTTTCTTTTATAGAAGTGTAAAACCCACAAGAGGCCAGTATGTGGCAGCAATGGCAAGACATACCTGAACCACTGTGAGCTGCACCGTGATGCTTGTCTCACTGGTTCCAAGATCCAGGTGGACTATGATGGCCATTGTAAAGGTAAGCAAGAAACCTGGGTGCACCTTGGGCTCCGTTAAAGTGAACTGAATTCTATGAGGCCTGAACAACAAGTGTTAAACCATGTCAGGCAATTAAAATTAAAGTTACCAATCAGTTTTGAACCTCTGCTGATGAAAATTTTTTGGGGGAAAGTGGTTGGACACAGCAAAGCAAACCATAATATGGGATTTCAGATTTGAAGACTCAGCCAGCAAGAACTGAGCAAGATCCTGAACAAGAATGTCAATAAAACAAGTTGAAGAAACTTTGGGTACAGGGCGTTTTGGGTTCAGCTTGGACCATCTAAGCTATTTCAGTCCTTACAGTTTTGTTAAAGTACATTTACTATTGTGAAATGTTATTTCTATGGGACTAAATGCATTTTTGAAAAAGATCTCATCATGCAAGGATATATTCTATTTAAGGCAAAGACGTTTAATTGATCATTGTGATAGCTAATATAAAAGGTTTTTCATTTACTGTTGATGTCCTATGTTACACAAACAATAAAAAGGTTTTTTAATGTAAAAAAATGCACAAAACCCGAAAAAAGTAGACGATATTTAAAATTTGAAAAAACAGAGGAATGGGTAGTAGTACTGCTGTTGCCACATCAGTAAATTTAGCACTGAGTAATGGAAACATTATGAAGATTTTAAAAGTTTTGCTTTGTAAATATATATAAATATTAAAAAGAAAAAAGTGAACAAATGAAAATAAGACATTAGCCTATAAGAAATTTAAACCTTTAATATATCGTTAAACCTTGATCACACAGAGTAATCAACCTTTTCGTTAGATTTATGAAGAACCAGTTCATGAATATTATAAATCCAGAATGGTTCTGTCTTTCCTGTGTTCAATTATAATATTTTTTGCTGCCTCAAACAGAAATGTAATAGAAATGAAACATAAATATTACATGTTTGGAAATTAGAATGCAAATTATTACTAGCTTTTATTTTGAATAGATTGTTTCACAGTGTGACCTCTAGTAGATCTGTGCATTTTGTCACCTTGATCAAACAGCTTTTATTCTAAAGAAAAATGAGCCCTTTTATGATTCGGTCACCCAGTTAGCTCATTTTGAGCTGGAGCCTTCTCAACACTTTCTTTTGAAAAGGATCAGCCACATCTTCTTGGCTTGGGCAAACAGTAGTAGACATCGGCAACATTTTATTCATTCCTCCACTTAATTGAATCCACGTGCTCTCTACAGTGTTTCCTGGTTCATTGAACTGGATTTCTAAGCAGGAATGAATATTTTTACAGTAATATACAGTGCGATTCCTCCCCCCTTTCTGTTACTGTTTGTTTTGAACGGATGACATTGTTCAATGGCTATATTCAAATTATTGTAGTCATATCATCTGATCTCTGTTAAACTTATTTTCCTTTTGTACCAAGAGCTCACTTGTTTATTTCTCATAGTAGACTTTAGTGCATATGCAGGAAAATCTTTGCAATTTTATAAGCCAATGCTCTTTCTCCTGTTTTTGAGTTTTACCTAATTGGAATAGGATATTCTGAACTAGCCTATAATATATGAAAGAAAACTTAGTTTCCGGGTAGCCCACATTTCCCCCATTTCATTATATAGTAATTATCCTGTCTAAAATACATACATTGTTCATTTCAGTGCATTCTTATTTTATACAAGTTTATTCTGTTTAACATCTTAATAGTTCACCAATTATTGAAAAAACATTTTTTGTTGTATCCTTCCAAATTCTGTAATATAAGTCAATTCTAATAGCTAACTTTCCTTTCCTTTAAAGGTCTAAAAGTTAAGTATAAAATCAATATGTATCTTTTAAAGATTCCCCTTAGCCCATTAAGAAAAATTTTTAGTCCTATCATTACAACAAATATATTCTATTTATCATCTTAATAGTTCATCAATTTTTAAATAATATAATAAAATAATAATAAATAATAAAATAATATTTTTATTATATCATTGCAAATTCTATAATATAATTCAAAGTTATGTTCTGATGTCTAATCTATTTCATTATAATTATCTGAAATACATACAAATTCTATTTGTCATCCTTACAATTCATCTATAATTAACAAAGTACGTTTTATTGTTTGTGGCTATTTTTCTTTCCCTTAAAAATCTAGATCCTAAATATAGACTCAATTTATATCTTTTAACAGTTCCCCTTGGCCCGTTGAAAAAAAAATTAAGCTTTATTATTGCAAGTCCCTACATTTACAACAGAAAAAGAAGAAAAAAATCTTTTTTAAAAATCTAACTCTAGCTTTCTTCTTGTGCCAGGCAGGCTTGCATATCATTGCCTTTAGCTTCTCAAATGTGTCTCCCTTTCTTCCTACGCACGTTGTTTGAATCCAGAGAGACCATCCAGTTATCAATTTTTCATAGAGAGTGACCCCTTTGTAGTCATTAAATTTTTGTTCCAGTAAATCCAATCTCCCATGTTTGGCGTAGTGCAGTTGTCCTTAATTCAATCTGGTCTTCTCCTTTCAAATCCATCTGGCTTAGGTAAGAGGTCATGTCTGGTGTTGTAGTTATTGTTTGGTTGGTTAAAGTCTTAGTGTACTGTATTTGAAGGCCTTTGGCATCCTCCATCTTAGTATTGCTTTCTTCAGCTTCGGTTGTTTGTTGGATTGTAGGTTTTATAGTTGAAATCAAAGTTTGGGCATCAAGGCTCAGTAGATTGTACTTGTACTTTAAAGTCCCCTATTTTGTTGTTGATTTCCTCATCCTCTGTTCATTTTTGGATTGTCAGTTTGTCAATTGAAGTACAAGTCTCATTAGGTGAGTTTGTGCTGTCAGATTTGTCTTTAGGTCTGGCTTTTATTTCTGTGGTCATTGCCAAAATTGTATCAAGTATGAGTTTATAGTCAAGTGTTGGAATATATTCTTCCATTTCTTTAGTATTTTACAGATAGACCTTTAGTGGAGGCTATTTTAATAAAAAAGGACGCGGTGGCTCAAAGGGACGCGGTGGCTCAGTGGGTTAGGACACTGAGCTTGTCGATCAGAAGGTCGGCAGTTTGGCAGGTCGAATCCCGAGTGCCACGTAGCAGAGTGAGCGCCTGTTACTCGTCCCAGCTTCTGCCAACCTAGCAGTTCGAAAGCACGTAAAAATGCAAGTAGAAAAATAGGGACCACTACGGTGGAAAGGTAACAGCGTTCCGTGCGCCTTTGGCATCTAGTCATGCCGGCCACATGACCATGGAGACGTCCTTGGACAAGCGCTGGCTCTTCGGCTTTGAAACGGAGATGAGCACCGGCCCCTAGAGTTGGAAACGACTAGCATGCATGTGTGGGGAAACCTTTACCTTATTTTAATAAAAGTCAATAAATGTCCACCTCCACTATTCCTAAAGGTTGTTTTCAGTGCCAGGTGTTCCCAATTTTTATCTTTAAAGATAATGTCAAGGACAAATCTGTTAGAGCCAGATCTCAGAGTAAAAAAAAAAAAAGGTTTACTTGCTATACCAGGTTTTGCCACATGATGTCCTCAATAGCATATATAATCCTTTTGCAGACTAATATAAGTTTTTAATCCAATCAATTCATTTTTAGCAGTTAATAGGGTAGTAGGTCCCTGTAAAAATAAGCAATAAAAACGTTTTAGTGGCCCAAAAATTCCAAATAGGGTTCCTTAGTTATTTAGCTTAGTCATTTGATTTCTTTTGAGGATTTAAGGTTGTAAATCCCCAAGTAAGCATTTGCCGATCTTTCAAGAAGGGGGGAAAACATTTTCAGGAAAGTCCCACAGTAAAGTAGTTAGGGAAGTAAGAAAGGTAAGATCTCACCCAAATCCTCCAGATTGCTTTGTTGTGCTTGATAGTGATTTTGGCTTTTGGCAGGGAATGGCTTAGTGATCGGCCCTCTTCTTCTTCGGGCCAGAGGAGTAACTCCGGATCAAACGGAGGGCTGCCGCCCTTCCGTGATCGCAGAGAAGTGACTTTTAACTCAGGGTGACTTTTAACTCTTTTCAGGGCTCTCCGAGGAAGAAAGACCAGACGGTGGTGGGGGGGAAGCTTCTCCCCGCCCGTCCACCAGTGCCACACAAGCAAACCGGAAGCCTTAAAAAATATTTTTACCAAAATATTTACAAAAAGAGAAACATTGGAGGGAAAAAAAGAAGCACATGAAAGCATATCTGCCTGACTAATCTGATCTTGCAGGCTTAGCATGCTCTGGGCTTCTTCAATTAAACACTGTCATCTCTCAGAATGCCTGTAGCAGCAACTACCCTCTAGAATGAGGCTCCCCTCCAAGATCTGGGTGGTCCCCACTCTGCTGCTGTATAAGAAAGCTGTGAAGGAAATTAAATATCAGCAAATACTGTATCAGTAGTATCAATTTCTTAATAATTCTCTAAGCATGACTTGGTCAAACGTAAATGAACACTTCAGATTAGTAGATAATTTATGCCATGGTCTAGGGACTGAAGAAGACTCTATAACAGTGTTGCTCAACCTTGGCAGCTTGAAGATATATGGACTTCAACCCCCAGAATTCTCAAAGTTGAAATCCATATATGGTTGAAGTCCATATATCTTTAAGTTGCCAATGTTGAGAAACATTGCTCTACAGGTTTTGCAAAGGGGAAGATCCCTGCCTTTACCCCAAAATTCCAGCGATAAATGATAGTGATCAAAGACTATCTGTTGTGAGAGAGGGAAGCAGCTTGACAGTCTATTTAGACGTTTGCTGCCTTCCTGGAGCTCACATTCTGGATGTAATGGAAAGGCTTCCAAGAGTCTTTAAGGCAACAGACAAGTAATTCATTTCTACCTACCCACAGTGAAAGAAAATGGTACATGTATTTATTAAATTTCTATATTGGCCTTCTCACTTAGATGACTATCTGATATCATCAGATAAAGCTTTTGAAAATACTGCAACACTTCATCAGTATGAAGCACTGGATAAGAAGACGAAGAGACACAAGTGGTCATTTCTTCACTTTTCTTATTAAAAGGCATGGCTCAGGAAAAAAGAATATTGAAAGTATGTAGGGTGGACTGTATTACTGTTAGACATACCTGGCTGAACAATGATACCAGTTATTGTACACTGATGTCTCAGTGTCAGGCTAGAGTCAAGTAATCCATATATTGAGGCCTCTGCTCTGCTCTTCAGAAAACAAGCTGGGCGACAGTTAGAAAACATCATTACACCTTCTCCTCATTTAGTTACTGCAATCTGTTCCTTAAGTTGGAAACAAAATAGCCTTAAATGAAGAATGGAGAGAGAGAATTCAGATAAAAGTTTTCTCATATGCTGTGTTAGCATTAGTCTTATTACCGTGTTGTTATCAGGTGCATTAAATTGGATTGTAAGTGTACATGTTGTTTGGACAATGGTTTTTAATATTTTTATTATTAATATTTTTACCATCGTATTTGCAAATGGTTGCTAAATAAGGTAGCTGCTAAACAAGGCACCTGGAAGAAAAAAAAGTGGCAAAGAATACTTGGAAGGGTTATTTTTAGCTTGGAGAAGAAAAGCCTGCAGAGACATAATAGTTCTCCTCAAGTATTTGAGAGACTGTATAAGGTTCTACCCCAGCTATCTTCTCAGGAAAGATGACTATTATTTCAAAAGGAACTTTTACTGAGAGAAAGTGATTGCAGAGGAGCCAGGCAGAATCTGAAGTTCCCGCATGAATCATTCAGCTAATTTTCTATTGTTCAAACCCTGCCCCAATGTCCCAGTTCATCAGGAGCTAATCTGGTGGCATGAAGGGGTTCTGAGAACTCCAAGATGAGAAGGTGATAAGAAGTCGTCCTCCTGGCCCCGTAACCTTGGTAACAGGCTGAAACTGACTGGAAAGGAATCCATTCAGAGGGCCCTGATGGCCCATCCCCCCTCCCTATTTCCCATACAGATGCATCAAAGCAAAAGTTACAAATTCTTAAATGCCTAAGTAACAATCCCCCTCCCTTCAGAATGGCAGTGTTTCAACAGGGACCTGACTGGCTATTTTTGGGGGGGGGGCAGAATTACAAGTAGTCCTCGACTTACGACCACAATTGAGCCCAAACTTTCTGCTGTTTAGTGAGACAGTTGTTAAGTGAATTTGCCCCATTTTATGACCTTTCTTGCCACAATTGTTAAGTGAATCACTGCAGCTATTAAGTTAGCAACATTGTTGTTAAGCAAATCTGGCTTCCCCATTAACTTTTGCTTCTCAAACCACAAAAGGTGAGCACATGACCCAGGGACATTGCCATTGTTATAAATATGAGTCAGTTGCCAAGTATCCAAATTTTGATCAAATGACCATATCTTTTCCTATTAATAGAAAAGAAGCCTGAGAACTCAGCTGCAAGTCCAGGTAAATATGTTTTTATGATGTATTTTATTTTTTATTATTTTATTACGCATTTTGATTATTAAATTTGTTCAGTTTGTATGAGAGAGAAAAAAATCCAGTATATTATACAGTAATAGGGTTTGGAAACATGGACCTGATATTTGGAGAAGTGTTTTGGAGAGCAGATCGTCTGTTCCTAGATGGCCTCAGACCATCTTCCTAAAACATGTACCATATTCTGATTATCATATTCTACCACACTGCTCTTCATTAAACATTTAACATTTTATAAAGTTTAAAAATGGAATGTAGTGTATATTTTTTAAAAAAAAGTTGCTTATTTGAAGATATGTTTGTATTATAAGCTTATCCACGTAAACTTTAAGAGTGGTTTATTCAACCCAATTTTCTGGATTGATATGCCACAGAAAAGCCGTAGGCTGATTTTACACAATGCAGCAATCTGAAATGTGATGGCTCACCTACAGTCAATTGTGTCACATGAACTTTTAGCCAGGGAATACAGCTTTAAGCTCAAGTTGAGGGTTGAGGAGTAAGAGAGTTTGGGTTTCATTTGCTCCAAACTATTTATTTAATATAGATATAAGAAATGGAAGGATTGAATGGCTTGTTATGATTAGGGATGGTGGCCTAAATTTTAATTGATTGGCAGGCAACCATTCTAAAGACAGTGGCAGTAGTTGCAATTATGGCAGTAATAAACTCTATTAATATTTTATTTCTCTGAGGCAAGGGCATCCTCAGCAACTAGTTCCAAAGTAAGGAGCATGGCTGGGTGACTGAATCAGCACCCCTTTAAATGAGCATGCAATACATGTGGCACATTAAAAAGAGTGGGGCTTTGACCACCCAATTGCTTCCATTTTGAAGCCAGGGACTGCCAGTGTGGATATACACCCTCCAAGTGTTTGTGTGTGTGTGTGTGGGGGGGGATGATAAGCAGTGACAGTTTATGTTCATTAAAGCAGTTGAGCTAGAGGGAAGCCCACCAATGACTGCAGCCATAAGAAACAGAACCAGGATTAGCAACAGGGTGATGATCCTAAGTAACCATGGTTCTCTTTAAGACCCTCCCCCTGGTCATTCAAGAGGAGTCTGTGGCTGTATCTTTCCCTCCCACCCCTTGCCTTTTTCCCCCCACATACAGACTCCAAAATAGACAGACAGATAGACATACATTGTATATAAATAAAAACGATCCTACATTTTTTTAAAAAAATCACCCCCAAGATTCAGAAGAATGACAACAGCTTTTCCAGCTAATACATTTCAAAGGCATAAACTGTTTAATATCTAAACATTTTTAAAATTTTAAGAAATAAAATTTGTTAGGAAAGTATTGTTAGATTTTTCTGACATTTTGCCACCATAAACTAAGATGGCTCTTCTCTTACAAAGCCCCTCAAAAGAAGAACACATAGGAAGAAAAAAAATATAACCAGAGAACCCAAATATGTAGAAGTTCTTTAGCCATTGCCCTAATGAATCTATAACCAAATCATCTATTGTCAGTCCTACCTGGTGAACCAGACAGGAAACAGATGAGCTAATCCTACTTTATTGTAAAGCTACATTATCAGAACCTTGGAAATCTGAAAGTATAAAATTACTGCCACCACTTTTAAGTGCTTGGTCCATTAGTATGGGTCCTCCATTCTTAAGAGTTATCCCTTCCTCATCCTCATAATCCTGATTTTTAAAATAGGACCCACTGGACTTCGACAAACATCAGTTTGCCTACAGGGGGAACAGGTCGACAGACGATGCCATAGCTACTGCTGTACACTCTATAACAAGCCATCTAGAGAAACCTGGAAGTTATGTCAGGATGCTTTTTGTTGATTACAGCTTGGCTTTCAACACCATTTTGCCAAGCACTCTCATTGAAAAGCTGACTGACTTGAAATTTTCCCCCTCCATCTGCGATTGGATTAAAGAGTTTCTCAGGGACCGGTTACAAACAGTGAGGATCGGGTCTGTTTTATCCACCCCCCCTGAAGCTTTGCACCAGCTTGCCACAGGGCTGCGTGCTTAGCCCCTACCTGTACTCATTGTACACATATGATTGTGTATCGTCTGACCCATCTACTGCGATAATTAAAGTTCGCAGATGATACCACCATAGTGGGTCTTATTACAGGTGGAGATGAGACAGCATACAGGTGGGAGGTACAAAAACTATCCATGTGGTGTTTCAAGAACAACTTGCATCTGAACATCGGCAAGACAAAAGAGATGGTGCTAGACTTCCAGAGGAAAAAAGAGGAACCTGCCCCACTTTACATCAGAGTGGGGGGGGGTCTGTGTGGAGTTTCCTCCTTTAAATTTCTGGGAGTCTACCTCTGTGAAGATCTTACCTGGAAAGTTAATATAACCCAGGTGGCCAGAAAGGCCCAACAGAGACTCCACTTCCTCAGACTCTTGCAGAAGAACAGGGTAGAACAACGGCTAATGACCCTCTTTTACCGGTCTACTATAGAGAGCGTCCTCTCGTACTGTATTGTGGTTTGGTATGCTGGTCCAACAGCCGCGGATAGGAAAGTATTACAGAGGGTGGTGAGCACAGCACAAGACATTGTGGGCTGTCCCCTGACACCACTGGATGACATCGCCAGGGCTTGCTGCCTTGGAAGAGTGAGGAAAATTCTCAGGGATGACTCACACCCTGGACGGTATCTCTTTACTCTCCTACCATTGGGTAGGAGATATAGGAGTATAGCCAGCCGTACCAACAGGCTGAAGAACAGCTTCTATCCATGGGCTGTCAGACTCTTGCACAGGAAATAACTTTATGTATGATTGACTTGCAAGGCTGGTGTGTTGTGCAATTAGCTCACATGGTGTAATAAGATGGAGGGTTTGTTGTCACTGTGAGTTGAAGGGAGGGCATGAAGGGAGGCTTAGCCAATCTCAATGTATACATGGTTGTATTTTGACAATAAAGGTTCATTCATTTCCTGGACTATTGAATATCCCTGAAGACAAGGGGGAAAAATCTTCTTTCTCTTCTCCCCTTCTCTAATTCTTTCAACTATTTTTTTCCATTCTAATAAGATCCAGTCATATCACTGAAGCACATTGAATTGTTCAGATCACTTGTAGAGAGAAATCTAAATGTGTTAGTTCAGCTGAGTCACTAGGATAGGGTGTAGTATTTTAATAATCTTATCTCTGCATATAAGTTAATACATATTAGCACTGTTTGCTACAATATCTTCCAAGGAATTCACTTGTCTATTAAAGCAAAGTAATTGAAAATCATAAGGGACTCAGGGAAGCACTGAGTCTGTCTCCCTGTCTAAGACAATGGAAGGGTTTTCCCCCTGAAATTAGTTTCTTTCAGATGTGTCATGCACCTAAAGAGTAAAGCAAATATCAGGAAATAAATATATTCCAATCCATTTTCCTCTAAAAATTAAAATAGAAATTCTCAACTTTGCTTTATTATGACCTCTAAAGTGATAAATGAGTTTGTGAAACTTACCCTTTGAAAAAAAGTTGGTTATTTGGGGGGTGGAGGTCAGAGCTAGGCAAGAAATATAATTGGTCATTTTTAATAATTTCATTTTTAATCTGCACAGACAAAACAGGTTCCAAAGCCTCAAGTGAGTTTTGACAGTACTTAAATTTTGCCTATACAAGCCTGATCAGATTTTTGCAACTTCCCCCTCTAAATTGCTCATAAACCCCCAGGGTCACAGTGTTTGGAAACACAGAGTTTATAATAAAAATGTTCCCAATAACCTCTTTTTAAAAAAAAAACATTTTCCCCTTCTCTGTTATTTTTTTTGCTTCACATTTTTGGTCCTACCTCCCCACCCTTCAACAGTGGTCTGCTATCAGACTGACCGTGATGAACTTCGGCGTCGTGTCATCCAGTGGCTTGAAGCTGAAATCGTTCCTGATGGGTGGTTCTCCAAGGGCAGCAACTACACAGAAATCTTGGAAAAGTACTTCAAGGTATGACTGAGGTAGCTGATGTACTGCATCTAATGTAGCTTAAGGGGTCATGAATAATTGTTTTGACTGTTTTAAAGTGTTTTTGTTTTTATATTTTGGAATTATTAAGCCACCCAGAGACATTGATCGAGATGGGCAGCTACAAAAATTGAATGAACGAATGAATGAAAATAGATACTTGTTGTTGTTGTTAGTTGCGAAGTTGTGTCCGACCCATCGTGACACTATGGACAATGTTCCTCCAGGCCTTCCTGTCCTCTACCACCTTCTAGAGTCCATTTAAGCTTACGCCTACTGCTTCAGTGACTCCATCCAGCCACCTCATTCTGTCGTCCCCTTCTTTTCTTGCCCTCAACCTTTCCCAGCATTAGGCTCTTCTCCAGTGAGTCCTTCCTTCTCATTAGGTGGCCAAAGTAGATACTAAGGGATAATCAATTTTCCTTTTTTCAGAGTACAGGTAATCCTTGAGTTACGAATTGTAATGGAGCTTGCCAATTACATTCGTAATCTGAAAATTCGTTGGAGTGAATCACATTAAATGAACGTGAAAACTCCTTGCCTTCACTCATGCATTTGCTAATCAAATGCACGGGCTATTAAGTGCACGAGGTATTTCGGGGTGGGGAAGAGCAAAGGGCCTAGTGGTTCTGACCACCCAAGACCTTTCCCAACCCACTGAGATATTTCATGCTTTCCCCCCACCCCCAATCTTGCCTGACTTGGTCCACTTACCTTTGGAAGATCTCAATGAGTTGTCTCTCCAGCTTCTCTGGTGCAGTTTCACCTTGAGCAAAGGCTTGGCGAAGCCTAGAGGGAGATTCCCTTTAGGCTCTGATTGTCTTTGCAAAAAGTCCTTGCTGCTGAAAACTGAGCCATGCTGAAAATGGAGCCTGGGAGGAACGTGGCAATGGCTCTGTTTTCAGTGGCGAGGGCTTTTTTGCAAAAATGACCAGAGCCTACAGGGATGCAATCTCTAGCTTATGCAGACTATGGCAGGAAACTGCAAATGGAGGAAAGGCCTGAAGAAACGAAGCCTTCCCTCCATTCGCAAAGCCTTTTGTCGCAGATTTTGTCCAAGCATCAATTCGCAGAGAACAAAGGCCTAAAGTAGTACGAGATCACACGAGATCAGTAGTGCAAGATCTCATGCTACTGATCTCGTGTGATCTTGCAATACTTTAGGCCTCTGTTCTCTGTGAATGCACCGAAGGCCTGAATCAATGAAGCAGGCAAAGAAAGCAAAGACTCACTAGATCTTCGCAAAGTGTATGTGTGTGTGGGAAATAGGAAATAGGCAGGGCGAATGTTGCAGTGCCTCTGCAGTTGTTCGTAAGGGTGAATGACTGCTGTTGTTGTGCAACACTCGTAACTTCAGGAATGTTGTAAGTACTTGAGGGATTATAACTTTGAACGCTCGCTAAGTGAAATGTTGTAACTCAAGGATTACCTGTATCAAAACTTTAATGCTAAATTTCTGATAAAGGAAGCTTAATAAGCTTGGTCTGAATTTCAGTAAAACATTGTTTGTAAGCTACCCAGAGTCAACATGTTACCCAACATGTTAAAAAACCACTGGTTATCAAGTCTGTCAGTTTATTTTAGGGAAAGGGGGCTGATGGAAACCATTTTTAAATGCTTTTTAAATGATTTTACAGAGTTTTGATGATGGAGATTCCCGCCTTGACTCGAACGAATTCTTAAAGTTTGTAGAACAAAATGAGTCAGCTGTCAACATTTCTACTTACATGAATCAAGAGACCAACAAACTTCTCAGGTAGCTTCAAGCAGAAGAACATCAGAATATATAACTATGACTGCAAAAGATGATTAATTATGAAATTCCCTCTTGAGAAATGAGTTTTTTCCACTTTGCAGACCTACGGTATTTTGGAAGCTTTGATTAAAAACAGAAGAATGGCAGAACCCCTGAAAATAGTTACTTTCTTGCTGGCTTGCATTTCTAAACACTCCCCAATTTCTTCTAGTTTTAAAGCATTGTTTAAACTTTGGCAAAGGCTGGGAGCACTGTAAAGGAGAAAAATGTTCCTACCCGGGGGTTTTTTCTGGAATGCCTATTGGGCTACACATAAATAATGTTGGAGAAGCTTATCTTTTTTCTGACATGACAGCAATTGATAATTTGAATATTAACCATTTGCACTTTCCTGTGATGTGTTTGGGAGTCATTTCTAGATGTGATAACCCTGTATTGTATGTCTTCCAGGGGACTCTGTGTAGATGCTCTCATTGAGCTCTCTGATGAAAATGCTGACTGGAAGCTGAGTTTCAATGAATTCCTGAAGTGCCTCAACCCAACCTTCAATCCACCAGAAAAAAGTAGGAGCTCTGTCCCTGTACAAAACGGTCCTGAAGTTGTTATAAAGGAGTGGGGAAAGTTGAGTATGAGTGGGATAGAAGTAATATGTTGCACGCTTGTTTTGAAATGTAGTTGAAAGAACTGCAACATACTTGGATTTCTGGCCAAATTTGGACTTTTGAGAGTACGTATTGCATATGCTTATAGAGCAGCGTGGTGGCCTAGTGGTGAAGACGCTCACCAACCACTTGGAAGGTTGAGAGTTCAGTCCTGGGTAGCGGCAGGTGTTTCTCTCCTAGGGCACAAAGAAAAAATATCTACTGCAAAGTCTGTGGCGTCAGGAAAGGCATCTGGCCAGGAAACATTCAGCTCCATCCAGTCGCCCAGACTAAATATATAAAAAGGGAGAAGAGCCCCATGAGAGTCAGATACTTTACCTTCATGTACATTAACAGCATCTTTTTAAATGGTTATTTAGAATGTGCCTTAGAAGACGAATCATATGAAGATGGAGCAGAGACTCAAGTGAACTGTAACCGCTGTGTCTGTGCTTGTGGGAACTGGGTGTGCACTGCCATGACCTGTGAAGGTATGGACTGGAAAATTCAGTCATTTTAGAAGGATTCACTCCACATGTTGTTTCAACAAGTGGCTTGACTAAATTAATGAAAATGCTAGAGAACGGGGAAAAAGGTAGAATAACATATTGATCTCACTAATAGCACATCAAGCCAGATTAATCATTTTTGATCAAGCAAACTGATTTTCTGGGGTGAAGAACTTATTTGATACCAAGAAGGCAACGGAAATAATGAATTCCATAACTGATGAATAGCTTGCCAGGATCATAGTTTTCTCATTTAATCCACTGTTTCACGCTGAACATTTGTCTATTGAGGAAACAACCCCTTCAGCAATTGGCAGCTGAATTTCTTCCACATATAGGTGTCTGTAATTGAGATGTATCATAAGACCTTGAAAAATTTAATATACTTGTTTGTTTGGAACCTAGTAAATCTGTAAGTCATAGTTGTCAGTAATTAATAGTTAAATATTACTGAAGAGGGGGAGACAAAATTAGGGACAAGAGATTTTGCAAAATTTAAGGAAAGGGTTGCTTTATCTGAATCAGAGTGTCCAGTCAGAAATCCAAACTTGCTGGACCTCCCATTGACTAGCGAGGGAAAATCAATATTACAGACTAAAATGACTATTTCAGACAAAATAGTTATTTCTAAGAGGGTAAAGATAATTTGTATGACTGCAGAAGCATATCCATTGCAAGGGGAAAATTGAGGAAAACTCATTTAATCGTCATAACTGCAGAGCAGAAAATTTGGAGGAAGAATATCAAAGATATATTGAATGTTCTTTAGAGCAGCTTAATAAGAAAGCAAAATGGATGCCTTGATCCCTTTCACATGGGAGAACTGTGCCGACCCAAAATTTGGGCTGCGTTTCTGGATCCCTATCATGCCAACAGATCTTCACGAGTTGAATTATTTCTGATGGCAATCAGCTCAGCTTTCAGTTTAGAGGAAATGTGCAACAATTTTTATCTTCGAAACGCCAGGGTGAACCACTTGGAATTCTCTTTTTCTTTCCAAAAGCCAGAAATATTGAGTGCTACCAAATATAGGAACTGCTTTGCCAACCACAAAGCAATACCTTGCCTTAAAAATAATAAAAGCTATCCACAGAACACAAACTTTCCATGAAAGAACAGTGAAGGTTGGGTTGTGTGCTGTTTTTGACTGGGAGCAGTCAAGATAGATAGTAGGAACCTATGCCCCATTCACTGCTAAAGATGGCACAGTTCTCCCTTATGTTTTGCCAAAAGATCCAACATCCATAGTTAATGTGAAAGAACACTACAGCTTTGTATTGCTCTTTTGTTGAGTATGTGCATACTCAATGTGCATTGAGTATCGTAAACTCTGTTTCTGCTCATAGGTAAGAACCAGAAGGTCCCTTTTCAAGAGCAGCCTGAAGAGAAGCTGACTGAAGAAGAGCTAGCCAGATATGTTCAGGAGCTGCAGAAGCACCAGGTTAGAAGGAGCTATGTGTACAAGCTTATGTATTTCAGTACATTTATTCTGCTAAAGTGCTGTGAAATTCCTAACAGTTTAAACCTGTCATTTGTTGGCTGCTAATATACCTGAAGAGGGATGTGGTGGCTCAGTGGGTTAGGACGCTGAGCTTGTCGATCAGAAGGTCGGCAGTTTGGCAGGTCGAATCCCGAGTGCCGCATAACAGAGTGAGCGCCTGTTACTCGTCCCAGCTTCTGCCAACCTAGCAATTCGAAAGCACGTAAAAATGCAAGTAGAAAAATAGGGACCACTACGGTTGGAAGGTAACAGCGTTCCGTGCGCCTTTGGCGTCTAGTCATGCCGGCCACATGACCACGGAGACGTCCTCAGACAAGCGCTGGCTCTTCGGCTTTGAAACGGAGATGAGCACCGGCCCCTAGAGTTGGAAACGACTAGCACGCATGTGGGGGGGAACCTTTACTTTACCTTTTTTAATATACCTGAAACAGCACTGTATGTTGGCAAACAACTAGGAATTTGATGGAGACAAATGCATGTCACTCCATGCAGATGAACAAACCATGATGACCTCAAAATGATGAAATATATGCCATGACACTGCAATGCAAACTTCAGACTCATACTTGTGTTTTGATGTTGGATGCAAGTACATAAATCATATGGTTTGCATTGCAACATCATGCTGCTTGTTCTCACATTTGCCCTCCTGTACAGGTGAATGGGCAAGTTGTTAGAAGGGAAATATCACTGCATTACTTTGGTGCCAAAAGTTTTGACTGAAGGCAGTTTTTAACTAGTACACTAAAAGTATAAAGCAACTTATAAAATTACTTCAAGCCATCAATCATAGAAACCTTTATACATTAGTAAGAACTGAAGAATTATTGAAGAAGTACCATTATCTTACTGTGCTCTGCTTATTTATTATATATGCCTTGCGTTCAAGAGAGCATATCTAACATTTCCTCCAACTTGTCTAACTATGTGCCATGGGAAGGAACCTTCTGTTATTTGTCCCAAATCACCTGTCTTACAGTAGATGATTCCTGGGTTCCAGTAATTTAGGAAACAGTATTCTCCCTATCCAACTGTTTTCCCTCTTGCATAATTTTGTATGCCTCTGTTATGTTCCCATTTATGCATATTGTTTCTACATGAAAGAAAATCTCTAATATGTTCCCCTTTTTCTCATAAAGGAGTAGTCTATTTTTCTGAAAATCTGGGTAGCTCTCTTGAGATGTAACAGGCAGAACCATACCCTGTAAATAAAAAAAGAAAGAAAGAAAAATAATGTTCATAAATATTTCCAAACTCATTATATAAGAAATGCATTGTTAACAACATGGGAAAAAGTAGCAAGCAAAATATACTTGAAAATTCCAGAGTGGTTGTCAACAGTGGAAGCATTTGTACACCCAAATTTAGTGGACTTTTAAAAAATCTGGACATATAGAGACATTCTAAACTCTGAAGGACATTTAAAATCTAAACAAGAAATGCAAAATCAGGGCATCAACGTATCATGGTGGACACATTTACAAATACAAACTAGATATGAGAAAGATGTTAAAATGTAAACAAACTATGTTTCATAAGACTTTGTTAACTTCGGTTGAGAAACTAATTAAGAAAATGTATAACTTTTTATTAACTTTGGAAATGGAAAGTGAACAAGTTAAAGAAACAATGATAATATGGGCGAAAATTTTTGGATATAATATAGAATTAGAAAGTTGGGGAAGAAATTATAAACTGACAATGTCAACTTATAAAGAAAATGTATATAAAATGTTTTATAGATGGCACTTGCCACCAGCAAGACTAGCGAAAATGTTTAAAAATATGTCAGATAGATGTTGGAAATGTAAACAGAAGTCAGGCACATATTATCATGTTTGGTGGACATGTGATAAAGCAAAGAACTATTGGAAAAATATTCATACTTGGTTAGAAAAGATGTTAGGAGAACATGTTGATTTTAAACCTGAACTTTTTTTATTAGGTATAATGCCAGAAAAGACTAATAAAGAAAGCTTATATTTGACTTTGCACGTTACAACAGCAGCAAGAATCATATTTGCGCAATACTGAAAGAATGACGGAATACCATCAGATGAAGAAATAATTAAAAAAATACTAGAATGCACAGAGATGAACAGATTGACTATGAAATTGAAAGAAAAGGAAGAAACGGACTATTATCAAACTTGGAATTTATTTTACCATTGGCTAGAGGAAAGAATAAAGGATTAGGAATTAAATATGTACTAGCATATGTAAACTGAGACAGCATGTTGGTTGAAAAATTATTATTTGTTTGGAAAAAATGAATAAAAAGTTTATAAAATAAATAAATACTTTCTCAAGTTCTTGCACATATTCTGCACATATCAATGTACTTTTCTGTCTATAATACAAATGTGCATACAGATTATGTATTTATCTGGCATATTTTTTTTCAACTTCCCAGTCTAGCCAGTTTTTTCAACTTCTCAGTGACCTCTCATTGAAGTACTAACTAGGTCTGCCTCTTTTGAGATAGCCAAAGTTGATTAGGGCTGCAGTAAAATATAACATCCTAAAATGCTAATCAATGTTACTTACAGCCCAAAGTCAAAAATACATCTAATACAGTACTATGAATAAAAAAGAAAAGAAATAAATTACAAGACATGCCTGAAATATGTAATAATAACATAATTAAAGGATAAATTACTTCAATAAGCTATTGCTATAAATTTTGTGACCTTATTTGAAGTGTCTGGAAATTAGTCAGGGAAAAGGAATGTGTTAATTTCTTAATCATAAGAAAAAATATTTTTTGGCAACTGGTTTTATAAGATATGTTCACCTCTGAGTGTATAGTGTGTGTCCATTGTCACTCTGGTGGATAACATGCCATTTGGAGCAGGGAGAAGAATGGGGCATGAAAGCTGTTGGAATATCTAGGGATAATTTCTGAGGGGTGGGTGGTGCAGAGTTGGGAAACTCAGGATATAGCAGTTTGAGTGACTTGGTCTCAAATTTTCTACTTAAATTCAGTCAAAGCTTTATTAAGGCCAATTGTGCATATTGACAGAATGGAAAAGCCTTAGCAATCATTATTAATTTGGACATGAGGGTGATTGACTGCTGTATCTGTCACTAGTTACTGGGGCTGATTTGGTGGATATGTTTAAATGTGAGAGTGTCCCCTTCCTCTCTTACTGCTCCATGTGCATCCCTCCTGACACTGCATGCTTATGGAAGAGGATGGCCATATCATACAAAAGGGCTCTACGATGTTTCGGTCAAGAGTAAATGATATCTAAATCCTGTTTTCTTTCTTCCTCTTATTTTTCTTTAGGAGACCTCTGAGAAGATCAAGCAAATGACTACCAAAGAAATATGAGAGGCACACACCAGAAGGCAAAGTGTGTTACCTGTCTTGCCTACCAATCTTCCTTCAATATGCAAACATGTTTAGAAAGTATTGCTCAGTCACAGATATTTACATTGTGTAGCAATGGGAGGGAGGTAAAGGAAAATGGATTCTTTTGAAATTTAAAAGAGCCTCCCCTCAAATATTATGGCTTCTATAGCAAGGAAATGAAATTGAATTGATAGCGATTAATGAGGACAGCAAATTACTCCAGTTCTGGAGCTCCTAGAACTCAGGGGAAGCATCACTGTAAACTAGGAACATGGTGTCTTCTGTGGAAATTATACTGATGGTGGAGCATTGCCCTATGACTCTTGCTGCCTCTTAGGAATCTCCCTGACAGCCTAAAATAATTTTTCACAAATATTACTATAACCGGAGGAGCCCGATGAAGAAAATGCAATAGCTATGCATATATTCCATGGCATATCACCTTTCTACACTCCGTTTTGATATCTAGCCTTTCTGTCTTCTGTCCTTCACTCAACTTTTTTTTCTATATGGAGTTTCAGTCAGCTCCTGTAGAATCTCCCCTAGCCCTGATTGATTAATGTGCATATCAATGAGAGTCCCTAGTACATATAGAGCAAGCTCTTTGTCCCTGCCAGAAGCCACCTAACTCCACCATGAGCTTCAAACTGACCTCATTTGCTTTCCTCCTCCCTTTGCAATGGTGCTACAATATATTTTCTTATCACCTTCTTACACTCTTTTTAATTAATGATTTTTAACTGAGCTTTTTGTATCTTTGATTTATATTGTTTATAGCTTCTGGAAAATGCTGTACTTCTGTGTTCGTGCTTTATATTATAGCTACGTCTACCAAGGAAATAAAATCAGTGCAGCACCAAGGGGACCAAGATTGTATATGGCTGTTCTTAATTTGCCATTGCACCTTTCACTGTAAACAGTATGATACTTGCATGGACAGAGCAGAATAGAGTTTTTGAGAGAGATGCCTTACAGCTTCCTACAGCATCATTCTTTCAAGGATGTGGGGAGTGGGAGAAGGATGCAATTCTTGATTTTATTCAAGAATTCACTCAACCCTATTAATTAAATAGAAGGAAACAGTAATGTTTGTCAAGCATGAAGTAAGTACTCCCTATGCTGTTGGGAAGATAGATAAACAAGAAACATATGTACATATCTAGTGCTTTATATTGAGGCACTGCTGCTGTCATTCCCAAGGGGAAATATATATACCTGAGGTTTGCAGACTTAGAGGTCGTCTGATGGTTTTTGACAACTAGTCCCTAAGTAGAAAAGGAGAATGCACATTATCATAAATACATTGCATGTTTTGGTGCAAAATCAATCTGTTTAGGAATTTTGGCAATAAAATCAGGAGATCCAGTCTCCTCACTTGTTATAACAAACATCAAAAGCATTGTTGTTGTTCTTGCATATGCTTAAGAAAGAAATTGGATTCTTGTTTCTCTACAAGTGTATAGCTTGAGGAGGGGGTTGGATTTGAAGACCTCCAAGGTCCTAAATCATGTTGAAGAAACTCATCATTAGGATTACATTTTGTTGGATCATATGTACTGTAGAGTCCAAAGAAAGCTCCACCTAGCAATAGGTGTTTTTGGCTTCCTTCTCTTTATAAAAGAATTATCTTCAGAACTACTTGAATAAAAGTTGATTCTTCCCCAAAAGTTAAGCAATCATATTGGATGGCCAAATAGTACATGTGCTGAAGTCTTGTTTTAGCTTGGTCTAAAACTTGATCCCCCTTCATGGATTACTGCCTTGTCGTGGCGAAGGGGCTTGCGTAATTCAATGAAGCTATGAGCTATGCCGTGCAGAGCCACCCAAGACGGAAAGGTCAACAACAACAAAGCATGGTTTGGTTTGAAGTCTTAATATTCTTCCCTCGTAATTTAGTCATAAATAGATTTAAGTGTATCTTGATGGAATATGTACTTTATGTACTATTGCAGGAAATGCAAGACAGTAATGTATCTCAATTGTATCTAGCCTGAGGCATGATTTTAGCTATATTAAACTCTATACACTCAATAGCATTGTCATGGTTCCGATCAACAGAGACAAATAAAGCTGAACTCTGAGGCTTGCAAATTCCTCAAAGAACATGTTTATTGATACAGAGTATCAGTACTTCAAAAATGAAACCAAGTCTGAAGAGATGCATAACAATACAAAGTTAAGAAATCTCACCCCCAAAACTATGCAAACAACTACGTTTCCCCACTCAGCTTGTTGGTGGGCTTTTCATGAAATGCCCAGCCTGCAGTCTTGGGAGCAGCCGATGACCTTGGTTCCCATGTCAGAAAGTCCAAGAAAGTCTGCTTTGTCTAGTACAGCACCTGGCAAACCCCGTGCCTCCATGTTATGTGGCAACTAGGAATGAAAAGGAAAAAATGGCTGCAACCATGCTCATTCTAAAGTTGACAAGTATCACAAGAGCTTCTTCTGAAGATAATAATGGGAACATGCATGATGCTAATGAAGTATAACATTTTACACATTTTTGACCCATATAAGCAATAGGTTTTTGCATCAATTATTAATTAATCATCGTTGATTACTTTTAATATTAATTGTCCTCTTAAGAGAAGCATCTCAAAATTATTTTATCCCCCCTTCCCCTTTGTTGGCATTGTATGAAAGATAAAATCAAAAGTTCATCAGAACAGTTCAATTAAACTAATTGGAAAATGAAACATTAATATTTCAATCACTCTTCTCTAATGTATATCTTGAGCACACTTTTTCAGAAGAAAATATCTTTGTTTTTTGAGCAATGTAAACAAACACACTTAGTTCTCTATGCCTGTTTCTGCTATTGCTGTTTCCTCAATTATTCTTAGGTCTCAAAAGAAAGTGCTGCTTTAAGCAGATAGTTAACCATCCAATGAGCGAATGAATTCTAGACAGTCCAGATATGAAGAAAAGTCAGAGATTTAGTATCACAGGCAGTTTAGCAAATTGGAATTGGAATAGATTAAAATTGTTTGCAATTGGATGCCTAATCATTTTTCTCACTGCTTTATAGATAACTGCAGCAAAGATTTTCTACAGAGTTTGTCTTCCAGAGCAGGTCAGCTTGTGGAAAGTGGGGTAATGTTAACTGGAGCTGGTAGTCCTGTAAAAAAGATAATTTTGAGCCGGAGGGGAAACAGTTGCAAAGCCAGGCAAAACTGATCTTTGCTTTAGAGTTAAATCACCACTGGTCTGGACCTAGTTTTGTTTCCTTTACCAGGAAGTCATCACATGGGGGGGGGGGGAAGCAAGCCAAGTTAGCTCAATGCATTTTAACTGAATGGAAGAGGCACATTAGGCTCAAGTTCTTAAAATAAATTTCCATAGGAATTCCTGCCAAACGTTAGAGACCTCAAAACTGCAGGTAGTCATCAATTTATGATCACAGTTGGAACCAGAAGTTCTGTTGCTAAGCTAGGTGGTTGTTGAGCCACACCTGATTTTACCATCCTTTTTGTCATGGTTTTATGTGAATCAATGCATAAGTGAATCATTTGGCCACTAAGCAAATCCAGCTTCCCTCATTGACTTTGCTTGAGGAAGGTAGATGGAAAGTTGCAAATTATGATCAGGTGATCCTGGGATGCTGCAACTCTTATAAATACATGATAGTTGCCAAGTGCATAAATTTTGAACACGTGACCGTGGTGATGCTGTGATAGAACTAAGGACTAGTCGTTACTTTTTTCAGTACTGTTGAACTTCAAATGGTTGTTAAATGGATGCTTATAAGTTGGGGACTACAGTCAAACCTCAGTATTCAACTACTTCAAAACTCATTGAATTCAATATTCAACGTTTTTTGAAGAAAATCTCTTATCTTTCTACTTGTACTTGAAGTGCAAGGTAGACCTTGCTGGCATCAGCTGACTCCTTCTGGCTGAAATACAGGATCACATGGTTTGCTCAGGACCCATTTTAGTACTCGGGAAGAATCCTGGATGAGTACCTAGGTACCACTGTATCTGTATACTGAATAACAGTAGATCTCAAGTGTTTCATACTGGAAAGCTTTACCTGGAAAGGCCCTCAACTGCTCCTTTGAACTGGGTGCATTGCCTATATACAACACTCAGCTAGATGGACCCCTGACCCTCTTTCATATAAAGAGGCTTCCCATGTTCCTGTTATAAACACGGAAGTCGTTTTCACCAAAAACATGCTAAGTTGTCAACTCTTCAGTATGAAAAAGTCACGTTGCTAAAAGAAAAAAGTAAAAGCCAATAGTTTCTGAATGGAATACATACTGAACGTTCAAGCAAATTACACTGGAATAAAAAATACCGTCGGCCAGACCTACGGTTAAAAAATGCCCCTGGAGGCCATTGACAGCACACTGAGCCCCTGAACTCCACGGCGCCCCTCAGAAAAGCCGAATCAGAAACACCCTCGGTCGGCGGCCTAGCCCGTTCCTGCGGGAGCAGCCCGGGAACCTGTATAAGTCTCGACCGATTGCAGGAGAAAGCGGCCGAAGCGCGGCCTGACGTTCCGCTACTCAGGGCCCTACGAGCGCGGTCGTACGCAGGTTCCGGGGCTCGGTCTTGACGAGATGGCGGAGGAAGGAGTGCAGGCCGAAGCCCGACGAGCGGGCGAGGAAGGCGAGCTGCGGCCGAGAGGCGCCGCGGAGCCGTCCTCGCGGCGCCTGGTGCTCCCCCCCTCCTGGCTGTCCCCGGCGGGCGAGCTGCCCGCGCGGCTAGGGAGCTGGTATCCAGCCCTGGAGGTCTTGGACGTGAGCGGGACGGGGCTGTCGGTGCTGGGCCCCGAGCTGCTGGACCTGGCGCATCTGCACACGCTGCTGGCGAAGAACAACCGGTTGGGGTCCCGCGGGTCGCTCCCTAAGGGCCTGGCCAGCGCCCCCCTGTGCCGCTCCTTGCGCGTCCTCAACTTGAGCGGCAACCGCTTCACGCACTTCCCAGCCTCGCTCCTGGGCCTCTTCCGCCTCCAGAGCCTCAGCCTGGGGAGTAACCGGCTCCAGAGCATCCCCCCCGCCATCCAGGAGCTCAGCAGGTGAGCCGGCTTGGAAGAGGGGCCGAGAGGCTCCCAGGGAAGCCGGCTGCGGGTGGCCTTCCGAGCCGAAGCTTTGGCTGCATTTTGCGGAAGGGAGGCGCACCGGTGCCCTCGATAGAAAATGCGGCGGGGCTCGTTGCTGTTCCTCGAAATGTGAGCTCTGCTTCAGTCAAGGCACCCATCTTTTAGAAGGTCTTAGTGGTTTTATACTACCAGGTGATTTCAAGTGGGGCATCAGCTCATTCGGTCTTTTTCTTGAGTGTTGATAATCTGGGAGTGTTCTATACATAAACTCCCAGTAGTCTCTTTTTTAAAAAAAGGATTTATTATTTGCTTCTTCAACCCTGCTTTTGGCGGGGGGGGGGGGAGACCTTGTTTCATCACACTTGCCATATTTATCTTTTAGTGATTTTGTTGTAATTTCTTTGTTTCACTGATGTGACACGAATTTAATAAATTATTATAATTATTTAATTATTTAGAACTTTTATATTATTAGACTACTTGTGTACTGCTAAAATATAGGCAACCAATAGTTGGCAGCAGAAAGCTTTTCCTGTCCTTTATGGCCATTTAAAGGTAGTAGCCATCTGGATTTTTGTAGCTTTGGTTGAATGGACTTAATACAACATATTTGGCTTTAAAAAATACCAGACGGTGCAAAGATAATATTTATTAAAAAATGCAACATTATTTGAATAGCTTAGATGAAAAATAGATTGTTTCATATTTTTTTCATCCAGGGTATTCAAAATGTTTTGTGTTTTTCAACTCCCGCAACACTTGTTTCATAACTATATTTTGGGGCACAGAAAAATCACATTCTGCTGATCTTGTATCTCTAGTGAGATCCACAAAAGAATGTAGGACAGACATTACAGTATGGGAGTAGGTGGTCTTTCAGGTAATTTCAACACTCATTCATTTTAACTTTAGTTATAGTTTAATATAAGAGTTTAAGAAACATCCTTAGGATGAGTTTGAGAATTGAGTTTTATTTTTGAATAGATTGGTTTATTACCACCACTTAATGCTCCATGATACAGTTAGATAGATTTACGCATATACACAAAGTTACAGTATTGATGGTGAGCTTTGTTTTGGTGCCTTTATTTCCAAGAAACTTATGTTTGTGGGAGAATTGTAGCTTAAAAATAAATTCATAAATCTTTTATTTGGAAATATAAATTTGGCCACCTGCAAAATTGTTACCTTGAATCAATTTTTCTACAGTGAAATGCAAAAGTTAAGTTTCTTCCTCTTTTCCATATTTTCACATTTCAATTAAAAAATACAGCCTCGTTTCAGGAAGTAATAGTTGAAAATTATTCTGTTTTAACAGAAAGGGAAGAGTATTTGTGGCTAATTTAGATCAATTTCATTTAGTTTATTGTGTTTTGTTATTTCTCTTTATATATTTAATGAATATTGTTAATTTTAATTTTGTTCATATAGCTATCTTGTAATGAAAAGAAGGGGGGGTTATCTGCAATTTATACAGTATCTATTTTTATTTTCATTCTACTATCTGTTTTACATATTATAACACTAGGATTGTTCAGTCACAGTGTTTTCCTCTGTTCTGCTGTTTTGGAAATAAAGCATATTAATTACACTGAAAAGCAAAAAATGGGAAATATCAGTGAGTAACCATAAGAAGCCTGGGACATGAACAATGGTTCTTGGGAGTATAATGAGTCTGAGTGTGCACCAATTTTCAGGAATAGTCATTTATTCTCCAAGGGTCCTAGTCATAGAATCATGACATACTCGAGTAAAAAGAAATCTTTGTAAAGGGGAGGACATGTCTCAGAAATGAGAGTGCAAATGTGCTTCCAGTTCAAATACAGTTGTTCCAGTTTTCATCATTTTAGTCCATATCTTGTTTTCTAGTCACCATTGCCAATATTTCAACTCAGGGACAGTTTGTTTAATCTGTTCTAATCTCTCATTGTAGTTTCCTACATTCTTCTCTTTTCAGTATGATCAGTTTGTTTTATATATTTAAGAGGCTTCTGTAAAGTTAGAAAAAAATAGTGCAAGATCCTCTTGAAAATAATTTTAGAGTAATGCTAAAAGTATTTGGTAAGTACAATTTGCACAATTCCATTTTCTTTTAGAATCTATTGATAGCTGATTTGCAGACGTACAGTCATGTAGTATATTTTTCTCACTATTATTTTCTGCTAGTATTCTCCATTTTGGTATGATGTGAAGGTGTTGCAGGCATTGCCTTCAAACTTAAGAATATCACCTGGTAATTAATTTTGTGTATTTAGAGGCATACTATTTCTGAGTATTGTGGTTTTGTGTTTAATTATTAAATTATTGTTACTATTAATTATTAAAGAATAGTTAATAGAACTAAGCTTTTCCACAAAGTTCACTACACTCTAATGCTGGAATTGAGAGACCTAGGTCCAAATATCTATTCATTTGTGAATTTAACGGATGACCTTGTGCCAATTGCTTCCACCAAGTTAGTTTTTATGTGCTGACTTGAGCTTATAAACAGACAGAATGTACTTATTAGGAACAAAAATACTGTGTATCATGTCAAGATCAAAGTTCTCTTTTTCCCATATACTGAAGAGGCATAAAAACAATTTATTATTTAATTTGATGTGGACCAATGTGGTTTGTGCCAGTTCTCAATTGGTAATAGATGAAGCAGCACCTAAATAGGACTCAAGATAAATCAAATAAGCTTTATTAGAGGAGGAGCACAGCAGTTGCCTCTCTAGCCTCACTCAGGCTTACCAAGTTCATGTGGGCTTGGCCCAACCATGGCTTCTGTTATTTTTCTTCTTTTCATTTTGCATTTCCTGGGGCAAAATAAAGCATACTCGCCTAATATCAATGTTGTCAATGTATCACCATCATTACTAGATCAGGTGTCAGATAGAGCCATGGTGGTGCAATGGTTAGAGTGCAGTACTGCAGGCTACTTCTGCTGACTGCCTGCTGCCAACAGTTCAGCAGTTCGATTCTCACTTAAGGTTGACTCAGTCTTCCATCCTTCCGAGATCAGTAAAATGAGGCCCCAGATTGTTGGGGGCAATATGCTGACTCTGTAAACCATTTGAAGAGGGCTGTAAAGCACTCTGAAGTAGTATATAAGTCTTAAGTGGTGTTTCTGTTGCTATTACTTGATCAGGTGTCAAATGACTCCTCCCAAATATTTCAACAGAAATAAACACAGAAGAAAATAAAATCACCACGGCATCTCACTCAGCAAACTGGCAGGGCATTTTATTATCTTTGAAACCTCTTCTAAAATAGGATTATGACCAATCAGAAATATCAATCCAGATGCCTGCTACCTTCCTGCAAGTACAGCTTTAAGCATAGGGATCTTCAAAGGGGTGGGTTGGGAAAGGAATGACAAACCATGTAATGCAAACTATGGCTCCTGTACTTGTATCCAAATTGGAATACGAATACAGAGATTGGGTTCACTTCATGATGCATGTTTCATAACTTTTACGTGTACCAGAAACCTACTCCTTTGAGGACTTTGTAATGCTTTGCTGAGTATTGATTTCTTTCTGAGTGGTTTCAGCAACTGTCTGGTAGAAATTCAATAGGCAACACTTATTCTCTTTGGGAGGCACACATCAGAGCTTGGAGAGAGAAAGAAATTATTTTTCATCATCTATTATTATTTTCTTGATAGCATTTTTTTTAATTCAAGGAACCTATCTGGAGGAACTTAACCTGGTGAACCATTTCCTCTTCCTTTGCTTTTAAGTTTATCTGTTAAAGTTTCTTTAATGCAATCATTTTGTAATATATAAAAGGTTGAGGTCTACTGATTTATGTTCTAAATGACATGTTGAATAAGCACTATCAAAAATGGATGCAAACTTTATGTATTGATTTTTGTTTCTCTTTCAGTTTAGAATTTTTATATCTTGGAGGAAATTTCATTACTTCCATTCCACCAGAGTTAGCAAACCTGTCTTCACTAAGTTACCTAGTCCTCTGTGATAACAGGATACAGAGTATTCCACCTCAGTTGGCACAGTGAGTATGTCTAGCCATGTTACGCTTTTTGATATCTGTGTCCTGAATTTAGTTGCCTAAGCGTTTTTGTGTGAAAAGGAGAATATATTCTATATATTAACATAATCTCACAATGCTGCATCACAATCAGCAAATTGTACAATAATTGTACATGCTGATCTATAAACAATACTGGTAGATCGCGATTACTGTGAGTTCAAATAGTGTGATATTTGATTTAGTGAAAATTATATACCGTACTATTATACTAGATATACTATTTCCATTGAACCGAAACCAATTACAGATAGTGCTTGAGTTACAACAGCATTTGGGACAAAAACTTCCATTGATAAGCAATACTGTCGTAATGTAAAGTATGACATCACATTATCTCATGACTTAGTGATGGCAATCCCTGCAGTCTCTGTTGCCATTATTAAAGGAGGATTGTGGCGTGTTAAGCAAGTACCTCCTTGCAACTTTTTGCTCTATCCAAAATTAGAATATATAATTACTGAGATTAAATTAATGAGTGATAAACTCCCCAAGTTATGTCTACTAGAGCAGATAAAATTGCAATCATAAACTTCCTGGTTCACTAAACTGACAAATTTTGTAAGATGCTATGGCCTTCCTGTCTCTTGCATAATGGGGGAACAATCTCAAAAAAGAGCTGCCCAAAGAATTAAGGATATTGAAGCACAAAATGACATGGCCATTCCTAGTAAGGTGGGTAACTTGAAATGGCTGAGCAAATACAAATGCACTTTTCAAGCAGACAACTGCCAAAATATCGTAGGGAAATACTCACACAAGCGAGATTTGAACAGCTTGACACAATGGTCAGATATGGGAGATTTTACTCTATATCCTATAATGGATATCTCTGCATCTGTGGAGCGGCAGAGGTTGAGGACTTGGCTCACATCCTGTTTCACTGCTGCCTATGTAAGAGGGTGAGAGACAGGTACCTTGACCTATACACTAAGTGAATGACCTATTGAGACCCCCATATCAAAATAACTTACCTTATGTGCAGCCAGAATTTGAAAATTACATTTAACACAGCATAGTACCTGAGCAAAATGGTTTGGCTGAGATTGGCATATGTGAGACTGATTGGGGTAGATTGTAGGGGTGATAGTAAAATATAATTTTATCATATTTTATCTATTTATATCTTAAATTGCCCTATTTGATTCTAATTTCATTTTAAAAAATATTTTATCCCATTTCATTTTAAATTGTATTTTATTTCTATTTTATTCTAAATTATATTTTAACCGATTCCATTCTAAATTGTTTTACTGCATTTTAGTATAACCAGTGTTTGGAACTCTGCACCTTGATATGGTCCACAGGCTAATCAATAAAGGTATTACTAAACAAGCAAATAGGGAAAACAAACAGGAGTTTGACAAAGGCCAATGCTACGTGCAGAAAGGACTGCTGAGAAGAGATAGGATACAGTTGATAAAACTTGAGAAGGAACCTCACCATTTTCATCAGGAGGATATCAAATGAGAATAAAAAGAAAGTGTAGCTAAAACACAGAAGCAAATATACTGAAAATTATTTTATCCTTGAATTCATGATATCTAGAGGAGGATGAGCTGAGAAGAGCTACCTAAAAGCTGGACTTCAAAAATGGATTTTAATGAACTTCAAAGGAAGGTAGATCAGATCCATTGGCTTGAATTCCTTGAAAAAAATGTTCAGGAAGATGGGAAAACCTATAAAACAATTCTCATAACAGAAAAAAGGATAAATTCAAAGCTACCAGTGTGTACATGTGCAATTTCTCTAAAATACTTCAGAGAAAAAGCAAAATTTACAGAAAATGGAAGAAAGAAAATATAACCAAAGAGGTAGGGTGTCAAGAAACTGTAGGAACTAAAGGCTAAAGTTCAGAATGTGGTGAAGCTTGCAAGAGATATCAAAGAATAAAAAGGTTCTTTATGTACATTAGAAATGAAAGTAAAACAAGGCATTTTTGAAGAAAAAGTGGTGAAGCAGTAATAGATAATGGCGAGAAGGCAGAATTTCTCCTGTTTTGTAACTATTTTCCCTCTGAAGATAAATGGAACTCTAGCTGGTCATTATACAGTACTGCAGAGGAATGAGAAAAGGCTAATTCAGGATAGACAAGAAAAGAGAACTTAGCTACAAGTAGATCTCGCTTACTGACTGCCTCATTTCATTCCATTTGCATGGTGCAAAAGAAATAACTGATCAATGTCAAATTTATGATCTTCAACGTGTCCCTCAGTCATGCGATTATCATTACAGTCTATATACATTGATCTGTGCCTGACCTGTTGCTTTTCTTTTTCCCCCCATTGCAGAGCAGAAAGATTGGGGAGAAAGGGATTACAAGAGAGTTAACAAGAAAACATCAGCAAGAGAGTAAGCAGGGGAATACATGTTTGGGTAGAGCAATTGCGACTCCCAGTTCCAAGTGTGCTGTGGGATGCCAATTATTTTGATGTATATTCCCCATTGTGAGCCTGCTCTCTCTCTTGTAATCCCTTTCTCTTCAACAAATGTAAACACATTAATTCCGTTCTTGCTAATTATCCCAGCGTTAGCATTAGCATACCAAAGGGTGGGAAATGGGCAAAAGGAAAGCAGAGTCATTGTACTGGAATCTCCAACTAGACTGGAGGGAGAGATTAAGAGGTTGCTGAACTTGGACTCCTTGCATTGCAAAAAACGGCACAGGTCTGACCTCCCCCAGAACTTCTGTGACTGTTCCCAAAGAAATATCACATAAGTGATTAAAATAAAGCTTCTGCTTGAGACTATTCACAAGTGGTTCTGGTTGCTTGTGCCTGACATTCACAGTCATGTATTTATTTATTTTATTTTAATTCCATTTATATCCCGCCCTTCTCCGAAGACTCAGGGCGGCTTTCCCACTTAATAATTGCTTGCCAGCTGGTCCCAATTGTGGTTCTAAATGTAATCAGGGTAATGCCCTAAATCTACTGCACTCAAAAGTATACATGTTTGTTATAGAGCAATGCATATCATCCTATTTTGGTTTATTATAAATTAGGCTGATTTTTAAAATTATTGAGTTTTGAAAAACAGCTTCATTATTCTAAAAATTAATAAGGAATATAGAGTTTTCAGAAAATGCAAAAGCATTCTCTACTATAAAAAGGAAAAGGCCAGCATATAGCAGAGTTCAGTGGCTAAAGGAGTGGTGTAAAGCGGAAGGCTTTGCTTATATTAGTGACAACATCTGCAGCTAGTGCAATAAAAAACTACAAAAGAGAAGGTTTGCATCCATCAAAGAAAGGGAGTGAGTAACTTGGCATTAAATTTACGGATTTTCTGGAGAAACATTTAAACTAAACAAAAGGGACAAATAGTTGATTGATACAGAACATTTCTATCCCCAGCAATCTAAAACTAATAGGGTTATCAGTACTTGTAACATAGATGTTTGTGCACATAAGAACATCAACCTTGCTGTTAAGGAAAATCAAGCTTTTGATAGCGTGTGCCATTTTGATAGTGTGTGCCATATCATCTGCACTAATCAAACAAGTGGTAAGGAAGTAGGAGAACTTGGGCACAAAACAGATTATATAGAAAGTAAACACAGGATCAGTCAAAAAGGACTCAAATGTCTGTATACCAATGCACAGAGTATGAGGAATAAACAGGGCAAATTAGAAAATCAAGTAAATGAGGGCAGATGTGATATTGTTGCCATTATGGAAACTTGGTGAGATGAAACCCACAAATGGAATGTACAGCTAGAGGGATTTAAATTATTTTTAAAAAAAAAACCAGACCAAATAAAAGAGGAGGTGGAGTTGTACTCTATATAAGAAATAACTACATTTCTATAGAATTAGAGCATAATAATGAAAACTGTCTAGAATGCATAAACTGAAGCATAATGTCAGCAAATAGCCCAAGCCTGCAAATATGAAGTGAGGAAAGCTAAGGCTCAAAATGAACTAAGGTTTGTGACAAAAGTCAAAAATAACTAAAAAAGCTTATTTCAACATGTAAAAACAAGAAAAAAGTCAATGAATGAGTGGTCCATTAATGGGAGAAAGTGGCAAGAAGGTGATAAGCAATAGGGAGAAAACAGAACTGCTTAACTATTTTTTTGCATCTATTTACACTAAGGGAAAAAATAGTCCAACTTATCAAAAACAGTACTGTAAAAAACAGATTAGAAATATAAGATAAAATAGACAAGAAAATGGTAAGTGAGCACCTGTCCACCTTAAGACGAATTCAAATCACCAGGACCAGATGGATTATTTATTATTTATTTATTTATTTATTTATTTTAATGTCAATACCTGGGAAGATTCTGGAAAAGATAATTAAGGAATGAATCAGCAAACAAAGTCATAACCAAAGGCCAACATGGATTTGTGAAAAACAGATCATGCCCGACAAACCTTATTGCATTCTTTGACAAAGTGACAAAATTAGTGAACCAAAGGAAAACAGTGGATATAATTAGTTGGGCTTCAGTAAGGCATTTGATAAAGTAGACCAAAACCTACTACTTGATAAGATAGAAAAATGTGAGCTAGGCAGCATCATCACCAGATGGATTTGTAACTGGCTGGCCAATGTGTAGTCCTCAATGGAACTTTATCCACATGGAGGGAAGTATGCAATGGGGTACCCCAAGGCCTTGTTTTAGGCCCAGTACTCTTCAATATTTTCATCAATGATTTGGATGAGGAACTCATCAAATTTGCAGACAACACCAAGCTGGAAGGAATAGCCAACACTCCAGAAGATAGGCTTAAGATACAGAAGGATCTTGACAGACTTGAACATTGGACGCTATCTAACAAAATGAAATTCAGTGGTGAAAAAAGTAAGGTTCTACATTTAGGTAAGAAAAAACAAATGCACAGGTATAGTATAGGTGGTACCTGGCTCAGTAGTCGTAACTGTGAGAGGGATCTTGAAGTCCTAATGGACAATCACTTAAATATGAGCCAGCAATGTGCTGCAGCTGCCAAAAAAGCTAACACAGATGGATAGAATCAAGATCATGTGAAGTGTTAATACCACTTTATAATGCCTTGGTAAGACCACACTTGGAGAGAAGCAATCTAGAACTATGGAGAAATTTCCTGACTGTTAGAACAATTAACCAGTGGAACAACCTGCCTCCAGAAGTTGTAAATGCTCCCAACTCTGGAGGTTCTTAAGAAGAGATTGGACAGACATTTGTCTGAAATGGTATATGGTTTCCTGCCTGAGCAGGGGGTTGGCCTAGAAGACCTCCAAGGTCCCTTCCAACTTTTATTCTGTTCTGCTCTATTAGTACTGTAAACTCCATAGAAAAATCCCTCTCTGTGTTCATATTTTTTATAATAGCTTCACTATGCATATTAGGGAAGTGCAAGTAAATAATACCTGTCATCCTGGAAGAGGGTTTGTTGCTCCTTTTGGTGGTAGAGTCTTACCATAGGTTTTCTTGTCTCTGATTTTCCAGGTTGCATTCACTTCGTTCTCTTAGCCTCCACAATAACTTACTGACATATCTTCCTCGGGAGATCCTCAACCTAGTTCAGCTTGAGGAACTGAGTTTGCGTGGGAATCCTTTGGTTGTGAGGTTTGTCCGTGAACTGACCTACAATCCTCCAAGCCTCCAAGAACTGGCTGGACGCACTATCAAAACTCGCAATATTCCTTATGTTGCTAGTGATCTCCCTGGAAATCTCCTTCGATATTTGAGTCTGGCCAGCAATTGTCCTAATCCTAAGTGTGGAGGTACATTATTTTCTTTGCTTTTTATGTACTTATGTAGTAAAATTTCAAAACCCTCTGTTAACAAACTATTATTGCATTCAATTTGTAGAAAGTTTACCACAGCTTTTTATCTATCCCAAATAATCCCATCAGATAACTGATTCATCCTGGATCAAATATCCATGTTTGTTTCTTAATACCATCTCTTATCAATTGTTGTCCAGTTTAATATAATAAATCCATTAAATCAGCATTCAACCAGCCGGTTAACATTTAGAGATAAAAAGCAAATCAGAAGACAAACTTTAAAAAGTGTAATTAAAACCCAGGGTTGCTTACAAGAACGATCATCCTGCCATAAGGATATTAGCAGTTCTGGGTGAAAATTCCAATTTTTATAACTTGTGTTCAAGTTATTTAGAACTGTCAGATTCCAGACATTTTATTAAAAGGTATATGCCTTTTAATAAAACTTGTTAGTCAGAAAAAATACTATGGAACTCCTGATTTTTTTGTCACAATAAACATGTTCCCTAAATTAAACTCAATGGTATTTATTCTAAATAAAAGTGAATAGATTTTTATTTTCTATACATCAACCCAATCTAAAACACTGATGTCCAATTTAATTTTTGCACCTTCCAAAGAATCATGTCGCTGGATTGGAATAAGTTCCATCTACTCTAGTGATATGTTTAAAAAACTGATAGCCGACAGCTATATAACCAACCAACCAGCCCCTCAAACAAGAGAGACAGTGGTGCCATTGACTTGATTTAGTTTAGCAGCTGTCATAAACTAAGGACCTGATGACTTAAAACACATGTTTTGCAGAACAAGATAGGAAAGGGCCATGGAAAATGATGTGTGTACATGTTTATACAGTAACTGCAAACACTATTTTAAAAACATCCTTTCTTTTCTCTTTAGGAGTCTATTTTGACAGCTGTGTCCGCCAAATAAAATTTGTCGATTTCTGTGGGAAGTACCGTGTTCCACTGATGCACTACCTTTGTTCCCCAGAGTGTTCTTCCCCTTTCAGTTCTGCTTCTCAGAGTTCTAATTCCCAGAGTGAATCTGATTCAGAAGATGAAGCTATTGTTGCTGCACGCAGGATGCAAAAGGTTCTTTTGGGATAGGAAGAAAAGATAATACAAGAAGCAAGTGCCTGATGTCCTTTGGAATGGGCTTGCCTATATTATATTATTCACTGAAAATGCACCTGTATGCCTTAGAGAGAAATTAGTATAAAGACATCTTATAGCTTGCTATCTTGAGATGTTTTAGGAATTCTTGGCACTGGTGACTTGTTAGAGATGTTTTAAACCAGGGGTGTCAAACTGCCGGCCTGCGGGCTGGATGCTTCATGCTGAAATCGCGCCCACCCCATTGCCGGCAATGGAAAAAAACTCACGATACGTCGTGACATGTCATGTGACGTTGCGAGTTTGATACCCCTGTTTTAAACACTTCATCTCTCAGACTGGCTTTGAAGTGGATTTTCTTTAGTCATTGTGATAACATGCTTATCTAAGAATACAGAGTGGGAGTTCTTTAGTAATGTGTTTAGCAACTGCTGTACTTGAATATTGTTCTTCCCATAAAGCTGCTTGGGCTTTATATATTTATTTTTAGCAAAATTCTTCCAAAATGCACAAATATCAAAATGTGTTACTTCCTTCTTTTGGTTTCACTGCCTATGATCAAATGCTATGCTATAATACCATTAATGTGCCTTTCCATATTTTTATACCAGCTTCATTTTTCTGTCCTTCAGTGCATTCTTAAATCGTACCTCCAAAAATTTGGCAACAAAATCATTGCTTTTTGGTAGCACTTTTCCTATTTTTTTCACCAAGAACTGAAATAGGTATATTAATGCATGGTGAAAGACAGACAGAAAAAATGTATTTTGCCATTTAAATTGTCCCAATTTCCTCCACAGGGGCTAAGTTCACTGGGCTGCTGCAGTGCTCCCTATGGCTTCTGCTCTTGAAAGTTGTGGTTCACCAGAATTGGGAGTTTCTAATTTCTGTGTTATGCTATAAGTGCATCATTAGTGCCTTCCTTGGGTTTTCTTCTTGAAGCCTGCCATTTTCTAACTAGTGAGAAATATAAAAAAATCACTGTTCAAATTCATTTAGAGCAAGATCATATATAATTACCTATAATTTAACATAATATAACTTTCTTTTGTAAAAACTCAGACATTTTACCAATCTATTTCTTCTATTCCCTTTATTGCAAAGTTACTTACATTATATCCTTCCTCTCTTCCCTTGTTCATACTCAAATTTAATCTTATCATACATGCATTTTGTAAGATTTTGACCCAAACTTCCTGCCTCTTACATTTCTAAGCATGTTGTATTGTTGAAGATACCTCATATATTTAGGAACATGTCTAGTCTCTGCAAAAGATAAATATTCACAAAAGAGTTGCTGTTTATTAGGCATCACTAAGTTTGTCAGTGACAGTATGTTGGTGAACTTAGGCAATCATTTTTAGCACACAACACTTGCAGTATCACAGACAATTGTGATTCCCCTTTTCATGCAATAAATATGCTCTTCTCTACAGATTTGTGGTTTAATCTTTGGTGTTTCCTTTGCAGACTAAGTATTATCAATAGTAATCCCATGTTGAGTGCTGAGTAAAAATAATACTTTTGCAATGGACAGCCTCTTTTCTGAATCACATTAGGAATTCTCTCAACTACATAGAAGTCTATATGCATAAGTGAGAAGAAGGGAATCTCATAGAAAGATCCCTGCATTTTAGGGAGAAAGGAATGCAGTATTATTAACTGGGATCATTGCAAGATTTGTGAAAGAAATTGGGAGCTACGGCTATTTCTACTTTTCCATTATGGCTTCTGCCTCCAGTGAAAGGTTATCAGTTTGATAGGGTTGGTTTGTGGACATGCATGAATACATATGTATCATTTACTCCCAAGGCTGAAATGGCTCATTTCAGAACCATCGCAGTCATTTCAATGGCTCATTTCATACATATATACAATATATATAGAAAGAAATCTTATGGAGTGAATGTGGTATGCATCCTTGGCCAGAATCCCCTATCAGATTAATTTAAATTTAGATTCAGGTGTCATTGAACTCTTGTTTCTACCAATCTCAGCCAACTGCAGTGCAATAGTGTATTGCAAGTTCTTCAGCATCTAGAGAACAAGAATAATCTGAAATAATTTTCACAAAGAATGTATAAGTGTTCAAGAAATGCTGATTTTAACAGTAATATATATTCTTTCCCATATTCCCTTGTTAATATAATTTAATTTACGAAAATGATCAATAGGAAAAATCCTTTTTTATCATAACATGAAATTAATATTGCAACTTCAACTTAGAATTAACTCCTATATATTCACTACGTCTGGAAATAGATTTATATGGAGTGTTTTCAGACTTGCACTTGATCATTATTTCATTTTAGCATTATACAGTAGTTACAACCGATGCACGTAAGCATATATTCATTCAGTCTACAATTTCCATCTTGAGAGTGAGTCTCATACTTCTTTCCTCTAAGTGTTTTATGTCATATCAGCCCAATTCATGATTTTGGAGAACTTAAAATGTTTGTAAATTATTTGCTGACATTTATGTTGGTTCTAATTAAGATACAATGTAACTAAATTTTATTGTTTTTCTTAGGTATAAGATCTCTATTTTCTATGTTAATTTATTAATGATTTATATGCTTAATGGAATCTTGATACTATTTGATGTCAGTCCTATACAGGTAAAACCTAATATTGATTCTTGTTTAATCTAGCATTTTTGATAATATATTTAGGCAATATAAATTTTCTGGTTTTTCCATGGATTGATTTTATTCTAAACTGTGATTCAAAATATTGTTTGTACATGTGCTCCACTGACAGGCATGCAAGTTTTCATTAAAACATTATTTAGATTTTTTTATTCTTTCTTTCTATGGCATAAAAGCCAAGTCTGAATGTCCTTAATGTCCTCATTTCTTTTGCTGCATATTCTTCCAATCATTTCTTTATCCATTAATGTCAGAGGGAAAGTTTAAAAATTAAAAATTAGCACTTAGGATCTGTACAGAAAGTTTGGAGACAATACCTGAAGCAATTTGTATAGTTTTTGTATATTTATACTTCCCACTAGTTAAACTTTAAACAATTTTCTTGTTGAATATTTTAATATGGTTTGCTTGATGCTTATCACTCTTTCTCAAAGAAAATTGAGTGGCTTTTCTGATTTCTTAAATTTGTAAAATAGTTTAGATTGCTTGCCAAATAATATCTTTAATTTATATTCTATTTAGGATTATAGATCAAAGATATGTAACCAACAATGGGAAATAATCATTTTTATCATGCTGTCTTTTTAACAGTCATCAATGGGCTTTTTGGTGAAAAGAGTATTGCTGTTCAGACAGATGTTTATAGTGTAATAATAAAGTTTCTATCTTAGAAACTGCCAATAAGGAACACTCATATTTGTATAGCAACTTGGTTGAATCTAAAAAAAAATCAATACATGGTATAGAAAGAGAAATTTAGAATACATATTTAGGAGACATGGTTTCAATAATCTTAAGATCTATTCTAGGCAATATGTCAGGAGAAAAGGAATGCAGGAGGGATGGAAACGTACACAAAATCACATACTGAAACTATACTCACATACCATTCCTATTAGAAAAAAATGGAAGGCTGCTTAGGACACTTGAGTTGAAAAAAGAGACTGATATAATAAATATTAGCAAACAGCGAATAATCTGCAAAAATAACAGTGAAAAGAGGTTAGGGTCACAAGAGAAACTAAAAGCATTGAAAGGGTCCCTTTTGGGCTATACCAGTCAAAAAAGAGGTGATTTACTTCTAGGAAATTATATTTGGTTAGCGAGAGGAGACCCTTCCTTTGCAGAAAGGGCTCCAGCATAGCAACTAACAAAAGGAGGAAAGGAAACAACCCAAGGCAGGTTGGAGTAGCAAGGGAAAATTTGGCTACTATGAATCAGTTACAGGTCAATTACAGAAATATGAGGGGGCTTGTGATGTCATCTTGGAGCCCCTTTCTGTAGTTATGGATAACACTAGTGCCTGAAGAACTGAGAAGTGCAAATGTGGAAAGGGGGAAAAAGTAAATGGTAGACTAGCTTGACACATGCTAGCAAAACTTGGAACAATTTATAGGTAGTCATCAACTTATAACCACACTTGGGATTGAATTTCTGTTGCTAAATAAGCAATCCACAACCTTTCCAGCTCTCTGGACCGGTGGCAGCAGCTGTGAGGGAAAGGGGATGGTTTCATCTATTCACGCTGCTTGTGCAAACGCAGCTTCGCATGCTCGCCTGCCACTTCCAAGGCCTGGTTCCCAATGAGTTGCAACCTGGTACCAGGCCACGACCTGGGGTTTGGGACCCCCATGCTAAATGATGTGCTTAAGAGTTGTACCTGATCTTACCATCTTTTGGGGCATGGTGATTAAGTAAATCATTAAGTAATTGTGGCCATTAAGCAAATCCAGCTTCTCCCATGTCAGAACCCACTTCAGCCCACATCTTAAGAAAGTAGGACTCTTGGAGACAAGATTTTCCAAGCAGGAACTTTTACTAAGAAATAGGAGATAGCAGGCATAAGAGACAGGATCGATATTTTTAAAGTGTCCCCAAGCAAACCCCACCCCACAGTTCATTCGGTCAGTTCCAGATCAGCCAAGCTCCAGGTGGTAAGCCCATCGTGGGAAAGGAGAGAGAACAGTCCGTTTGCAGCAGGATCATTTCCACCCTCCTCACACTTCATTCAGAGAAACGAACCAGATTCTGGAGGGCTGCATTTCTCCTCTTCCCACCCCCTTTCCTAGTTGCCCGTAAATTGAGAGGGAATGCATAGTGAGAAAGCAATTGATTATATTGTGATGGATAGCAGGCAGGCGGAATAAACAAAGGTTACATTTAAGGAAGGAAGTGAAAGCCATAAAGTCCCATGCCTGTTCCCTCTCCCCCTTGGGAATGGCAGAATCCAGGGGAAGATGAGATTTGGGTTTAGCTCAGAGGAGATAGTTAGAAATGAAATATACATGGATTCTGACACCCCGTTAACTGCATGCTGGAAACCTCTGGAAGTTCATAAATGACGATGACATGACCCCAGGATGCTGCAACTCTTGTAAACACACACCAATTGCCAAGAGAGGAGGAAGAAGTTAAAAACACACAGAAAAAGGAGCAAGACCAAGAGATCAGAGACAGGTAAGATTGACTAGAAGATTAAGACCTAGATATAATTGAAAGAGATGGAGAAGGAAAGTGGGATTTTGTCAATGAATACAAATGGACTAAATTCTCCTACAAAAAGGAAAAAATTCTTTACACAGCTACAAAAATTAAAAATGGATATAATTTGTCTCCAAGAAACACATATTAACAGACAACACTATAAGTTGTTAGAAAAACCCAAAATTGGTAAACTTCACTTTGCATTAGCACTTCAAAAGAAAAGAGGAATAGCTCTATACATTAAAGAAACAATGAACCCTAAACTAATTTATGTGGATGAAGAGGGGAGAATATTAATGGTGGAAATAATGATGGATCAAAAACAGACACATGGTAGCAATATATGCACCATATTTTACCAAAAATTACATTAAAAAAATATTAAGAATTGAATTATAGAAATCTCTATAATAGGAGACTTCAATGCAATAGCAGATGGAACTTTGGACTATAAAAGTGCTAAAACAAGGGAGAAAAGGAGGAAATATATTACCTAAAGTTTTTTTTAAAAATGGCAGAAGAACTCTGTATCCAATATATATGGAGAGAAAAAAATCCAAAGAACTTACAATATACATTTTACTGAAGTAGACATATCATAAATTGATATGATATGGACATCTTTGGAACTTAATACAATGATACAAGAAATTGAGATAGAAATTAATATTTGGGCAGATCCTAACCCGATAAAAGATGACTTGGAGAGGAACCAAGAAAAAAATTAAGATGGTCTTTGAACAAATCTTATACTGAAAGAAAAAGAATTTATACAACTAGCAACAAAGGGAATGGATTTTTTCCCCAAAATAAACAAGAAACATCGCTTCAAAATCTGTGGGATACGGCTAAAGCATATTTCAGAGGGTTGGCTGTAACCTATACCGCTAAAAAGAATAAAGAAAACAACAACAACAGATGGATTCGTAGCTGGCTGACCGGCCATACTCAGTGTGTGGTCCTCAATGAGACTGCATCTATATGGAGGGAAGTGTGTAGTGGGGTACCCCAGGGCTCTGTTCTAGGCCCAGTGCTCTTCAACATCTTCATCGACGATTTGGATGAGGGGATAGATGGGGAACTCATCAAATTTGCGGACACCAAGCTGGCAGGAATAGCCAACACTCCAGAAGACAGGCTTAAGATACAGGAGGATCTGGGCAGACTTGAACACGGCGCTATCTAACAAAATGAAATTCAATGGTGAAAAAAGTAAGGTTCTACATTTAGGCAAGAAAATACATTTGGGCATCTAGAAATATTAATGCCATCTGCTTCCCTGGGTGGATTTCATAGTATTCCAAAATGTCTAAGATAATTCTTAAGTTATTTTTTATTTGTCTTTTAGGTAGGACTCGGTTTTGGTCTGTATGTATGAATTCAGTCAAAAATTTCTTTAATCTTTCTGCTATTATTGAGGCAAAAATTTTGTAATCCATGTTTAATAGAGATATTGGTCTATAATTCTTTATTTGCGTCAGGTCTGAGTCTTCTTTAGATATTAAAGTGATGTTACTTCTGACCATGTATTTGGTATTGTAGCAATAGTAATAGTGTATACCTTTTTTAATGAAAATTATCAGAACTTTTGATCAGTGACATCATCAAAGTAAACGAACCCACATGGTGTTGATTACGTCAGCAGATCATGGCCCTATGCGGAAATAACCACCCTATTTTCAGATAAGGCATCTTGAATCTATCCCCCATCAATAAGTCAAGGCAATCAAGCCTCTGGGTACATGATTAGCTTAACCCTAGACTAATTCTATGGACATTCAAAAGAAACAGAATAAGCTAAATAAAGTAAATAATTAAAAGAGTCCTGTGTTTTTGGGAAACAAGCCCTACTTTGGGGAGCTGTGTAATAATAAAAATGCTTTTTATTTCTAATCATTCTAGCCTAATGATGCTTTTAATTTTTGTGGAGTTTTAAAAATCAGCGCCTCAAAAGCAGGGGGAAAAAGGAGGTCCTAAAAGGCAGCCAGGGCTTGCATTTAACCCCCTTTTTTCTAAAAGGTATTTATTTCTAGGATTTTTAAAAATCATTTTCTCGAATGCATGGTGGGGAAAAAAACCATTTAAAACCCGCAGCTGGTTTTTACCTTTGTAAAAATCTAAAGACACATATTTTGTCAATTGAGCCCTCAAATCCACATGTACATGTAACCATACGAAGCATGGCCTTAATAAAATTTATTCTGCCCCCCCACAGCAAAAAGACAAGGAATATTAACAAGAATTAAAATGCTCACAAGGGGCAACCAGCCAGGTGGGAAGTAGACTTGTTTGGGCATGTTAGGGCTGCGAATCCGGGCACCCGTGTTTGTGCCTGATAGTAAAAAAGGGGGTTAGGCCTTGTTTGGGACATGCCTGGGCATGTCATAACCCGTGATTCTGGACAGGTGCAAGGCTCAAGGACATGTCATAGCATGCGTGGGGGAGATTGTACAGGCAGGTCTGAACAGCTAGCGATTTAATTCCAGCAGTCTTTTGAAGATGGCAAATACTGATGGAGATTTGTTTGATGTAAATTTGACCCCCAAACCTCCCAAGCGTGGGCGTAGAAAAAGAAAAGGACCTGAGCTATATGGCTTCATTGAAGACAACAAACTTATAAAGCCTTGTTGTTGCAGATTCTGCAAAACATCAAATGGTAGGTAAATATAAAAATTAAGAAAACAGTATTTTGATTAGTTGAAACAGCTAGACTAATTCTACCTTATTTCCTGTTTTAGAAATGGTGGAATCTCAAAATGTCAGCATGCCTCAGATTCTGAAAGCGTGTATCATTAAAATATTACACCATTGTTTAATGGGGTGTCTACAATCAGATGAAGACCATGCGGATGGTACCAGTGAAACAGAGCTTATTAACAGCTTATGCTTTAGACTTTCTATGCCTTATGTTCTCCGGGTCATCATCAGTATTTCTGACAAAGTGAATAACTTATATTTCACCAGGGATTCCCTTGGTGAGCTCAAGAGATTCATACATCATATCGCAATGAAGCGTAAACCACTGTCATTAATGTCAAAGATTGAAGCTGAATTGCCATTGTCTCTGAAGAGGTTCATATGTCACAATGTAACAGAAATTGATTACAAGAAACTGCTAACGCTATGAAATTTATAATAAAATGTGCTTTACAAATCACATGAAAGATGTATTATGTTTTTTCTTTTGGTGGCCCTCTGTTTAACCTTGTTAGGTGTTAAACACAGAGATACAATTTAATCAAAGCTCATGTGATATTATCCAATCAGGTTTTCCTGATGAGGCAGGGGAGGCAGTTTTGCAAAAGGTGAGAAGAACTCACTAACTCTGATGGGATTAATTTATGACATCAACAGCCTGTATAAAAGCATGGTCCTTACTGGGGCAGTCATGTTTGATGGTTTCTGTCATACCCAGAGCAATTTAATCTGCTAAGAAGAATCTTTTCAGAATGGAAGTTACTAATGTAAGTAGTTTATGCCTAATTTTTGAAACACTTAGATGCCTCGGACATATGGACATATATACTTATCATCTTCCTGCCTACCCTCCCCCCTCTCCCCTTGGATTTTGGTCACACCTGGTTATTGGCCACGGTGGGAGAGTGGCTTGACTTTCCATTTGCAGCCCCATAGAGGTGGGAGCTCTATGGGGTTTGCCTACCCAGAGAATATCTGGTCCACCTCCAGGAACAGAGTTGCAACCCGTCGTGAGAGGGCGGGGGGCGGCCTGTCTCTGGGGGCACCCAACTGAGTGGCAGTGAAGTTGGGTGGGGACCTAGATATCTGTCTTCATGTTTCGATCCTCCCATGGACATAACTAATGGGACGCCTATCCTGGACTTGCTAGACTCATGCGACAATACACCAGCACGGACTTATATGCCCTCAGGGGAGCCCCCCTCTCCTGGGTGCGACCCGCCTCCTTAAACACTCTTAACCTCGATGACGGGCCCGAGTTTTGGGACCCTGAGAGATGGCTGGGCAGGGGCAGGGGCCGTCAACACAAATTTAATAGAAGGCCTCTGATTATTTTTTTTATCTAAATTTTTTACGGGGTTAGGGAGAGGGGTGGGAGATAGGGGTTGTCTGGCTATGGGGGGTGGCCAATCAACCATGGCTCAGGCCAGACTTGGGTCCGACCGCTCGGGGGGAGAACGGGGTGTGGTTGTCTCCGGGGCTCATGAGCGGGTTGTGGGATTACCGATTCCCACAACGGGGAATGGCAGCAGGTGGATAGACAGAGGGCGGTATCGTTACCGGGAGGGCCGTCTCCGCTATTTGCAAGCGATGAGGCGCTCTGACCCTCTGCCTCTTCCTCGAGGTTCCGGGAGCGAGGATGTGCAGCCTCCTGAGCTCCGGCTGGTGTACCTGAATGCCAGGTCCGTGGTTAACAGAGCTCCCCTCGTCAGGGATTTAGTTGAGGGTGAGCACGCGGACCTGGCTTGCATCACGGAGACTTGGTTGGGCCCAGAGGGTGGGGTCCCTTTGGTTGACCTCTGCCCACCCGGCTTCCGGGTGCTACATCGGCCACGAGCTCATGGTAGGGGTGGGGGTGTGGCGGTGACTATGAGGGAGACCTTATGTCCGCGGGAGACCACCGTTCCTCAGATAGTCGGGTGTGAGTCTCTCTTTGTGAGATTTGGTTCTGAGGCGCAGTTGGGCTTGCTGCTGGTGTACATTTCGCCTAGTCGCACAGCGGCAGCCCTGCCCGAGCTGCTCGATATCCTCTCGGGGTTGGTGGTTGAGTTTCCCAAACTTATTGTTTTGGGAGACTTCAATCTACCATCCCTGGGAGGTTCATCTGAGTTAGCTCGGGAGTTCATGGCTTCCATGATGGCCATGGACCTGACGCAAGTAATTTCTGAACCTACTCATGAGGGAGGCCACACCCTTGACATGATTTTTTTATCTGGACGGTGGTTGGATGATCTTGGTGGGGGCTCTCCATTTATTATGCCCCTGTCATGGACCAATCATCACCTCCTGCAGCTGGTCTTCCGTTTTGCCACCCCCTGCCGTGGGGGTACAGAGCCAATTAGATGGTACTGCCCCAGACGCTTAATAGATCCTGATAGATTCCAAGCGGCGCTGGGGTCCCCACCTGCCTCCACTGCTCACAACTCGGCGGATGCCTTAGTGGAAGCCTGGGAAAGGGCAGCCACTGAGGCACTTGACCGGGTTGTACCCTTGCGGCCCCTGACCCGGTGCAGATCCCAGCGAGCTCCATGGTTCTCCGCGGAGCTCCGGGAGATGAAGCGTCGGAAACGGGGCCTAGAGAGCTGTTGGAGGTCTAGCTGATCCGAACCCGACCGGTTGTGGTTAAGAACCCATATTAGGTCTTATCTCGCAGCGATGAGGGTGGCGAGGTGTAATTACTTCTCCACCCTCATTGCGTCCGCAGATAATCGCCCGGCCGCCCTGTTTAGGGTGACTCGCTCACTTCTTAATCAGGAGGTGAGGGAGGATCCCTTGCAGGGTCGTGCCGAGGAATTTAGTCAACATCTGTCGGATAAAATCGCTCGGATTCGGACCGGTTTGGACTCCAGCTGGGCAGAGTCTGGCGATCAGGACACGGGCGGTCTTGTCAATGTTATCTGGGAAGAGTTTGATGCTGTGACCCCTGATGAAGTGGACAGGATTATGGGGAGGCTGAGCTCCACCACATGTTTATTGGACCCGTGCCTTTCCTGGCTGGTTTATGCAGCTAGGGAGAGGACACGAGGCTGGCTCCAGGCGGTTATATCTGCTTCTCTGAGTGAGGGTTATTTCCCCACCGTCTTGAAGGAGGCGGTGGTGAGACCTCTCCTCAAGAAGCCTGCCTTGGACCCAGCTGTATTGAACAACTTTCGTCCAGTCTCCAACCTTCGCTTTCTTGCAAAGGTTGTTGAGAGTGTGGTGGCGCATCAGCTCCCTCTGGTCCTGGATGAAGCGGATTATTTGGACCCCTACCAATCGGGTTTCAGGCCCGGGTATAGCACGGAGACGGCATTGGTCGCTCTGGTGAATGATCTCTGGAGGGCTCGGGATAGGGGATATTCCTCTGTCCTAGTCCTATTAGACCTCTCGGCGGCTTTTGATACCATCGACCATGGTATCTTGCTGCGGCGTCTCAGGGGATTGGGAGTGGGAGGCACAGTTCTTCAGTGGTTCTCCTCCTATCTCCTGGGACGCTCGCAGTCGGTGTTGGCAGGGGGGCAGAGATCGGCCCCTAGTTCTCTCGTTTGTGGAGTTCCTCAGGGGTCGGTTCTCTCGCCTCTCCTGTTCAACATCTACATGAAACCGCTGGGTGAGATCATTCGTGGTTTTGGAGTTGGGTATCATCAATACGCTGATGATACCCAACTTTTCTTTTCGACCCCAAACCACCCCAGTGATGCCCTCGCTGTGATGTCCCGTTGCCTGGAGGCGGTTCGGGTCTGGATGGGGAGGAACAGACTTCAACTCAACCCTGACAAGACTGAGTGGCTGTGCATTCCGGCATCCCGGGACATTCAAAATGTTCCATCTCTTTCTATGGGGGGTGAGCTTTTACCCCCCGTGGATAGGGCTTGCAACTTGGGAGTCCTCCTAGATTCACGGCTTACTCTGGAAGATCATATAGTGGCCGTGACTACGGGGGCTTTCGCCCAGGTTCGCCTGGTGTGCCAGTTGCGGCCCTATCTGGACTGGGATGCTCTGTGTACGGTCACTCATGCGCTCGTGACCTCTCGCCTTGACTACTGTAATGCTCTCTACATGGGGCTTCCCTTGAAGACCACTCGGAGGCTCCAACTGGTACAGAATGCGGCCGCGAGAGTTGTCCTGGGGGTTTCCCGGTACTCCCATGTTACACCTTTGCTCCGCGAGCTGCATTGGCTACCAGTTGTCTTCCGGGTGAGGTTCAAGGTTCTAGTCATGATCTTTAAGTCCTTACATGGCATGGGTCCGGGTTACCTCAGGGACCACCTGCTGCCGGCGTCAACTTCCCTCCGCCCAGTACGTGCCCACAGAGAGGGCCTCCTCAGGGTGCCTCCGGTCAGGGAATGTTGACTGGTGGCCCCCAGGGGGAGGGCCTTCTCTGTGGGCGCTCCGGCATTATGGAACCAACTGCCGGTTGAGCTCCGGATGGCATCAGACCTCCGATCCTTCCGTCGCGGGTTGAAGACCCACTTATTTGAATTAGCTGGTCTGGCCTGATGGGGGAATATGGGTTTTTAAATTGATTCTTAGTATTTATTATTGTTGTTTTTAACTGGGCACTGGTTTAATTTCCTTTTAACTTTTGTATTGTTATTTATATATGCCCTGTGAACCGCCCTGAGTCCCTAGGGAGAAGGGCGGTATAGAAATCAAATAAAAAAAAATGGAGTTTGTAGTATTCTTGTATGCTTGCTTGTCTGATTGCTTGTTTTCTTTCACTAGAATGAATTGACAGACTCAGAATGTTTGAGGGTATACAAAGGTATTTGTCTTTCATACTTTCATACATTTAGATTCTTATAAACATTTCTGCAGCAATTCTGAATGTTGGGGGTTTTTTTCCCCTTCAGAATGAGAGGACAACCAGCCATTTGTGGATTTCACAATTCCAACAGAGTGCCAAGGAGTCCAGGGTGACAGCCAAAAGCCTTCCACAAGCTATGCAGCATGAATGCTGTTAGGAGGTATAATATCTAGCATTTTATCCAACTACAAAACCATTAGTATTATTTTTTAGAAACTAAATGGAGGAGGGATGGTATTACATTATTAAGAATGTTGGTGATAGCCTTTTGTTTGTTTGTTTGTTTACCCAGAGCCGGTCTGCAAAAAAGCAAAAATGCATGGAGGTGAACTTCCCGCATCCCCAGCAGGCAGTGATAGTTGTGAATTTATGCCTGTATCTCAACCGGAAGAGGAGATATGTCATTCTATGCCCCCGCTACAAGCCCCTAACTCTGCAAACTCTCAGAATATGCACGATGTTTATCTGGATATGGTGTAGGCATGGGAGAAGCCTATCCGAAATTTCAGGGCTGTGGAACACTATCATTGATATAGATTTGCTAATCTTGACCAAATCCAGTCTTTTGTAGATGCTATAGAGGCTATTCATAATGTGGTACAGACTCTTTTGAATAATGTTGCCAGGGACATAAGTCCAAACGATTTTGTTCAACTTTGGTTGGATGCAGAGGGGCTAAATCATCCTCTCTTTTCTCTTAGGAGGCGTGTGAATGATTTAAATGCTGATGATTTTCTGACCAGTGTTGAAAATCTGCTTCAAAGCAAGGCAGAGATATTGTGGGGGGATAATTTACTATTAGTGGTTACTATTGTGAAGAGCAGGGATGAGGGTGGGCTTAGGAAGTTAAACACTGTACTGCTCACCTGAGTGCTGAAGAAAAAAAGACAACACCTAGTAGATTTCAATGTAGAAGGTGAATTTCTGTGTTTTGCAAGCTGTTTGCTCTATCTGATTGGTGTGGATGATAGAAATCAAGAAATTATTACCAGGGCCAGGGAACTTCACAGCAGGCTGGGTGTTTCCACAGAAAACAGGATTGACTTTTCTCAGATACACCTCTTTGAAGGGGCTGCCCTTGAGGACCACTTGGAGGCTTCAGCTGGTTCAGAATGCAGCTGCGCGAGTTGTGATGGGGGTTCCCTGATACTCCCATGTAACACCTCTACTCCACGAGCTGCATTGGCTTCCGGTTGCCCTCCGGGTGAGATTCAAGGTGCTGGTGATGACCTATAAAGCCCTAAATGGCTTGGGTCCGGGATATCTGAGGGAACACCTGCTGCCGGCATCAAGTTCCCTTCGTCCTGTGCGCTCCCACAGGGAGGGCCTTCTCAGGGTGCCGCCGGTAAAAGATTGCCGGCGGATAACACCCAGGGGGAGGGCATTCTCTGTGGGTGCACCTGCCCTCTGGAACCAGCTGCCCGTGGAGCTTAGGACTGCCCCCGACCTTCATTCATTTCACCGGGACCCGAAGACCTGGCTCTTCGAGCTTTCTGGCCCAGGCTGAGAGTTTTAACTGGAGTTTTTTATTTCTTCAGGGATTTAATTTAATCTTTTTAACTGTTTTTAATTTTTGTATTGTTGTTTTAAGTACCCTGTAAACCACCCTGAGTCCTATGGGAAAGGGCGGTATATAAATTCAAAAAAATTCAAAAAAATTCAAATTCAAATTTAAGGGTCACTATAAAGATCTTATTTTATATGCAGGGCGGGTGGAGGTTTTTTGTCACAGGTAGCCCACAGCAAGAAAAAATAGTGTTTATATATATATATTTTAAAAAATTCCATTTATATCCCGCCCTTCTCCAAAGACTCAGGGCGGCTTACAAGCTTAGTCCTAGTAGACAATCACTTCAATATGAGCCAGCAGCGTGCTGCAGCTGCCAAAAAAGCCAACACAGTGCTAGGCTGCATTAACAGAGGGATAGAATCAAGATCAAGTGAAGTACTAATACCACTTTACAATGCTTTGGTAAGGAATACTGCATCCAGTTTTGGTCACCACGATGTAAAAAAGATGTCGAGACTAGAAAGGGTACAAAGAAGAGCTACATCTCTTTTTTTCTGTTGTGCTGATGCATGGTAAAATTTCCCAATTTTTGGGTATTCCAATAGCTTACAATATTGGCTTTTTATATGCGTCTCTTGCAAACACAGTATATCTGTATTTAATTTCTGTAGCTTTCTAAAACGTTTGTTTCTTTTTGATGGGAAGTTTAGTCCATTTATATTCACTGAAAAAATTCCATTTTCTTTCTCCATTTCAATTATTGATATTTAGGTCTTGTTGATCTCATGGTCCTCTGGCAGTTCCTTCACTCTCTTGGTCAAATTTCTCTTTTTATTCTACTGTTTGTATAGTTGCTTCTTCAGTTGTTTCTTCTATTTGTTTCTGATCTTTTCTCTCCTTTTGTCGATTTTGGACTCCTTCATCTAAAAATGCTCGATTTCTTTCATCAAAGTCTTCTGCTTTCCAAACTGAGCCCAATTGGTATCTTGTATGATTCCAGTTGATTAAGATCCCTTCTGGCATTAACTATCTGAAATTTATGCCTTTTGCAATTAGCTTTGTAGTTAGGAAGTGATATTGTCTTCAGGTATCTCTTACTCTCTTGGGGATCTGCTTTAACACCACAATTTATTTATTCCTGTACTGTAATGGCTCATCTCTAACTTTTCTCAATATTTCATCTCTTGTTGTTTTCTTTATAAATCTTACATGAACTTCTCTGGGTAGTTTATATTTCCTTGTGTAGCTTGAATTCATTCAAACAATTTCATCTATCTCCATTTGAATGTCTGCTGGGTCTGCTTTCAAAGCCTCTGCCAGAAGATCAATAATCACAACTGCTATATTTTCTTCTCTGTCTTCAGGAATGATTCAAAATCTTAAATAGTGTTCCACTTTCTCCATTTCTAAGATTGCCACCGCTCCTTCTATATTTTGATTTGCTTGTTCTAATTTTTCATTTTCTTGTATTAGTACTTCCATTTTTTGTCAATATCATCTGATTTATTTTCCATTTTCTGAATTCTTTGTTCATTTTTAACAATCATTTGTTGGTGGACTTCAAATTGTGTCTTTATATACAACATTTGTTTGTTTAATTTATCAAAATTACTTTTTGTCTCTTCATGTTTTTTGTATTAATTCTTGAATTAATTTTAATATAGTTTGCATCTCGTTTTGAGCAGTGCTTATTTTCTCACGCTGCAACATTGTTTCAATAGATCACTGGCTTGTTGGGCTGGATGTTCCAATAGAGAGTGCAGAGGAAGTCTTTTTCATAAGTCTGGTGAGATTTGATGCACTCATTTTTCAAACCATCTTAGGCTAAAATCCAAACCATAAAAAGATCTAACTACTTTAGGCTAAATCCAAATTCTCCAGGAGAGAAAACAAGGTAAAAAAAAGCAAGAAGAAAAAAGGAAAAAAGCCAACTATCTTAGGCTAAAATCCAACCAAAAAAATCAAGCCAACTACTTTAGGTCAGATCCAATCCTCCAGTCAAATTACAGATGTGAAACGCCCGCTGTCTCCAAATAATTCCTGTTTTGGTTATATCCAGAGTCAACAGATATAATTGTAGAAAGTCTTTTCTCTCATAAAGGCACCTTGTTTACACCAGGTGTTGTCATACACTGTTTTGTCAGTATCTGGTTTTAAAAGTCTGTTACAAAGTTTTTAAAGTTCTTTATAATTTATTTACCCTAGAAATTAAATCTAAAAAAGAAAAAAATGTCCACATCCTGTAAGTTAAGCAGTCTTTCTTTGAATCAATCTGAGTTCGAGTTTTAAGAATTCTTTTGTCTTCCTTAAAATTCTTTTCCCTCCTGTAATTGCTCGCCCCTTTTAACTCTTTTTTCCCCTAGTCCTTCTGGGGTCTTTACTTTATAGCTTCTTCCCAATCAGGGGATCAACTTTTCTAAGTCCATAAGGAATAAAAGAACAGCCTCATCCAGTTTCAGTATGCTGTTGACAAACAGCAGTTTAGCGGAGCGCCATGGCTCCTCACTTTCCTTCTGGCTGGCCATGACTTGGGCTGTCTGGGCTTACCAGGTGCCTTTCTTCCATCCTTTTGGAGGGTTTCTTCAGTCCGTCTGGACTGACCGCTGCCTGGTCCGGACTCCCGAAGCATCCCTCCTTCTTTGTTGCCCCTCCAGGGCAACTTTCTGATCCCTTGGGATTGCTGGGCTGAAAGAAATCTGGCTAACAAACCGGAGCCCCAGCTTCTTCCACTCGTCTCGTCAAACGCCAAACCAGAAGTCCGGGACCAAAAGTGTTTTTAAGATCTTTTTATTTTTTTATTTTTCTAAAGAAAAAGACGTGAAAGTTAACAATATAAATTTGGGATCTAAAAATTGGAAAGTGGCATTGATGACATCTAGTGGTGAATTACAGCACTACAACTTATTTATGCCTAAAAGAAACCTGGCTTTGAAGCCCAGACCTAGATAAGATTTTGGCTGGCCTTGGAACTCTTTTATTATTGAGAGTTACAGTTGAGAAAAAAAAAGGAACAGGCTTGGGGGCTGCTTATCTATGTGGCAGAGATGATAAACATTTTAAATTTGGCCTGTCTGAATTTTGAACATAAATACTGACTTTCAGATCTGCATTGTGGATTTTTTTGGGGAGCACTTTGGATTATAAATCTTGATTGTTAAACAACCCTTAAAGATTCTTCTCTCTCCCTGGACAGAAAGTATATATTTTTTATTGGACAGAAAAATTTGAACTTTACTCATATCTGCTTAGGGGAGATTCAGGAACGGACAGTCGGTTGGATAAATCTATAAAGCTACTTATAATAAAATAAAATAAAATGAAATAAAATAAAATAAAATAATAAAATAAAATAAAATAATAAAATAAAATAATAAAATAATAAAATAAAATAAAATAGATGTTACATACTCAGCGTTAAATAGTAAAACTTCATCTTTAACATCTGTTTCCAGCAGCCTTAACTTGCCATATCATCAAGAAAATACTGATGAAAGTCTCCCCATGCTGAAATTAATAGAAAAACAATTATTCTAGCTTGTGAGCAGGTTACTAAAAACACAAAGGAGATGAAAGAACAATTTTCTAATTCAAATCTACAAACTCAGAAGACAACTACAGAGAAGGAACCAGCAACCCAGAAAACAGAAGGAAAACTAGAGAATGCTGACACAAACATTGATGATCCAAAGGAGGAAACAAATGACCAGACTCAGATAAATGAAAACACAGAAGATATAACAATAATATTGGATAACCAAATTGTTTTCTCGTTCCAAATAATATACATAAAAATAGAGGAAGAATTATTTGATGATCCAAATGCACTGGCTTGGAAAGTTAGTTGGCAAAGAAAGCTAGAGTAAGATTGAAAGAAGCAGAGCTTTGACCTAATAGAGGGACTGCTATATTATTGATTAGAGCAGGGGTCAGCAACCTGAAACAGTGAAAGAGCCACTCGGAACCGGTTCCCTCACAAAAGAAAAAACTGGGAGCTGCAAAAAAATGTGTGCACATGCGCATACATGCGCACATGCGCAGAACAGGCTTTGACTGAAGAGTGGAGCCAAGGCGAGATATGCACCTACCTTGCATATTTGAATTGATTGGTTGAACTTTTTTAGTCCCACTTTTTTTTGGGGACTGCACATGGCAGAGGACTGGGAGACGCAGGAGACGGCTGAAAGAGCCGCATGCGGCTCCGGAGCCGCGGGTTGCAGACCTGTGGAGTAGAGGTTTGAATATGGTTAAGAATAGATTGTTAGAAATAGAAGCATTTTTATAACTAGATAGCTAGGGTTTATAATCAGAATATTTTATCTTGGTATGAAAAGGGAAATAAGAATACCTTAAGAACTTTGAATAAGGGATTCTTTTGGTTGCCCAAATACAACTTGTTTTGAAATTATAAATGATTGGGATACTTTGAACAATTACTGTGGTTTAAAAGGCCTAAGATGTGATACTGTGAAAACAGGATAAAGGTTTTCTTTATCCACATTTTATACCATACATAATATTATGTAGTGCTATCAATGTAGTACTATATTATGTATCACTATAAATTAAAAACCCAGTGCTACTTTTTAATGTTTTAATCCCATCTTTATTTTTATTGATACATTTTGCACACTTTACCCAGTATCAACTTCTCTCAAACAGTTCTTCTAATTATATGTTTGTCATAGTATTAATTATAAAGAAACATACTTTCCCAAAAATATTCCTCCTGATATAATCTATCCATACTGATACCCCACTATTCAAAATAATTTTATTAACATTTATTTACTAAGGGCTGGGTAAAAACATTTTCTTGCTCTCATAGCAACTTGAATCACCCATTCATTAATAGAAAATATAATATTTTCCTTTCTGATCCCCTTAAGTGGTTTATTGAAATATTTATTGGTCTGCTCTACTCAGAACAAAGCAGAACAATGAGTTAACCTACTCACATTATTTTAGAGCAACATGAAGGGTGCACCCTGATTGTTATTTTTTGTTGTTGTTCTATAGAAATGTGCACCATATTTAGATTGGAAAGTTTCTTATATCTGTAGTTGTGGCACTGGGATTTAGAGAATACAAATGTCACATTAGGGTATAGTAAGAGTAAGTTATATCCCTTATATATCTGGACCTCAGGCATTTGAAGCTTTTGTCAATGTGATGCTTGATAAGCATGTTGGCTTCCAATTTTTACAATGCTCCATTACTGCTCTCAAGGAAAACATCCTTCAGGAAAATGATTAAATTGAGCTAGAATTCATTAGAAAATGTAAACACTAGCTCATCAGTGCAAGAGTATCTCTTTCCTGCCAAACTATCACATTTCTGTTAATAGTAATAATTTATTCTGACTCTTATTTTTCCTTTCAAAACCATCCTCTATACACCTGATGACGTGGAATGTGATCCATGAAAGTTGATAAATAATAAATTAGTTAGTCTTCAAGTGTCACAAGACTCTCGTTTCTTTTTTTATCAATATCTGATTTGCTCTAGCAGTTACTATAAGCACTTCCATGAAAAGTGGTGCTGTATTCCAAAAAGTAAACATGACTGGTTAAAAAGTTGATATGAGGAATTAAATATAAGCTTAATCACATTTATACATGATTGTTCCCTATATATTTAATAATTTCTTCTTTTTTACATATAAACTGTAATTTAGCAGCAGTTGATGGAATCTGAGGATTTAAAGTTTTAATGAGCTCAGTCTCCAGGGCCAGATGTAGTACTGGCCCTGTACATTCTAGAGTACTAAAGGAGCTAGCAAAATGATTGCAGAACTGCTCTCAGTAATCTTCAAGAATTGCCGGCAAATTGGTGAGCTCCCACAAGACTGTAGGAGAGCAGAAGTTGTTCCTATTTTTAAAAAAACTGAAGGGAGGGGAGGAGAACCTAGGTGATTATAGATGTATCAGCTTGATATCCTTGAGCAGATTATTAAAAAGCATATTTGTGAGTACTTGGATAAGAATTGGAAAAGCCAGCATGGCTTATTTATAAATAAATTATATCAGTCTAACCTTACCTCAAGAGCCAATTTGGCATAATGGTTAAACAGAGTAGTTAAACAAATGTGAGTTTGTAGTCTCACATTAGGAACAAAGACAGGAGGGTGACCTAGGACAGTCTCTCTCAGCCCTAAGAAGAAGGCAGTGGCACAGGACTCCCAAAAATGCTGCCAGGAAAACTGCAGGGACTAGCCCAGGAAGTTGCCAAGAGTCAGCACTGACTCAGAGGCACTAAAACACAAACAGAAATCTTATTTCATATAAGAGTTATTGGCTTAACAGACCAGAGGAGTTTCATGAATTCCAATGAAATTCTCATAAAAATATTAAATTATGGCTAGATGATATTCCTCAGAGTACTCATAAATGACTTCATATCAGCTTTGAGAATATTATTAAGTGGATAGCTATAGACTTTGTTCTCAGTTCTGGGCTGTTCAATGTTTTTATTAATGAACTAGATGAAGGGGTAAAGTTTTGGTATTCACAGAGTCTGGGAAGGAGGAGATAGTATAGAAATCAAAGAAAGTTTTAATTCTGTATATTCCTCTTTTACCAGGCAGGTAAATTAACAGTGAGCTCTGTTCTGGGCACCATAGCCTAAAAAATACATTAAGAGAATGAAGTGAGTTCCAAGTTCAAAGGACAGTTGCTAAAATGATTAGAAGTCTGAAAATCAAGTCCTTTATAGTACATCTTAAAGGTACTGGGTATGTTTAGCCTATAGAAAAAAAGACTGGGGAATGATCTGGGGGAAGATTGGAAGTCAGGAAAGCTAAGCTTCAAAATGAACTAAGATTTGCAACAAATGTCAAAAATAATAAAAAAGAAGGATCTTTCAACATGTAACAAACAAGAAAAAAAAGTCAAGAAAATGATTGGTCCACAGATGGCAGAAGATAGCAAGAGGTGATGGGTAGCAGGGAGAAAGCGGAACTGCTAATTCATTCTTTGTATGTGTCTTTAGACAAAAGGAAAAACAGATCAACCTATCAAAAGCAATCCCACAGAAGACAAAATAGGAATACAAGTTAAAATAGGCAAGAAAATGGTAAGAGAACACCTGTCTACTCTAGGCAAGCTCAAATGACCAGGACCAGATGGATTACATTCCAGAGTTCTGAAGGAGCTGGCAGATGTCATCTTGGAACCACTGAACCATATCTTTCAAAGATCCTGGAGCTGTTCAAAGGGGAAAAAATGGATCTAGGAAGCTACAGACCAATCAGCCTGACAACAATACCTGGGAAGATCTTGGAAAAGTTAATCAAGTAACAGATCTGTGAACACTTAGAAACAAGCAAAGCTGTTAACAGAAGCCATCATAGGTTTGTCAAAAACATCATGCCAGACAAAGCTGAGTAAATTAGTGAATCAGGGAAATACTGTGGACATAGCTTACTTAGACTTCAGTAAGGCATTTGACAAAGTAGACCACAACCTGCTTCTTGGGAGTCGGAGGCTGACAGAGATGCGGCAGACCTCCAGCGTCTCTCTCACTGCCACCTCCACCGCTAGTGTCGTTGGCTTCTGCTACAGCCGAAGCACCTCCAGCGTCTCTTGCCAAGCACACTAGGCTGCTGCAACAGCAGCCATCCCCACTTTCCTGTTGCTTATGCCCGGCAGGCAGGTGGTGCTGCCATAGCTGCCAAAGACGGCAAGCGTGGCGGCCCCATGCCGAGCCTGGAGCACCTCCAGTGTCTCTCAGTGAGCACACTAGGCTGCCCCAACAGCAGCCACCACCACCGGAGCGATTGCCCAGCCCGCTGCTGCCATTGGGGCTGGCACAGGAATTTGTTTGTGCGGGGAGGCAGAGGCTGACGGAGATGTGGCAGACCTCCAGTGTCTGTCTCGCCGTCGATTCCACCACTACTGTCATCAGTTTCCGCTATGGCCGAACCCGGGCAGCCTCCTCCACCCCCAGCAGTGGCATCCGGGAGTTCTCCGGTTTCATCAGAACCAATCAGCAAGTGGAAAAATTAGCAGTAGCAGCACTACTGGGAGCGGTTTCAATCGTTCCCTTCATTGCCAAGCGTCTCCATGGAAGTCAATGGTGACGCCGTGGCTGGCCTTTTGAGTGAATGAGAGTGAGAGAGAAGCATTTTCAAGCGAAGTGTGAGTAAATAGAGGGAGACGGAAGCTTTTTTGAGCAAAGTGAGTGAATGAGAGAGCGAAAGAGCTTTTGCAAACAAAATGTGAGTGAATGAGAGCAGAGGGGGCAGGGTGGGGGCATGTCTCGCCTTAGGCTCCACTCTTCAGTCAAACCCTGTTGTGCGCATGCACGTATGAGCGCGCATGCACACACATTTTTTGCAGCTCCCAGTTTTTCCTTTTGTGAGGGAACCGGTTCCGAGTGTCTCTGTCACTGTTTCAGGTTGCCAACCCCTGCTATAGACCAATATCTTTACTTAATTCTGACTATAAGATATTCACAACAATTATAGCCGAGCGATTAAAAAGGTTTTTAAATAATTTTATACATCTGGATCAGAATGGATTTCTAGCCAAAAGACAAATTAAGCACAACATTAGGATAATATTGGACACGCTAGAATATTATGAAATACATAGTGGACAACAAATGGCGTTATTATTCTTAGATGCCCAGAAGGCCTTTGATAACATTAAGTGGCCATTTATACATCAACAACTTAGGTATATAGATATGGGTGAAAAATTTATAAATATAATAAGGGCAATATATACTAATCAGGAAGCTAAAATAATAATAAATGGTGAAGCAACCAGGAAATTTCAAATACAAAAAGGAACATGACAAGGATGCCCTTTATCCCCATTACTATTTATACTTACGCTAGAGGTCCTAACAAGGATAATTAGAAATGAACTGCATATAAAAGGATTAGAAATTTAAAAAGAAATTTTTAAACTTCAAGCTTTTGCAGACGATTTGGTCTTTATCATGGAGGATCCACAACAATCAGGAGCTAAACTGTTGGAAGAACTAGATAAATATGGAGAAGCCGCTGGGCTGAAAATAAATAAGGGTAAAACTAAAATGATTGTTAAAAATATGACGAATAAACAGAAAGAAAACTTGGCTAGGATTATGGATATACAAATAGTTAAAAAGATATAATATCTAGGAATTACTATTATGGCCAGATGCACTTCAGTCGAAGACAATTATAACAAAATAGTGAAACAAATAAAAGAAGACCTGGAAAGATGAGGAAACTTGAGCTGTTAGGGAGAATTGCTGTCGTAAAAATGAATGTACTACCTAAAATCTTATTCTTGTTCCAAAATATTCCTATACAACTTGATCAAAAAAAATTTGGGAACCTGAACAAATTGACAGTAAATTTTATATGGATGGCAAAGGAAAAAACTGAGGATTAAAATGAAACATCTGCAGGATGTTAAAGAAAATGGGGATTTTGGACTACCGGACTGGGTAACATATTATCACACAGCAGCGTTAACCTGGATTAGAGAATGGATAATTTTAAAGAGTAAAAGATTATTAACTTTAGAAGGCCATGATCTGCAATTAGGCTGGCACGCATTCCTATGGAATGAGAAACAAGGACTATATCAACATTTTCAAAACCATCGGATTAGACAAGCGCTATTTAAAATTTGGAATAAAATTAGAAAACAAAATTAGCAATAGTTTACCCAAATTTGTTTAATTTGGAAAACAGCACTACATACAAAGATATTACGAATGAAGTGGGAGAATTGAAATCTAGACAGGAACTAGAACAACAAGGCATAAAATTGGAATGCGATATGGGAAAGATGTGGCTCAGTGAATTAGGATGCTGAGCCTGTCGATCAAAAGGTTGGCAGTTTGGCGGGTCGAATCCCAAGTGCCGCGTAACAGAGTGAGCGCCTGTTACTCGTCCCAGCTTCTGCCAACCTAGCAGTTCGAAAGCACGTAAAAATGCAAGTAGAAAAATAGGGACCACTACGGTGGGAAGGTAACAGCGTTCCGTGCGCCTTTGGTGTCTAGTCATGCCGGCCACATGACCACGGAGATGTCCTCGGACAAGCGCTGGCTCTTCGGCTTTGAAACGGAGATGAGCACCAGCCCCTAGAGTCAGAAATGACTAGCATGCATGTGCGGGGGAACCTTTACCTTTACCTTTATGGGAAAGATAAGAAAGAGTGGGGGATAAATATTCAAGAAACTGCACTGGATAAAATTTTATTGGGGCCAGATGAGAAACAAATAAGGAAATTGTATAGTTTGCTATTGGGGTATAAAATGATTGTGGAACAAGTTAAAGAACCAATGCTGATATGGGCTAAAAATTTGGGACATGGCATTGATCTTGATATATGGCAAACTCTCTGGGATAGAAATAAAAAGATAACACTGGCCTCAGTTTATAAAGAAAATGTATATAAAATGTTTTACTGGTGGCATCTCCCCCCAGCACGATTAGCCAAAATGTACAAGACAATATCCCCTAGTTGTTGGAAATGTTCTGAAGAATTAGGTACTTATTTTCATGTTTGGTAGTAAGACGCAAAAGTATTGGCAAAGGATATGGATATGGTTAGAAGAAATATCAGGAGGGAGAGTAGATTATAGACCAGAATTTTTCCTACTAGGCATAACAACAGAGAAGCATACCAAAGAAGAGTTATATATAATGATACACATCATGACAGCAGCGAGAACAATGTTCGCCCAGAAATGGAAAAATAGTAAAATACCGGACGAGAGTGAAGTGATAAATAAAATTTGGGCGTGCACAGAAATGGACAAGTTAACTTTCAAAATTAAAAATAAAGATCAGTCAGATTACTACAAACTTTGGAATAGGTTTTACCTATGGTGGGAACAGAAAGGAAGGTCTCAATAGAAATATACAGGATGCTGATTTCACATATTACCAGAATAAGGTGGTTGATAATATTGAATATTGTATAACTGTATACGAATGATATGTACATAAAATGTATATATGTATATAAAACACAAAAATGATGTAAGACAAGAAGGAATGTCAGACCATTAACACCTTGTCCAAAGTTTTAAATAATAAAATTTGCAATTTTTTTTTAAAAAAAGACTAAATGAAGAACATGGGAAGACAAAGCACTACATGGCCAGTACATTAAAAAAATAGCTGGGAAAGCAGATAATAACAAGACCTGGCAATGGCTAAGAGCAGGAAAGTTGAAGAAAGAGACCGAGAGACTAATTCTGGCTGCACAAGACCAAGCCTTAAGGACAAATGCATACAAAGTCAAAACTGAGAAAACAGCAACAGACAGTAAGTGCTGCCTATGCAAAGAAGCTGAAGAAACAGTGGACCACCTGGTAAGCTGATTGCACAGACTGACTACAAGCAGTGGCATGACAAAGTAGCAACAATGGTGCATTGGAAGATCTGCAAGAAATAGCATTTGCCTGTAAGCAAGAACTTGTGGGATCATAAAATAGAGAAAAGTCGTAGAAAATGATAAAGTTAAACTGCTCTGGGACTTCAGATTTCAAACAGACAAGCACTTGCAACATAACATCCCGGACTTAACAATTGTTGATAAGAAAGACAAAAAAGTCTGGATAGTGGACATGGCAGTGCCAGGAGACAGCAGAATAGACGAGAAAGAACTGGAGAAGATAACAGAATACAAAGACCTACAAATAGAAATAGAAAGATTGTGGCAAAGGCAAGCAAGGGTAGTAGTAGTAATAGGTACCTTGGGTGCAATCCCAAAACAACTAGAGCACCACCATTGGCATTGACAAATTCACCATTAGTCAATTGCAAAAGGCGGCCTTACTAGGAACTGCTTCTATCCTGCGACGATATCTGTAATACCGTCAAACATCCACATCTGCCTATCCCAGGTCCTTGGTAAGGACTCGAGAGGTAGACAAAAATGCCAAATCCAGTCTGAACATCTGGCTGACTGTGCGATGATCAATACTAATAATAAAGTTGGAAGGGACCTTGGAGGTCATCTAGTCCAACCCCCTGCTCAGGCAGGAAACCCTATACCATTTCAGACAAATGGCTGTCCAGTCTTTTCTTAAAAACTTCCAGTGTTGTTGGAGCATTCACCACTTCTGGAGGCAGGTTGTAACACTTGGTTAATTGTTGTAACTGTCTGGAAGTTTCTCCTTAGTTCTAGGTTGCTTCTCTCCTTGATTAGTTTCCATCCATTGCTTCTTGTCCTGCTTTCAGGTGCTTTGGAAAATAGCTTGACTCCCTCTTCTTTGTGGCAGCCCCTGAGATATTGGAACACTGCTATCATGTCCCCCCTTGTCCTTCTCTTCATTAAATTAAAAAGGTAAAGGTACCCCCACACGTGTGCTAGTCGTTTCCGACTAGACATACCATATTTTCCGGCGTATAAGATGACTGTGCATATAAGACGACCCCCCAACTTTTGAGATGATTTTCAAGATTTTTCGTCTTATACGCCGGAAAATCAGTGAGCCCGGGAAGGCACGCCCTCCCCTCTCACTGTGGAGGAAGCAGGGCAGGCTGGCGTCTGGTGGGAGCCGGCAGGGCAGTTCTGCGCACGTGCGTGCTCCCCAGCTCCTAAGGAGTCCTTGGGGAGCCATGGCAGGCGCGTCACGCTCTTCCCTCTTGATGCAGCATCGGCGGAGCCATCCGGCGTCAGGCGGGAGCCGGCAGGGCAGTCCTGCACACGCACGCGCTCCCCGGCTGTTAAGGAGACGCCAGACGCCACCAGACGCCAGCCTGCCCTGCTTCCTCCACAGTGAGAGGGGAGGGCGTGCCTTCCTGGGCTCGCTGACTTGCAGCCAAGCCGGAGCCGAAAGGGGCTTTTCCTTCCGCCCACCCTTTGGAATAGACGCAAGAGCTCCCGGGGTCTGGCGTTTGCAAAGGGGAGGGGAAGGGGCTGAGAGGCTCTTGGGGGTGGGAAGGGAGAGTCACATTGGAGGGGGGACTGGACTAAGGAGGCTTGAAGTTGCTTTGCAAGAACGGGGGCACTCGATTGATTTATGTACTATTTTCCGGCGTATAAGACAACTGGGTGTATAAGACGACTCCCCAACTTTTGAGATGATTTTCATGGGTTAAAAAGTCATCTTATACGCCGGAAAATACGGTACCCAATTCCAGCAACCATTCCTTATATGTTTTAACCTACAGACCTCTAATCATCTGTTGCTCTTCTCTGTACTCTTTCTGGAGTCTCAACATCTTTTTTACATTGTGGTGACCAAAACTGGATGCAGTATTCCAAGTGTGGCCTTACCAAGGCATTGTAAAGTGGTATTAATACTTCACATGATCTTGATTCTAGGTGAAGGTAAAGGTTCCCCCGCACATGCGTGCTAGTTGTTTCTGACTCTAGGGGCCAGTGCTCATCTCCATTTCAAAGCCAAAGAGCCAGCGCTTTGTCTGAGGACATCTCCGTGGTCATGTGGCCAGCATGACTAGACGCCAAAGGCGCATGGAACACTGTTACCTTCCCACCGTAGTGGTCCCTATTTTTCTACTTGCATTTTTACGTGCTTTCGAACTGCTAGGTTGGCAGAAGCTGGGACGAGTAACAGGTGCTCACTCTGTTATACGGCACTTGGGATTCGACCCGCCAAACTGCCGACCTTCTGATCCACAAGCTCAGCGTCCTAACCCACTGAGCCACCACGTCCCTGATCTTGATTCTATCCCTCTGTTAATGCAGCCTAACACTGTGTTGGCTTTTTTGGCAGCTGTCCACTAGGACTCTGAGATACGTCTCACAGTTGCTACTATTCAGCAAGGTACCACCTATACTATTCCTGTACATTTGGTTTTTCTTGCCTAAATGTAGAACTTTACTTTTTTCACCATTGAATTTCATTTTGTTAGATAGCGCCCAGTGTTCAAGTCTGTCCAGATCCTCCTGTATCTTAAGCCTGTCTTCTGGAGTGTTGGCTATTGCTGCCAGCTTGGTGTCGTCTGCAAATTTGATGAGTTCCCCATCTATCCCCTCGTTGATGAAGATGTTGAAGAGCACTGGGCCTTGAACAGAGCCCTGGGGCACCCCAATACTCACTTCCCTCCATGTAGATGCAGTTCCATTGAGGATCTCTCTCTCTCTCTCCTTTCCTCTCTCCACAATAAGAGTTAATTAAAATAGCAATTCCAATTCACAATTCAGCTAATACTAGGACTAAGACTACAATTATGAAAAATGGTATTGCTGGGTACAGTTGATCCTCTGGAAGTGCTTCACCACTTGTCAGGACCCCTCAAATGTATTTGTCTCCACCTCACCTCTTTCATTTATTCCTTCCCTGCTTGAGCTTATGTATTCATTTTCGGGACCTGCCATTCTGTTGGGGTGGGGTATTTGCATGGGGAGGGGGAATATTATCTGCTTTGCTCTGCTCTGCACAGGGTGCCCTCCCTCTGGATGAGAGGAATATGACCTGACAACATATGCCTTATCTCCAGACAATGGAACCTGGGACCATTGGGAAATGAAACCGAGAGAGACGTTGAGAAGCTGGCTAAATCTCCAGATTCACATAACAAGGTGGCATCTGTGAATTGATTGGATTTCATCCGGGCAGTTGGACATGAGGTGGGGGGAGGGGGAGGAATCCTGTATTGCCTTTTTTATGTAATCCTTTACATGCTAAATCTTTAGGCCTTGCTTTGCTCTCTTGCCATCACTCAATAAAAAGTTCCTTCTGGGACAATGCCTGTTTCAAGAGTTCTGCTTTCTTGGGAGATCTAGTTGAGGCAGGTCAATGTCTTGCACACACATCTAGTATTTGGCTAAATGCTGTGTGCTCTTAAAAGTGTTTTGTAAGGAAAGAACCCACGGAGGGATTTAAGGCATGATTTAATTAATCCCGAATTCCATTCCGTCTCATGCATCACTCTATAGGAAAGAATATGTACAAAACCAATCACTTTATTTGGAGAGAAGTCTTGTGGAGCCTAAACGGGGCAGCCATTAGTCATAAAAATACACGAGAGGCAAACGCGATTCTGTAGGTCACGTATATCTAAAAAAACTTCCATTCATTATTGAAGCTGCTCGTTTCTCTTCGAATAGCAACCCAGCTTCAGGCTTGATGTTCCAGCTTGACTCCACCAGCCCCCCTTTGAAGCCTTTGGTTTCCTCTGAAGAAGCGGCCAGCCGCTTCCGAGCAGCTTGAGTCAAGCCCCTCTTGTTCAGTTGATGCTTTTGCCCGCAATATCGTCGCCGAATCGGATTCGCCGAAGCGCGCACTCAGCTTCGCGCACAGAAGGAATTTTTTTTAAAATTTTAATTCCATTTATATCCCGCCTTTCTCCGAAGACTCAGGGCGGCTTCCAAGCTTAGCAGTAGCCTTCATTCTATGTATATGCCTGCTTGTTAGGGCTTTCACACACACCCCAAGCGGCATTATTACAAAGTCAGCTTAATTGCCCCCAACAATCTGGGTCGGAGCACCTGTCTTCCAGTCCCGGGCCAGCCACCTTGAGAAGAACCGGCAAGAAGACGCAGCACAGCGGCAGGAGGGGACCGCTTGCCTGCGTTTGCCTAGCTTTGGTCAGATCGCGTGGGTGAGAGCAATAGACTCAGCCCAATCTTGCCCTCCGCGTCAGCATGATTTTTTTCCCATTTAAAAAGAAGACGAGGAAGAGGTGTCCGTGCCCTTTCCCCTTTTTATCGATCCGATATTATATCAGACAAACGCAAAGCGAGGGGAGCCAGATTGCTAGAAGAGAAAGTTAATGCAAAGAGGCGATTCTGCTGTAAGGCGGAGGAGGGGACGTTCCACGAAGTCGTTGCAAATTTCAGGCGAGCGAGCTAAAGAAAATGAAATCGGACGGGGTGGAGAATGGAATAAACACTTAAGCGATGGCGGAGACCCGTCTTTCCTGAGTTTTGCAATGTTGCAGAGACCGTCTTCCTTCAAACCTCCAAATATGCCAGCGTTTTCCAACCTTAGGAACTTGAAGATGCGTGGACTTCAACTCCCAGAATTCCCCAGCCAGCATAGCTGGCTGGGGAATTCTGGGAGTTGAAGTCCACGCATCTTCAAGTTCCTAAGGTTGGGAAACGCTGGATTAATCGGCAACAAAGTTCGTTGTCATGGCTGGACTCTCTTTTGTTCCTTCTGGTAGCGTGATATCAAGTAAAATACTTTGTCTGAATACCCTCCATTCTCGCATATCAAGTCAGGGTAAATTACAGCAGGAAAAAAAAGTTTCTTTCTGAGAACGACATCTTCACTTATAAGCAGCATTCTCAACGTCAGCTATCCAGTTGTAGGGACCAATAGGAGCAGTTCTCCAGTTTTGTTACACGCCCCTGCCCTGAGAAAAGCTTGGGCTGGTGCCTTCCAACGCCAGAGACCCTTTTGGTGACTGCAGGGTGAGGAGAGGGAGTAGGGACGGGCTTGCCCAAACGGCCCTCCTCCACCTGAGCTCTCCTGCCTTGGCCCTCAATTGCACGACAAACGTCTGCAGCAGGGAGCAGCGCTAAGGATTACATAGGGAGCTTCGCATGTCCGACAAGGACTGCTGTGACCAAAACCTAACTTGAACCCGGGGAGAGTGTGTACAGCTACAGAAGGTAAAACCGGCTTTTTCTTTTTCTCTCTCTCATGCTGTGGTAGGCTGAATACTTTTTACAAATATGTTTACACAATTTCTAGCTTGCTTACTCATTAATAACACTCAAGAGTAAGGACAATTGTATCGGTTTAAGCGTGTGCACAATTTCTGTCACATTTAATCGCCATTCCTAGGCCAGGCTGGATTCCTGACTGGCATTACTCAGGCATCATTTTTATGTTATGTCATTTGACAGTACAGCAAATAATTAGTTTTCAGTTTCAAAATATCTGATTTTTGTAGTTCATTTTTCACACTTTTGCAAAAATCAGTATTTTTTTAAAATACATGTGTACAATAGCTGTATTTTGGATATAGCTGTGGCATGTGGGTGAACAAAGACTTCCTTCAGCTATTTTCATTCTTTTCATATGCCTATGTTATAATTTATGAGATAGATAGATAGATAGATAGATAGATAGATAGATAGATAGATACTAAATGAGACAATGTGAGTTAAATTATTACAGTCTAATAATTTTGCTCATGATTCCTATCAGTCAACTCAGGACTTTTAAGGGTAGAGAAATTTCTGTCAAGTAATTCTCATCTGTTGCTGCATATATCTGAGTCTCAGTTTTTGAGATCAACCTTGCTTCCTACGCCAGGCCTAACTAAGCTCTGCTCAGATCATGTGGTTGAATCAAGGCTTAGAATGTGCTATGGAGATGGGGTTCAATTATTCCAAGTTATATGAGAATAACTTTGACTATGAGAGCCAAGATCGACAACAACTGATTCTGAAGGATCTCTGTACTTCAACAATTGTAAGTATCTATGAATAATGAACTATAAAGCCAAACACACACAAACTGTGTAATTGGCTCATTCAGATTGTGTGTGTGTGTGTGTGTGTATGTGCGTGCAAGTAATTTGCAGTACTCATAGAACCAGGGCTTTTTTTTTTGTCTTAGAGTGCTCAGAACGGAGTTCTGGCACCTTTTTTGGGGTGGAACCTTGTAGAGTAGGCAAGGCGGGTTGTATGACATGTGTGAGTTCCGGCACCTTTTTCTTTTACAAAAAAAGCACTGCATAGAACAATAAAACATTCTTGCAGGATCTTAAGCTATATAATTTAAAAATAACAGGAAAATATCAGCTGTATTGGCTGCCGTCTCTGGAGTTATAATACTGATGGTTTTCTCTTGATTTTTCCTGTTTGGGTACAAGCCATTTCTGACAAAATAGAATGGTAATTATATAACATCATTCAAACAAGTTAAAAAATCTAACCGTTAAGTCAGTGTATACTGTATAGACATACGATGAAAAATATAAGAACATCCAGAAGAAAAATGCAGCATGAAATGTGACAGTTTTCTCTTGTTGATAAACTTGTTAAGCAGCACTGGGCCACATATGGAGCTTTTGGAGCATCTGTTCATTGTAATCTCCCAGCAAGAGAGGTCTGAAATCTGTTGGACCTCCTGCTTCTAGATAAAGTAACTGTTGCAGCTAAAATCTTCTGTTAGCATTACACGTTGCTTTCTTGAGAATTTGACAGATTGATTCAGGAACATATTATCCTTTGCTTAGGTAGGTGGTAGTAGTAAATTCCTATTTTTATTTTTTTTTAATTCCACCAAAATCCTTTCAGTGTGATTTTTATATTTATTTTTTTATATTTAGAGTTATTAATTTCTTCACAGGCAATGTGGACTTTTTATATCAGCCTTTCATCAAACTATGCAGGGAAATGAGATAGAGAATTAATATGCAGCATTTTCTCCATATAATCAAGCCCTAAAAACTTCAAAACATGCTTTGTTTTGTAAGACTTGAATCATGTTGCCTCTGTTTTTCACCAGGTCAATTTAGAGATTGGCTTAATTGTGGTGTAACATCATACTTAGTCTACATTGTAAACAAATGCAAGGGTTGCGTGAAACATATCCAGTATTATAGAAATAATACAAATTGTTGACTCAGTTATAAAATACGTAATCTTTAAAAGTAGAAAACACAAGTTTTCCCACACTGAAGTATATTTTTTTCGTTTACCCAGAAATGGCTATGACAAAGGCACATCTTGGTAAATGAGATATAAACTATTACAGTGGATTCACAATGAATTCTTATGATGCAGGCCGCCCCACCTTTTTTGGAGAGAAATTTCCAAAGAGTTCTTACTTCTTTCACCTTACTTTTTCTTCAGCCATTTCCAGAAACCCGCTGTAAGAGCACCTCTTCTTTTTCAGTGGCCCTCTTGGCAATTGTCTGGGCCTTTAACACCAGTGGAGTTCTGCTCAGTTTTTTCCTCATCGTCTTCACAATTCGCTTCAGAAAAAATAGGTAAGGCCATGTCAGTCCTATGTTTTTGCTCTCTGGGCAAGATCTTCTGATTCTTTGTCATTCAAGAATTTCTCAAGAGAAGAATCTTGTTTTTGTTTACAGCAGTTTTATACATTTTAGACTTTCAGGGTCTGCATGGCTGTGGATTCCTTATTGTCATTCGTGAGGGTGAGGTCAAACCTCCCAAACATGGAGAGGGCAATAAATGGGCCCTGATAAGGCTCTGGAAGTTTTAAGGGCCAGATTTTCTATAAATGCTCACATAATTTTTTATTTATTTTTATTTATTTTATTTTGATTTATATACTGCCCTTTCCTGAAGGACTCAGGGCGGTTTACAGGGTATTTAAAACAAGAAATACAAAAGTTAAAAACAATTAAAAAAATTACATCAATCCCTGAAAAAAGTAAAAACCCCAATTAAATTAAAATTAAAATTCTCAGCCTGGGCCAGAGAGCTCGAAGAGCCAGATCTTCAGGTCCCAGCGGAATGAACGGAGGTCGGGGGCAGTCCTGAGCTGCCCGGGGAGCTGGTTCCAGAGGGCAGGCGCACCCACTGAGAAGGCCCTCCCCCTGGGTGTTATCCGCCGGCAATCTTTTACCGGCGGCACCCTGAGAAGACCCTCCCTGTGGGAGCGCACTGGACGAAGGGAACTTGATGCTGGCAGCAGGTGTTCACTCAGATATCCCGAACCCAAGCCATTTAGGGCTTTATAGGTCATCACCAGCACCTTGAATCTCACCTGGAGTAGAGGTGTTACATGGGAGTATCGGGAAACCCCCATCACAACTCACGCGGCCGCATTCTGCACCAGCTGAAGTCTCCGAGTGGTCCTCAAGGGCAGCCCCATGTAGAGAGCGTTGCAGTAGTCTAAACGGGAGGTCACGAGCGCATGAGTGACTGTGCGTAGGGCATCTTGGTCCAGGTAGGGTCACAACTGGCACACCAGGCGAACCTGGGCAAAAGCCCCCCCTGGTCACAACTCCTATATGATCTTCAAAATTGAGCCGTGAATCCAGGAGGACGGCCAAGTTGCGAGACCTATCAACAGGGGGTAACACCTCACCCCCCATCGTTAAAGGTGGAATAATCTGGTTAGCCCAAGATGCCGATACGCACAGCCACTCAGTCTTGGCGGGATTGAGACGAAGCCTGTTTCTCCCCATCAAGACCTGAACCGCCTCCAGGCAACAGGACATCACGGCGAGGGCATTGCTGGGTTGGTTTGGGGTGGAAAGAAAAAGTTGGGTATCATCAGCGTACTGATGATACCCCACCCCGAAACCGCGAATGATCTCACCCAGCGGCTTCATATAGATGTTGAACAGGAGGGGTGAGAGAACAGACCCCTGAGGAACTCCACAAACGAGAGGCCTCGGGGTGGACCTCTGCCCTCCTGTCAACACCGACTGCGAGCGGCCCAGGAGATAGGAGGAGAACCACCGTAAAACGGTGCCTCCCACTCCCAACCCCCTGAGATGCCGCAGTAGGATACCATAGTCAATGGTATCAAAAGCCGCTGAGAGATCTAATAGGACTAGGACAGAGGAACAACCCCTGTCCTGAGCCCGCCAGAGATCATTTACCAGCGCGACCAATGCCGTCTCCGTGTTGTGTCCGGGCCTGAAACCCGATTGGTACGGGTCCAGATAATCAGTTTCCTCCAGGAACAGAGGAAGCTGATGCGCCACCACACTCTCAACAACCTTCGACAAAAAGCGAAGGTTGGAGACTGGACAATAATTATTTAAAACAGCCGGGTTCAGGACAGGCTTTTTGAGGAGGGGTCTCACCACCGCCTCCTTCAAGGCTGCGGGGAAGACACCCTCCTTCAAAGAAGCAGTTATTACTGCCTGGAACCAGCCTCGTGTCTCCTCCCGGGCTACATAAACCAGCCAGGAGGGGCACGGATCCAACAAACAGGTGGTGGAGCTCAGCCTCCCCATGATCCTGTCCACATCATCAGGGGAAACAGGATCGAACTCAGTCCAGATAACATGCTCAAGACCGTCCGAAAATTTAAAACTAAGGAATTAGTAGGTTTTTATATTTATTGTTGTGCCTATTCTCCCTAGAGCAGGTGTCTCCAACCCCCAGTCCGTGGACCGGTACTGGGCCGTAAGCATGCCAGCAACTGGTCTGCGCAAACAAGCAAAGCCCCATCCGTGGGATGCAGGAGCACACAAAACCACGCATTGTCAAGTCTGTGATAAAACCTGTCTCCACAGAACCGGTCCCTGGTGCAGAAAAGGTTGGGAATCTGCCCTAGAGAAAATATTACAATATGTTTATTTCATTAATTCTTATATTTCTGAATTGCATATATAGCAGAAAATAATTTCCAAGATAGTCCCAGACAAAGAAATGGCTTGAAAGATTCAGAATAAATTATTATATGAAGTAATTGAAAGCAGAATGAGCCAATCACTCCACAGGCCAAATGCTGAATAGTGGTAGCAGGTATTTGATGTGTTGACCTGTATCCTTAGAGCCTGGGTATTGTGTTCAAATTTGAATGACAAGATTGTCTCCTTACTGCTGCTGAAGAAAAACTCAGCTGCCAATCTAATCAGCTGTTGCATGTGAGGAGCCTCCTATTTCCTCAAGTAGCAAAACATCTAACTTATGCTTAGTGGGATGAGTTTTTCAAAGATTAACATGGATAATGTGAGCTTATGCAAGAGTTAAGAACATTTTGCCCCATAAAATGCCACCAAAATACAAAAAAGGGGCTGCATTTTTTCCCCCTGTCCATTTTGGGAATGAAAAAGAGGTGCTGGTAGGCTGCACAAGGTTTACAGTTTTTGCATCATTGCTCTAAAATGTCAGATGTCCAGCTAGCGAATCCAAGAAAGAAACTCCTGGAACATTGTTCTTCCCAAAAGTAATATTTTTATTGAATACACTACGTTGGCTTAAATGAAGCAAAACCAGCTCTGAATTTCCTGCTCAAAGGTCCATATAATTAAACATGAATTTCTCATTTGGCTGCTCACCTTAGTCCATTGCATTGTCCAATCACCTACGCTCCATTTGTTATGGGAACTGTCTGGATCATTCAAACACCTGTGCAGCATGTCCTTGAAGAGTGGAGCAGGACCTCATGATCTGCAGATGGATTCTTAGCATTCCATTCCCACCCCAGACAATTCAACCACCCACCTTCCTATTGTTGTCAAGTTGAGAGCAGAGAAGAAACTAGGTGAAAAGAGAATCATTCTTGACATAAAAGATCATTTAAGCTTGAGGAAACAATTACTAAGTACAATAGTTAATTATCCTGAATTTCTTGACAACTTTAGAAACCTTTGACAATAGGACCCTTCTGCACCAGAATTAGAGGGGGGGATTAGGGACACTATGCTTCAGAATTCTATTCCTAGTGGAAGAGTGTCATTTTTAGGATGATACTTCAGGGAATATAATTAACTTGGAAGGAGGGAGCATTTTGGTTCTGGCTGATACTTTTTTAGTCAGGAAGAAAATCAGACTAGTGAAATCCAGGTTCAGTGTGTCAAGAAACAAACTGTTGTAGCACATGTTGGAAGGAAAGGAAAGGATAAAGAAAATACAGTTACTTCTTTCAATAACTCCTTTTCTCATGTTTTCTCCTTTATCCATTATCTCCTGCAGGATTGTGAAAATGTCTAGTCCAAACTTGAATGTTGTGACTCTCCTGGGCAGTGGCTTGACTTACGGCAGTGTGTATCTCTTTGGAATTGAAAAACAGAATCCACTGAGCAGACCATCCTTAGAGATGCTGATTCAAGTAGGTGAATGCATATTTTGAGAACAATTGTGAGATTTACTATGTATTGATCTTAGTGATATAGTTACATAGCAGATTATTGATATACAGAGGAATATGTGGAAATGAATAAGATTTTTTTTTTCAGTATTTTCCTTTCAGAAGCAACCTTTCTGAAGCCCTTTAAACATTTTTTCTAAGTTTCTAACATTTAAAATTCCAAGTTCTTGTCTATTAGCACATAAGCAAAAAGGAAAAAAAAGAATTTTTAAAAAAATGAAAAGAGAAAAAGAAAAGAAAAAAGCCTTTCCAAAAGCTAAGTAGATTGTGTCTAGTGAGTTAAGGTGAGAGACTCCTGTTAAATTCATGTTGAATTTCAACACAAAAATCATGCTTGGGTTTGTAAAATATGCTTAATATTAACCCGAGTAGTTCCTTACCTTTCAATCTGACAGCACATAATCACAGCAACCGGGTCAAGAGCCACATTTGGGAGTATACAGAGAACCCTCCCCCCATTTTCTTCAGGCCTGCCTAGTGTTTTCTTTGTATTTGTACTGTTATGCCAATAGACCATAAACAAGACATAAACAAGCAAAGCCCCATCTGCGTGATGCAGGCAGCACACAAAACCACGCCCCCTCCGGTCCGCAAAAAAAAAATCTACACGTAACTGGTCCCTGGTGCCCAAAAGGTTTGGGACCTCTGCAATAGACCCTTCACAGTTTAGCTCCGTTTAGTTTTCTGTATCTTCTGCTGCCATCTGGTGTTTATCTGCAATGTTGCAGCTCAAGTATGCTAATCCTAGATAATGGAGATTCTCAGTTTATTCAGGTCATAGTTGTCTCAAAGATGCTTTTTCAAAAGGCAACTGGACTGTTTTTTCCCTGAGGAAGAAGTCTCTCTTCTCATCCAAGAAGGTTCATCAGTTCTGGCAGGATGGTGGGGGCGATAGGATTAAAAGGATCATATTTCTTTGCAGTCATCTGGTTGTTAGCATTCTCCGTGAGAGCTCTTGAGGCCACTGGCACCAATCCACGGCTTGCCAGAAATCGGTCCATGCAAACAAGCGAAGCCTCATCTGCAGGATGCAGGCAGCATGCAAAACCATGCCACATCCAGTCCATGAAAAAACCTCTTTCCACGGAACTGGGGAAGATTGGGGACCTCTGTACTAGGGCAGGGCTTTTCAACCTTTCACCCATTGTACCACTTTTAGGATATGGCAATATCCGAGTACCACCAGTCGCCTAGCAAGGTGTCAAAAACATGATGACCAAAAAAAGGACTGTTACAATGGCCCTGAAAAAAGTGCCCCCCAAGCCACAGTTGAGCAAGACACTTGTCTGCCCGCCTGGCGGCGCTTTTCCTCCTGTCCAAAGTTTCGATTGTTGTGAGCATTTCTGTTGAGAATTGGCAGTGGGGGTGAGGTGGGGGGGGTGTTTGGTTTTTATTCACCCTGTCTGCTGGGTGGTTGCAGCAGGTTTTGGTCACTTCACATGACCCTGGGACACTGTGACCGTCATAAATATGAATCAGTTGCCAAGCATCTTAATGTAAATCACAAGACCCTGGGGATGCTGCAACATTCCATCTGATTGGCACTTCTACTGGGCTCAGCAGAAGCACCAGGATCAGCGCCGAGCTCCAGCTGAAGCCTGGCGCTGATCCTGGTGCTTCCGCTGAGCCCTGACAGCCCTGCAGCTCCAGCCATCTCTCGCTCAGGCTTGTGCGGTGCTGCCACCGGTTCAGCTCATTCCCCTCCCCTGCTACCACTTTTCTAGGATGGTCACGTACCACCTGCCAGGTGCCAATGTACCACAGGTGGTACCTGTACCACTGGTTGAAAAACCCTGCACTAGGGGATTTATCTGTGCCCTCAGGGTCATCTGTATCAGAGTGAAAATGAGGTGAAATCTTTTGGAACTCCTGAAAGGATGGCATTGTAGACAGAAGATGTGTCTTATCCCTCTCCCTCTGTTGCAAGAGGGCTGCTTGATGTTAAAATGACCTCTTTTCTTTCAAACTAATGGCCCTCTCTATCCAGAATGTGGGTAGATATACGGCAATATATCACATAGCTGTTCTCAGTTTTTTGGTGCAGACACTTGTGAGAGGATGGCAGAAAGCTTTCCCTCAACCCATTGAAGAAATGGGTAACAAAGTCTGCACATTTTATATAGCTTGAGGCTTTAAACAAAAAGAGAATGTAAGATTCTGCCACTTGTGGGTTGGGGATGAGATGAAGTAACTGGGACACAGCAGGAAAATGGTGGTGCTATGGTGTGTTTATGCCATAGTCAGGTGCAGGTGGTGCACAAATTAAAGCTTCATATTTACAGTATATGAACAGTCCATAATGTAAGAACAAGGGAAATATTAATTTAGCCTAAACTTCACAGTACTGTAAACTGCTAAAATAATAAATGGCTTTGTACACCCCCTGAATAAAGTTAATGATCTTTTTGGAGATGGGGTTGGATGAGAATCAAACATACCATTTATTTTTAATCTTTAATCTGTGTATCCCAGTTCTTCAAATTTGCAATATTGCATCTGCCTACTTCAAATTTGCATAAGTGAAGTAATGGACAAAGTTCAGAGCAAGGTTTGAGCGACTCCCACTCTGCCTGGGCAAGCCTCATCTGATTTTTAAAAATTGTAACCCTTTGCTGAAATTGCTTGTGTCTCCTGGGAGGGAGTTCAGATTCATAATTGGAGAATTCCTGTCCTAGCAAGTGATCAGATGAAACAGGTTTATATAGGACTGCCACTTCCTATGCCTGGTCATCTGTTAAATCATTGGCTAGGCTCAGATAATTTACTAGGCCACAAGCAAACAAACTAAATTTTGGTGTTACATAATTATAGCCACTATAGTTTGTAATGATAATTTATAATTGATGTGAATCCAGTCATTCTGGTTTTGTTTAGTAAATGGAAGTTTAATATTTGGGTGAACATAGTCCAGTAGGTTCTTCATCCCAAGAAGCTTTAGGAATAAACATTCAGGCAGTCAGATGATAACAGAGATATATTGTGCTGCAGCCCCTCACCTCATACTTAGGTTCTGATGCAAATAGGTGACTCACAGTTATGGTTCCTGTTTTATCCCTTGTCCCTAACCCTCCCTCGTGAAAATAATAATAATAATAATAATAATAATAATAATAATAATAATAATAATAATAATAATGATGATGATGATGATGATGATAATGATGATGATGATGATGATGATGATGATGTTGGAAGGGACCTTGCAGGTCTTCTAGTCCAGGGCTTTTCAACCTTTTCACCGATTGTACCACCTTTAGGATATGGCAATATTCGAGTACCACCTAGCAAGGTGTCAAAAACTTGATGACCAAAAAAAAAAACCTGTTCAAAGTTGCAATTGCACTGAAATGACTTATGACCATTCTTCACACTTATGACCATTGCAGCATGCCCAGGGTCATGTGATTTATATTTGGATGCTTGGCAACTGATTCATATTTTTGATGGTCAGTATCCCAGGGTCATGTTATCCCCTTCTGCAACCTTTTGAAAAGCAAAATCAATGGCAGGGCTGCTGGTGGCCAAGTGCTAAGGCAGGACTTCCTTCCCTGCCTCCCTCTTTCTCACTCCCATCTCCTTCTGAAGGAAGAATTTGAACACCCCCCCCCCAAATTTCCCCCCCCCTTTTCCATATATTCATCAAACAAGGAAAACCCTCCAGAGACAGAAAAGACAAGCCACTGAGAGAACTAGCTTAAAAAGGCGCATTCCCCTTTAAGAATTAGCTACTGGCTAGAAAGGAAAGTTAAGGAGCCAAAAGCCGGCACTTAAGGAAGAAAAAGAAATGTAGTAAGTACTGGTTGCTGGCTAAGGAGCCTTCCCAAATGGCTCCATTCAAAAGTAAAGGAATACTACAGGCAAAATCCATTCAGGAGAAAAATACTTTAAAATCCCTTGCAGCTAACAATAGCAGAGCAATAGAAGCTAACACGAGACATCAGCCAAATAGAAATTGCCAAACACTCTTTAAGAACATAAAATCCACATTGCACGTCCCAGAATTTCAAAGTCACAAAAACACAAAAGAATCCTTCCATTCTCCATCTCCCTCCCTCCCTCCCTCCCTCCCTCCATGCCTCAGCTCCTCCATGCCTCACCTCCAGCCGATGCTGCCTTTCTTCATTGCTGCCTTTCTTCATTCCTTGTGAAGGGTGACCCCCTCACCCGCTGAGTTTCTTGCCTGTTTGTTGCTGCCAGCACAGGTGGCTGCCACAGAAGTTGTAGATCGGCTCATGGCCGGCCTGCTTGATCTCCTCTCTTCTCCCCCCACTCTCCTTCTTCTTTCCCTTTGGTGCAACTAGAGCTGACTCTGCCTCTTTTTCTCTCTCTCCCTGTCACGCCCAAGCTGCCTCCTTTTATAGCCTCTCCTGTCTCCACCCCTCTCCTCCTCCTTTCTCTTCTGGGTGAGCTGGAAGTGCCAATCTTGGGGCTTTTGCCTTGCCCCAGCCACTCTGCAGCTCCAGAGGACTCTCTCACAGTACGTCCTGTGCTGTGCTGGCTCGTTCCCTCCCCCAATACACTTGGCTGGGCAGGGCCACATACCACCTGCCATGTGCTAATGTACCACAGGTGGTACGCGTACCACAGGTTTGAAAAGTCCTGTTCTAGTCCAACCCTGTGCTCAGACAGGAAACCCTATACCAGGGTTAGGCAACCTGAGCATGGCTGGCTCAGGAATTCTAGGAGTTGAAGTCCATGAGTCATAAAAGAGCCAAGGTTGCCTACCCCTGCCCTATACCATTTCAGACTTAGGTGTACATGTTTTTAAAACAAGTTTTTAAATGTGGCTTTCTCTATAACAGATTACAGTAACTGTCTATCGAGCTATGGTTACAGTTTGAATTTTAGAAAAACTTGAAGCTTTAATTATGAATTTGCTGGGTCAGTTATCTTCTGTTTGTATACTGTACTTGCCCTTTTGAAAATGTGCTGTGTCTTCTAGAATAGGTTGCATATCACTCATCCAGGAATATTACAAATCTCCCCTACCATGTAATTTTACATTTAGACTGATGGATCTTTCCCATGCCAACAGGTGAGAATTTGTATATTGTACATAAGTGGTTCCTTGGCTTTGGGCCCTATCCTGGGAAAGAGTTGGCGTTTATACAGAGTGTTCACTCAAAAGATGCCAGACAAAAGAGTGGTAAGTCTTGCACACAGAAAGAGGAGCAAAGCTGAACTTTTGGTGGTATTCTTCTTGCCCTGCTGAGGTTTGTGTGCAGGCTGTGTTTTTTTTAATTGCTCTTGCTTGAGCACGCTTCTGGGCCCAAACTTGATCAGCATCTACTGCAACCTGTTTCTATTTAAACACAGAGAAACCAGGCTTGATTAGACATCGTGGTTTTAATATTCAATTTTTGCTTCATCCTTCCTCCCAGTCACTGGTTCAAGCAAGCCATTACTTTCCTTCCCCTCATAAGTAGGAAGGCTCTATCATGTTATTCAAAACTGGAGTAGTTACAAAAAACAAAAGATACCTGGTTGAAAGCCTAAAAGAAGCAACAATAGCGCTTTGCCCAGCAGAATGGTTTCCTGCCACAATAAGATAAGAGATAAGATAATCTTTATTGTCATTTTTTACTATGAGAACACTGGCCCACATTAAAAATGAAATTCTGTTGCCTGCTCTCAAAAGAAAATATGTATCTACCCATACACAACAGACATATATACATACTATATACATATACATATGTATGTATATACCCGCATACATGCATATCCACATAAATATTAATCACTGTCCATTTTGAATACATAGTGGAAAGAGGAAAATTGAGAGTTCATCAGGTTGACGCTTTATGGATCAAAACTGTGGCTGAATTTGGATGTTCTGCTTCAGATATCATGAAGCCTCCTCCCAGAAGATAACAAGGAAAATAGGTCATGAAGAGGATGTGTAATGTCCCAGACATTCCTGTGGACCTTGCTCAAACATCGCTTATATGCTATGTCCTGGATAGAAGGAAGTGAATTACCAATAATCTTTTGTGGTATCCTCACCACTCTCTGCACCGCCTTCCTGTCTGAAGCAATGGTACTTCCAAACCAGACAGTAATGCAATATGACAGGATGGTCTTGATCATCCCTCTGTAGAAAGTGGTAAGGACAGAGGAAGGAAGATGTGCTTTCATACTATGTTGACAAATGAACAGATAAATGGACACAAAATACACTGAATAAGAATGGAGTTGTTAGCAATTTATTTTAATTTTCTGTGGAAAGGAGGGGAGAAAATTTGTTAGTCCAGGAGTTGTGGCATTTGAGAGAGCAAGATGCCTTGTGAAACTGACTTTTAGAACTCCTCTACTGTCATCCTAAGGGAAAACTATTTGTTAGCACTGTGTTGAATCATACAGTTTGAGGCATATTAGTGGTGAATTCCAGTTTATCTCAGTGACATTATTTACAGTCTGCATCAAATGCCAGCACTAACTTATAGAAATAGATTCCTTTGCTCGCCAGTCGCAAAAAGTTAGATCAATGTCTAAGGAGTATGGTCCCTTGATAAGTTTCATCTGTTTTTTTTATTGAAAAGTTTTACAGTACATTTTATTTATAAAAAAACAAAACAAAACCCCTCCCAACCCCCTCCCCTCTTCCCAACCCTCCCCAACACCTCCCTCCCTCCCCCTCCCCCCTCCCCGACTTCCCAGAGCTAAATACAAGGTATAAAAGTAGAAACAATCATAATCTACCATATGCAAACAACAATAGACTATTAAATCTATCGCACTTTAACTCTTATAAAATGACTACAAGCAATATAAATATCACATCAGTACTTATTCAAATGCTAAATGAAACTTTTTAGTCCCATATTTATTCTGGATGTAATCAATCCATTTTTTCCACTCCACAATATATCTCTGTTGCGAATGGTCTTTCAAATACGCTGAAATCTTTGCCATTTCCGCCAAGTTGGAAAGTTTTAAAGTCCATTCTTCTATAGTCGGCAGTTCTTCCTTCTTCCAATATTGCCCTACTAAAAGTCTACTTAAATTCAACATCAACTTAGTGTCCACAACAGTAGTGTCTGTAATAATACCCAGTAAAAACAATTGCGGACAAAACTTTATCCTTTTCTTAAATATCTTCTGCATGTTCCACCAAATTTTAATCCAAAATGCTTTAATCTTCTTACAGGTCCACCATATATGAAAATACGTTGTATCTTCACCACCACACCTCCAACATTTAGGCTGGCAGTTCGGATACATACTTGAAAATTTTTTAGGATCTAAATGCCACCTATAAAACATTTTATAAAAATTCTCTCTTAAATTTTGAGCTTGCGTAAATTTTACATTTCTCACCCAAATCTTTTCCCAAGTATCCATGACTTCTTGAAAATTCTGAGCCCACTTTATCATACAGTCTTTAACAAGTTCTGTCTCTGAATCAATTTCTATCAGCGCAAGATATATCCGTTTGATATGTGCTTGACCTTGATTTCTAATTTGCTTTACCAAATTTTCATCAGTCATTGAGAAACCAATTTTCTGATCTTCTTTCCACTTGGCCTGTAATTGCCCATACTGAAACCAAGTTTGAACAATCTTTCCTTCTCGTAAAAAATTATACGGCTTCAAATGCCATACATTCCTTTCCAAACTTAAAATTTCCTTATATGTAGTCACATCATGTTTAAACCCAACACTTATATTTTCTATTGCGTGTTTCGGTATTACCCATAAAGGTATCTTATAATTTAGCTTATGTCTATACTTTTTCCAAACTCGCAACAGAGCATGTCTTAAAATATGCACCTTGAACACATTATCCACCTTATCATACAATAGGTATGCATGCCAACCGAATAGCAAATCATGACAGGTTTCATCTGTTTTATATCTTACAATTTTATGGTCTAACTGGGTAATGATAAACCTTATTGGAATTAATTTCTAAATTTATTTTTATTTATTATATCCCATATTATTCATATAAGGGACGCGGTGGCTCAGTGGGTTAGGACGCTGAGCTTGTCGATCAGAAGGTCGGCAGTTTGGCGGGTCGAATCCCGAGTGCCGCGTAACAGAGTGAGCACCTGTTACTCGTCCCAGCTTCTGCCAACCTAGCAGTTCGAAAGCACGTAAAAATGCAAGTAGAAAAATAGGGACCACTACAGTGGGAAGGTAACAGCGTTCCGTGCGCCTTTGGCGTCTAGTCATGCCGGCCACATGACCACGGAGACGTCCTTGGACAAGCGCTGGCTCTTCGGCTTTGAAACGGAGATGAGCACCGGCCCCTAGAGTCGGAAACGACTAGCACGCATGTGCGGGGGAACCTTTACCTTTACTTTACCTTATTATTCATATATGTGTGATTATCATCAACATTTCTAGTAAGTCACATCTAGGTCCCCTTTATAGAATGTTTGCATAAAGTGGAAAAATAACATAATTTGTAGTTTTGATTAGAAAAAATGGGATAATAGAAAAGAGTGTGCTTTCTTTTGTGATTATAAAGCAAGAGATAATTTAGTAATTGTGCTTATATTTGCTGGAAAGGCAATACAAAGTTTTATCTTTCTATTTCTTTTTGTTCTTTCTTTTTGCACTTGTATTTTTCTTTTCTAGTTTTTCTTTTTATTTGCTTGTGATGGTTTTTATGTTCTTTGTAATAATTTTAATAAAAAATATTTTAAAAACTATTTCTAGTAAAAGTCAACAAGAATTGTTTCTTACAATCTAATCTTAGATTGATGTTCCACTTCTCTCTATTTTGGACATATCTTGTTGTTTTGATCTTTAGTTTATATAATGGTGTGGTCTGTTTCAGCAAATATCCAATGTTTCCTTTACTTCATTGTTCCTTTGCAAAAAGGATAAATAAAACTATTATTGATAAAACTATGATATTTTGTCCCTTAAAAGAGAGTAGCTATGCTTGTATCAGTTTTTGCTATTGTTGCTATTGTTATTAATCCTATATTTTGTATGTGTGAATTATATTTTATTCCACTATACCACATCACTCTATATTTCTAACTTCTGTAATTCTATGCAAAAAAACTGAATTTGGAAGGAAGGCTTCAAGGAGATGAACAATTCACATTGATCCTTAAGCAGACTGAATTGCTAAAAAACCAATCAGACTAATGGTTGTAAAATCTAAAGAAAAATACAGTATTTTGTAAATAAATTATGAACACATCATGAAATGGGCATATTGAATACTTGCATTGCAGATTATCAAAGATTTTCAGCTGCTGATAATGTTATCACTGTTAGTTATGGCTGATATTATCCTGCTGTTCATATGGATCTCCTTGGACCCAGTCCAGTGTCTCCAAAATCTTAATGCAGATGTGAAGGTAAGACAGAAAGATTCAAATTAGAGGATTGAATAGCAAATAATAAATATTAGTCTTTTTGTTTGGATCATGATGGGAAATGTACAAATTGCCCTGTTACTATAAAAAATGGGATATTTCTGTTCCCCATGTGTCTGAGAAGCTTCTATGAACATAAGTTATTCATGGATAATTTTTGAGTTAAAAGTTGACAAGGCAAACTAGAGATTATCTGTAAGACATGTACACATACACACAGTAAAGAATATACCATTTTATTTATTCTATGTATTAGCTAACATCAGGCTTGTATTCTGCTTAAACTCTTTAGTACCCTTTGGTGTCCAGTTTCTAAAATCATCACATTTCGTTACAACTTGCAATATTAGAATAGCCAAAATAAGACTGTTTCCCAGGATTTAATTTTTATAGTAAATTCCAAAAGTTTAGACTAAAAATATCCCAAATTTATTTGGAGCCTTAATCCATTTATAACTTTCCTAGACCAAAAAAGTATGTAGATTTTTGTTGTTTATTTTAAACGCTTTTAAGTTCGCAAGCTTAATTTTAATTAATTTTTTTGGTTCAGAGTTGAAGGTAAATTTACCTGATGAAGACTTTTCAAACTTGTCATTCCAAAGGTTTCTGATAGCTTTAAGACAATTAATAGGCAATTCCAAAATTGATTAGAAAGTAAGGTTTGAACTTAAACTTGCCTTTAAAAAGCTCCACTGCGATTGTCAGAAAGATTACTGGTCTTATCATCTCCTGGTGCTCAAACGTGTGGAAAACCTCACAAGGAACAGCTGTCTAGAGCACATGTGGGCAGTCTTTATTGGAAGGTTCCAAGAAACTTGTCTACTCACCAGTCTTTGCCATAGTTGTCTGCTCTGCCCTTGCAGAACCTTCCTCAGTTTGCTACATCACCCTGGAAGCCCCATTCAAAGAAATATAAGTTCATCGGAATTCAGTTTTAAGCAGTATAAAAGGCACTGAGATTTTAAAAAGGCCTATAGATCATTACTAATCTCAGGGGGAAAAACATTTGAAATAGTACAGGGAAAAGGGACGCAGTGGCTCAGTGGGTTAGGATGCTGAGCTTGTTGATCAGAAGGTCGGCAGTTTGGCGGGTTGAATCCCGAGTGCTGCATAACAGAGTGAGCGCCTGTTACTCGTCCCAGCTTCTGCCAACCTAGCAGTTCGAAAGCACGTAAAAAATGCAAGTAGAAAAATAGGGACCACTACGGTGGGAAGGTAACAGCGTTCCGTGCGCCTTTGGCATCTAGTCATGCCGGCCACATGACTACGGAGACGTCCTCGGACAAGCGCTGGCTCTTCGGCTTTGAAACAGAGATGAGCACCGGCCCCTAGAGTTGGAAATGACTAGCACGCACGTGCGGGGGAACCTTTACCTTTACCTTACAGATCTGCTTTTTGCATAACTACAGAGAGGTGAGGGATATGAATCCTTTGGATCAATTATCCCCGATTACAAAATACCCTTCCCCAGAACAATTACAAAACTAGTTGACCAGCAGACTCCGCATTTGCCAGGAAGCGAACATTTTAAAGTTACATTGTCCCATCAAATGCTCAAGGAGAAAGTTCACAGCTAGGCTTTCTTTTAATGATGATGGGTCTCTGCGTTCTTAAACTTGGGATTGTGAAGAAATTCAATTGTTAGGACTGAATGTTGTTATATGTATAGTAAACTGAATGCCTTTGCACATGTCAAGAATAAATTAATTTTTAATTATGAAATGTAGTTTCTCCCAGTTGTAAACCAAGATTTGCAGAACATTTGAGCTGTGAGAAAAATAATTTGAATGTTAAGCTTAAATTTTAGAATCTGTGAAGCAGTTCTATAAGAAAATGCCCTGTTTAAAATTTCTGGATCTTAATGTTTATATTGATTTTTCTGTCATTACTGAGTTCATGGAGAATATCTATAAGGTCACTAAGAGTTAAACCTGGCTTGGTAGTACACAATCACTATTGCATAATCCCAAGGAATCCCCTCCAACTGCAAGAACAAATTGTGCTGTGCACTATTTGAACCAAGCTCAAAAAACTCAGTAGCAGCCTTGTGATCTTGCTTGATGAGACTAGTTGCATTCTTGAATGTAGTGAGGAAGAACCCAAGGAACACACTTAGACACCTGTTTCTGGGCTAAGAATTGGTAAATCACAAAAGCTATTTTTGAGGATTTCCAGTGGCAAACAGAAAGCCAAAAAACAAAACAAAAAAACAACAACGTTTTGAGCACAGTAAAATCCAATGAAGGATTTTAACAACATTATATAACTATTAAAGATAATTGGCCTAGAAAAGGTACAATACTTCTTCCTTAGAATGCTTCATTTTGAAATGAAAGGTGCAGTACTTAGTTTTGTTTTTCTCTGGCTGAACATTTAATAACAAATTACAGAAATCACTATCATATAATGAGGCAAGTAAATGATAAGGAGTATGAATGAAAAATAGTGTTTGTGGATCTAAAAGAATGGGAGAGAATATAATAAATCTCAATGTAGGTAGTCTGGTCTTAAGGAGTGAGATTGAATACATGTAGGAAAGAGTAGGTTTAGTTTTAATTATGAATGAAAGGGCTAAACGTATGCTTGAAATAATAAATTGGTGTCATCTAGGTTCTTGTGAGTATTAGACAGAAGGAATCTATTGGTTGGTCATAGTTGTATTGCTGTACTCCAATGAATGATAATGAAAGAATCAAAAAGTACTCAGAAGATACGAATGAATGATACAACAAAACTAGATAATACAAAAATAAAGTCATTAGGCCATTTGTAGACCCAAGAATAAATGAGAATTGTGACTGGCAAAACTTAGAAAAAGGGCTTTTGGTTTTGAATACATGATTTAAACAAAAATCTCATGCATACATTTGGGCAAGGAATGAGGTGGAAAGTATTGGTTCCCCCCCCCTTAAAATAGTGTTGGACTAGCAGCTTCTTTACCTAGCTCTGGAGATATTTTCATTTTATTCAGCTTCTGTTATTGTTTTCTCATTCCTGACCTGCAACTTAAAAGCATCTGACACTATGGGTAGGAAAAAGAAACAAAGAACCAGCTTCTGGACATTTGAAACCAGTCAAAGCAACAAAATAACCTGGAATTAAGGAGAAACTTCCTAACAGTGAGAGCAATTAACCAGTGGAACAGCTTGTCTTCAGACGTTGTGTGTGCTTCATCACTGGAGGTTTTTAAGAAGAGACTGGACAGCCACTTGTCTGAAATGATACAGGGTCTCCTGCTTGAGTGTGTGTGTGTGGGGAGAGAATCTCAAGAAAATCTTTGATGTCTTTAGAGGATACTCTCAAGAAAAATACAAGCAAACTATTCCCAACCCTTTAATTAATAAGCAGCCAGTAAACACCAAATGTTGTGTTCTCTTAAGCTCATATAATAAAAGGAACCTCATATATCAATATAAACATTTATTTATTTATTAAATTTCTACACCACCCATCTCACCTAAACAAATTTACACTACAATAAAATTAAGTTCTGCCTTTTTGTAATAATGGTATAACTAAGAAGATGAATATCCAAAGACTTTGTCCTTTTTTTCTAAGCCAAGTATTTCATAGCCATTGACCTTTGTTTATATTAAACTGAACTATAATTGGCAAATGATTCAGATGGTTTTTTTTAGAAATCTAACATTACCATCATCATCCGTCGTTTAAAAATGAGGATCTTTCTGAAGATTTTTGAAATTATCCCCGTTTGGGTCCTTAAGATCAAAATGCGAGAACCTTTTTAAATAACATTAGATCAGCTCATACACTTCAAGATGCCTTCTCTACTTTGGACAGTTGTCAGATTTCTTCTGCCTTATCTCTGACCTTGACAGCAGGAAGTATAGATAAATGTTTCACTAACACAAAGAAAATATTGCTTGGTCCTTTTGAAAAGGAACCAGTTATCTCTTACAGCATGATGACTTAACTAATATAATGTTCTGATATACAACCTCTGAAGTTCATTATTAACATATTTGCATCTTGTGAGCTTTTGTCTTAGGCAGAAACCCTAGACTAGAACTGTCTGCAAGTTATGGTAGATCTGGTGATAACTTTCAAACATTACAAATTCAGTAACTGTCCCACTCAGGAATCAGCTATTTGACCTTAAAACAGGTTACAAAACCAAATAAAAAGAATCAAAATTTTATGTGCTACATACACATAAATAGGAATGACTTTTTCAAGCTACAAAGGATAGAAATGCCACCCCTTTTCTGGAAAATAATTTCAAGCACTTCAATCAACTTGATAGCTCAGCCAGAAACTAAATTCTATAACATGCTATGCAAGTTCTCTCCTACTAACCCTCTGCCTCAACATATGCTCAGTAGCTCAGTATTTAGTACACATATCAATCTTTTATTCACAAAATATCTTTAATATTTATATTTCTTAGTATCATATGTCTGCATATATAGTGTTATGGTATTAATACTACATTTGTTTTTATAGATTTTACTCATTTCTAAGATTTTAGAAATACTTTGCTTTTTAATCAGTTTTGTAACAACTGACAGTAATTTTACAAAATGTTGATCAGTGACTGGAATAAAGTTGCCTCAATTGATTTTTTATGATTTAAAAATGAATGAATGACAGAAAGAGCATGTTGTGTATAGAAAAGGAATACCGGTAAAAGATCTTTCATATTCAGCAGAATGAATGGAAGACTGATGAAAGAGGATGTGAAAGCTGCTTGGAAAAGAGTGAAAAGAATGTTACAACATGTTACAAAAGCCTGTAGTTTACATAGTTTACATAGACATGTAAAACTTGTGAAGTAGGGATTAGGTATTTTCAGATTAGACAGAACTGTTAGGTAAACATGAAGCAAGATCAGTTCAACAACAACTTTATTGATTAGCCCTTGGGCCATATCAAAGTACAAAGTTCCAGCAACAAACCGTCACCAAAACTAGATAAAAGCAATCCGAAATGGAATTTGATAAAATACAATTTAAAATGGAATTAAAATACAATTTAAGTTAAAATAGTAATAAAATACAAATTTAAAATATAGATAAAATATGGTAACATTATATTTCGGAGTCGCCCTTACAATCTACACCAATCAGTCCCACATATGCAGATCTTAACTGGATCATTTTGTTTAAATACTGTGCTACGTTGAATGTTATTTTCAAGTTCTGGCCGGACATAAGGTAAGTTATTTTGATATGGGGATCCCAATGGGTCATTCGTTTGGTATATAGACCAAGATACCTGTCTCTCACCCTCTTATACAAACAACAGTCAAATAGGATGTGAGCCAGGTCCTCTACCTCTGCTGCTCCGCAAATGCAGAGACGCTCATTATACGATATAGCATGAAATCTCCCATATCTGACCATTGTATCAAGCTGTTCGAATCTCGCTCTCGTAAATATCTCCCTAAGATGTTTTGGGAGTTGTAACTTCAAATAACTGTCCACTTGAAAAGTACATTTGTATTTACTTAGCCATTTCAAGTTACCCACCTTACTAAGGATAGCTATATCAATTTGTGCTTCTAATTCTTTGGGCATCTCTTTTTTTAGATTGTTCTCCTGTCACGCAAGAAACAGGAAGGCCACAGCTTCTTACAAAATTTGTTAGTTTGGTGATCCAGAAGATTTGTGATTGCAGTTTTATTTGCTCTAGTAGGCATAATTTGGGGAGTCTATCAGTCTCCATTTCATTAACTTTGCACCAGTAGTTATAAGCTCTAATTTTAGATAATGCCTGAATTGTATGAATTCCCAATTCAGCTCTAACTGCTGCAGCAAATGTTCTTGGATCTACACCCAAAATACATCTCAGATGCTGGGACTGTGTTTGTTCTAAAGCTGTGGTTGAATAAAGACCCCAAATTTCTGCACCATACAAGAGCATTGTTGTAACCTTAGCCTTATAAACTTTGAGTAGTGGAGCTAGGGACCCTGGGTAACTATGGTTCTTTAGTTTGAGCAATAAATTCAAACATGCTTTTGCTCTAAATGTACTTCGTTGATGATGGCAGGCCCAAGATCCAGTCTTGGAAAAAGTTACTCCCAAATATACAAAGGTATTAACCTGCTCAATTGGTTCACCATCTAATTGCCACTTATGTCTCTGATGGTTTCTTCCAAACGCCATTATTTTTGATTTGGATTTGCTAATAATTAGGGAGTTATCCTGGCAATAAGAGCTGAATCTTCTTAATAGCCTACATAATCCTACTTGTGAGTATGATAATAAAATCATATCATCAGCATAAAGCAAACTGTTACAGTAAGTATTTAGGATCATCGGCATGTGTACCATGGTATCCTTCAGTAACCCTGGCAAGTCATTGATGTATAAATTAAATAATAATGGGGCCAGGATACACCCTTGCCTTATCCCTTTATTTGTGTGAATCCTGTTAGTCAGGGCCCCATTAACCCCATACCGCACCCTCAAACAGGTACTTGTGTAAAGGGCTTTAATCAAAGCCAGAAGTCTGGGCTCTATTTTAAGAGATGTCAATTTACTCCATAGTACGTCTCTATTTACCATATCAAATGGTGCTGTAAGGTCTATAAAAGCAGCAAACAGGGGTCTCCTCTTATAGGCATATTTGGCAATTAGATGGTTCAAAACAAAGCAGTTATCAATAGTAGATCTGTTCTGTCTAAAACCTGCTTGTTCTTCTGTGAGGATGTTGTTTTCCTCTACCCAGATTTCAATTCTGTTCAAAAGGTACCTAGCATATATTTTTGCTACAATGTTAATCAGGCTGATGGGCCTATAATTACTAGGATCCTTTTTATTCCCTTTTTTATATATGGGGACAACTATTGCCATCTTCCACCCGTCTGGTATATGGCAGGTGTTATTTATGTGTGTAAAAAGACCTGCTAATACAGGGCCCCACCAGTTGGGAAATTTCTTAAATAATTCTGCTGGTAAAAAATCCTTGCCTGGGGCTTTATTGCTCTTTAAGCTGTTAATGATGGACTGTATCTCCTTTTCTGAGACTGGTGGCCAAGGGGGGAGAGTTCTAGGATTTACCAAATCACTGTTTAAAAATAATTTCTTTACCGGTTCGGTGGGGGCAAACAAGCACTGATAATAATTCTCCCAGTCTGCAGCAGAGATTGGTATGTCAAATGCAAATCTCCGTTCCTTCAGAATACCTGCTACAGAGTGCCAAAATAATACTGAATTATGACTTCTGGCAGCCAACTCAAGTTCTGACCAGATTGAAATGGCAAAACGTTTTCTTTAATGTTATAGGTTTTTTTTATATTCCCTTCTTGTGTGCAGCATCTTAGCTTGTATATGGGCAGTAGGATTCCTCTGGGCAAGCCTCATGGCTGCCTTCAATTTCTTTTTCTGTCGCTGGCAATCAGGATCAAACCAGCGAGGTCTACCCACTTGGGCTCTTTTTGTAGTAGATTTAGCTGTTAGGTGTTTCTTCAGTATGTTACAAAGATTGGAAAATGCATTGAAGGCTGACATCCAGTCAGTAGTAGATGACTGTATTGTTCTAGCCCACTTAGTAGCATTCTCTGTTTTAAGGCATTCTAATATTGCCTTAGTATCAACTTTGGCCCAAATTAACCTTTTATTTTGGGTCACCTCTACCTTTTTGGTGAGCCATCTGTCAGCCATGTTATATGGTCTTAAATCTGAGCGGCCTAAGATCAGTTCAATACTTAACAGGACAAGAATGACTAGGAGTCGATTGACTTGAAAGGGAAGCAGGAAAGACTAGAATTTCAGGACTTCTAGTTTGCTGCCGCAGCTGCTGCAAAACAAGCTCTGTCTTCCACGTCCGATTTCGCACCACTGGGGGACCCTGGAAAGGGTCGAAAGTCACCCTATAGGGGTGACAAGCAAGGAGGGGATCCCCGCTTGATTGCGGGAGAGTAGTAGCCCTTCCGCTCAATCCGGGGCAGCTCTCCAAACTGGCAGATGAAAGACTGGCCATAGAAATATTGCCCGTCACTAGGCTGCAGACAGCTGAAGTCAAACTTACCACCAGGCACCTATAAAGCAGTGCGGATAAAACTGGGTGAGATTTGAACCTCTCTTCAATCCTAACTATTTTTTCTACCTGTATAAGCTGCCCAAAGTATTCCTCCCCCCCGTGGAGAGAGGGAAGGGAAATATTATCCCACCCTCGATAAACAGCGGCGACTGACTATCCAGGGGAGTTTAAAACGCTGAAAGAATAACCTGATTTTAACTGGATTTCTATCTTTTTAAAATTTGAGGACTAAAATATATTTTATTCTTATTGAAGATTTGGGTTTTTACTTACAAAAAAGTAAAATTGGAAAAAGGATTATAAAAATTTTGGACTTGAATTTTTAAAAAACACACGGTATGAGTGACATCTTGTGGCTAAACCTGATTTTACAACTTGTTATTGTCTAATTTTACAACTTGTTATTGAAGCCCAGACTATAGATAAGGCTTTTGCAACCTTGGCAGATATCAGCTGTGAGAAGTTCAGCTGTGTTCTATACTCAGTGACAAAAATATTTTCATTCTCTTGATTGTAAAGCTTTTAATTTAACACACCACTAAGAGAACATGGATGAAGATCAGGAACAGATTCTCTCTGTGTTGAAAGCAATTTATGAAACTATTCTTACAGCTTCTGATGAAATAAGATATTACAGAAAAGAACAAGATGTCAGCCTAGATATTCGAACCCAAACTTTGATTACAACCAAAGAATCAACTATTCAGGATATAATAGAAGAAGTGGATCAATCAAATACTATGACAGAAGATTCAACTGATCAACAAAACCAGAAAACCCAGAAAAGGGACTGACAACACTGAAAATGGAAAAGACTTTCTATATAAACCAGAAGAAACCTGAGGATTAAGAAGAACAGACTGAAGGGAAAATAAACATTTCAGGACAACTATGTCGAGATGGAATATTAGAAGATTTGTTAGCCCTCCCAAAAATTGGCAACTGGACGGCCTTTTTTATCTCAAATAATATATATAATAGCAGAGGGATATCTATTTGATGACTTAAAAGCACAGATATCGAAGGCGAGTTGACAAAGAAAGCTAGAATAAGGCTGAAGAAAATTGGGGTTTTGACATTAGTGAGGATTAAAATAGAATATGTAAAAGTAAGATATATAAGCTAAAAATCTATTGAAAAATGTAATAAACATGTTTTTACTTAGCTAATATAATAACTGTACTAGCTTAAATATGAGATAGTAGACATTAAGAGAGAAAGAGAGAAAGTATTTGATGTTGAAACAAGGGAAATTTTGGTTACTAAATTTAAGACATTTGGAAATTAGTAGAAAATACTATATTATTAATTAGATAATGTAAGATGGTGAGAAATAGAATATATTCAAATAGATAAGACGTGTATCCTATTAGACTTTGTGATGAATTGTGATAAAGGGAACTTTGGTTACTTAAAACTTGGAAATTATAAATATTAAATAAATTTAAATATTAACGGAAAACTAAAAATTGGGGAAAACTAATTAGGACATTGATTGTCTATAAAGACTGAATGTTAAAATAACCAGTTCCTTCTTTGCAACTGAGTTTTTCACAGGTGGTAGCTGTCAGTCAGAGTAGTTTTTTTTCTAGAGTCTGGGCTTCAAGCCAAGTCTCTTTTACGCAATAGCAAGTTGTAATACCATACATCACCACAAGATGTCACTGATGCCATTTAAAGTTTTTTAAGTCCAAAGTTTTTATGATACGTCTTCTAGCGTCTGTGCTGCGGCGATGGCAAACCGGAAGTCCTCCTTCCCAAGTTTTTAATTTCTTTCTTTAAAAACAATATCTTAGAATTAAATTCTATGATAAGAATATGGAAATAAAGTGTTAATGATTTTGAACATTTTGCAAACTAAGAGATTCTTAGCTATTTATTTTAATCTTCGGCAGGTCACTGACAAAGGCTTCAGTTGCACACTGAGTTATGGATACGTCTGTAAATCGCTCTATTCTGAATTTTGGTTTATTCTTCTTCTGGGATTTAAGGTACATTCATTCCAGTATCTCACTGATAAAAGAAAGGCTTACAAGTTCATTGTCCGTTATACCTAGATATTTAAAGATTAGATTTATTTAATTTAGGGACAATCTTTTTGTATAAATATTCTTATATTCATTATGCTCAGTTGTGAAAGTTACTTCTGATTGATGAAGGTGTTGCTTCCTCAAGACGAGAAACACTTCTTATGCTTCGTTCCTTCTACTTCTATACGGACATTGAATTCAAAGCAACTTGTAGTATATCTTGAAACTTTATAAGACAAGCTTAAAATAATTGCTACCATCCAGCTTTTTCATCCAGCTACAACGTAAGTTATATAAAGGGCAGGGGAATAATAGGTCACCAAAGTAGCCCCCCCCCAAACTATAGCACCAAAATTTAGAGACAAAACTGTGTTTTGTTCACTAATATGGACTTGGTATTTACCAGCATCAACCAAAATCCAGGGCCTCCAGCAATCTGCCACCTGGCCCTTGAAATAGGTTCAGTGAGTAACTAGCATCCAGCTGAAAGTATCCTTTCCCTTGGAATGATCCATGTTTTTCTGGTAAAATAGCATTCATAATGCAAAAGCATTAAGTTATGGGACTGCAGTGTAATTTCCTTCCCAATCTGCCCTCTACTACCCAAAGTACCCAGGTTCCATCATCAAATTGGAGAGTTATTTCAGATATCATGGTTGTTGGAAAGTATCCTTTTGCTTTTGCATTAAGAATGCTATTTTATCAGAAAAACATGGGTCATGGGAAAGGCTACCTTCAGTTGGCTGCTAGTTACTTGCTGAACCTATTACAAAGTTTTATCAGTTTATAATATAGGATACAGTCGAAATACAAAGTAAATAGTGGAAAAGATGGGGAAGGGAAAAGGGAGTAGAAAAGTGAGGTAAGGGAGGAAAAAAAGGGGGAAACATTGACTTCCGACTTTCTTTCGTGCAATAGAGTATCAACTTCGAACCTCAACTTTTTACTTTTACAAAATAATATAAGCTAGCCATTTCAATAACATCAAATCTATTCAATTGGTAAAGCCCACAATCAAAATTTCATTTTTCCCCATCACAAGCACAAAATTTAGAAGTGGTTTCCATGTGGCAATAAAAGAACCTATTACAAGAGCCAGGTGGCCAGACTGCTGGAGGCCCTGGATTTTGGTTGATGCTAGTAAATGCCAAGTCCATATTAATGAACAATGGATCTGGCATGCATTACTGAAACCTGGTTCAGCAACTGCAGCAAAATCACCCTCTCTGAAATCTGCTGGCCCACATCGGAGTTTACATCTGCTTTGAATGCCAGGATAGGGGGAAAGGTTTGGTGGCATTCAGGAGTACTGATCATATGGTGGTGGGCTGTAAATACCTTTATGTGATATTGGGTAGTACAGACAAGCTAGGAATTCTACTCATGTATCACCTGGCTTCTGCAAAACAGTCGCTGTCTGGCTGTCCAAATCTCATGGCTGGGCTGGTGTTGGAGTCCTTCCAGCTTTTACTGCCAGGGGACTTCAGTTACCATGTTGTGGAACTTCTTTGCTAGGTTTCTAGGATAATCTAGAAATTCATGGCAGTCATAGGTTTGAACTAGTTTATCTTAGGCAGATGTGTTGGGCATGTAATGGCATTATTTCAGATCTAGTCTTTATTACAGCAGCTATTATGTGATTTGAAGATAGAGGACATTATGAAGAGTCCATTGCTGTATTCAAATCACTCCCTGGTTAGTCTGAGGCAAATGATTGCCTAGAATCCTTACTAGTTGGGAGGTTCTATTAAATCTCCAGACCCCTTAGGGTCCTGATAGGCATTTGGAGAGTTTTCCTGCTAATTGCAGACAGTTCTGTCAAGCACCTAGTTAACCCCTGTAACTGGGGTGCAAGATGAGAACGCTCCTTGGTGGCTTATCCCCTTCCACAAATATGGAGAGGATTCTTGGTTCAACAAGAAGCACTGGAAAATAAGAGGGATGGAGAAAGACTGGAACTTGACCAAACCTTTGTATGAATGCCTACCTGGAGGTGATAAAAGGCAGAGAAACACTCTTACGTCATCCTTCTAGTAACTTCTTTTTGGGGGGTCTGAGAGTTAGCAAGGTCTGCCTACAGGTTCTTATGAAAATTTGGTCAATATTTTGCCACAACAGGGATCAAATTTAGTCTAGGCTCTGTATGGGCAGTTTGTATGAACCTGGCAGAAGTAGAATCTTGCAAAGTGAACTGGAAGTCATTCCATGTGGCAATTTCAGTGAAGAGGATATGGTTCAGGGCAGCATCAGCTCCATCACACGTGAACTGGGTGCCTATCCCTCCTAATATTACCCAGGGATGATTACTAGAGTATGGCTGCTATTGTTCCATCATTGATTTTGAATCAAGTGAGCAGTAAGGATATTTTATTAAATTTTATCAATGTATGGATTAGATTAACAAAATGGAACTTTAGACTTAATTCATGTTTGAACCTACTAAAAAAAATTTCTGTGTTATTTTTCAGGGAATCCTACTGATGTATGGAATTTACCTTGCAGGTCTAACAGATAATCTCAGTTGCCCACCAGTTAATCAATCCCTGACACTCATAAGTGCAGTAGCCATTATTTTCCTCTTTATTGGAATTATGCTGGTGATTAATAGTTTTTTCTATTTGTGGCACAATTTGATATATGGATTAACTTCAGGAGGAATCTTTGTCTGTATGTCTTCAATAAATTGTTTGATCTTTATCCCACAGGTAAGAAAGCGATGAGCAGTATTGCAAATTACTTTTCCCCAGAGTTTTGCATATACATGGAATTCCTGATACATAAAATAAATATACAAATTAATTAAAAATGGTTAATCTCATTGGTAAGATAACTATAGTTTACTTGGCAAGAAAATGCAATTATATATCCTCAGCTCATAATAAATGTATTCTGCTTCGCATTCCAATAAGCAGGACTCTCATCATACTGGAACTTGCAAATACACTTTCTTAGCTGTGCTGTACAGATTCAAGGACTTATATGGTTGGGTGCCATACCACATAACCTATTTTAGTACTACATAGATAGTTGTAGAATTGTAGAATGGTAAGAAGAGGAATAATTAAAAACCCTCATAGCATACACCTTTTTGATTTTAATGTCAGGATTTCATTACAATAGTTTAAATCTAGTTCTTGTTCCTTTATATTACCATTTTTGGAGTATGATTTCTCCAAAGGTGAAGTATCTCTTTTAGCCTGAAAAAAAATGCAAATACAATTTAAATGAGCACATAAACTCACACACTTTGCCTCTTGTGAGCAACTGTCCTTGACTTGTAAGATAAGGATAGACAAAGCACAGAAAGAGAAAGAAATAATATGCCAGTTGAATTGGACTGTGTATTCATGAGCCAGTACTCTTCTGTTCAGTGCTTCCACACTGTAAAGGGAAATAAGGTTGAACCAATTTTGCAAAAGTAAAGTTCAGGTCAGCTCAAGATACCAACGGCAAAAATCTAGAGTTTTGCTAATAATAAAAAATCATTTAAAACCTGAAATCTGTCCTATTAAATCCAACAGTCATGATTATACTGCAAAGCAGTCTGTGCCTCCTTATAACATCAGAATTCCTTGAATGCTACTTGTGAGTAGTAGTCATTAACCTTTATAAAATGTGACATTACTTGCTTAAGAGCAACTAAATTGCATTGAGCTTTGGCAGAAAGAAGGTTCAATTCCAATTCACTGTCAGATAACCTAATGGAAACCATGGGCTATCCTCAGTTGATTTCAGTGTAGATATTCATGTATTTTAGTGTGGCCTATTTTATCTGAATATGTCTTAAATATTTGGCTTTATGTCCTGTATCTGTAAAATGCAATAAAGTTTGGGAGACAGGAGATTGTTTAATATGAGTGAATCCCACTGAATTTGAGGTTACAGTGAAATCTAGAATGAGTTTGTGAGCTCATTTTCTAGAAAGCAATTAAGGAATTTGTTTCCCAGTTTCAGCAGTATTTTGTTCATAATTTATGTTGTGGTCAAAATTTGATAAACAATTTTTATCCCTAACAGTATATAACTTTTAGTATTATTCAAACGATAGGTTATAATATTTACTCTAATAAATGTATTGTGGCTGCCCAGTAGAGAAGATTCTGGGCAGTTTACAGTATCAAACAAGTAAAAACAGCTAAAAATAACTATGCCTATAAACTAAGACTACAGAATAATGCAAAAAACAAAACAACAGAAAAATATCTCTCTTCACCCAGCCACATTCTGGGTGTCATGTTCCACCATCATGTTCAATAGAATATCAGAATATTTTTCTCCTTATGATCAGATTTTTGTATTTTAAATTAAAATATTAGATTTAACAAATTACTTATTAGAAAACCACCACTGTGAAATAGGAAAAAAAAGAGATTCCAGGACCTTGCAGATTATAAAAAGTTGGGCAATCTTTCTAGAGTAGGTGGATTGAAAATTGAAGCAGAGCTAAAGCAGCGTTTTAGGATTCTAAAGCAAAAATACTTCTAGGAGTGAGAGTTAGCTTAGAATTTTCTCATGCTGAGGAAGCAGATTTAAATAGTTTTAGGAGGCTGGGAGATATGGTGAGTGAGGCAAAGATGCAAAATGTGAGAGGCCACATTGTGAGAGTATACTGAGGCGAGGCATAGGGGTTATACTCTTAAAAATTTGTAGTAAAATTATTTCACAACAAGTTTGATGTGTTTTCACCTCAAAACACCTGGAGAGGCTTTGAGGGCCATCTTTGAATCTGGGATCACAGGTAGATCTTTTCTTTCCATAATTTGTGTGGTAATAACTGACAAATGATATAACACAGGTAATAAATAAGTAATATTAATCTTATCCCAAACTTAGGATAGCATGCCCGTATTCCACAGTGATTAAAAAACTTGTAAGAGTTTATTTCATATATGTGATTCAAACATTTTATATTGTACTGTGAATCGTTTTGATGCTATAGCTGCCAACTGACAAAGCTGCTCCATTGCTTTGTTGCCTTCTTTCTTTAAATAGTGAAAAGGCCTGCAATGAAAGACTTTGGCCCAGAAAGGTGTGTTCAAGAGACAGAGAGTGAGATGTGGACAAAGGAAATGAACTTTGCCTTCCAAATGAAATGTGTGCATGTGTACAAAGGAATGAGATCTTTATTATGAGAATAAAACAACCCAGCAGTTTCAAGACATGCCCCCCCCTATTTCTCCATAGCTTTCACTTTTTGTGTACTGTACTCTATCTTGATTCTTACTTCTGAAAATTCTATTTCAATGTTCAGCAGATCAGACAGTGGAAGACTTTTGAAAAACAAGAAGTTGATACCAGCAATGTGGCCAAATATTTTACAGGTTCCAACAAGAATTTCCATTCTACAATGTATAGTGATGAAGAGATATACCAGCTGCTCGGTGAAAAAAATACTATGATGCAGCAGCTTGCAGAGGTGGGAAATACTTAAATAAGTAAAAAGAATGAAAATACAATAGCTCCTCACTGTGCAACCATTCTCACATGCTGTATGAACATATTTAAAGTATCTCATAGAATAAAAACTGAGCTTCAGATAAAATGGGATAAAAACAAGAAAAAGGATTAAGTCTACCTCATCCTTAAACTACTGATTTAAAAGGTAAAGTTTTCCGTCAGTCGTGTCTGACTCTAGGGCATGGTGCTTATCTCCGTTTCTTGGCCAAGGGAGGCAGCGTTTGTCCAAAGACAATTGCTGTGGCCATGTGGCTAGCTAGCATGGCTATATGCCAAAGGTGTACGGAATGTTGTTAGCTTCTTACCAAAGTGGTACCTATTTATCTACTTGCATTTGCATTGTTTCGAACTGCTAGGTGGGCAGGAGCTGGAGTAAGTAACGGGAGTGATAAGTATGGCAAACGTAAGGGGAAAAACTACTATAGTCCATGGTTTGTTTTTCCCCCGTCAGACATTTTAGAATGGTAGGAAAAATGTACAGGTGACCAGAAATCTATATTATTAAAAAAATGCTATCTGGATGTCATAAATCATAAAAGTACATGCTCATTTGAAAGAGGATATAGATACAAATTGCTGAATAAGAAATTGTGCAAGAAGGCAGTTGCTGTGCACACCTATCTCTGCATGGAGATGGACTATTTTCATATTTCCCAATACCTATTAAGTGGAGGAAAAATTGAGAAGTTAGCCTTTTATAGGATCTTTCAATGAATACTGAAAAAAATAGTTCATTATCATTCCAGTAGTATGAGAGGAATTGAGCAAATACTCTATGTTTTTTGCTCCCAAGATGGAAATGGTTTAAATATAGCCACTTCTCTGGCAGATATGGCATATAACCAATTCACTGAAGATTTTATCAACTATCTTCACTTAGTAAACAAGATAGAATATCCTTGGAATAAAAGAAGTAGAAAGGTATTTTTTACAGCAACATTTCCAAGAATAGAACCCTAGGTTAAACAGATAGTTCTCCTGAGCAAGCAGAACCATTCTTAGAATATGCTTTGGCTGCATTTGGTTGAAACATGTCAGAAGAATACTTGAGTAATTTTTAGCGGGGAAAAATCCCCAAAGCCATGCAACCTGATCTTACATATGAGCTGTGTGATGTTCCTATCTTGTGTTTTCCTTTTTAAAAGTTTTTTAAAATACTAAAAAAAAATTGAGTCATTATCAATTGAGATTCAGGTCATAGTTGTTCCAAAGGTGCTTTTTCAAAAGGCAAGTGGACTTTTATTTTTCCTTGAAGATGATTTCGCTTCTCAACCAAGAAGCTTCTTCAGTTCCGATTCTGAACTGAAGGAGCCTCTTGGATGAGAAGCAAAACGTCTGCAAGGAAAAACAAAAGTCCAATTGCTTTTTGAAAAAGCACCTTTGGGACAATTGAGTACTGTAGGTAAATCTTTGCATGCTTATGTCACTTTAATCAAGCAAATCTAGTTGGCTTATGAAATAAATGAAGCACTTCATAAAGAGGAATCATAGCCTCGCATATTAAGTGGAGATTTCAGCATTTGCTTTGCCATTTAGTCTGAAGTAATAGAGTCCATTTTGTGGCATTTCAGATTAGGTCTAGATGAAAGGAATACTTTTTTCCAGTACATGCCAAATATTTGAAGACTGAGGTTAAAAGGCAAAATGGTGGTACCTTTTTACTCAACTGCTTTGAAATTCATCAAATTTGGTATGCAATGCATTTTGACGTGAACAATTTGTCCCAGTACTCATCATTTGTTTGGTATTCAGTGCATAAGCTAGAAGTTGTTGATATCATCTGCCTTTTGACTCACTATATTATAACATGGGGAAAAATCGCTCATCACTTTTGGTACTTATCCTGCCTCCCAGAACCAATTAAGAATGAGTACCAAGGTACCATTGTATCTTATAGTTGCATTTCATTAACAGTGCATACGTTAATGTTTTGTGTTTGGAAAGGCTTTTAATATAAGATTGATAAGCAATATTCTGCTTTTCTCCTCCTGTGTTTCTTATTTGTTAAGTGCTTTTATTATGTGTATCATTATTAGCCAACGTGATAATTTTTGTTGAAGTATGACATTTATTATTTATTCTAGCTCATTCATTTGCATAGCAGGCCTGTCTGTTTTTTTCAGACATTCCTTTTATGCAAACTTTGTGTTTTGGTGCATTTTAAGTCAAAATATTTATTATAGTTTATTTAAAACAGAAAGATACAGCAATTGCAAATCTTCAAGAACAAATGAACACCGTTAAGGAGAAGTTGATGAGACTGGTGGCTATAGAGCAAGACTCTCCAACCCCCGGGCCGTGGACCAGTACTGGGCCGTGGCATGCCACAACCGTTCCGCAAAAACAGGCAAAGCCCCATCTGCAGGATGCAGGCAGCACACAAAACCTTGCCCCCTCCGGTCTGTGGAAAAAACTCTCTCCACATAACCGATTCCTGGTGCCCAAAAGGTTGGGGACCTCTGCTATAGAGCATTACCACAGTGTTGCTGGTTCTCCATTTCTTTCTACATCCCATTTATTGCCTTCTCATTCTACAGATAATTTTTCTTCAGTGGCAACTGAAAATCTACCCTTTTCATTTAGCCAGGAGCTGAAACCATGGCAGAATTCTAAGCTCTCAAATTCACAATACTTAGCAGGATTACTTAGTAAAAAAAGGTCTATTGATGACCTAGAACATACAGATCAAGAGAGCATATCATTAGACATTACTGCTAAGTGCAAACTAGTGAATAAGAAGAATTCAGGTGCTAAGTATGATGAAGATCAATGGTTTTCCCAATCCAGCACTTTACTTACTAGGGAGAGGCTACATGAACACAATTTCAGCACGCTGAGCAAAGGAGCAAGGCAACGACATTTTTCAGCACTGAACCAAAAGCAAAGCCCAGAAGTAAGTTCTGCAGACAATAAAAAAATTCAAGAAATCTTGCAGGACCTGAGTGAGAATCATATTACTATAACGCAGCCGTTTTCCAGGGGACCCAAATACAATTATGAAAGGAGAATGATGTTGCAACCAAAGAAGATTCAAAAGAAAGTCCCCTTCAATTTTTCTAGTTCCACGGCTTCCAGTATTCAGTGTGATGTGAATAAATCAGCCAGCAGAATGCAAAGAATGAGCAGATTAATAGAATACCCTTCATCAGCACCAAGAGGCACCAAGGATGGAGATTCTTTGCATCAGCTTCCTCCTTTGCCATCACTGGTGCTTAAGAACCCACTGCAAACTAAGCCTGACAGTGGGTTTGAATCATTATATAATGAAGGCTATGGCTTGCTGCTAGACAATCATCTAGTAGAGAACTATGCATCCACATTGTATCCCACAAACACGAGGAATTTTCATTATCAGCAGAAAGATTTTCTGACAAGAGCTATTCCAGGTCTTTCTCCCTTCCAGCATTTTTACTTTGATTCTGGCAGCAGTTCTTCTGGGGAGGGAGCCTATTGCCACCAAACACAAGCTTGTGAAATTTGCCATTGCAGTCTCTCTTCTTCTAGTGACAGCTGCATGATTGACACAGATCCTGAATATAGTACATTAGATTATGCAAAACTTTATAGCAAAGCTAAACAAATTGTGAATTTCAATGAAGATTTGGAACCCACTTATGTATAAAAATTTGAGTTTGCTATACATTTCTGTTTTTTGGTAGTAAATGAGAATATCCTCAAAAGCATGGCTTCTCCTGTAAGTTGTTTGAGCCTGTAAAAATTAAGTTGCATAGAAACCTAGGTAATATATTTTCTATATAGAATAACACCAATTTCATTTGTGATTTGCTAGACCTCTTCCAAAAAGTTCAGTATCCATCACCCATTCATTACTTTTTTCTAATGCCTGTGCATAAGGAAGAAGCATGTTTGTGAGCAAACTAAAATTACTCTCAATGTGTTAATTACCAGAAACCCGCATGGTTTATCAAGAAGTCTTTCCTGACTAATTAGAGATAGGCATCAAGTGAACAGCCATAAGGAAAATTTCTGGATCTACTTTTCAGTCTTTTGATTAAAGATTTGGATGAAGAGGCAGAAGTAATTATTAAAGTTGCAGATAGAAAATTGAAAGGGAGAATACCATGGAAGACAGAAATATAATTCAAAATTACCAGATTCGAGAAATACACTGAAAGCAACAAAATGAAATTTAACAGAGGAAAGTGCAGTGTTCCTCACTTAGGAAACAAAAATCCAGGCACAGGTAGGGAATATCTAGTTTGGTTGTGAAAAGTGTCTTGAAGTAGTAACTTCTTGTAAGCTGAGGATGAGTCATCAATGTGATTTGGCTATATAAAATATAATTATAATCTGAAGTCTGTTTAGCACCATGGAAGGGTGACATAGAGATAGTGACATGGTCTCCTTTTTCTCTTTGCACATATATACCTGTGTGGAAGGGATTACTTGGCCAACTCAGACTATTTGTGTGTAATTATTTTTACTCAGCATACTTTCCAAATTGCATTAGTGAATTATAAATTCTCTTACCTTTTAGCTGTGTTGCTACTTGGAGCAATTGATGATAATAAGAGTTCTCTAATCTGACATCTGCAGAACAGAGGGAAAATAATGGTGTATCTACATATATTTTAGCGGAAGATTAGTCATCTGGGTTCCCAAGTTAATTGTGATACATAATCATACCATCCCTAGGTGTTCTCTGCTAGGAATCCTTTTTTTAAATACACCTTTTTATTAACTTTCCAGTGTTACAATTATATTTTTGAAAAACAATGTGGTGTCTGGGTTACAATAATTCCATTACATACAAATATGTATTAATACAAATCTCCAACTATTATAGCCAATATTTCCTCTTTTTTCCTTTAATACATACTGTCTCTTATCTAAATTAATATACTTCTTATTCCATCCTTCAGCTACTTAGTAGTTTTCTTACATTTATCAATGATTTTATATATCTTATTTATTTTGATATTCCATCTTTTGGACGATCAATAACCTTATAAATTTTCCCAGCTTTAATTTTGCATTAATTTTAATATTTACCATTTCCAAATTTTTGAGTGACCTCAAATCCCTTTGTCACAATTCCCAACATCTAATATTCCAGATACATATCTTATCTCACTTCCATATCAACAGATTAGTAATACAGTGTAATATTCTTATTTTCATTATAATTTCCAAATATTGTAGATTCAATAACCAAGATTTCTCCCATTTCAGCATTTAATACATCCTCTCTCTTCATGTCCACTTTCTCATATCGTCTTATCACTACATCCATACATATTAATTACGTTACATCACTCATACATATATCTTAATCACCTTTATCTATCCTTTATAAACAACTCAATATTTCAGTTTAACTATTGACATTCATACATCTAGGTTTTCATTAGCCAACATTTTTCTTTACCTTCACATCATAAAAATATCTCATATTCAAAATACAGGTCTTGTCTACTTAAATATATTCTATTTTAAACCTCCTAAATATGTTCACACTCCATTCTTCTTCAGTCTTATTCTGGCTTTTTTTCCTTTGCCAAGTCATCTTCGGCGTCCTTGCTTCAGGATCATCAAAGAATTCTTTTTTTTTATTGAAAAGTTTTAAAATACAGTTTTCCTTTAAAAAGCCCCCCTTCCCCCTCCCTCCTCCCTCCCTCCTCCCCCCTCGACTTCCCAGAGCTAAATACAAGGTATATATATATAAAAAAGCAATCATAAACAACCATATACTAACAACTATAAATTCTAAAATCCATCACTCTCTAGCCTATATAGGATAAAACAAACCTTAGCAATATTAAATATATATAAAAAACTAAAAGAGAAAAAGAGAAAAAAAAACGAAAGAAGACTTATTCGAATGCTACATAAAACTTCTTAACCCTATACTTGTTCTGGATAAACTCAATCCATTTTCTCCATTCCATAATATAACGTTCTTGCGAATGATCTTTCAAATAGGCCGAAATCTTCCCCATCTCTGCCAGGTCGGAAACCTTTAAAGTCCACTCTTCTATGGTCGGCAGTTCCTCTTTCTTCCAATATTGACCTATCAAAAGTCTTGCTGCCGTAACTAAGTTCAACATCAACTTGGAGTCCACAACTGTAGCGTCGACAATTATTCCCAACAAAAAAAATTGCGGACAAAACTTTATCCTCCGTTTAAAAATCTTCTGCATATTCCACCAGACTTTTATCCAAAAAACCTTAACCTTCTTACATGTCCACCATATGTGAAAATATGTTGCATCTTCATCACCACACCTCCAACATTTAGGCTGGTAATTCGGATACATACTTGCAAGCTTTTTAGGATCTAAATGCCATCTATAAAACATTTTGTAAAAGTTCTCTCTTAGATTTTGAGCTTGAGTAAATTTTACATTCCTCACCCAAATCTTTTCCCACGTGTCCATTGTAATAACTTCCTGAATGTTTTGGGCCCATTTTATCATACAATCCTTAACAAGCTCTGTTTCTGAATCAATCTCTATCAATGCAAGATATATCCGTTTGATATGTGCTGGTCCCTGATTTCTAATTTGCTTTATCAAATTTTCATCAGTCATTGCAAATCCATTTTTCTGGTCTTCTTTCCACCTGGCCCGTAACTGAATATATTGAAACCAAGTTTGAACAACCTTCTCTTCTCGCAAGAGGCTATATGATTTCAAACACCAAACATTCCTTTCCAAGCTTAAAATTTCCTTGTACATAGTCACATCATGTTTGAAACCAGCATGTATATTTTCTATTGCGTGTTTTGGAATTGCCCACAATGGTATCTTGCTGCTTAACTTATGTCTATACTTCTTCCAAACTCTCAGCAATGCCTGTCTTAAAATATGCATCCTAAACACAGTATCTACCTTCTTATCATACAACAAATATGCATGCCAGCCAAACAACAAATCATGGCCCTCAAGATTTAATAACCTCGGTTGCGTCAAATTAATCCAATCGCTTATTCCTACTAATGCAGCAGCTTCATAATATAATTTAAAATTAGGCAATTTAAGGCCACCTCTCTCACGAGTATCCTGCATAATCTTAAGTTTAACTCGTGGCTTTTTCCCTGCCCACACAAATTTATTGATACCACGCTGCCATTCCTCCAAGTTAGAATCTTTCTTAAGAATCGGTATCATTTGAAATAAAAATAAAAATTTGGGCAGGACATTCATTTTCACTGCTGCAATCCGTCCCAACAAAGACAATTGCAATTTTTCCCAACTCTCCAATTCTTTTTGAATTTTCCCCCATAGTTTTTCATAATTATTTTTATATAGCTTTGTATTAGAGGGCGACAAAATCACCCCCAAATATTTAACCCTTTTAACAATCTCAAATCCAGTTAATCCTTCTAAGAGAGCCTTCTGTGAAACTGTCATATTTCTAACCAAAATTTTAGTTTTCTGTGTATTTACTTTAAATCCAGAAACCTTCCCATATTGTGTTATTAGGTCCATCAGGTCCACAACAGAGTTCTCTGGCTGGGTCACTGTAACAACCAGATCATCTGCAAATGCTCTCAATCTATAGTCCTGATCTCCAACTTGTATCCCCTTAATTTTTTCCGAATTCCGAATCTTAACCAATAATATCTCTAATGTTAACACAAATAACAAGGGCGATAACGGACACCCTTGCCTTGTGCCCTTCTCAATATTACATGCTGCTGTCAGGCTATTGTTAACTATGATTCGGGCAGTTTGTTTTTGATATAATGCCCTAATCGGTTGTAAAATTTTTTCCCCAAAATCCATTTTATCTAAAACTTTCAACAAAAATTGCCAATTCAATTGATCAAAGGCCTTTTCAGCATCTAAAAAGATTAGCACTGCAGAGATCTGGTTGTGCCTTTCCAAAAACTCTAACACATCAACTATATGTCTCACATTATTTTTCATTTGCCTACCACTAATAAACCCCGTTTGATCCCCATGAATCACCTGTTGCAGAACCCTCATCAGTCTATTAGCCAAAACCTTAGCAAATATCTTATAATCTGTATTTAAAAGCGATATCGGTCTGTAATTTTTAACTTGAGTAGCATCCTGGTCTTCCTTAGGAATCAAAGAGATAAAAGCTGTTCTCCAAGACGGTGGCACCTTTCCCCCCCTCTGGATTGTCTGGAACAGTTCCTTTAACGGCTTTATCATCTCTAATTGTAAATTTTTATAATAGGCCGCAGTCAAGCCATCCGTGCCTGGTGCTTTATCCACCTTCAGTTCCTTAATTGCTGTAAAAATTTCTTCTTCTGTAATCAGTTGATTAATCCCCTCTTTTTGTACTTGCGTAAGAACCGGGATGCTAGCATTCTCCAAGTATATATCAATATCTTTTGCATTAATTTCCTCTTTAGTATATAATTTCGAATAAAAATCCACAAAAGCATCCTTAATAAGATTCTGTTGAAACACAACCCTTCCTTTATACTCAATCTTATCTATATTAGAGGCCCTTTGTTTTTTCCTCAGTCTATAAGCTAACCATCTGCCTGGTTTATTAGCGTTGCAAAAAGTATTATGCCTAGCAAACCGCAGATTGGTCGCCCCTTGATCTGCCATTAATTTATCAAATTGTCCTCTTAACAGTCTAATAGCCTCCTTGATCTTCACATCCTCTGGGTTCAAAATCAAAGCCTTTTCTTTTTCCTTTATTTCATTCTCCAGTTCTTTCCTTCTAGTTTCCACTGCACGTCTATGTCTATTATTCATATATATCAACACCCCTCTCATATAGGCCTTGCTAGCATCCCAAACCATATCCATAGAGGTACCCTTATTCATATTAATCTCAAAAAAATCCTTCATCCGCTGTTTGCATTCTTCCACATTTCTCTGATTTCTAAACAAATTCTCATTTACGCGCCACGAGCGGCTATCTCTTTTCTCCTTATCAATCTCCAACCAAACTGGACTGTGGTCAGAGATAGTTCTTGCACAAATCTTCACCTTTTTAGTTCTCAAAAAAAAATCATTAGTCAACAAAATAAAATGAATCCTCGAAAAAGATTGGTGTCTGTCAGAATAAAAAGTATAATCCTTCTCCTGCAAGTGTCTCTCACGCCAAATATCTCGCAATTCCAGGTCATCCTTCATTTCAAAAAAAGATTTAGGCAGTCTAGCATGACTTGGAATGCGCTTAAAAGCTCCAGCCTTATCCAACTGTACATCCAAAACACCATTCCAGTCCCCCATAAAAATAAAAGATTTATAATCCAACTGGGTAAGCTTTGTGTGAAGTAAGCTAAAAAAGTCAGCTTGTTGTTGGTTAGGTGCATATAATCCAACTAAAAGCGTCTTTTTACCTTCTAACAACAGCTCAATCATAACATATCTTCCATGCTTATCTGCTTCAATTAAGTCTGCTGTTAAGGCACTTTTAACATAAACAACCACTCCATTTTTCTTATTCTCTGCAGAAGCAACAAATTGCGTACCCAGCCTCGAGTTCAGTAAGTGCTTTTGATCCAAAACTCTAATATGCGTTTCTTGCAGACATATAACATCTATCTTAAATTGTTTTAAATATTGAAAAACTTTCTTCCTCTTCTGCGGTGAATTTAGTCCATTAACATTCCAGGTTAAAAATTTAGTTGCCATGCATATCCTCCAAAAGCTCTTGGACCACAGCTTTGATAGGACTAACTTCTTTAGGCCGTGCTCCTCCCACTGCTTGGCTATGAGTACGTTGTGAAGAATCTGAAGACTTTTGCTGATCTTGTTCTTTTATTTTCTTTGCTCGTTTTAAAGCAGCACGCGTTACTCTTTGCTCTCTAGGATCATCCAAAGAAATTGTAGCTTGATCTCCTCCAGCACCATTTTCCTCTGTTTCATCCTCTTGATGTTCTCCTTCTCCAGATCCCTTTACAGCTTCCAGAAGTGTTAATGGGGTTGCTTTTAAGACATTATTGTAGAAATCACGCGCTTGCTTCACAGTAATCAGCCGATACCTTTTACCTTCATGCATCACCATCAGCCCATCTGGAATCTCCCATCTGAACCTTATATCTCTTTGCTTAAGCTCATGCACGAGAAATGTATAGTCCTTCCTTCCCCTTAAAATCCTTGGAGGGAATTCTTGTATTATTGTATCATATTGAGATGACCATCCAATCACCATTTTTGGAAGGTTGTGGGGTCTGGCAGAACTACTAGATCTTCTCTTTATTTTCTCCTCTTGATGTAGTTGTCCTGGACTGTTTATCTTTTCTTTCATCTGTTTCGCGTTTTGATCTTCGAATTCCTTCTGATTTATATAGCAGGTTTTTTCCTCCAACCATTTTGTCAGATTTTTTTCCTGAGTTTTATCTGTACTTGTTGGGCGGTTAGATCTTCTGTCAGAATATTTGATTGTTCAATTTTTTCTGTTGTATTCTGTATAGATAGTTTATTAGTTGTAGTCAAAGTTTGAGTTTGCTTATCTAAGATGCTTTCTAATTTTTTTCCAAAAGCTCTTATTTCATCACCGGCTGTAAGAAGCATTTGGTGAGTTTGACAAGTTATTTTCATCATAGCAAAGATTTGTTTTTGCATTTTTTCCATAGTAAAAGTCTGTTCCTGGTCTTCCATAGTGATGAGTTAAATTGAAAACTTCTACAGTTTTAATAAAATAAGTAAAATAAAAAAATAAATAAGCAACAGCTAAGACTCTCACAGTTTAAAACAATATTAAAACATATTAAAACCCCAACCCTAACCCATCAGACCAGGTCAGAACTGCTCGAATAGATATGTTTTTAAGTCGCGCCGGAAGGAGCGGAGGTCGGGGGCCGTCCGGAGCTCAACCGGCAAGCGGTTCCATAGGTCTGGCGCGCCCACAGAGAACGCTCTCCCCCTGGGGGCCACCAATCGGCATTCTTTGATCGGAGGCACCCTGAGGAGGCCCTCTCTGTGGGAGCGCACTGGACGGAGGGAAGTTGACGCCGGCCGCAGGTGTTGCCGTAGGTAATCCGGACCCATGCCATGTAGGGCTTTGTAAATCATTACTAACACCTTGAATCTCACCTGGAGGGCAACCGGCAGCCAATGCAGCTCGCGGAGCAAAGGTGTAGCATGGGAGTATCGGGAGACCCCCAGCACAACTCGCGCAGCTGCATTTTGCACCAGTTGGAGCCTCCGAGTGGACTTCAAGGGCAGCCCCATGTAGAGAGCATTACAGTAGTCTAGACGAGAAGTCACAAGCGCATGAGTGACTGTACGCAAGGCATCCCGGTCTAGATAGGGTCGCAACTAGCGCACCAGGCGAACCTGGGCAAAGGCCCCCCTAGTCACAGCTCCGATATGCTCTTCTAAAGAGAGCTGTGAATCTAGAAGGACCCCCAAGTTGCGCGCCCTATCTATGGGGGGTAATAGCTCACCCCCCATGGCCAAAGATGGAATAATCGGAATTTCCCGGGATGCCGGCACGAACAGCCACTCAGTCTTGTCAGGGTTGAGTCGAAGCCTGTTCCTCCTCATCCAGACCCGGACCGCCTCCAGGCAGCGGGACATCACGTCGAGGGCATCACTGGGGTGGTTTGGGGTCGAAATAAAAAGCTGGGTATCATCAGCATATTGATGATACCCAACTCCAAAACCACGAATGATCTCACCCAGCAGCTTCATATAGATGTTGAACAGGAGAGGCGAGAGAACCGATCCCTGAGGAACTCCACAAATGAGAGGTCTCAAGGTCGATCTCTGCCCCCCTGCCAACACCGACTGCGAGCGTCCCAGAAGGTAGGAGAACCACTGAAGAACTGTGCCTCCCACTCCTAACCCCCTGAGACGTCGCAGCAGGATACCATGGTCGATGGTATCAAAAGCCGCTGAGAGGTCTAAAAGGACTAGGACAGAGGAGTAGCCCCTGTCCCGAGCCCGCCAGAGATCATTCACCAGCGCGACCAATGCTGTCTCCGTGCTGTACCCGGGCCTGAAACCCGATTGGTACGGGTCTAGATAATCAGCTTCATCCAAGAACAAAGGGAGCTGTTGCGCCACCACGCTCTCAACAACCTTCGCCAGAAAGCGAAGGTTGGAGACCGGACGAAAGTTGTTCAATATTGCTGGGTCCAAGGCAGGCTTCTTGAGGAGGGGTCTCACCACCGCCTCCTTCAAGGCGGCGGGAAAGCTACCCTCACTCAAAGAGGCAGTAATCACTGCCTGGAGCCAGCCTCGTGTCCCATCCCGGGCCGCATAAGTCAGCCAGGAGGGACACGGGTCCAACAAACACGTGGTGGAGCTCAGCTTCCCCATGATCTTGTCCACATCTTCAGGAGTCACAGGGTCGAATTCTTCCCAGATTATATGAGGTAGGTTGGGCTGAGGAAGAGTGATCAACACAAAGTCGCCCAGCTGGCTTTTCATGCTAATATGGGACTAGACTCAGTCACCTTAACTACTATTTGTTTTTTCCTTCATAACTGTATATTGTTTATTTTTGTGTTTTAATAAAAATAAACTGTCCATTTGATAGAAAATTTCTTTTGTTTAAAGGAAGTTGTTGCATCTCAGAAATACAAATTGATTGAATATGAACTAGTAAAAGTTTTTCTGAATGGGAAATACTCCAGTCATATGAACAGAGAAGACCCTTTGAAAGCTTTTACAGAACCAATACTGCCACCAAAAGGTTTTAAAAACAGATTAAACTCACTTAACACCTCGCTTAACAACAGAAATTCTGATCCCAATCTTAAGTTATAAGTTGAGGACTACCTGCATGTGAAGAAAAATACATGTGAAGAATTAAGCCTAGTATTTAAAAAATACCTAGGATAAATTAACTTCAGATCAAATAAATGTTATTTCCTTCAAGATGATATCTGTTGCATGTGCATGGAAGGTTGAATAACTTCTTACCTTCCATGTTTGCATGCACCACTTTCTGTACTTATAAATCTATTGTCCACTGGGGCAATATAGCAGAAGCATTTTCCTTGTCTAAAAAGTATGACTTAATGTTTTCTATAATATGTGTCCTATTGGTTGGACTGATACTCTCAGAGCTTCCATCATTTCATTCACAATTTCTTACTTGATACCAGCAACTGATGACCTTCCAACCGTGAACTGGTATGCAATTTCCCTACAGTCAAACATGGCTATTTCAAGTTTTTCAGTAGAGTGATGCACCACAAGGGTAGTGGCCACAAGGGAAGCAATTTTGTTATCCTGGTCTTCTGAAAATTGAAGCCAGATTTTATCATCCCAGAAAGACTTTACAGAGAACCATACATCATTTTCATTATCACCTGTTCCTCACATTATTAATTTGAAAATGGAATCAATGGTTTAAGTTAATTCTTATTTTCTTTCATATCTTGTCTGAAACCAATGATCAGGACTTGTTTGAGGATCACTTAATGGAACAATGGCTGAAGAATCCCAACTGATTCTAGCAGATCATTTTATATATAACCCCACAACTTAAAAAATGAAATAATTAATTGTAGGAGATGAAGGTTAATCGAATCAAATTTGATCTCTTTTTTAAAGGTAAAGGTAAAGGTTCCCCCACACATGCGTGCTAGTCGTTTCTGACTCTAGGGGCCGGTGCTCATCTCCGTTTCAAAGCCGAAGAGCCAGCGCTTGTCCGAGGACATCTCCGTGGTCATGTGGCTGGCATGACTAGACACCAAAGGCGCACGGAACACTGTTACCTTCCCACCGTAGTGGTCCCTATTTTTCTACTTGCATTTTTACGTGCTTTCCAACTGCTAGGTTGGCAGAAGCTGGGACGAGTAACAGGTGCTCACTCTGTTACGCAGCACTCGGGATTCGACCCGCCAAACTGCCGACCTTCTGATCGACAAGCTCAGCGTCCTAACCCACTGAGCCACCGCGTCCCCGATCTCTTTTTTACAGTACAGTAATTGGTAACTTTAAAGAAGAATTTACCTTCTAGTTTGCCATAGGCACTAGTGCTGGCGATTACAAGATAATACTTTCCAATCTTTTTAGTAAGTTTATCCATTTATTCATTTACTGCTATCTGGACAGCAGTTTCATGTCTTGTTACACTGCCCCTTGTATTATCCTTTTATTCCAATGTAATAATCCCCTTCTTAGCTATTTGGATCAGGCTGTAGAAGAGAACAATGTTTTAATTAACATACCCATCATAAATTTCTAGAAAGATATGAAATTTTGTTGTTGTTTCTGTAGGAAGGTGATAGGTGTTGAGGTCTTAATCTGTGGTTTGGTGTTTCCCTTTAAATACAAGTAATCCTCTTTAGTGACCACAATTAGGACTGCGACTTAGTTATTAAGCAAAGTGGTTGCTAGGTGAAACCGCAACTATATGACTTACTTTAGCTTGCCTTTGCTTTACAGACCTGTAAAGATTGTAAATACAAGAACTGGTTGCAAAGTTATTTTTTCATCACCATCGTAACTGCAAATGGTCATTAAATGAGGCAGTCACTAAATTAGGACTACATAAACTTGCATTTTTTTTTAAAAAAAACCCTATTTATTATTTTTATAAGTAACTCAAAGTGACAATATTCCTTCCTCCTATTTTCCCAACATGCGTGGGAGGTGAATTGGGCTGAGAGTGACTGGTTCAAAGTCACCAGCCAACTTTGATGCCTAAGGTGGAACTACAACTGTCTCCATGTTTCTAGCCTGGTGCCTTAACTCATTTCTTATAGAGCTTAGTTTCCAACCACTTGATCAACCTTATTGCCATTCTGTAAACTTATTCTACTACCGATATGCTGAATATAGAAAGATTTCTACAAGGCATGATATGGTCAATGATTTGGCAATTATATTTATATTAATGCAGTATAATTACAGTTCATTTGCAGTGATGTTATACTGTTGACCGATTCAAATTCTGGTCAACCACAATTCCAAGCGTTATCCCATTTAATTTTTCGTTATGTGTTTTCACTGACATCCTTTCATCTCTAATTAATAAAAATGTGAATGGAACGGAAACCTACAGCATACCATTTAATATCTCCTTTCAGTTTGATGAACTAATGAACTCTTCAAGAGTCTTCAGCCAACAACAGTAGTCACATCATTAAAGCCATAATTATGTATTTTACTAATCTAAGCTTCTGAGGTATTGTTTAGATGTCATGCTGTGGATCAAAAATGAGATAAGGTTAGCCTGTCAAGATTTGTTCTTGGCAAATTAATGCTGACCTAGCAAGAGATGTTTCTGGGCAATGCACAAAACGATTTCTTAGATTAGACGGCGCAGCTATTTGGTACGGTCTTTTCCAGAGTTAATATATCAATACTTGTGATTTCACATTTAGAGGCATCGTACCCTCGAAGGCAAGCGGAGGTAAACCATAGGAAAGCTAGTGTCCACATTCCTTATTCGGCAGCATCGTGCAAGTAATCGTGGAAACCAAATTGCTTAGCTAAGCGGATCCACCTGGAGTCGTGGTGGAACTTCCCTTCTTCCTTCAAACCGTGGCACCACTAAGACTAACTTGGTTATCGGCGCGCAGGGCGACGACCCCTAAGCCAGGGGTCTTCAAACTTGGCCCTTTTATGACTTGTGGACTTCAACTCCCAGAATTCCTCAGCCAGCTTTGCTGGCTGAGGAATTCTGGGAGTTGAAGTCCACAAGTTATAAAAGGGCCAAGTTTGAAGACCCCTGCCCTAAGCGGTACCGACACATTTGCACTCGGTTTCCCTCCCCACCGGAGCAGGCAACATATGGCCATCAAAGCACAGCAAATTCCAACAAGAGAAAATGCCAGTTACAGCCGTGCTTTCGGGGCGACGGAGCAGCTCCGTCCCGCCTGCAGTGCTTACCGGAGGAGGCCCCCGGCGCTCCAATAGGAGCTCTGGCGCCCCAAAGAAGTTCCCGTTGAAGCTCCGCCCATTCCGCATCAGCCTCCTCTCCGAGTTCATCCAAATGCCGTGGGAAGTATCCGTGAGTTCCATTGGTTCTGCCGCGGTGACAATTCAGGCCCCGACGTTTCTCATTGGATCCCAGAAAGGAAAGAATGCGCTACCCGATTCTTTTCGTAGCTCCTCTGTCATTGGCTGCTTATATAGCGCGCATGCTTCCTTTCCACCGGCGGCGATTGGTCCCGATGTAGTGCTAGAAGGGAGGGCTTTGTGAGTTCACTTTCTCCTGATTGGATTTTTCTCCGAAGGTGTTCGGCTCGGAAACCGTTCGGGTGTTCGGCTCGGCATCCACGGGAGACGCTTAGCAAGGCTGCGTAGCTCTGCTTTGAGGGGAACGCGTGCGTAATACCGACGAGAGCGCAGCGGCTCTTTCCGAGTCCGGAGAAATGGGGCGGTCGGTTCCGTATTCCCGAAGAGTAGTCCGTAGGGGCGCGTAAGCGGAGCAAGGCGCTAGAACCTGGTGGCCGTATCAACAGCAACCGAGAGAGAAGCTGCGACGGCCCCGTAAGCGAGTAGCGGACAAAGGAACCCGAGCGAAGGGGTGGCGGAGGCGGGGCCAAGCGAGACCCGTCGCCTGCAACGCCGCAGCCGGCTGAGTCGGAAAGCTCTGCCGCTTTCAGCAGCAGCAGCCGCACCATGGATCACGCCGCCGCCCTCCAACTGCACTGCAGCGCCGCCCGCCTGAGCCGCCCCTCCGGACGCGCTTTGCCCGCCCCGCGGGCGCTATGAGAACTCCGGCGGCAGTCGGCCCCCGCGTTGTCGAGCGAGAGACGGAGTGACGAGGCAGGTAGGCAGGAAGGCGGGAGCCCGCTCCTCAGGCCGCCCCTCCCCCGCGCCCTTCCTGCCCCCGCCGCCTCTCCTCATTCGGCCCCGGCGGTTTGGCCGCCACTCTGTCAGATTCCTTTGGGCCGGCGGACGCGCCATCCCTCGCGTCATATTCCTCCGCCGGCAAATAGTCCGTTCCTTCACTCTGTCTCCCCAGCGCCCCCACCCCGTTGGAAAAAAAAAAAGAGAACCTCTCCTGGCCGTCGCCTTCTCACGTGACTGACTCGCTAGCTAGGAAGGAAGGAAGGCGGGCGGGCGAGCGAGCGAGCGAGCGAGCGAGGAAGAAAGGCGTCGCATCGGAGAGCCGAGCGGCGCTGCTTCTCTTTCCTGCCCCTGGCATCAGAAAGGGGCGGGGAGTGACTGGATTGTAGGGCTGGGCGGAGGCGGCCGCTAGCCCTGGAGCTGCCGCTGCCACTGCTACGGTAATAGGAACGAAGAGGATGGTGGCCTGCTGACGATAAAGCGGAGTGGAAAAGGGGCTGGGCAAGACTGAAGGCGGGCGCCCTCCTTTAAGGGTGGGGGGCCGGATCTTCACACACGGCTTTTCTTCTCTTCGGTGAGAGGACGAAACGGAGTGGATAAAAGGAAGAGAAACCCGAGGAGGAGAAAGTCGATCCGATAGGGAGGAAAAGCTAACGGCTAACAAACCATGTCAGGGCGCCCGAGGACCACCTCCTTTGCAGAAAGCTGCAAACCGGTGCAGCAGCCTTCAGCCTTTGGCAGCATGAAAGTTAGCAGTGAGTATTGATTTCCATCCTAGGTCCTTTTTACGTAAGCTGTTCCAAAAGGAAGCGGACGGTTTTTATATTTTTTAAGAATATTTTATTTTTTGGTGTCCGTATATTCAGAATTGTCAGATCCGTAATGTCTTTTCGGCGGCTTTTTCTTTTCCCCCCTCCACCCATATCTTGATTAGGCCTATCCTACGGCTTCCAACTAGGGAAGCCTTCCGGTATATTTTATCTATATTGCATGGTATGTTGCTAGAGGTTTTTATCTTACAGAAGTGGCAGATGTGTTTAGTGTATTTTGATTTATAATTCTGTACACATTTTGTGTACTATTTTTAAGATTGGATTTTGCAGAGGTATCTGGAACTATGTATTTGATTCATGTCACAAGCTTTTAAATGATTAGGCAATGATGCATTGTTCTCTCATTCTATTTCATGTATGGTAAATAAGAAAAAATGTTTATTGTGTACATTTTAAGGATTTTTCATCTAGAATATAAATTTTCATTTGATTGGTGGTACAATACTTTCCAAAGTTGAAGGCTGTGTTTTACATGTTTTCAGATCTCTCTGTTTCATACTTGACAAATAATTGGGATTTTGTGATGAATAAATCAACTTTTCAGTGTAGAAATCACGATGGGTATGGCACTGAATACTTTACTAATACAACTTTATATAATTCTATTTTTCCTAGTCTCAGAAAAATTAAGGTAGGATAGTAGACAAAACTTGTTTTTAAAGATACTGTGTTATGTCTGTAGTTCTATTTCAAAGCAGTGATGTACAACAAAACTTTAAACAGGCTACTTCCTTTTTTATGAGAGTGGCTCTCCCATCCGATGCAGTGATTACCAACATACTTCTAGATATTCTATTTTATTAGAATAAATGGCCTTAGAACTTTTTATTAAAGATTATTATTTCTGAAAAAAATGTGACTGAATATTCTTCCCTTATTTTCCTGAGAAATCTTATTTTTGTTTGAAGAGGCTGACTTCCAGAAAACCTAAAAGAATATGTAAATCTACAAGCCTGACAATCAATAACTAAAATGTGTGACAGCTACCTCCTTGTTGTTGAAGTTCCATGCAGTAGCAACAACATGTTTATGAAGTCTCAGGTAAACTGTTGACTTGGTGAATTACAAGTTACACATGTTTAAATTAAAGATTAAATTCTACCCAATCCTAATTTAAAATTTAGATAATATTTCAGATTTTTAAAAGCACTGCTGACAATCATACAATCTTTGATATCTTTAAATCATAGAATATTGTATATTTTGCCAATTGTGAATATTAGATGAGAATCCTTGAGGAGTTAGTTTATTTCTCAAAACTTTACATCCTACATCACCTTAATAGCACAGTATATCAGTTTGCAATTCTGAAAGGGTTCAGTCAGTTTATTGATGGGAGAAAGTTAAAGCTGACCACAAAAATGTACAATTGTACCTTTTTCTATCAGTTATGATGAAGAAACGTGACATAGGTTTTGTGGTATGTAACTGTTATTTCAAATGAAATTACCATAAAAACCAATCTATTCAGAAGCAGTCCGTATTGACTTAAATATCCATATGTGTAGTAAGTTATGCAGCTTGTGAATGCAGTCAGTATATGACCCTCAGTACTATATATAAGCCTTTCTCAGTCCAGAGTTGTTTAGTCATGAGGTGACTGATTAAGGGATTTCCCAGCCAAAATTGTCATTTTTGGGAATGTTGGGATTTCAAATCAGTACATTTCAAGGGTGTTATGGTTGGAGAATCATAGGTAGAATTGAAACCTAGGTCAGATAATGTCTGAATTTACAATTTGCAACATCAGGATTTTTTTAAAAAATATTGTATCTGATTTGCATCCAGAACTAAGCCATAACGGATAAATTCATTTTTCATGCTGACGCCAAAATCAAACAAGTCATACTGTGACATAATGCTTTGATTCACACACTTCTTTTAAACATGTTTGAATCAGAGTGGGTCACATACACTATAGCATCCAGAGACCTTCAAGATTGGGATACTGCAGTTACAGCAATGTAGTTCGGCCCATTAAAAAAGAGAGCTTGCAAAAAAGCTGTGCAATGAAACAGGTGTCTTATTAGAATAATGCTCCCATTTTTAGTATCACCTAAGAAAAAACCTCAAGGAGTGATTTCTGCACAATCCTTAGTGATTATCACATATCTTACAGCATGGAAAATATAAAATGTGGCACTTGGTCATAAAAAAGATTGGCTATTCTTTAACTGGCTACAATACTAAAAACAGTTTTGATAATGGTATCAAGGCAAAGTTAACGTTTCTTTATGGAATTAATTTGGATCAGGATGTGTACACTGGATATTTTCAGGAAGTAATCTAGGTTAGGGCTTTTCAACCTTTTCACCGATTGTACCACTTTTAGGATATGGCAATATTGGAGTACCACCAGTCATCTACCAAGGTGTCAAAAATTTGATGACCAAAAAAAGAGGAAAAAAGTGATAAAAGTACAGGTAGTCCTTGACTTACAACAGTTCGCTTAGTGACTAAAGTTACAACAGCACTGAAAAATGTGACTTATGACCATTTTTCATACTTATGACCGTTGCAGCATCCCCAGGGTCTTGTGATTTACATTCAGATGCTTGGCAACTGATTCATATTTCTGATAGTCACAGTGTCCCAGGGTCGTGTGGTCCTCTTTTGCAACCTTTTGACAAAGTCAATGGCCAGGGGGCGTGGCCAGCTCAACATCGCTCAGGTCGGGGGGCGCCTGTGCGGGGAGCTGTGTGGGGGATCTAGGGATCTCTAGTGGAAGGGGTGGGCACCAGGGCACGGTCCACCGGAGGAGCCTCACAGTCCTGGGGGAGTCCCAGACGGGCATTGGAGGGCAAGCTCTCAGCCCGGCCCTTGAGCTCCCAGGCACCAAGACCCTGCAGCTCGGCCCACTCCAGCCCCACTTCCCTGAGGGGGTGCCCAGCTGCGCTTACCTCCTTGAGGTTGCTGCTGCTGCTGTGCTCACTCTCCTTGGCCAGGTTGCTCATGGTGGGTGCAGGAGGGCAAAGTGCATGGGTCAGAGGGATGCCCACTTCTTCTCTATGTGAGGAGACCCGGCTTTGTAATCAAAGCATCCTTTGCGATAGGATGGGAGACCACCAGGATAGGCCAGGAGGAGGGGGCAAGGGGATGGCAAAAGGGCAGCAGGGCTGTGGTGGGCAAGTTCTAAGGCAGAACTTCCTCCCTCCCTCTCATAATCTCCCTTCCTTCCTTTTTCCCATTTCTTTTTTTCCTTCCCTTTTCCTTCTCTTTTCTTTTTTCTTCCTTCCCCTCTTTCCTTGTTTTTCCTTACTTGCTCTCTTCTTTTTCTTTTTCTTTACTCTTTCTCTTTCTCCTTTCCTGTCCCTTCTTGGATGCTCAAATGCAAAAGGGGGAAACATTTCTCGATGCCTCCTTTCCTTGTGATCAAATGCCACTTTTGCTAGTAGTTTGTGGCCACTTAAAGATTGAGAAAAACCAGGCTCAGTTTATCCTGTGCTTGCATTTAGTTGGGGCATCCACAGACCATTTTTTATGTGCAGCAGCTTTAGCATTTAGGAACAGAGGTAGCTTAGTTGCTTTTCTATTAATACATAATCCTTAAAAGGGCTCTCGTGTGGGGCCCTGCCTTGATCTAACTGAGAGTGGAAATATAGCAAAGGAAAATATTTTCCCCCACTCTGCTTTGTCCTGTTTTCCCCACTGGAAATGGCTGTTAGCAACACACAGGGAGGGGATACTTTCCTAAGAGCTCACAATTCAAGAATACCAATGTTAACAATACCAGTTGCCAACCAAGTTCTGTCTGTGACAACAGAACACAAAATTGTTTTCTCCTTTGAACTGGAGCATTTCTAATCAAGTTGCCTCTCCCTCCCTACCCTGCTTTTTTAAAAAAACAAAAAACTGCCAGAGGTTGTGGGCAGAGGTGGCAACAGGCAGGCAGCGGTGGGTAGAGGCTTTCCATTTTGACTCCACCCCCCTGTTGTTGCCTCTGTGTGGCTCTCACCTCACCTCTCTCAGACCTGTGCACGTGTGCGCGCGCACACACGCAGGCAGGCAATTCTCACCCCTTGCAGCCCTGCGCCCTCAACAGAGTCCTTCTGCAATGGCAGGCTGCAAGCTAATGAAAACTGGTTTTTTTGGAGTACTTGTTTCCTCTTCTCAATATGTCACCGATCGCATCGCACCCTGCCCCCCTCAGCTCCTGTCCCCAGCCCTGTGGAAGGCTGCAAGAAGCTCCCATCATAGCTTCTCTTGTCTCTCCAGTTCTTTTCTTCCCCAGTGTCATAGTGTGGGGCTGCAAGGAGTAAGATCCCCCTCCCCATGCACACACATAAAGAAACACACACACACACAAACATGCATGGATCTGGGAGAGGTGAGCTAAGAGCCATGCAGAGGCCCTTCAGGCACAGAAGCAACGGCATGGGGGGGGAGGGGTCAAAATGGGAAACTTCTTGTCCGGAGCCTTGGGCAGCTTAAAAAAAAGAACCTGCAAAGCACTCAGAATGCGGTCCCTAGGGACACCGGGCCCAGTGCGCTCGCTGCCTCCTATGCGTGCGCCCAAGAGGTGGGGCGGGAGTGGGGCTGAGGCAGCGAGGCGGTACGTTGCTGATTCCAGGGCCGCCCCACATTCTGGCTTTGATGATAAATCAGCACCCAGTTGGCCTGGCCTGGCCTCTTTTCTTTCTGAGTGGTCAGCTGGGACGCCAGCTGCTTGCCACCGCCTCCTGTGTGCGTGCCCAAGGGGTGCGGTGGGGGCAGCCCCTCACTGGCACTTTCCTGCCAAAGCCTCTTTTTATATCCTTTCCTCTCCCCCCTTCCTTTTCCGTGCACATCCAGCTACACACTGCTTCTGGAAGTGCCAATCAGCTGGAGCCCGGTGCTGATCCTGGAGCTTCTGCTGAGCTCAGACAGACCTGCAGTTCCAGCTGTTTCTTCCTCAAGGCTTGTGTGACGCTGCCACCACTTCAGCTCATTCCTGTCCCTCCCCACTACCACGTACCACCAGTTGCAAAGCCCTGATCTAGGTGGAAGAGGATATTTAATTTTCTCCACCATCATTCTAGCTTGGCTATCTTGGGGTAGAATAGAGATATTTTTCTCCTGCCTCACTTTATTCTTTAATGATGAATAAATTTTCTGACATAACTTGCAGTTTTTATTTTAATGTAACCAAGTATTTTAATTCTGAACTGTGATGAAGCAAAGAATCTGAATCTAAATTTGTTTTCAATAAAATATTTATTTTTGTTAAATCTATATCCACAACAATTGCTGTTAATAATGAAGGAAATTATTCAGTATTTACTTACGTTATCCAATATTATACCTGCCCATTATACTGTTTCTTTCATAAGCATAAAATATTTCAAGAAAAAATATTAATAGTAGGGTTTCACCCCATTTAAATACATTTTCAGTGAGAAACACTAATATGTATTATTCCTGACTAACTGATTGAAATATTAATAAATTTAAATATAAGTAATACACTTGATAATGGCAGAAAGTGAAGAGGAACTAAAGAGCCTCTTGTTGTGGGTGAAGAAGGAGAGTGCAAAAGTTGGCTTGAACCTTAACATTAAGATCATGGCATCCGGCCCTCTCAATTCCTGGCAAATGGGGAAGAAATGGAGGTAGTGACAGATTTTATTTTCCTGGGCTTCAAGATCACCGCAGATGGGGACTGCAGCCAAGTAGTTAAAAGACGCTTGCTTCTGGGGAGGAAAGCCATGGAAAATCTAGACAGCACGCTAAAAAGCAGAGACATCGCCCTGCCAACAAAAATGCGTATAGTCAAGGCTATGGTCTTCCCAGTTGCGAGGTATGGCTGTGAAAGTTGGACCATAAGAAAGGCTGAGCACCAAAGAATTGAAGCCTTTGAACTATGGTGCTGGAGAAGACTCCTGCGAGTCGCTTGGACTGCAAGGTGATCAAACCGGTCAGTCCTAGAGGAGATGAACCCTGACTGCTCTTTAGAAGGCCAGATTATACTTTGGCCACCTAATGAGAAGGAAGGACTCACTGGAGAAGAGCGTAATGCTGGGAAAGATTGAGGGCAAGAGAAGAAGGGGACGACAGAAAATGAGGTGGCTGGATGGAGTCACTGAAATAGTAGGCGTGAGCTTAAATGGACTCCAGAAGATGGTAGAGGACAGGAAGGCCTAGAGCAGGGGTCGGCAACCTCGGCTCTTTTATGACTCGTGGACTTCAACTCCCAGAATTCCTGAGCCAGCTGCTGGCTCAGGAATTCTGGGAGTTGAAGTCCACGAGTCATAAAAGAGCCGAGGTTGCCGACCCCTGGCCTAGAGGAATATTGTCCATGGGGTCGCGATGGGTGGGACACGACTTCGCAACTAACAACAACAACAATACATTTGAAATTAGCACACTTGATAAGTAAAAGTGTGCATCATCATTTCTCATTTGTGAGAAATGGAAGAATGCCAACTCTAGTTTGTATATCCACAGGTCTTAAGATAAATAAAATACGTCCAATTAGTCTACAATACTATTTTATTCAGTGTTTTTAATTGATTAGTGGAACAGATGCATCCAATAAAATCTTACACACATAATGTATTTTAATGTAAAAATTTGCATGTATTGAATCTTTTGTTAAAGAATAGAATCTGGCAGTTTTGCCTTAAAAGTAGTCATGCTTTAGACTAGGGCTCTCAACCCCGAGGCTGGATTTTGACAGATTTAAACACCAACAACATAAGCTAGCTCCCGTGCATGCACAAATGAAACCACTCATATGCCCACTGCATGCGTGGACTGGTTCTTAAAGGGTAGCGGACCGGTATCAATACATAAAGTTTGCATCCTTTTCTGATAGATTAGAGCAGTGTCCCCAACCCTTGGTCTGCGGCCCAGTACCAGTCTGTGTGGCCTGTTGGGAATTAGTCTGCTCAAGTGATGGGCAAGCATGTAAAGCTTTGTTTGTACAAGCATGGGAGCTAGGTTGTGCATGTGAAACCATCCCTTCTTCCCCGCTGCCACTGCTGCCACTGGTCTGTGGAACAAGAAA